>NC_134548.1:40258537-40883537 GCF_050624435.1 Tenrec ecaudatus | reverse complement strand
GGGCGACACAATGCTGCATGACTTCCTCGAAAACTACCTTCTGCACCACCTCATAAAGGATATCTTGGTGCTCCGCGATCACCTGGTCAAACTGCACAGTTTACAAGGCGAGCCAGTTTGCCTGGCTGAGTACGACCTTGAGGACTTGGATGACAACGACCAGCAGTAACGCCCCGTAGAGACAGACAGCCCACCAGGTCCTGTTAAGGCGTAAGCAGGCTGAAGGCAAAACAGGTTCACTTTTGGGACTTTTCCCTTCCCCGTCCAATATCCCTTCCAATAAAGTGATTTAGTTCCAGAATTAAACAAAGTCTCCTGGTCAGTTTTGTGTTTGCAACAACCCCGACTTGAAGAACAGGGAAAATCCCTTCATAGGTGTCCGGGAGTGGACGCCCCAGCCACCTAGGCCCCGAGGTAATGCATCTCTGAATATCCATGGTTTGAAGAAGAGAAAGTATATTTCAGGGGGGCCTGGTAATCATAAAATAAATCTTCCCCTTATAACTAAGTTGGAGTGGGGTGTGCAGGTCCATCATTTGAGTGACTGAACAAGAATGCATGTGTTAGAATTAGAAAATTATCTAATGGAATTCATGATAGTTTTGGTCTGGGGGATGTCAGGGTGAAGGGAGTGCAATTGGGGTGAGATTAAAATAAAACTAAAACTCATGGTTGACGACACATAGTGACCCTATAACAGCAGGGAAGAGCTGCTCCTGTGAGTCCCTCAGGCTTCAAATCTGGGATTAGAAAGCCTCCGTCTTTCTCCTGCGGAGCCTCTGGGGGTTTCAAACTGATAACCCTGTGGTCAGCAGCCCAACATTGACCACTATAGCAGCAGGGCTCCTTGAGACTGAAATGAAGGTGACTTTTGCCTAAAATGTGTTCACTAAAAATGTAAACATAGGGATTACTTTGGTGAAATTTAGAAAAAATGTTCCCCTATGTACAGATTAAATTCTTAAATGTTCAAGTCCTGTTTACATTGACCATGGGGTTGGTTAAAAAGCATTAAATCACCTTAAGCAATTACTGGTCTATGCCAGGAAATTTGACAAACAGCTAATTGGTCATCTGAATGGAAGAGATGGGTCTTTCTACCCATTCCAAAGAAAGGTGACCAAGCAGAATGCTCAATAATAGAAAACAGTATTATTGTGTTAGTCTGGGTTGACTAGTGAAACAACTTCATAGACACTCATATGTGTAAAAGAAAGAGCTTTATATACAAGAGCTATTGTCCATTAAAAAAGCATCACAACCCAGACCAGTCCAAGTGCATAAGTCTGATATTAGCCTACATGTCCAATACCATTCTATAAATTCCCCTTCAGACTCACACAACACATGCAATGATGCCAAGTGCAGGAAGATCATAGGACAGTGGGTGGAAAGTCTTGTGGATCCAGTGGGGTAGTGGCATCTCAGCACTGGCAGGGTTTCCATGTGGTTCCTTCAGGTCCAGGGCTGTAGTGTAGCTCCATGTGTCTTGTCAGCAAGCATGTCTCACAGGGAGTGAATCTGTCTCCTGTCTCCTGCCTCCTGGGAGGTATTTATCTCCTTTGCAGCTCCAAATGAGGTCATCAAGCTGCGACCTGATTGACAGGCTAAACTCCTCCCCTTCCCTCTCAACACTCAAATTGACAACAGATTTTGTAACTACCACAATCATTAATATCACATGCATGTAAAATTTTACCGAAGATGATCTAAACAGTTGCACCATTACATTGACAGGGAATTGCCGTAGATTCATACTGGATTCAGAAGAGGACATTCAACCAGGCATATAATGGCTTATATTAGCTAGGAATTTTAAGTATCAATATTATTCTATCACTAACATTGAAGGGTCAAGGAGAGAGTACTCTGGAACCCAGTTCATGCTGGAATTGTAGTAGAAGCCCACCCAAGTGAAGCTGTGGTCTTAAGCTGTGTCAAATGTAGTCACTGCCAACCTCAAGTCTCTTGGGAGATAAACCCTTAGAAATATATACCCTTTCTGTCCTCTTGCCCTCTAAGCTCTTAATAGTATCCATTAGTCAAAGTCAACATGAAGACCCACAGGGCAAAAGAGATTGGTTGATGAAACCCTTAAAGGTCAGTCTCTTGGGGTAACAGAGCAGAACTAGGACTAGGTAGTACATGTGGAGGCAAAATGAGAGACCATCTAGCGCAATCAGAATGCCTAAGTCTCTTCAGAGTAAGTCTAGACAGCCTTTATAGTGTCTCCATTTTGCTTTCTGTTTAATTCTTTCAACACAACTCTTTTTTTAAAAAAAGTCATTTTATTGGCGGTAAATACAACCTCTTATCACAATCCATGCATACATCCTTTGCGTCAAGCACATTTGTACATTTGTTGCCATAGTCCTTTCCTTTCTACTTGAGCCCTTAATATCAGCTCGGCATTTTCCCCTTCCCTTCCCCACTCTCTCTCCCTCATGAACCCTTGATAATTTATAAATTATTATTTCATGTCTTACACTGACTTGTGTCTCCCTTCACCCATTTTTCTGTTGTCTGTCCCCCTGGGAGAGGATTAAATATAGGTCATTATGATCAGTTCCCCCTTACTACCCCCACCTTTCCCTTCCCTTCCTGGTATCACTACTCTCAAAATTGATCCTGAGGGGTCTATCTGTCCTGGATGCCTTGTGTTTCCAAGTCCTATCCGTACCTGTGTACATGCTCTGGTCTATCTGGATTTGTAAGGTAGAATTGGGGTCATGAGAGTGGGGAGGAGGAAGCATTAAAGAAGCAGAGGAAAGCTGTAAGTTTCATCAATACTATACCCTAATTGGCTTGTGTCTTCCTTATGGCCTTTCAGCAAGGGGATGTCCAATTGTCTACAGATGGGCTTTAGATATCCTCTCCGCACTCCCCCACATTTACAATGATATGATTTTTTTGTTCTGTGTCTTTGATGCCTGTTTAACTGATCCTATGGGCACCTTATGATCACACGAGCTAGTGTGCTTCTTCCTTGTGGACTTTGTTGTTTCTCAGCTAGATGGCCACTTGTGTACCTGCAAGCGTTTAAGACCCCAGATGCTATATCTTTTGATAGCCGGGCACCATCACCTTTCTTCGCCACATTTGCTTTTGCACCCATTTTGTCTTCAGCGATCCTGTCAGGGAGGTGAGCATCACGGAATGCCAAGTTATTAGAACAAAGTGTTCCTGTGTTGATGGAGTACTTGCGTAGACACCCAATGTCCATCTCCTATCTTAATACTAAATTTATAAATATATGTACATAGATTTATTTCCCTATCATTATATAAAAATATATTTACATATGTACATGCCTGTATTTAGACCTCTATAAATGTCCTTTGCCTCCTAATTGTTTCCTCTTACTTTCCTCTCGTCCCACAATCATATTCGGCCTTCATTCCAGTTTCAATAATTCCTCTCGGTTACATTGCCCTTGATCAAGCCCTATCATGCATCCTAAGACCTTCCTGCTAAGGATTTTACATCACTTGTTGTTCCTTGTCCCTGGGTTTGTTAACACCCACTTCCTTTCCCACACCTCCCTCTCTCCCATGTCTCCCCTGGAACCCTCGGTCCAGTTGTTAGCGCCTCCAGATTGTGTATCCTGCCTATCTTATCTAGATAGACACGCAGAGACAATAATAAGCACAAAAACAAGACAGAGCAAAACAAAATAGCCAAAGTAAGCAAAACAACAACAAAAATACCCCAATGACAGCAAAAAAAGAAAAGCCAATAAATAGTTCAAGGTCTGTTTGTTGACCTTTAGGAGTGTTTTCTGTTCGAGTCTGCTGGGGTGTACAAGCTGGCCCCAAAGTCTGTGCTTGGCATTCCTCTGGGAATTCATTGCTTTGCTTCCCTTGCTGATCTGTTGCAAGCCCTTAGTATTTCACCCCAGTATGGTAGGGTCACATTGGGCACAATTCCCACACTGTGTCTCCAGTGCTGTCCCTTGAGCCACTGAGGGATATTGTGTCTCATGGTGGGGCCAGCTCTATGGTCCTCTCTGTCCACTTGCTGCTCTCAGCAGGAATATTGTCCTCAGGGCTTGGTGGGCCAGCATGTGTTCCACTCTGTTCCACTCTGCTTCCCTCTTCATTTGCTCCTGTGTGCTTTGATCAGACCTGGCCCTCTCCCTGAGCTGCAGCTTCAGTGCTGTCATCTGAAGTGAATTCTTCTGAGGGGAAGGGGTGCTGCCCCTGTAGTTGGGATTGGGGCCAGCCCCTCAGACCTATTAGTTCTATGCATTCATGCCAGTATGTTGCATGCACGTCTGGGTTGAAGTCTGGTCCCTCTCCCCCTCTCCTGTGGGGATATAAACGACACCCTCCCCTTGGGTGGGATAGTACCCTGTTCCCCCACTACCCATCTCTTCTTTTCCCCTCATTTAAAAAACAAAACAAAACATTTTATTGGGGGCTCATACAACTCTTATCACAATCCATAATTACATCAATTGTGTCAAGCACAATTTTACATTCGATGCCCGCATCAAAATATTTGCTCTCCACTTAAACTCTTGGTAGCAGTTCCTTATTTTCCCCCTCCCTCGCCACTCCACCCTCCCTCATGAATCCTTGGTTATTTATAGATCATTATTATTTTGTCATGTCTTATACTGTCCGACATCTCCCTTGACCCACTTTTCTGTTATCTGTCGCCCAGAGAGGAGGTTATATGTAGGTCAGTATAATCGATTCCCCCTTTCTGCCCCTTTTTAGTTGGCCACCATATGTGTCCCTGGATTGGGTCTGGCCTCTGCCATTTTAACAACACCTCTCTTTTAATTTCCCTATTCTCTGATCACCCAGATCTTAAATGATAAGAAAGATAGCAGGCACATTTCATCATTAGAAGCAACGAGAAGATGGCAACTGCTTAGAAATTATTACCTTTCTCTTAAACTTTCCCCTACTTAGGTTTGCAGTGTTTGAATTGACTAAGTACAAAAGGCAGTGCTCTGGCTCACACAGCACTCTACATGTTTCTAGCTAGGTTCTGTATTTCATCATAATAATCATGATTATGGGGTTTATTATGGAAGTTATCAGGCTACAATTCAAGTGAGAATGCTCAGACCAAAGTTGTTCAGTCAGGACATGTTAACAAGTTCTCTCAGGGCTGCTAATAAATGCCAAAAGGGCATGTCAGTTGGCTGGAAGCCTCAACCCAAAGGTACTCAGAGCCAGCTCTGAGGGTCAGCAAGCCCAGCTCCCCCAAATAAGTGCTCCACAAGCCAGCCTCCTGGCCCACAGCATTAAGCTTCACTTGCTCTGTGCGTGGGGAAGTCCATCATTCTGTCTCAGGGTTAGATCCTGCTGCGGCTGTTGCTCTGCCATTCCTCTGCTGTCACAGCTCTCTCCTCCATCTCAGAGCCCAAATGATGGACTCCACTCGTGGCTCTTGCTGGTAGTGCTGTTTCTGGGTTGGCTCATTTTGGGGCAGCACAAGGCAATCACAATAAATCTCATTAACTAGCAAGCACTCACAAATGAATCGTATCAGTGTCTCTCCCCCATTCATACGCAGATGCATGAGAAAAACGGTCATTTGGTGGAAGTAATAGAGACCATGGCTAGCAGAGCCACATGACATAAATCACTGTCCTGCAAGCAGAACAGGCATTTGTTGCATTTTTGCTTCATGGGTATATTCATAATTTCATTACTTGTTAGTTAATTTCATTTCATAGAGTTATTTTAAAAATAGATACTTCTCTTTCGAACAAGGTGGTTTTGGTGTCCAGGTAGCCAAGTGGTAGGAGTCTGGTGAGTGAAATAACCCCTGGGACAGCACCCCACCATCACCCCACGCATTTGTCCTGAGCCGGGGCCTCCTTTACCCAGGACCCCATTCGTGGGACATCTTGGGTCATTAGGCTGCCGCCACCCTAGCCGAGACTAGCTATAGCCCCACCCCATCCCCAGACCGGGACCCTGCGCCCAGACAAGCACAGAGGCGGCTGGAACCCTACAGCAGCTGCCTACTCCAGGGCCTCTCTAGGAGAGAAGCTTCCCTTTCTCGTGATTCCCCTCTCCCCATGTGGCAGTGATCTGCCCTTGATCCCATGTCCCTCCCTCCATTCATCCAAGGCCCGGGTAACGGACCTGCAATCTACCGGGGAAGGGGGGTGGGGGCTGCCTGGGCGACCTCCATGGGGTCATCCACCCCCATTGCTGCCTGGGACCTCTCCGCCAGTAGCCAGTTTGCCAGGCTCCTCCCGCCCCCGCCCCCCCCCCCCGCCCCGCGCCCGTCTGCTTAATTCCTGCTCCACTCCAGGCCCAGGAAGCTGAGCTGTGTACTTCTCACCTGCTCGAACCTGCAGCCAAAGCCCATCCCTCTTCTATGCACTACACTGAGTTTCCACCAGAGCCACTTCAGGCTGGCTTGGGTAACCACGAAGAACTGTGGCCGTGGCCTGGAATGCTCAACCTGCCTGATGCACGGCGCCCCTTCCAGTGTTGACAGCACCAGTCGTAACAGTGGGCGCTCCTGCCTATTGGGAGCACGAGCCACAGGGCTTTGCACTCCCGCTGGATCAGCTTTGCACTGGATTGGCTTTGCCCTCCCGGTGCCCTGAAGGGTTTCCAGCTGTCAATGGCTCTGAGCCCTGAGCTTGCAGTAGTTCCTCCCAGGGCGGAGGGCATTGCGCAATCGCCAGAGTGGCTTTGCCAGCCCCAGTGTGCTGCGGGGTTTCCAGCGGCCGGCAGCTCCAAGTGCCATGCCTGCCCAGTGCTGCACATCCCTCTCAGGGCAGGCGCCATTGCCCGCTGTTTCCCACCAGAGTCGCCACTGTCTGATAGGGCTAGGACCAAGTCGCTGAGGAACCTGTGCCGTGCACAGGCCCAACAGCTCAAGGGATAAGCGCCCCTCCTGCTAGGAAGCCTAGGATGCGCCTGTGGTCCCCGCAAGAGCCCATCTGTGCACTCCGGACAGCTCTCAACACTGAGGTGCCCTGTGGGGTCCCCAGCGCCAGTTTCTAAACCTGCCCCAACCCTTTCCAGCCTGCATAGGAGGCGGGCACTGGGACCTGTACTTACCTCAGCACTCTGTGGCCCAAGGCTTTTCCAGCCAGTGCAAGAGGCTCTTTCCTGTGCTGCTTCTCCTGCCTGTGTAACCTCTGCCCACAGGCTTAACTCTACAGGACCTGGGAGCGCTTGCTGATCTGAAGAACATTTTCCCCTCACATAGCCCGCTTCCAGATCCCAGATCAGCACCATGTCCATGGCAGCAAGGCCTCACCCACGTCTGCCTTCTATTAGGCATCCCAAGAACTTTGAGGGAAAAGAAGGGATATATATATATATATATATATATATATATATATATATATATATATATATATATATATATATATATATATCTTTTATCTTGTGCTGGCTTTTGTCTTTTTTTCTTTACTTTCTGTGTTTTCTTTTCTCTCTTCTTCCTCCTATTTCATTATTACTATTATTTCTCTTCTAGCCCCTTTCTATAGGTTTTCCTTCTATCTCTTTTTTTCTTTTTCCACTTTCACTACTATCACTTCTATTCTCTGTTTCCTAGCTTCTCCTTCTTTCTCTCTCTCCATTTTTTGTTCCCAAATTTATTTAATTATTTTTTAAAATTTATTACACAAAAAAGGGCTGCTAAGGGTACCCTGACAGACCAGGTCAAAGCAGCCTGGGGGCATTCACTGAGGCTCTAGTCCCCACTCCAGTCAACGAAACATCTCACCACTGCTGGTCACTAAGTCTTCGGGGAACTCTGCCTACATAGCAGTATGACCCATGCTTATGTAGGCCATAGGCAGGCGCCCGAAAGAATCCTTAACAGTAACACAGATAAGGGTTCCCTGGCCTCCCATAAAAATGGGGTCTATGAAAGGAGCGAGGAAAAAATCAACAGACCACATCATTCCCAACAAAAAAACAGAGAGACAAAACATAGTAGCAGAGTTAACATCTCATAGTACAAAAATATACAGATGTAACACAGAAGAAAATCTTCAGAAGTCTGCTCTCAGTAATACAGGAGCTGAGGGAAGCAACCCAGAATAAGGATGCAATGATAGAGGAGATGAAGTCCACAATAGAGGGGAAAAAGTCCATAATAGAGGGGATGAAGTCTTTCCACAAAAAGGGAACTGCAGGAGCTAACAGAGGAGGTAGAAGAAGCCACACACAAGGTCACAGGAATTATGATTACACTTGAGGAGGCAGAGAACCGTATCAGTGATCTCAAGGACACTCAAACAGACCAAAGCAAGCGAGAAAGACAGTCAGAGAGGAAAATTAAAGCAGAACATAACCTGAGATCAATGACAGATGCTATGAAGAGGAATAATAAACAAGTGGTGCTGGAAACAATGGATATCCACATGTAAAAAGATGAAACAAGACATTTGCCTCACCCCATGCACAAGAATAAACTCAATGTGATTCATAGACCTATAAGTTAAACCCCAAACCATCAGGATCATCAAGAAGGGGTTTGGGACGAACCTCAGAGCACTGGCCCAGGGAAGTCATAGACTCACTGCAATAGGGAAGGGTACACACACAGGTGTACTGAAAATTGACAAATTAGATTTAATAAGAATAAAGCACCTGTGCACCTTGAAATGCTTCACCAAGAGGGTGACAAGGCAACCCACAGACTGGAAGAGGATTTTTAGTAATGACACATCGGACAAAGGGCTCATTATTAAAATCTATAACACCATCATGACCTGAAAAAAGAGGCAAACAGTGAACCCCCTAAGCAAGTGGGCAAAAGAACGGAAAAGACCTTTCACTAGGGAGGAGACCCATATGACCAATAAGCATATGAGAAAGTGTTCCCGGTCATTAGCCATAAGAGAAATGCAAATCAAAACAACCATGAGATACAACCTAACACCCCTGATGCTAGCCCAAATCAGCAAATCAGAGAGCAACAAGTGTTGGAGGGGCTGTGATGAAGTAGGAACCCTCCTCCACTGCTGGTGGTCGTGTAGATTTGTACAGCCACTGTGGAAAGCAATTTGGAGATACTTAAAGAAAATGGAAATTGATCTACCTTATGACTCAGTCATTCCTCTAATTGGCATATACCCAGTAGAAACACGACCAGTCATCTGTGCTCCAATGTTTATTGCGGCACAATTCACAATCGCAAAGACTTGGAAACAGCCTAAGTTTCCATTGATAGATGAGTGGATTAGTAAACTCAGGCACATACACACAATGGAGTACTATGTAGCACTGAATAGCACGGACGACCACATGAAATACATCTTTTCATGGGAAGAGCTGGAAGGAATCATGTTAAGCAAGGTAAGCCAAACTCAAAAGGACATGTATAACATGAGTCCCCTGAGGTAAATATAATCAGCATGCCAGGAATAGAAGAATAAACAGCTATCTCGCAATAAATGGGTGGAAGCATAGATATATGGGGGAAGAGCAGACCACACCTAGGGAGGTACATGAGAGTCCAACATAAAGAAGGAGAAGGGGGTCAGGTGGAGGGAGAAGAGGGGTAGGGGGAAACTGATTAGATGGAATGGGGGGAACAGCGCACTAACCCACCCATGGGGTGAATATTTGTTGTGTCCCCACAGAACTAAAATGTGCATACAAAGCCCACCATGACACACCAAACCGGGAGGGCAACGTAACACACAGAGGAATCCACAAAAAAACTGGACCATAGGCCGGCCTTAACTAGAATCAGCCCGACCCCCACCATGGAAGGGAGTGTCACAGAAACTGAAAATAGATCGTCTGGTGTGGGAAAGGAACTGACCTACCACACCCACAAGGAAACTGAAGCAAAGGAAGAAGGAGGAATGGAGTGGAGCACACCTGGGCCCACCAAGCTCAGACGATGATAGTCTGGCTCGGAGGGCCCAATATACAGAGAAAACCATATAGCCAGCCCCACTGAGAGATGCAACATCCTGCACTGATCCATGGCGCTACATAGGACAGCACTTGAGACACTGTGTGGATGTGTGACTGAGCTGACCCCACCACACTGACGCAAAGCACTGGGGGCGTGCAATTGAGCGGCAGGGGAAGCAAAGCAAGGAGGTCCCAAGGGAGTATAAAGGATGGACTTTGGGGCCATCATCACCATTTGCCACTTTGGTGCTGTCGAAGTCATCTGTATTATTATCTCTGCAGGTCTCCCTAGATAAGATAGGCTGGACAAACAATGTGAGAAGAAAATAATGGGACCAATGGTCCCGGAAGGACATGAGAGTGTGGGAGGTAGGAGAAGTGAGGAGGTGTTGGCCAACCCAGGGACAAGGGAAGAAGGAGTGGTTCAAAATCAGTGGCAGGGAGGGGATGGGAGGACTGGTAGTGAGTGACCAAGGGCAAGGTAACTGAGAGGAATTACTGACACCAGAATGAAGGCTGAACATGGTAGTGCAACAGGAGAAAAATGTAAGGATATAGAGGAAAGGAGTAGGAAGCAAAGGGCATACATAAAAGCCTAAATTCGGACATGTATATATGTAAATATATTTTTTATTTTGGGGGAAATAGACTTATGCGCATATATTTATAGATTTAGTAGCAGGGTAGCAGGTGGACATTGGGCCTCCTCGCGTGCATTCCCTTAATACAAGAGCACCTTGCTCAGCTAAACGGTCATTCCATGATACCCACCTTCCCGACATGATTGCTGAAGACAAAAGTGTGCATAAGCAAACGTGGTGAAGAAAGCTGATGGTGCCCGGCTATCAAAAGATATAGCATCTGGGGTCTTAAAGGCTTGAAGGCAAACAAGTGGCCATCTAGCTCAGAAGCAACAAAGCCCACAGAGAAGAAGCACACCAGCTTGGGTGATCACGAGGTGTTGAAGGGATCAGGTAGCAGACACCAAAGAACAAAAACCATCATTGTGTGATCACCTTCCCCACATAAACACTGAAGACAAATGTATGCATAAGTAAGTGTGGTGAAGAAGGCTGATGGTGCCTGGCTATCGAGAGATATAGCATCTGGGGTCTTAAAGGCTGGAAAGTAAACAAGCGGCCATCTAGCCCAGAAGCAACAAAGGCCACATGGAAGCAGTACACCAACATGTGTGATCATGACGGGCCAAGAGGATCAGGTTTCAAGCACCAAAGGCTGGGGGTGGGGGGAATCATATCATCGTGAATGAGAGGAGCGCGTGATGGGAACCCAATGCCCATCTGTAGACAACTGGACATCCCTTGCAGAGGGGTAGTGAGGAGGAGATAAGTCACTTAGTGTTCAGTGTGGCAATAATGAAACTTACAACCTTCCTCTAGTTCTTAAACGCTCCTTCCCCCCAACTATCATGAGCCCAGTTCGACCTTGCAAACCTGGTTAGACCAGAGGATGCACAGCGGTACAGATGGGAACTGTAAACACAGGGAATCCAGGGCAGATGAAAAGGTTCTATATATAATGTCCTCCCTGGGGGATGGGCAGCAGGAAAGTGGGTAAAGGGAGACGCTGGGCAGTGTAAGATAAGATAAAATAATAATTTATAAATTATGAAGGGTTCATGAGGGAGAGGGGAGAGGGGAGGGAGGGGGGGAGAAAAAGGGAAATGAGCTGATTCCAGAAACCCAATGATAAGGGCAATGAATGTATAAGTGTGCTTTACACAATTGATGTATGTGTGGCTTGTGTTAAGAGTTGTATGAGCCCCAATAAAATGATTTAAAAAACAGTTCATTATTCTTTTAACTAAATAAAGATTGCATTTCAAGTTGAAAATAAAAAGATACTTATTTAGGATGAACTTATCTAGTTCACTTGGAATTATGTAAAAACCACACCTAGCATATATTCTTTTAATTTTAAAATGTATATACAAACATACATAAAAGAAAAGAATACCATAATTTTATGTACAATAGGACCAATTAGATTCAGCATGTAAAACAGATATTTTCAGATGAGACTAATTGTATTTGACATGGACTTACTTTTAGGCAAGATTACGGCGTTTTTAAACCTTAAAAATCTGGTCCCTAACACACCTGTAGGAGAAAGTCTGCTTTTATGAGGATTTAATGCCTTGGAAATCCTCTATTCAGTTCTTTTCTGTCCAGTAGGGTCATGATGAGTGGAAATTGTCTCAGAGGTTGTGGGAAAGTGATATGATTTGTGTCACAGGCTGTGAAGCTGTTTCTAACTGCTAGAACTAGGAGGTTTCAAGTTCTCTGGATTTGAAGGTTGTCTGGATGTAGAAGATAAGACCACAGGTGCAGACGGGGTTAGGGAAGCCCATGGGGAAATTTGAGGCATTCAGACACCTGAAAACAGAGGAAACCTTACCACACTTGAAGCAGAAAAGGATACTGGCAGCTGGTTTGGACTGAGGAGTCACTGAAGGAACTATAGCTGAGGGGTAGAGCTACTTCCATAACTTTCCAAGTCAGGAAGGTGTAGGAGGAATAACTTGTGTGATCTCATTGCCTTCCAGACCTCCATGCTTCTGCCATTAATGGCCAATAACCACACCCATTGATAATCAGAAGCAGGGGATCCCAGGTGAAAAAGGCAGCAGGATTCAGCTGCTTGGGACCCAAACAAGGGTAAAGAAGGGATGTCATTGGACCAGGGGATAGATGGAGACTCCAAAGCATGATGTGGCAGATCTTCTTGAAAAGTAACAGGTTTTAGCTATAATTTATTTGTTTATTCATTTAAAGAGTCTTATTTTTTACATGGAAATCTGTTCTTGGAAATCAGACCATGAAAACTCTATGGGTCAAAAGCAGTCTAAAATGCAAGAAATTTTGGGGATGACAGTATTTTGTTCAGTTTTGCCAGAGGTCACAATGAGTCAGAGGAAACTCAAAGGCAACAACCAAAAACAATCCCTACCTCTATTTACAAATGGCCTCTGACATTCTGCTGATGGAAATTCTCATGTTCTCCACATAAGCTGAAAACACTGCTCATCATTCAGTGCAGTAGTTCTCTCAACCTTCCTAATGCCATGACCCTTTAATACAGTTCCTCATGTTGTGGTGCCCCCCCCAACCATAAGATTATTTTTGTTGCTGCTTCATAATGGTAATGTTGCTGCTGCTATGCATTGGGCGACCCCTGTGAAAACGTGGTTCGATCCCCAAAGGGGTTACAACCCACAGGTTGAGAACTGCCGATGTAGTGACTGGTTGAACATTTTCAAAAACTGGGCTAGAAACCAGGGTCATATTTTCTTGGAGAGAATAAAATTATTGCAGAAACATAACTTTGGCCATCCTCTTAACATAGATGACCTGAGAAAAATTATAATATGGGTACCACATATTTAGTGTTGATGAACATATTAAACATTTAAGAGACTGGATCTTGTCATATAACATTATTCTATTTAACATAAATGAAATAATGAGGACTAGAAAGCCCTGTTTTCAGTTTTTAGGAAAGCAATATCTTTCTGTCTACGAACGTGTGCCTCTGTCTTCTGACAATGCACTAATGGCTCCTTTTTCTTCCAGTGAATAGATAAAATATAATCAAGTGTTTATTCATGTTATATGATCTTTTTTAACCACGTAAGGACATAATGAAAGCTGTGTGATGGAGAGCTTTCTGTACCTAACTTGTGAGACCAATAACTATTATTTTCTACTTAATCTTTTTCTTTTATGCTTGTTATACTTAATCTTAATGTGAACAAATCTTACTAAACCTTTCAGTGGAATGCAAAAGAACAATTTGTCTAAAATGCCACATCAGCTCTCAATTTTGGTCTAATGCTAAATATGGGGAAGGTAAATCTGGAGAAAAGTTAAAATACTACTTGTAATCAATCAACAGGTTTGGGGATTTTTTCTTTTCTTTTATTAAATTAATTTTGAAAATATTCATTTTCTTTTTAACATCATTATATATTTTTATCAAGTATTGCAGAGCATCATGTTATAAGGCATCTTTTCTAACACTTTACTCATAGAAGCAGGGGGCTTCTATGTGCAATCCTTCTCAAGGACCTGCACAATGTAATAGGACCAGTTATATCACACAATGTAATAGAACCATTTATATTGCACAATGTAATAGGACCAGTTATATTACACAATGTAATAGGACCATCTCCTCAATAGTTAGACATGAAGACACAGTTGACACTTAGATTTCCTCAAGGTTTCCCTAAAGAATGTCATGCTTTGAAGAGTGGCACAGGTGTCAAGCTGAAAGGCAGGGAATTTATACAATATGATGCATCCAGGAAGGAGGATTTAGGGGAGTCGTGCATCAAAGGCGGTGTGAGATGGAGGGAAACAAGAGTCCTTCATGTAAATCACTGAGAATAACAGGGAAGGAAAATCCTTGGAAAAACTTAGGGTCTCCAATATCTGTTCCTTATTCCTCTCCAGAAAGTGAGGCTACCTTGTAATGCTTGCAGTGTCTGTGAAAGAGGCATATGTAGGGAGGCCAGGGTGTGCGAAGCCAGGATTAACTGGCCAATGAAAAAAAGAAGAGGCATAAAAAGGAGGAAATGTTCAGCTCCTGCCCTCAGTGACCACTCCTTACTCCCCAGCCCCCAACCTGTGTGGAGGCTGTGATGATGTTATTTAATTACACTCCAGTCAGAGTGGTCAAGGAGCCCTGATGGCATAATGGTTACACGTTGGGTTACTAATTGGAATGTCAGAAGATTCAAACCACCTGCCACATCATAAGAGAAAGAAGAGACATTCTACTCTCATAAATAGTTAATCTCAGAAACTGACAGACATTTCCACCCTGTGCAATGAGTTGCTGTGAGTCAGAGTCAAGTTGAAGGCCGTGTATACTTTTTTTGTTTTGTCCAGAGTGGTCAGTAGTAAGAGCCAGAGGTATCATCAGAGTGAATCCAGCACAGATGTCCCAATTAACAAAAATACCATCTTAATAAAGTCCCCCTAACACACTGCCACTCCACAACCCCACTGTGGTAGTTATATAAGCATTTGTCCATTTGAGAGGATTAAGAGTGAATGGGGTGGAGTCTAGCCTGTCAATCGGGTCATAGCTAATGAGACTTCTGTGTAGGTATGGCCTTCTCCTGAGGATTCTGGAAACTCCTGTATTCCTCCTTGGAGGCGGGAGACACTCTTGGCTGAGTCCCTGGGAAACATGAACCTGACAAAATACATGGAGATAGGCTGATGGCAGCCAGAGCCTCAGAGCTGGAGAAGCCACATGGAGCGCCCTGCCAGTGCTGAGGTGCTTATACCACCACTGGATCAATGAGATTTGTCAACTACTGGCATGTGGTCTTCCTGAATTCAGCATCTTTGCATGTGTTTCATGAGTCTGAAGGGGAATCTGTAGATTGTTATTGGACAATGTGATAATATCGGACTTATGGACTGGGCTGGGATGTTTTCTTAATGTACAATTACTCTTTATATAAAACTCTTTGTTATATACATATGAGTCTCCCTGGACTTGTTTCTCTAGTCCACCCAGACTAACACACCCACTGTCCAGAATGAAGAAACAGTACACTTAGAGATGATAACCCACATGAGGTTTCAATCAGAATTTTCTCATATCAGGCACATAAGTGGTTTCATTGGTTAGTGAGACAGTAATCTGTACAAACAGATGATAATACAAGGCAGGCATGTTGCCCCTGAAACTGGGTTGACAGAGTAGTTTACTTTGGCTAAGAGAAGAAAGGAGATTGTCTCTCTAGGGCTTCCTGCAATCTAGGAATAAGAGAGCAGAGGATCTCTGAGAGGAAATGTCTCCCTGAAACTCCATTTGTGGTCAGCTGTTCACAGGGTGTTAAACTCTATAGAGAAACAGTCTAGAGCAATGGTTATCAAACTTCCCAATGCTGCAACCATTTAATACAGTTCCTCATGTTGTGGTGAACACCCCCCCCATCATAAATATTTTTCATTGCTACATCATAATTGTAAATTTGCTACTGTTATGCATTTGGTGACCATTGTGAAAGGATCGTTCGATCCCCAAAGGGGTTGAGACCCACAGGTTGAGAACCACTGATGTAGAGACTGTCTAGCGAGGCAATTCTAGGCCAGAATGGGCAAATGTGCCATTTTTAACCTCATTTTTTAAGTAGTCACCTGTTGAGATGTCTTTTTCCTTTGCTTTTTAAGCATCCTTGATATAACTTCAGTGTGTTCATTTTCTTATGAGAATCTTCCCAGTCCTCTCAGGAGATGCTTGAGATATTCAGGAAGGCACAAACAGGAGGGAGTGGAGGTTCCTCAAGTTCGCCACCGTTAGTGCCACAGCCTACATTGACTGTAAAACAACTAAACAAGGATTGAAAAAGCTGCCACTGAAAAGGTGAGAGCTCGACTTGAATTCCACTGTGAGAAGTTGGGAAGCAAAGTAAAATGCGAGTGAATTGTATTTTACTTTTTAACAGGGCTATGTATGACATCAACACAATAAATGGGTGTTGAAAAAAAACGCACAGATTTGTGGTCTCATAGTTCAAGAGACTAGAAGCCTGATTTTAGTGTACTGGCACGAGGGAAAATTTTTACATTTGCTTCAGGGAAGATCCTGGCTGTGAGCAAGTTTCCTCAGTCAGTGCCTTCTTGAAATTCAGGTGATGTTTATCTTCCTCCATATTTGCTGGCTTGCTTTAATGTGCATAAAAAAAAGCCAAATCCTTTGGGACTTGATCAATATATTTATGGCAACCACATATATTGTAGAGTAGAAATGAATTCCATAGGTGTCTGTGCTTGTAGCTTCTTTCTGTAACTGTAACTGAAGCAAAGTGCCAAGCTCTTCTTCTGAAGCACTTCTGGGAGGGTTCAACCCATTAACCTTTCGGTTAATAAGTAGAGCACAGTCTACACCACCCAGGGACTCCTGTCTCTCTGCTGCTCTTTGTATCTATCAGAAGTGATTCAATTTAGAATGTATCCTATAATGACATAGCAAAGAAAATCCCATTTCAAAATACCCTATATCCAAATATCCTGCAGTTCTAGTGGTCAGGATTCCAAGACATATTTATGGGAGTCATAATTCAATCCATACAACATGAATTTGTATGTGTGCGCCTTAGAAGGAAAATAAAGATCTTTGAAATGGCTTCAAAATTTTCATGGAAAAGTGTAATTGAAAAGCAATACATTTTTCCACAAGCTTTTTGAAGCACCCCGAGATAACTCAATGGACTGGCTCTGTTTTTCATTTTGGTTTGGTTTTGTTTTAAATCAAACACATACAAACAAACACACATCCAACGTTTACAGCCATCAAATTGCTTCTGACTCATAGCTATCCTATTGGACAGAGTAAAACTGCCCCTCTATGGGTTTGAAGACTGTAAATATTTATGGGAGCCAAAAGCCTCCTTTTGCTCCCCAGGAATAGCTGGTAGGTTTCAACTGCTGATCTTTTATTTGTTAGTCCAAAGCAATACCCCAAACTTTCTAAAGTATATTTTACTGAGATTACTCTATTAAAATTTTCCTATTAAAAATAACAGAATCAGAACAAATTAATTTTTTCATTGGAGTTGCTAAGCATTGGCATTCTGTTCAGAACATCCTTGCTACATAAAATATAGTGTTTGAAGATAGTTAAATTGAGATTGGCTGATGATGTAAATTTATAATCTTTATTTTCAAGTATAATTTTAAGTGCTATCTTCATCTCATGTTAAATGCATTTTCTTTTTTCTGTGTAGTAAAACATGTAAATGTTAACGTGATTATTGTGTAGACTAGGAACAACACATTTCTAATTTAGTGTCTGGATTTATGGATCCCTGACCCTTCATTACTTTCTCAATTTATAAACAATGGATGGATCAAATTTTCGCTTAATAGATGTAAACTCTTCTGTTAGATGTGCACACCCTCTCCTAGGGCCCTGTTGTAAATCGTTGTCACATTCACAGATGTCCTCATTAATTAGAGTTTTGGCTGTCTGATTTGAAAACACCTTCATCTTACTATTAAATTCTTATTTATCTTTTTAATATGTGACTCATTCTGAAAATGTGTTACTACCAAGTGCTGATTTATTAGGATATTGTAATGAATAATATAACATAAATTTTAAAGGATTTCAATTAGACACTCCAGAGTTCTGAAATTTTTATGGCTAAAAAACAATTCTCAAAAACAAGAAGTGAATTCTACATCCAATGTCCTACAGAATAGAACAGAGAGTGTTACCCAAGAGAAAGTCTTCATATCTTTGATTGCTCTACCAAACACTAAATTAAGACTTTAAGACTGTCCTTTTGAAATAGAGGAAAGAACCAGAAGGCAAAGAACATTTATAGAGACCTAAATACAGGAATGTACATATGTAAATATATATAGAATGAGAGGGAAATAGAACTATGTACTCATATCTATATGCTAAAAAATAAGGTTGCAGATGGACATTGTGTCTCAATTCAAGTACTCCCTTCAACACAAGAACACTTTGTTCTAACAATCCGGCATTCTGTGATGCTCACCTTCCCAACACGATTGCTGAAGTCAAAATGGGTGCATAAGCAAATGGGGTGAAGAAAGCTGGTGGTGCCCGGCTATCAAAAGATATTGTGTCTTGAATCTTAAAGGCTTGAAAATAAATAAGAGGCCATCTAGCTGAGAAGCAACAAAGCCCACATGGAAGAAGCACACCGCCTGTGTGATCATAAGGTGTCAATGGGATCAAATATCAGGCATCTAAGACCCAGAAAAAAAATCATACCCAATGTGTGAATTGGGGTGGAGGGGCATGGAGTGGAGACCCAATGCGCATCTGTAGACAATTGGACTCTGTAGACAATTAGACATCACAGGGAAGAGACGAGCCAGTTAGGGTGCAGTATAGCACCGATGAAACACACAACTTTCCTCTAGCTCCTTGGTGCTTCCTTCCCCCCACTATCATGACCTCAATTCTACCTTCCAAATCAGATTAGACCAGAGCGTGAACACTGCTACAGATAAGAACCTGAAACAGGGAATCCAGTATAGATAAAGCCCTCAGGACCCACAATGTGAGTAGAGATACCAGGAAGATTAGGGGAGGGTGGGGGGAGAAAGGGAGAATTGATCACAAGGATCAATCTAGAACACCTTCCCAGGGGGATGAATAATGGAAAAGTGGGTGAGAGGGCAACAGAGGATGATGTAAAATATGAAAATAATAATCTATAACTTTTCAACAGTTCATGAGGGAGGGGGGAGGGGGAAGAAATGAGGAGCTGACATCAGGGGCTCAAGTGGGAAGAGAATGCATTGAGAATCATGATGACAGCATATGTGCTCGACACACTGGAGGAATGTATGGATTGTGATAAGAGATGCAATAGCCCCCAATAAAAGTATTTAGAAAAAAAACTGTTCTCTTAAAATAAGTGTGAATAGTTGTTGGCTAGATCTAAGCAGACTTCTAAGGACAGTGAAATATTAGTTCTTGACTTGCATAGATTGATAAGATCACTGTGCACTAAGCCACTTGTGAATTTGAAGAAGACACATAGTTTTATAGTGGTTCTCTCTTCCATCTAGGCTTTTCATCTGATGGGGACAGACTCATGCACATTAGAGCACTTGTAAAACCTGTAGGTTACATATATGTGGATGTTATTTACTATTTTACTGCCCAGGGAATGATAGATTTGTGTTGATCAGTTTTATGCTGTGGCCTTCTGATTAATGAACAGACTGAATTGCTCCTGTACGGGATCAGGGCTTGGCTGGAGGGCACTAAGGGAGGATTAGCATTTCAAAATAATAATTTTCACTGTGATGTCGGACACAATAAAGAGAAAAGGGAAGTTGAGGCTTTCCTCCATATAATATTCAATTTAGCATATCTATGCGATTCACTTTTTCCTTGGGTTCATGTCACATATATACCTTTTCTTAGGATATGTATGCTGTCTCATTGTGATATTTATGGTAAAGGTTTTATTTTAAAGAATTTCCAGGAGTGGATCCTGAACTCTTCAACCTAGCAGAAAAAATTTGGATAGTCAATTTGAAAGTACTGCACCACTAAAACTTCACCAAAAAATAATTTTCAAATCTCCCAAAATTACTTTTATCAGGGAGCAGTGCACGGAGTTTGTATTTTCACCTTTTGAAGAGAGCCAATTCCAGAGAACAATCAAACTTCTTTAATTTTAATACTCATTTAATGAATTGGAACAGGATCAAAAATCAAAGTTAGTAACAATAAATAAAGACCACAGTAAAAAGGCCCCCTATTTAGCCCAACAAATAGTTACTTTGAGCAGAGAAGAGTCAGCATTGAAAAATAATACACACAGATCAAACAAATTTTCATGAGGGTTTTATTCTAGAAGTTTGACCCCACCAACACCTCCTTTACAAAAGTCAACTGACCGTGGGGTGACTAGAACATTCAGAGAAGGGAATGTGACTGGAAGCAGACAGCAGACATTGTACAGAGCAGAGAGCCTGACAACAGCGTACTCAAGGTGAGGACAAAAATGCCATAGGAGGAGATGCCCTGCACTCAAAACTACGTGCAGCTAGAACGCTCCGTAGAAGGGAGGAGAGCAAAGCTTCAGCTCACTTACTCTGGACAGGTTTTCAGGAGGGACAGGCTTTGGAGCAGTTACGTCATGCTTGGTGAAATAGAGGGCTATAAAAAGAAACAAATGAAAAATCATCAATGAGATGACTTGATATAGTGGCTACAACGACAGGATCAAACATGGCATTGATTATGATGATGACTTATGACCTAGTAATGTTTTATTGTGCATGGTGTCGGTATGAGTTGGAATTGAGACTGTGGACCCTAACAACAGTGTTACTGAAAGACAATGGACGGTTGAGCGAACCTAGTTTGAAAGGGAAAGTGTTTGGTCCCATTTTATAACAGTGCTTTTAAAGGCTTATTAGGTGAGACCCATACTTTAAACTGGACTTATATGTAAAAAGTAAGGCTGGAGGACCTGATGCAAAGGGCTTAAGTGGAGAGCAAATGCTTTGAAAATGATTAGGGCAAAGAATGTACGGATGTGCTTTATACAATTGATGTATGTATATGTATGGATTGTGATAAGAGTTGTATGAGCTCCTAATAAAATGTTTTAAAAAAAAGTAAGGCTGAGTAAGTAAATTTGGCAATGCTCCACAATGGAGCTGATAATAAAAGACAACTGACTGAAGTTTTCTTTATTTTTGCTTTTTATTTAGACAAGGACTGTGGATCCTTAAATTATTTTTGTTGCTGTGTGCCTTCAAGTTGATTCAAACTCAGCAACCCAATAGAACAGAGAAGCTTAGGATTTCCTGGACTGTAATTCATTACAGGGGCAGAATGCCAGGTCTCTTCTTCCATGCAGAAGGTGGGTTCAAACCACAGACCTTTCAGTGAGCAGCCATTTAACCGCTGTGACACCAGGGCTCTTTCAAATACCTACATATGAATGTATGTACACGTTTGTGTAAATGAACTATTTCATTTGTTGTGTAATCTTAAATATCTCTAAAATGGAATTTAAACTCTCCCCCATTTTCCTTAGAGTGACACATCCAAACCTGTCCCTATAAGAAAATCCCTATACTTCCATATCAGTTGTGAGGGTCAGTAAGTGGAATGTTAATACTTTTGAACCTTATCTTGTCTTTCATTAGCAGAACAAAGATCTTTCCCTGGATAGAGAACTTATATAAAAATAATCCAGTCAATTGAAACTTTTAAAAATAGATATAGATTTATTTCTAAAATGAGAAGGCTACTAATTAAATTGGGAGAGTTACCTAGTCTTCACTTACAAGGAACAGTACTCTACAAAGACTTGGAATTATGGCTGAAAGGCTGAAATAAGAAGCAGTTTTGAAAACCAGGAAGACAAGAATTCACTGTGGCATTTCAAAAGATATTGAACTAAAAATTCAAGAAGATTGCAAAAATATAGGCTTAGATTTATTGAGATTACTTGTTTGAACATGTTTTTGATCAAGAAATACAGTAAAGATGTAATAATAGAATTTCATGGAGATCTTCAACTTATTCTAGTTTTCATCTTAAGTTGGAGTCAAGAAGTTTTAAAATCTGACCAATGCAAACAATTTTTTTCTGAAACAACCCACAAATATTTTCTAGGAGCTAAACAGGAGAATTTCTACTTAGAAATGTAGCTTATCTGCTGTTACAACTACTTGTAAAAAATATCCCTCAACCATTAAACAGAAATAATATATTACTCCACATTTTTCGCTTTAAAAAATTGGTTGTGGCACAGTGGTTAAAGTGACAATTACAATCTTGAAAACCTTATAAATCAGTTCTATTCTGTCCAGTAGCATCCCTATACATCAGAATTGACACAATGGCAAGTTTGGTTTCATAATTGTTTGTAAGGAAATCTGAATTGTTATTGTGTACTTCTAAAGTAACTTTCAAAAAGCTCAGTAATATGTCCTCTGAATATACTAGTACGCTGAATCATTTGACTAGTCAGAGTTTGATGAATCTGCATCAAGTTAGGTTATGCAGAACAAGGAACTTTTCTGTCTCTTTCTTCTGTTATTAAATCTAAACGTGTGTTGATGTATATTATTTTTTCATGACTCAAATTATGGAGGTAAATTAATATTTAACATTGATAAATCATATGACATTTTGAACTTTAATTCTCTCTTAACTCCCTGCCATCAAGAGGATCCTGACTCAGCAATCCTGTAGGGCAGGATAGAAATGCCTCTATGGATACCACAGACTAATTCTGTGGGGAGTAGTTTGGTTTCTTTAATTTCCAAGCATTGCATTAGCACATAATTTTAAGTATATCCCAATTTTGGTTGCATTACCTTGCCGAGTAAATGTATAATTTTTTAAAGTAAATCATTGTATTGGGGGCTTTTACAACTCTTATAACAATTCATATAGTAATTGTATCAAACACATTTATACATATGTTGCCATCATCATTTCCAAAACATGTTCTTTCTACTTGAGCCCTTGGTATCAACTTCTCTTTTTTCCCCTCTCTCCCCCAGCCTACCACCCTCGTGAACCCTTGATAATTTATACATTATTTTTACTTTTATATTTTATACCATCCGCTGTATCCCTTCACCCACAATTCTGTTGTTCATCCCCCGGGCGGTGGGGCTAGGTCGATCATTGCCATCTGTTTCCCTTTTCTCCCCCTTTTCCCTGTATCTTCTCCCTACTCTCCATACCC
This sequence comes from Tenrec ecaudatus, assembly GCF_050624435.1. Classification (NCBI taxonomy): domain Eukaryota; kingdom Metazoa; phylum Chordata; class Mammalia; order Afrosoricida; family Tenrecidae; genus Tenrec; species Tenrec ecaudatus. The sequence goes on along the minus strand of NC_134548.1, from coordinate 40,860,416 downwards.
TCATGTTATCACTACTCTCATTTTTGGTTCTGAGAGGTTTATCTGTCCTGGATTCTGTGTGTTGAGAGAGCTCTCATCTATACTAGTGTACGTGCTCTGGTGCAGCCAGATTTGTAAGATAGAACTGGGGTCATGATAGTGGGGAGGTTGGGAGGCATTAAAGAAGTAGAGGGATGGTGTGTGCTTTGTTGGTGCTATACTGCACCCTGGGTGGCTCGTTCCTTCCTTGTGACCCTTCTGTGAATGGATGTCCACTTGTCTACAGATGAACTTTGGGTCTCCATTTCTTGCTCGCATCAAAATGGATGTATGTTTGGGGTTTTCTGATGCCTGATACCTGATCCAATGGACAGCTCATGATCACAAAGGTTGATGTGCTTCCTCCATTAGGGCTTGGTTGCTTCCCTGATGAATAGCCATTTGTTTAACTTCAAGCCTTTAAGACCCCAGATGCTATATCTTGTAACAGCCTGGCACCATCAGCTTTCTTTACCATATTTGCTTATGCACCCATTTTGTTTTTAGCGATCATGCTGCAAAGGTGAGCATCACAGAATGTCAGGTTATTAGAACACAGTGTTTTTGCATTGAGAGAAAAGCAGAGGCCCAATGTCTGTCTACTATCTTAATATTTAACCTATAAATATATGTACCTATATCCCCATTGTTATAGATCAATATATTCACATATGTACATGTCTGTGTTTATACCTCTATAAATGTCTTTTGCCTCCTAGTTCTTTCCTCTATCTCCTCTTAATTTCCTCCTGTCCCACTAATCATGTTTGACTTTTATTCCACTCTCTGCACTTCCCCTTAGCTACATTGAACTTGATTGAACTCCACCAGGTATTCTATGCCCTGCTGGTCATCAAATTTAGATATCTTATTGTTCCCTTGTCCCTGGGTTTATGGCTGCCTTCTTCCTTTTCCCCTGCCTCTTCCTCTCCCCTGTCCTCCTGGAACTGTTGGTCCCATTGTTTTCTCCTAGGGATTGTTTGTCCTGCCTATCTTATATAGATAGACATGAAAAAGGTGGGGGGGATAATAGCCTAATAATAGTTCCATGTCTGCCTGCTGACCCTTATGAATGTTTTCTGATTGGGTTTGATGCAATGACAACCTGTGCTCCCTGACTCCAAAGTCTATTTTCAGAATTCCTTGGGGACTTTGTTGCTTTGCTCCCCTTACTGCTCTGTTGCTCTCCCTTATGTTATGCCTTGGTGTTGGGGATCAGAATAGGCACAATTCCTACACTGTATGTCCAGTGCTGCCCCCCTGTAGCACTGTGGGTCAGTAAGGAGATGTATTATCCTGGGTAGGCTAGAGGGAAAAAAATTCAGAGACACTAATATGTATAAAGAAAGCTTTATATAAAAAGTAATTGTACATTAAGAAAATATCCCAGCCCAGTCAAGCTCAAGTCCATAAGTCCAGTACTAGACCATATATCCATTACCAATCTATAAAGTTCTCTTCATACTCATGAAACACATGCCATGATGCCGAAGGCAGAATGATCACAGGCCAGTAAGTGGGAAGTCTTGTGGATCCAGTGGCTGCATAAGCATCTCAGCGCTGACAGGGGTCTCCATGTGGCTTCTCTAGCTTCAAGGCTCTGGCTGGCATCAGCCTGTCTCCATGTGGCTAGTCAATAAGAATGTCCCTCAGGGACTGAGCATGTTTCTCCACTCCAAGGAGCTATTTATCTATCTCCTTAATGCCTTCAAATGAGGTCATCAAGCTATGACCTGATTGCCAGGCTAACCTCCACCCCTTCGGTATTAAATTAACAACAGATTATATAACTACCACAAACCTTTCCTGAATTTAAGCCACATGATATTCCATTTTTTTCTGTCTGAATTTCTTCCAGTGTATAGGTTCCATAAGAAGTGTTCCAAAGTTCCCATAACTTGTGATGTTATGTACATTTTTATGATTTACACATTTGAATGTCTTTTCATAGTCAATAACACACAAGAAACATCTTTCTGGTATTCTCTGTTTCAGCAATGATCCATCTTACATCAGCAACGATATCCCTAAACTTGGCCCCAATCCATCTTGAATTTCTAGCATCATCATTTGTAAGTTATTTCAGCAAGATTTTACTTACATGCATGTTTAATAATATTGTTCCACAATCTCCAAATTTGATAGAATCCTCTTTCTTTGAATTAAACACAAACATGGATATTTCCAGTCAATTGGACAGGAAGCCCTCTCCCAGATTTCTTAGTGCAAACTAGTGAGCATTTCTATTGTTCCATCCATTTGTTGAAACATCTCAATTGTTATTTGAAAAAGTGGAATGAATCATGACTGATCTCTTGCGGTAGTAAGAAGAAGAATCAGCCCATGGTGAATTTCCACAAAGCACAGATCAGAGAGGCATCCATCCTCCATCTTTTACCCTTGTCTGTCACCAATCATTCCTCCCATAGCATTCTTCTTCTCTGATGGGTTTAATAGTACATTGCAATGGCCACACAGAATTCACAGATAGTACTCATGATAGTGGGGATTTGTTAAGGAAGATAACAGGTTACAGAATTGTAGTGATATAGTTAGTTTGTCCACGGCCCTTCCTAGACATACTGGAAGGGTTTTCTCTGTCTCTGTCCTCTCCTCTCCTCTCCCCTCCCCTCTCCTCCCCTCCTCCTTTCACCTCTCCCCCAGTCCCCTCATCTCCCCTGATATCTACTCTATCTCTATCTTTATATCTAGTTCTATAATCTCTATATATTTATCCCTCTCCCTGTCCTAAGCCTTTTTATCCTGTTTGTCTCATGGTCTTGGCAGGATCCTCTGTTGTATCAAATGATCTCAATGTAGCTCCTCTGTTGTGTCTCACAGTTTCAGTGCTGTGGCCTCCAGTGCGTCTGCTGCCTGCCCCACTTAAAGTAATGAACTTAAATTCACTGCCTGGTAACTCTTTTTTCTTTCATGGTCATAGGATTCTTATTCCAGCTTCTGAGATGGCTCAGAAACCCAGTGTAATGACAAAACTGACCAAATCCTAAATTAGAGTATTCTACAACTTATTTGCATGATCCCACCCAGTAATTTGGTGGTTACAAAGACTATGAGTAGACAAGACATACCAAGTAATTCCATTTCACTGTAGTATTCCATCAATTCCTGGAGACTTGTTTTTTGTTAATACCTTCATTACAGCTTGAATTTCTTCCTTCAATACCATCAGTCCTTGACCATGAGTTACCTGATAAAATGTTTGAATAACAACCATTTATTTTTTGGTACAATGACTGTGGGTGATGCTTCCTTTGTTGTTCAATATTTTGCACATGGGATCTTTCAATACTGTGATACAATGCTTCAATATTTTTAAAAGGAGCAAAGTAATGGTGCAAGAAAATATATAAAAGAATATCAAAAGCCTAAAGCTAGACAAAAAACACTAACACATCATATTATTCCAATATAGGATGGGTACCTAGGAAAGGCCAGATTATTGTTTTACAGGGAATTGAGATTAAGGAAATGGATTAAGTACAAAGGGAAATGAGGGAACTTTTTGAATATGTTCCATATTGCAATTATGGTGGTGGTTACGTAAATGATAACATTCATCAAAAGCAAACAATCTGTGTATTAGAAAAGGATTAATTCTAGTGTACCTAAATTATACCTCAATAAACCTTATTTTAAGAATTCAAATCAATAGGGAGGATCTGAGATGATGAACCATGCAGATGAAATGGTTATGTATGAAAATCCTGGAACCCAGAGTTTCATAAAAAGGACAAAGAAGTTGATCAGATTCCTATGACATGAAGAGACTGAATGAAAACAGAGAACAAGGCAGCCTATGGAGCTGAAAACTGCCAAAGAACACAGCATGGCCATGTTGGCTCCTTGCAAGCAGCATTCCATTCCGAGCGGAAACCAGGAAACTGGTTCTACTCACCCAGAACGGCACCAGCACTCACATGGGTGATTGGAGACCAGAAGCATGTGATCTTCCCCATTACCTAGCATAATCTCTTGGTCATTAGAGGCATGACCCAAATCCCTTCCATCATCCATCTGGTAATTAGTGGATTCCCCACCCAACCCCACTGCCAAGGTGTGCCACTGCTACCCTTTCATTCTCTTTCTGTATATGTCTGATTAGTCCTTCGTCTCCATACTTTTTTATCATTAGAAGGGGAAGCCCAACCCACCAATGCCTTCAGGATTAGCATCACCACCCATACTCCTCTGTTCAATGTGTAAGGAGCATTATGTTCTTCCTATAGCCATGTTTAGCAGATAGTACTTTCACCACCCCTGTACTTTTGCCTTCTCTCCCCTCTCCACCCACTTTGTTTTTTTCTATTTCTTTGTTTCTTTTCTTCTTCCTCTTATCCTCTCTTTTTCAGGTAGTTCTTGCCCTCACCTGAGCCTCAGTGCCAGTCCGTAGCAGTGCCAACTACTGTCCCGGTGTGGATGCCAATTCATGAACCTGGAAATTGAGCTGCATATGCCTGGTGCAGTCATATTTGTCAACTATAACTTGAAGAATTACTGTACCACTATATCCTCTCTTTTTTTATTGTTTCCTTTTTTATGAGTTCTTTCCTCTTTTTACGCACCCCTTTGTGTTTTTAAATTTTCTTTCTCCAGGTTCCTTCTCTTTTTCAAACTGTAGAATGGGTAACTCACCCCTTCCACCTCCCTATTCAGTGACTCCTGTCCTTGCATCTCCACATTCAGCATTGCTCACTCCCATCAATTGAATGCTGCAGTGCTGGTACAGCTGTAATTGGCATTAAGTTTTTTGCACCAAATATTGTGTTACTTTTTTTCTTTCTCTCCTTTTTCCTTATTTTGTTTTCTTTCTTTTTAGAACTTCCCACTTTTGACCCACTTATATTTATTTTCCAATTTTTTCCTCTTCATGACCCACTTTATTTCTATGTTTCACCAGTAGCCACACCACCCACTGGACAATTTCCAGAACCCACTCCAGCAACAGTTTATCAAAAACAAACGGTGGCCCAAACCTACTGAGCCTTCCCTTAGCTGCTCCATATAAGGAGCTGTCAGATAATCACACTCACTCTTCTACTGAAAATAAAGCAGAAAATGTTAAAAACTAGTACTTTAAAATAGGTCTAAAGGTAGATCCACTGATAAGATGTTAAACTTTAACATCTGCCAAAATGCACTTTCAAATGCACTCTGCATGATAGCAAGATTTTTACATCCCTGAACTATGCTTAGCAGGGATTCATCAGAGGCTTAATCCACCTGAACTTCCCCTTAACTTCCTTTTTATTTCAAATAATTTTATTAGGACCAAACCCAAACACCCTATCATTCCATAGTTCAATCATATCAAGCATGCAATTGCTAGCACAATAAATTTCAAAATATTTTTCTCCTGTTTTTACTCCTTAATATCAGCTCCTGAATACATAACCCCACCTCCCCTGGGTCCCCTCTCCTCCCCCAGAAACCCTTATTCTCAGTATTATCTGTGGTAGCTACATAATCTGTTGACAATTTGAGGCTTAAGACTGAAGGGGTGGAGTTTAGCCTGTCAATCAGATCTCAGCTTGATGACCTCATTTGGATGTGTTAGGGAAAAAATAGCTCGCAGGAGACGGGACACACATTCAGTCCTTGTAAGACATCCTCATTGAGAAGCAACATGGAGACAGGCTGATAGCAGCCAATCTCAGAGCTAGAGAAGTCACATGAAGGCCCTCGGCAGCACTGAGAAGCCTACAACGCCACTGTATCCACAAGCCTTCCCACCCACTGGCCTGTGATCTTCCTGCATTCAGCATCATTGCATGTGTTTCGGGAGTCTGAAGAGGATTTCATAGATTGGTATAGGACAAGGGTCTAATATTGGACTTATGGACTTGATGTGAACTGGTCTGGGATGTTTTCTTAATGTACAATTATTCTTTCTATAAAGCTCTTTCTTATACACTTATGTGTCTATGGATTTGTTTCTCTAGTCTACCTATACCAGCAAATTGTCTCTACAGATTCACCCATCCTGTGTTTCATATACTGAAAACAGAGAAAAATGCACAACAGAGAGTCAAGAGAGCTACCAACAATGGAAATATACAACAGAAATAAGCCCTGATATGACAAAAAACAGAAAATATTGAAAACCAGATGAAGCACAAAGAATAGATACAAACTCTTAATAGCTACTAGGTTGGCAGACATGCTTTGCCTTCCAAGGACTGGAAAACTCAGCCACCATATGCCAGAAAATAACTGTTCATCAAGGAACTCTTCCAGAAATACTAAGCTTTGTTTAATATGTTATTGATTTCCTAGACTGTTAAGTATGGTGTATAGCAGCAATAACCCACATGATATCAGTTCCAACATCAGTTAATACTTAGTGTATTGGAACATTAACTTTCCCCACAGGCAATTAATTGACAAACTGATTAGGAGTGTGTGTGTGTGTGACTTATAATGAGAGATTTCCATGTGAACATTAGACAATAATTTTTTTAACCTTTTATTAGGGGCTCATACAACTCTTATCACAATCCATACATATACATACATCAATTGTGTAAAGCTCATCTGTACATTCTTCTCCCTAATCATTCTCAAAGCATTTGCTCTCCACTTAAGCCCTTTGCACCAGGTCCTCTTTTTTTCCCCTACTTCCCCCCCATGAGCCCTTGATAATTTATAGATTATTATTTTGTCATATCTTGCCCTATCCGGCGTCTCCCTTCACCCCCTTCTCTGTTGTCCATCCCCCAGAGAGGCGGTCACATGTAGATCCTTGCAATCGGTCCCCCCTTTCCAACCCACTCACCCTCTACTCTCCCAGTATCGTCCCTCACACCCTGGTCCTGAAGATATCATCCACCCTGGATTCCCTGTGCCTCCAGCTCCTATCTGCACCAGTGTACAACCTCTGCTCTGTCCAGATTTGCAAGGTAGAATTTGGATCATGGTAGTTGGGGGGGAGGAAACATCCAGGATCTGGGGGAAAGCTGTATTCTTCATCGGTGCTACATTGCACCCTGACTGACTCATCTCCTCCCCTAGACCCCTCTGTGAGGGGATCTCCAGTGGCCAACAAATGGGCTTTGGGTCTCCACTCTGCAATTCCCCCTTCATTCACTATGGTAAGATTTTTTTTTGTTTATGATGATGCCTTATACCTGATCCCTTTGGCAGCTCGTGATCGCACAGGCTGGTGGCTTCTTCCATGTGGGCTTTGTTGCTTCTGAGCTAGATGACCACTTGTTCACCTTCAAGCCTTTATGAACCCAGACACTATCTCTTTTGATATCCGGGAACCATCAGCTTTCTTCGCCACATTTGCTTATGCACCCATTTGCCCTTGGCTATTGTATCATGGAGGTGTGCAGCCAATGATATGATTTTTTGTTCTTTGATGCCTGATAACTGATCCCTTTGGGACTACGTGATCACACAGGCTGGTGTCTTCTTCCATGTGGGCTTTGTTGCTTCTGAGCTAGATGGCCGCTTGTTTATCTTCAAGCCTTTAAGACCCCAGACACTATCTCTTTTGATAGCCGTGCACCATCAGCTTTCTTCACTACATTTACTTGTTCACTCGCTTTGGCTTCAGCAGTTGTGTCGGGAGGGTGAGCATTATAGAATGCCAATTTAATAGAAGAAAGTATTTATGCATTGAGGGAGTGCTTGAGTAGAGGCCCAAGGTCCTTCCACCACCTTAATACTAAACCTATAAATATAGATACATAGATCCATTTCCCCATCTGCATATACATTTGCATGTAAATGTCTTTGTCTAGACCTCCACAAATGCCACTTGCCTCCCAGCTCTTTCCTCTATTTCCCTTGACTCTCCTCCTACCCCGCTATCATGCTCCATCCCCACCTGGGTTATAGCTATACCTCTTCTTTACGTAACCTTACCCTTGATCATTCCCCACCAGGCCTGCCACTCCCCCCTCACCACCAATTTGGATCCCATATTGTTCCCTTGTCCCTGGGTTTGTTAACACCATTTCCTTACCCTCCACCTCCCCCTATCCCAATTCCCCCGCAACTGTCGGTCCCGTTGTTTTTCCTCCAGATAGTTCATCCAGCCTGTCTTATTTAGACAGACCTGTGGAGATAATAACATGCACATAAACAAGACAGAGGAAAACAAATCAACAGTATACAACCAGGCAACAAAACAACAACAACAAACCACTGACAAAGAACAAAACAAAACACATCAAGAAAGAAAAGCCTGTAGTTAGTTCAAGGATCGTTTGTTGGACTTTAGGAGCGTTTTCCAGTCCAGTCTGTTGGGGCACCATGCCCTGGCCCCAAAGTCTACTTTCAGCATTCCCTGGGGACCTTGTCGCTCCATTCCCTTGCTGTTCCGCTGCACTCCCCCAGTGCTTTGCCTCGTTGTGGTAGGATCAGGTCAGATGCAATTCACACACTGTATCTCCAGTGCTGTCCCCTGTAGTGCCATTGGTCACTGAGGCGCATCATGTCTCACAGTGGGGCCAGCCGTGTTGTCCTCTCTGTGGACTGGCTCCTCTAATCAGGAACATCATCAGTCAATTTTTCGATGTCTTGTGGGAGCTATACACACATCACAGCCTCCGGCCCTCTTTCCCTCTTCTTATAAGAAACAATCCAGTATTGTGTATGTATAAACCTCTTCCAAGTTTAGTGAGCGATTAAACATTCAGCCAAAAGAACACACCTGAGAACTTGATTTCTTTTTTTCTCCTCAACACTATTATTTCTTCAACATTACTTGAAAATTAAACGTTATTCTACCTCAGTATAGACAATAATTGTCGATATGTTAAATTCAAAAACAAAATTCTCCAACTGTGGAAAACCCAGCTATTAATGTAGAATTAATCAATTTCCAACAAGGTGCTAGAAATAGGAATTAAATACTATTAAATGGGAAACAAAATTCCTTTATGTTAGTTCATACCCAGTAATAGCTATTCATTTTTATAGAGGATCTCCATAAAATCTTCAAGGTCCCTAAATTTATAAATTTTATCCACAAGAAGAGATATCTGCCAAAGAACTAAACTTTGAGGAAAGTGATATGTTGACTCATTGTGTGTGATCAGTAGTTTGAAAAAATAATCAAGAGTATTTATAGCTACCAAAAAAGAAGAAATATTTCCTCAGGGAGCTCATGGTTCAGTCTGAAAGACAGATCTTACTAAAAGGGAACAAGTGAAAATAAAATGGTTTTCTATTCAGAATTCAAAAGATTCCTGGTGGCACACCTACACTGAAACTTTTTCTCCAAAACATTCTGTTTCTATTGCATTTTTCCCTCCATTATGCCTTTTGATGAATATATCAATGTAAACCAAGCAAGACCATTTAAGTTTAAGCCCATGACATTGTTAAAACAATTACATATATATGCACATGTGAAGAATGAGGATTTCAGAAAACTAAACTGTGCTCATGTGAAACCTCTATATGGACAAAAAGGCAGTCATTCAAACAGAGCATGGGAACATTGCATGGTTCAAAATCCGGGAAGTTATGTGTTAGGGTTGTATACTTTCTTCTCCTTGTTCTAATACTATCAATGGATAAGACATAAGGCTTCCAAGAATTCAGATCTGTCCCAACCTTTCATTTTCTGCTGCTACAAGTTATTATTACCTCTATGTAAGATATTAGCTTGGATCTTCCTATCACTCACGGTCTATTTAACACAGTGGCCTTGATTCCGCCTGAATTCTAGGCTCCTTCGTCTATTCATGCCCCAACTATTTATCACATATTTTATCTGGTTTTTTGGAAAATGCTATCTCTCTCTTATCTCCCTCTATGTAAAGTCAAACTCTTATTTAATCCTGTCAAAACTTATTTCCAGAAACCACCCCTATCCTTTAAACATTTAAACAGAAAGCACCCTCTAAACATTTCATGGAGCCCCAGTAACATAGTGGATTATGCAGTGGGCTGCTAACTGCAAGGTCAGCAATTTGATACCATCATCTGCCCAAAAGGAGAAAGATGAGACTTTCTTCTCCCTGAAAAAAATTATAATCCCGAAAATCCAACGGGGGAAGTTCTGCTTTGTCCTGTCCATGGCAATGAGTGAGAAACACTTCAAATACACCCTATTATGATGGTCATTGCTGTATTTAAACCTCTTTTCAGATAGAAAGATCTGTTTCATTTAAATAATCAATGCCTACATGTCATCATCACTGACATATTCAGAAAGAGTGGGAGGAAACAATGTTTAAACATCCTTAGGTAGAGGGACTCCACAGAAATTAGTGCAGAAGAACAACTGAGAGAAATTTCACTTGGCCCGATCACAGAAAGAGCATCATAAAAATAAGTACACGCGGTTCCACTAGGTTTTGAGGAGCTGTGGCATTTGGCTTACCATTGTGGAGGCCGGCTAAGCTCCACCACAGTCTCAGCCGGAGTGAGGCTCCTTTGGCCAGGCTTTACGTCAACACAGCCACAGCTTGCTGCCACCTCTGTGCTGGGTTTAAACCCCTCCAGCCCCACGGTCAGGCCAGCAATCATAGCTCAACTATGCCTTTACTTATGTTTCTCTCTCTCCCCTCTTGTTCCCCATAGTCTCAGCAGGTTCAATTATTTTGTTTCTGTTTTTTTTCACTTCTCCTTCCTCTCTCATGCCACTGCCACCCTTAAGGCCACTCCCTTTTGATTAGGGTAATTACACTAGTCCTCAACTCAGCTGGGGGAGCTCCCAAGCTCTGTAGAATAACAGAAGGCTCAGGAAATCCCACCCACATTCCACAGCAGAGAAACTCATGCCTACCCTCCAAATCTCATTAAGCGGCTGGGAAACACTTGTCCCCATGTGGGGTGCTCCACTTGGCTGAGGGAACCTTTCCCCGCCTTCCACAGTGCTCCACATGGCTGGGGGAGCCCCTCCCCATATCACGTGTCTGAGGGTATTTCCTCCCAATGGCTATAGTGCTTCATACAGCATAAGGCAGCTCCGCCAACCTTTTACAGAAGTCAGTGCAACTTCAGGAACATCTGTCTGTCCTACGTGGTGATCTGGCCAACTAGGGAAATTTCAACCACCATCCACAAGGCTGTACATGAAAGTGAGAATTCCCACCTGCCCTCCACAGCACACCCATTGTAGTAGGCATGCCTCCATGCCCTCTGAGGAACCCCAAGTCACCGTGGGCCATATCAACATGGTTTCCTGTGAGATTATCCAGTGCAGCACCATGCTTGCAGGTCCACAACTACCCAGCCAGTCTTCCCTGAGAGGACCATCAACTTACCCTCCAAATAACTGAATACTGGTTGGCTAGAGATAGGGTGAAACCACAGGAGGGTAAATCATTAGCCCAACTGCGCAATACAATTATCTGCAGGTAGTTCGAAGAAGAATTCCTAAAAGTCTTCCAAAGAGAGAGCCCAGTGCTCTTTGATTCTCCTGAAAATGGTGCTGAACTCCACCAAAACAACACAATGCAAAAAGCAATCAGCCCAAACAACCTCAATGAAACAAAACAGGAGAAACAAAAGGAAATGCTGGAAGAAGTCCTGAACCTAACGACGTGCATAGAAGAAGCAGAAATTGATCTGACACAAAAAGAAATTTTCAGAATGCTGCTTTGAGTCAATCAGGATATGAGGGAAGCAATACAGAAAAAGGATAAAATGATAGAGGAGAAAAGGCCACTCACCAAAGGGAAATACAAGACCTAAGAGATGAGATAATAAAAGCGAGTAGCAAATTCACACTTTGAAAACAGATGTGAGGAGTCAGAGAATTACAAGAGTGACCTAGATGATAACCAGGAAGATTTCAACAAGCAAGAAAGGCAGCTAAATAAGATAACCAGAGAAGCTTAAAAAACCCAAGGGCCATGTCTAATGCTATGAATAGGAACAACATTAGAATAATTGGACTACCTGAATAAGGCACAATAAAGAAGTCAATGACAAAAATAGTGAGGGAATACTTAAAGGAAAACTTCCCAAGCTTAATGAATGAAATCAGGCAACCATTCAGGAAGCTAGCTAGATTAAGCCCCTAGAAGAAGTTTCTAAGGCATATAATAGTTAAATTATCCAACTTTGAGGAAAAGAAGAAAACCTTGAGAGCAGCTAGGGGAAAACAAGCAGTCACCTACAAAAGTACCCAAATAAGAATATGATCAGTCCTATCAGCAGACACTATGAAGAAGAAAATAGAGAGTGGAGTAACATATTCCAAAAATTGAAGGAAAATAACATACACCCAAGAATAACTTATCCAGACAAATTATATATCAAATTAGATGGAGAAAGAAGTAAGAGTCTTCGCAGACAAGATAAAACTCAATGAATATGTTAAAAGAAATGCAGTCTTACAAAAGATCCTTGCTAACCAAGTATGGGCAAAAGAACAGCACTCACTGAGCACAAATAATAGCCTGCTACAAAGAACAATCCCACCAAGAGGGCAACAAAGAGAAAACAGCCCCCAAGATAGCATTGACTCAAGGGTGGAAAGAAGGGAAGAATGAAACACACAGACATGCACAAACACACACATGCACAAAAGGCTGATAAGAAAAGGAGGTACAAAAACACCCAACACAAAAGGTACAAGATGACACCAAGAGTCCACAGATGGATGTAATAACCCTAAATATCAATGGACTGAACTCAGGCTTTAAAAGGCAGAGGCTAGCAAACTAGCTTAGAAGATACTACTAGTCGATGTGCTACTTATAGGAGACACATCTCAAGATTACAGACAAAATTGGGCTGAGAACCAAAGGCTTGAGAAAAATATACTAAGCAAATGGCAATAAAAAAACAGGGATTGTAATCTTAATCTCAGACAAAATTGATGTCAAGGTGCAAGGTATAACCAGAGATAAGGAGGGGCAATATATAATACTCAAGGGAACAGTGGACTAATAACCAGTGAACATAATAAATATATATTCACCCACTGACAGATGCAGAAAATTCATAAAACAAACACTCCAACAGATGAAGAATGAAATTACTGGCTCGAGAAAGATAGATTACAGGGGAAGAAGCTTAACAAGGAGACTATAGATATAAACACTGTGATTAGACGATTTGACCTGATAGATATCTTCAGAGCTTTCCACCCAAATGCAAAAATCAATTCACAGTGTTTTCAAGTGCACATGGGGTACACTCAAAGATACACCAAATGCTGTGGCATAAGACGAATCTATATAAATTTAAGGACATTGATACCCTGTTTCCCCAAAAATAAGACAGTGTCTTATATTAATTTTTGTTCCCAAAGATGCACTTGGTCTTATTTTCAGGGGATGTCTTATTTTTCCATGAAGAAGGATATTGTATATATTTATTGTTTACTGTTTTATTAAATGAGGCCTCGCACTTCCTGTCTGCTCTGCGACCAACAGTGAGCTGCATGATGGCACCCACTGCTATGGTCCAGAGTCCAGACTTACGGTAGCTTAGGGATGCCTTATTTTCAGAGAGGTCTTATTTTCGGGGGATGTTTTACTTTTGGGGAAACAGGGTCTCTCTGACCACTGTACCATATGGCTGGAAATCAACAAAAGGACGATTAAGAAAAGAAGGGCAAACAATTGGAGGATGAATAACTCTATTGAAAAAGGAGTGTGTACTGGCCCAGATCAGAGATAAAATTAGAAAGTTTCTAGAAACCAACAAGAATGAGAATAGGATGTACCATAAACTTTGAGACACAGCATAGGCAGTTATCAGAAGAAGTTTGATAGCAATACATGCACACATGAAAAAGGAAAATAAACTTAAGATTGATATACTGACATAAAATTTACATCAATTAGAGCAGAATTAACAGGCCATTCCTACTAATAGCAAAATAAAAGAAATAAAAATCAGGGTTAATATTCATGAAAGTGAAAAAAAGAAAACTATGGAAAAAACTAACGTAGCTAAAACAGGCTGCCAGCAAACCTAACCAAAGAAAGGAAGGAACAAATTTCAATAGCAAGGATGAGGGGCAAAACAGGGGACATTACAACAGACCCTAATGAAATTAAAAGAATAATTGCACAGTACTACGAAAGCCTGTACTCCAATGAATTGTACAACTTGGAAGATGTGGTCTTGGCCTCCTTACTTTTTAATTTTCTGGTCTGGTAGGAGGAGCATTGGGCAGGTAATTCTACCTGGACGCCATCTTGATTCCTCTCTCTTTATTCTTTCAGATGGAAGTTATTCTATGCTTTGTCTAGCCTTTTTTGTTAGGTTTGCACTGTTTGTTTGCTTCCTGATAGTGTTTTCTACGATTTTCTATATAGGAAATCCAGAATAGGTAAATCTTTAGAGACAGTAACTGCATTAATAATTACCTAGGTTCATGTCAGGGAATGATGGAGGTAAATGGGGAGTCACAACAAGTAGGAGAAGAAATTATTCTGAGATTCATAGTGGTGATGATACTACAACACTTTTTAATATGCTTAAAAGATTAAATTATTTGCTACAAGACATTTATGCCAATAAAACTATACCCAATAAAAGTGGACAGAGTATATGAACAGATCATTCATCCACGAACACAGCCAGCTAAGATGTGAAAATGCTCAACATAAATAGCTAGTTGTTGTTAGGTGCTAAGTAGTCAGTTCTGACTCATAGCAACCCTATCTATGTACAACAGAACAGAGCAAAACACTGCCAAGTGTTGCACCACCCTCACAATTGTTGCCATGTTGGGCTCTTTGTCATAGCCACTGTGTCAATCCATGTTGTCAGACTCTTCCTTTCTTTCTCCGTACCTCTACTTTCCCAAGCATGCTGTCCTTTTCCAAGCACTGCTCTCATGATAACATGTTGAAAGTCCATGAGGCGAAGTCTCGCCATTTTTGCTTCTAATGGGAATTGAATAGCCAGTAAACGAAAATATACCAAACTTATTCTCATCAAGTAGATTCTGACTCATACTCATCTACCAAGTCAGGGTAGACCCATTCTTGTGAGTTTGGAGACTATAACTCTTTACAGGAGTAGAAAGCCTTGTTTTGTCCTGTGCCATCCTCCCACAGTGCTAGTTTTAAAATGATAACCTTGTGATTGGTGGGCCCTCACATAACCACTATACAACCAACGCTTATTTAATAGCCAATAGAGAGATGGAAATCAAGACAATAGATCTCCTCCTGAGAATTAATAGGAAAGTTACAAAAATAAGCAAAACAAAACAAGAAACAACATTGGCAAGAGTGTGGAGAGGGAGTCATTGTAAATGAAATATTGTGTTGTGCAAAGCTGCTGTTAAAGAGCAAAGATGTCACTTTGAAGCCTAAGATGTGCCTGGCCCACGTCGTGCTATTTTCAATTGCCTCATATGCACATGAAAGATGAACAATTAATAAGGAGAACAAAATTGATTTGATGCCTTTGAATGATGGTGCTGGTTAAGAATACTGATTATACAAGGGCTGCGCTACAGCTGTCACAGTCACTGAGAGGGAAGTTAATGACCATTAAAAAATCACACATCTTGTTCTTTAACAAAGGCCACCTGTATGATGAGATCAAGGGGAACATGATACCCCGGAAAAGTGAAGCAGGAGCCAGGATATGTGCTGACTTTTTCTGGGTACAAATCTGTGTGCCTTGGGTGAGGCAAAAACACCAAGTGGGCGCTCTAGGTAGGCTGAGGAGGATTCAAAAAGGTCTGAATGGGAACACCATCGCTGTGGTGCTGGCACCTGCCCTGTAAGTCAATCCTCAGACCCATCTTTTTTCAATTAAAAAGACTATTGTCCACTGGTGTAAAAAATGTCCAGTCCAATACATTTGAAACAAGTATTTGATAAAGTAGGATGGGAGTGCATTAAACCTTTTATAAAGGTTGTTGTTAGATGCCACAGAGTAGGCTCCAACCCATATTAACCCTATGTACAACAGAACAAAATACTGCATGGTCATGTGCCATCCTCACAATTATTCCTATGTCTGAGTCCATTGATGCAGCCACTGTGTCAATTCACCTGCTTGATGGTTTTCCTAATTTTTACTACACTTCCACTTTACCAAACATGATGTCCTTCTCCAGGGATGGTCCAGTAGCTCCTGAAAACATATCCAAAGTATGTAACATGAAGTCTTGTTGTCCTTGTCTCTAAGGAGCAGTATGGCCATGCTTCTTCCAAGAGAGATCGGTTTGTCCTTTTAGCTGTCCAAGGTACTTTCAATATTCTTCTCAGCACAACTCAAATGCATCGATTCTTTATGACCTTGCTTATTCAATGTCCAACTCTAAAATGCCCAGTTCTATGGTGAAAACTGCATAATATCAAATAAAGTATAAGTCAGAAAGTGTTACTACTCTGGTACCAGTTCAGACATGCAAAAGAGTAATCTGAATAATAATTATTATTACTTTTACACAAGTCTCAGTCAGTTGACAGGTACAAAAAAGTTACTCAAACATTTGTCTTGGTCTCATTAGGATGCCTTCCAACAAAAAGACTCCATCAAACCAGTGGCTTCCAAGGGAATGTGCTGGGACAGTTACATTCAAGGCAGAACGGCCAGCTCAAAAGGTTATGGTGGCTGTTTTGGGTGATTTCAGAGGGGAGAAGTTAATAGATTTTCTTGAATGGCACAAAATGATCATAGGTGCTATTTTTTCAGGAAGAGTTAAGAAAATATAAAACGGACTTAATGCAAAAGCCAGGAAAGTTGAGCCAATGATTGTTTCCCCATCAGAACAATGCACCTGATCACATTTCAAGGTGAACAAGTGCTATCCTAAGATAATTCTGTAAGGAAACCTTACCCCATCCAAACTAAAGCCATGGACTTGACCCTTCAAATTTCTTTTTCTTCCCAAAACTGAGAGAACATTTCAAATGAAAAGTATTTGAATTTTGGGAGGATTCCAAAATTGTGATTTTGGTTTGGTATCACGAGGAGAGCACAGAATCCTGCAAGGAAGGTTAGATTTACCTTCAGAAGTGTATAGACCTAGATGCAGAATATGTCAAGAAATAATAACATTACATTTTCATACCAAAGGTAGACTAAATACGAAATTGTCTGATATTTGGCATAGATGAAGAGGTTTAAATTAACATTTAGATTACATGTACAAGTGACATTTTATAATAGCTTATTGGTCTAGGGATATGACTGGTATAACACAAAGCCAGTTATAATCAAATACACACATATAAATGCACTCAGCCTGAAGCACAAAATGATGGGATACATGAAAGGAGCTATGTTAGCACACCTGCATTACAAAAAATTGAGAGTAATTATTTTGTCTGAAAGTAAATAACCACTTATAACAGTAAGAATCCACATAGAAAAAAATGAAGCACTAGCAAAGGTAATCATTTAGTTATAAAGATATGTACATATAAGTGTATATTTCTTATCCTTTTGATTTAAAAATCACCCAATATGATTTATAAAACACTTGTGAATATGAATATGTATGCAACTGTATTATACAGCGTTTGTCAAATAGAAATTTAATAGATTGGACAGTAAGGATAGATAGGAGGTGGGTAGTGAAGTGCAGTAAAGAAATATCACCAGATAGTAACTTAAATACATGAAACAAATGTGAAGAACAAGCAATAGCAAATGAGCAGGTTATTATTTTAAAAACTATTGCTCTTTTTCATGTTTAATCTTCTTCCAAAGAGATAAAAATAATTGCATAAAATAATACAATGAATTTTAGGACTTCAGCATTTCCTATATGTTTATTATAGATATAATAATAATGCAGAAAGGGGAAAACTATTGAATATGAATTTGTATACCATGCTGCTATGTTATCGCAAGTATTAAGTACATTCTGATAAAGTAAGATGTGTCTAATAAGCCCACGAGTAAATGGAAAGAATTATCCCAGTTCTTCTAGTAATTGTCTTGTTTACTCATCTGATAATTTCATTTTGTTCCTGGCCCTAATTGACATGTTTTTCATATACTTCATACAGTAGGAGGGTAAGGAAACAAAAATGTCAAAAGCAATGATGTCTAGATTTAGGAGTTTGGGCAAGATGGCATCCAGGTCAGCAGCACACATTGGCACCTCTGTGGATAACAGTGACCAGGAGGTCCAGTGGGTGATTTTTAGGTGAGTGAATCAACTCCTACAACAACCGGGGTATTCCTCTCTCTGGGAGGTGACCTTCCCCCCTATACAGCCTTGCTCCATAGCCCCAGGGATCTGCAACCTGGTCCCAGGGATCCCCCAGTCCACACCATCCACACTACTGTGGAGATCCCAGACAGGGTCTGGAGTGCTGCTGCTGTCCACTTATGAGTGGCACTCACATGTCATGCAGAGCCATCAGTAAATCCAGCATGAATTTTCTGTTCCTCGGTCAACTTATAAAGAACCACCCTGGGAGACTGAAGGTACTGTGTCAGGAATGGAGACTGGGAATTTGGACCACTTATCCATGCAGCTAAATTGTACCTTCAGATCCTTCTCTAGCCTGATCTCATATATACCAATTCCATTTGAAGATGGAGTGTTGCTGTGCACATCCAACATGAACCCACTGAAATAAGCTTAAAAAGTACAAGGGGCATAGGGGGAAACACACTAACTGCATAAATTCCTGGAGTGAGGTCCAGGCACTCTGGCCGGGGTCAGACCCAACTCAGGTATGCATATGGCAGCCAACTAAAGAGGAGGAGAAAGGGGGTGGGGAGGATGTGGATAGTGGAGGAACAGGGCACTAACATATGCACACGGGGAGGGTATTGTTCATATCTCCACAGGAAAGGGAGAGAGGGACCAGATCTCAACCTGGGTGCCAAGCCTTAAGGACAACATACCTGCATGGAGCAGTGAACTAACAGAAAGATCTGTGGGGCTGGCCCCAATCCCAGATATATGGCCCCGCTGCTCAGAAGAATGCACTACAGAAGACAGCACTGAAAATATAGCCCAGGCAGAGTGGTGGATCTGCCCAGACCATATGAGCAAACTATCATGGAAAGAGAGAGAGTGGACCGCATCCTGCCACACCAAGCCTTGAGGACAACATCCCTTCTTGGAGCAGCCAATGCACAGAGAGAACCATAGGGCTGGCCTCACCACATGACATATAGCCCCCTCAATGACACACAGATCTATGGGGGACAGCACTGGATACACAGTGCAGAAATTGTGTCTGGTCTGACCCCACAACATTAGGGTGAAACATGAAGGGAGCACAACAGAATAGCAAGTGGAACAAAGAAACTAAGTCCCTGAGGAATTTCAAAAATAGGCTTAGGAATTGGTGAGCAGGGCTTGGCACGTCACTAGACCTGATTGGAAACCATTCGTAAGAGTCAACATACAGACCTGGAACTATTTATAGGCTTTTTTAATCCACCTCCCACCCTCATATCTATCCATATAAGATAGGCAGGATAAACAATACCAAGGAGCAAACAATGGGGCCAATGACTCGGGTGACAATGAAGAGGAGGAGATGGGGGAAAAGAGAGGGGATAGCCAGAAAACACAGGGACAAGGGAACAACAAGCGATCTAAAATCGATGGCGAGGTAGGCATAGAATGCCTGGTGGAGTTTAAGTGTAATGAAGCTGAGAGAAATTACTTATAGTCCAATGAAGGTCGAACATGATAGTGGAACAGGAAGAAAATAAAAAAGAAATAGAGCAAACAATTAGGAGGCAAAAGACACTTATGGAGGCATAAGTATAGGCATGTACACATGGAAATATATTAATATATGACTATAGGACATAGGTCTATGTACATATATTTAAATGCTAATATTAAGGTAAGAGATAGATATTGGGTCTCTACTCAAGTACTCCCTCTATGTGATAACATTTTGTTTTAATGACCTGGTATTATGTGATGCTCACCTTCCTGACACAATCACTGAAGTAAAATGGGGTGCATAACCAAATGTGGTGATGGTGGTCGGATATTAAAAGATATAGCATCTGGGGTCTTAAAGGATTGAAGTGAAACAAACAGCCATAGAGCAGGAAAACAACAAAGCCCACATGGAAGAAGCACACCAGCCGGTGTGATCACATGGTGTCGATGGGATCAGGTATCATGTATTAGAAGACCCCAAATAAATAATTATATTGATGCAAACAATGGGGGGTCACAGTGGAGACTGAAAACCCACCTGTAGACAATTGCCTATTGCCTCACAGAAGTGTCACGAGGAAAGAATGAGTCAGGCAGGGTGCAGCATAGTACTAACGAAGCACACAACATTCCTCTAGTTCTTTGATGCTTCCTCGCCCCTACTATTTTTTAAATCATTTTATTGGGGGCTTTTACAACTCTTGTCACAATCCATACATCAATTGTATCCGACATATTCATACATATATTCCATCGTTCTTTTCTAGATATTTACTTTGCATTGAGCCCCAGGGATCAGCTCTTCCCTTTTCTCCTCCCTCCTCCACCCCACACCCAACCCTTGTTGCCCCATGATAGATTGTAGATTGTTAATTATTTTCCAATCTCATACTGACTGCTGTCTCCCTTTCCCTCTGGTTTCTGTTTTTCTTCCTACTGGAAGGGAGTGTGTGGTTATGTGACATTCATTGCAATTGGTGATCCCCTCCCTCCCCACCTCACTCCCCCTTCCCCCTACAGTTTTGGTATCTCTATTCCCATTCTTGTTCCTTGGTTCAATGTGTTGTGAGTTTTATCTCTTTCCTATACCTATGTACATACTCTCGGCTAGTCTAGATTGGGAAGTGGCACTGGGGTCATGATAGCGGGGGTGAGGAGATCTCAATGGATCAGAGGTATATTGCGTTACCCATTAATGCTCTTCTGCACCCTGTTTGACTCATTCCCTCCCTGCAATCCCTCTGTTTGGGGATATTTCATTGTCCATAAATGGGCTTTGGGTCTCTGCTCCAACCCCCCTCCATTCTCACCAATATATTTTTCTTTGTTTACTGTTTGTTGTGAATCTTCTGATGCCATTTGTCCGGTCTCAATGACACCTCATCATCACACTGGCTGGTGTGCTTATTCCATGTGGACTTGTTGCTTCCCTGTTGGATGGCAGCTTGTTTAACTTCAAGTCTTTAAGACCCCAGACACTATATAATTTAATAGCCGAGCATCATCCTCTTTTTTCATCACATTTCCTTATGCACCCATTTTGTCTTCAGTGATCCTGTGTGTGTGTGGGGATTGGGGGTGGGCAGGTGAGGGGTGGTGGTGAGCATCACAGAATGCCAATTTGTTAGAACAACATGTTCTTGTATTGAGGGAAGGTATGAGCCATGGCCTGTCTGCAGTTTCAGTGTATTGCCTTATGAATATATGTACATATCGCTCCCACTATTATGACCCCAGTTCTACCTTACAAATCTATCTAGACTAGAACATGTACACTGATACAGATACGAGCTCTCGACACACAGAATCCAGGACAGATAAACCCCTCAGGAACAGTAATGACAGTAGCGATACCATGAGGGTAGGGGGAATGTGGGGTGGGGGGAGAAATGGGGAACCAATTGCAATGATCTGCTTATAACCTCACCCCCAAAGGAGATGTACAACAGAAACGTGGGTGAAGGGAGACAGCAGATGGTGTAAGATATGAAAGTAATAATAATTTATAATTTATCAATGGGCCACAAGGGTGGGAGGGTGGGGGAGGGAGGGGAAAAAAGAGGCCCTAATACCAAGGGCTCAAGTAGAAAGAAAATGTTTTGAAAATAATGATGGCAACATATGTACAAATGCGTTTGATACAATTTACATATGGATTGTTGTAAGAGTTGTAAGAGCCCCCAATAAAATGATTTATTTAAAAATAAATGATATCTAGATTTAAATTAAATTCCCATTTTCCTGTTCAACCACCTGAATTTTGATATCCTTGTTTTATATGATTTAATGTATTGAATATTGGTGTACTGATTGTCATTGATTTGGAATTATAAAATCACCAGCTGTTTTCAGATTTAGATTTGGTAATCAAAAGTGGGCAGAAGGCTTAGGTTCATTTCCTGGTCAATGCACCTCATGTACAGCCACCGCCCATCTGTCAGAGAGGATTATATGTTGAATGACACTGAACTGTTTCAACAAGCTTCCAGACTACATAGATTTGAAGAAAGAAAGGCTTGCCAATTTATGTCTGAAAGTCATCTATTGAATCTTATATAAGGACCAAAAAGTTCAGATCTGCAAATGATCATGGGATGGTATGAGACAGGGAAGTGTTTTCTTCTTTTTCTCTCCTATTCATGAGTGCTCCATGAGTTGGGATCTCCCTCAATGACTATCAATACCATTATCACAGGATTGAATAAAATGAAATAAATGAATTCTCTTCCCCATGTTGCTTTTAGTTGAAGAAAAGGTCAAAGAAGCTAACAGACAACTAAAAATAATGGAGTTGTTCTATGAGATTGGGAATGCTTACCAATATTTCCACTTTTATGTCACATTGACAGAATATATTTTCCACCTCTACTGGATTTTATTGTTGCAATCTTGGTACTTACAGTCAAAGGAATACAGGTGGAAGTGGTGTACTCTCCTTCTAGGGATGCCTCATCAAATATCTTACATATGTCTGCATACACTGTCTTTTCATTCATTACTGTGAAGCATCCAGGGGAGGACACTAATGCTCCTAAGAATGGAAGAAGCCTGGGTCCCTGAATTTCTGTGAGGAGTAGCAAGCCTCCCATACACTCACCTCAACTACAATTTGAGCAGAAAATCAAGTTTTATTGTGCTGGCCAATGTAAACATTGACATTATGATAGAATTGTTTCACCCTGATTGAATTATATTGTGTGGGTGTGGGTAAAGGACAAACAAAGACCTTTGATTCTTTGTGAAAAATTGGTTGACTGCCTCATCTTTTTCAAAGCAAGTTCTTAACTAAAAGATCCGCAATTCAAACTCAGTGGGAAAAAGATGATCCTGTCTGCTCTAGTAAGGATTTAAAATTCTTGGAAACTCAAAGGGGCAAATCTACTCTGTCCTACAGGGTTGATACAAATCAGAATCAACTCAATGGCAGTGAGTTTGGTTTGTTTTTTAAATATATACACATACAAGTTACTGGTTTTGTTTCTCTCAGGCACTCTAGCTAACAAAATACTGGAGAAGAGAGACTAGTGTAGAAGTAGTCACATTAACTTAATGTATACGGTGCTGGATTTGAAGAAAAAACCTTCGCATTGGTTTTACAAAATTTTCCAAATGCCTGGATACAGAACTCACAAATACAGAGAGCTGACTATACATTCTTATTTAGATGAAATCTACTTTCCCAAAGAGAAAGAGAGAGATTTATATAAAGAAAATAGCTAACAGTTATAGAAGTGGGCAAGTCCAGTACAGGAATTCAGGAAGATTCTGTGACTCAGATGTTAAGCTGGGGACTTCAACTTACTGGAGTAGCTTTAAAAGCTGACAAACTCAACATTAGCAAAAAAAAAAATCATATGCTGTTGGTTGCAGAGGCAAATAAATCCAAGGTCAGTCAGTCAATCAGGCTTGTACTTGCAGAACCATAGCCTGAACACATGTGATTTTTAAATCCCTATTGCTCCTTTATTAAAAACACATTTTACCTCACTGTCATCCAACTGATTCTGATTCCTGGTGACACTGTGGGCAGTGGCGACAATCAGTGAGTTCACACTGGTTCATTAGAACCAATAACTAATTGTGTTGAGTTTGGTGAACTGGTTGTTAAAATGGCACTTGTAATCAGAGTTTTCTCTAAGGTTGGTGACTGGGTAGCTGCCCAATGTGGAAATCACAAATTTACACTCCTTAGTCTTTTTTAATGTTCATATGCGCAACAGTATATTCTACACATCCATAATATTGTTCATTCTGTCCACAGATATTATATACTTGTAGTATATTTTTACTTCATAAAATTATTTATACTTTTGGGTAAATACTGCATTTTGTTCCCTTACTTTTGATACTTTAGGACACAAACATATAACACAGGGAAAAATTGACAAACAACCAGAGGATGGCACGCTGTCATTCATTTGAGCTTTGTATTATGCCCAAAATTAATGCAAGATATTATGAGCGAATTATGCAATTCCTAAAAGTGTTCAAAGAGCTAAAACTCTTGTGAAAACAATTGGTATCAGTTCAGAAGTGGAAAGCATTTTTTCAAAGATTAATAGATTCAGCAGTTTGACCTAGCTCTGGTAGGGAAGTGCAAACCAACCTCATGTCCATTACATTCTGGAGACTATGCTTCAGTTTTTAGCCGGTTGATGTATGTTGAAGAAGACACAGACTGTAGGAGACATATGAAAAACATCTTTAAATAAGCCCAGAAACAAAGTGAAATTATCAGATGAGGAAGCACAGACAATTATCTAGAATTACTGGCATAATTCTTAGCAGTTATTTGTGGGTTTATTAAACACATCTTAATTTATTGAAATATAAATATGCCATTTTCTTTATAAAAAATTCTGTCACATATAAATATATTGATTATCTGAACTGTAAACTCCAACTAATTTACAGTAAAATGTATATAAGAAAAGATAAAAAGATGGGTGTGATCTACCATTTGAAATAATAGAGAGCAGTAAGAATGTAAAAATGAATCTGATAGTTAAGACATTTTTTTGGTGTGATTAGATTTCTGGAAAAGTACAGGCAGTTCCTGGCTTGGCGTGCTAAGCATAAGGTCAGCATTCAAAACCATCATTGGCTCCACAGCAAAAAGTTGAGGCTTTCTATTTCTATAAAAAGTTGCAGTCTCAGAAAAACCACAGAGGGTAGTTGTACCCTGCTGTATAGGGTTGCTTGAGTCCTCATGGACTCAATGACAGTGTCTTTGGGGTATTTTTTAGTACTTATGATTATGTTGTTGTTTTGTTAGCTTATTATTAGTGAGATGGGCTGCATACAAAGTTGCAATGTTATTTAACTTGCTGATGTTAACATTCCCAAAGGATCACCTGAAGATACTCAATAAATTTCTATTCCAATCATTGCCAATAGCAGGCTGTGAAGAAAACAAAATTATTAGACTTAGTTAAGGGTCATCAGAATGGAAATCCACCCCAAAATGGAGGCTACCTGTAAGTTATACTGCCACTACTGGCAAAAAGTATAGTAACATGCACCAAAAAAGGAAGCAGAGGAAGAAATGAGGAGATAGATAAAAGACACCATTGCCAAGACATAGTCATCAGGCAGCAAGGACTGTCACCCTGAGATATGGGTATCGAATGATGTGAATCCTATGATTATTGCAAATTCCTTATTGCATTTTTAGGCCATGAAGTGGGACCAGGAAGAGGCCAGAGTTCTCATGAATTTGTATTGATGAAACAATTAAACCTTCTCACCAGTTCTTTTTTGGGTAATTTTTTATAATAATTCTGATCTGGAAACAACCCAATCTTCCATGAAAAAGTGAATAGATAAACAGACTCTGGTGGCTATATAATGGGCACTACAATTCTGTATGAACAGAACAGGGTTTGGAATCGGTAAAAATGTGTGTCAGAGTTGTCACCTCTTATCAGAGAAGCTAGATTATATGAAGACGAATGTGGTATCAGGATTGGAGAAGGTCTTACTAACAACCTGTGATATGCAGATGATACAATCTTGCTTGTGGAAAGTGAGGAAAACTTGAAGTACTTGCTGGTGAAGATAAAAAATGTCAACCTTCAGCATGGACTATAACTCAATGTCAAGAAAACTGAAATCCTCAAAACTAGACCAATGGGGAACATCATGATAAATGGAGAAATGATTGAAGTTGTCAAGGATTTCATCTTGCTTGCATCCACAATCAATGTTCATGGAAGCAGCAGTCAAGGGATTAAAGGGTAAATCTGTTGCACAAGACTGCTTTTGAGTGTTGAAAATCAAGGATGTTACATTGAAAACTAAGATGTGCCTTACCAAAGCCATGGTATTTTCAGTTGCCTCATTTGCATGTGAAAGTTAGACATTGAAAAGGAAGACTGACAAACAGTCAATGCATTTGAACTATGGCTCTGGTAAAAATTATTGAGAGTACCAAAAGAACGAACAAGTCTGTCTTGGAAGAAGTAAAGTCAGAATAGTCCCCTGAAGTAAGGATATGGAGACTTCTCATGTACTTTGGGCATGTTATTAGGAAAGACTAGTCCCTGGAGAAGGACATTATGCCTCATATGCCTCATCTGAAAAGTAGTGGGGCATCAAAAATGAGAAAGGCCCTCAATCAGATAGCGCCACAATGACCTCAAACATAACAAAATTGTGACTATGGTGCAGGTCTGGCGGGGTTTCCTTCTGTTGTACATGGAGTTGCTATGAGTTGGGACCAATACAATGGCACAACAGTGTAACAACAATAACAACAAAAGTAAACGGAATTTGCTGCATGTTGACAGTGCCCAAGTCTTCCAGGGCAGTCTCTCTAGACTCAAATTTGCACACGTAGAGCCTCGGGTTCTCCATGTGTCAAAGAATTCCAGATACATGTGGAAAATGAGACTGTTGCTAGACAACAAATTCCTGATGCTCAACAGCAGGGAGCCTGGGTGACCATGGATTCTAGAGGCCACAGTCATGGTTTCTGGAGATGGAATCAATGCCCCCAATCATGAACCCCTGGCGCAAGAGAGACTGCCTTCTTAGTACTTCATACAGTCCAAGGGAAGCCCAAAGTACCCCACCTCCTTGCACAGCTGGATGTGTATGTACATGAAAGAGGGACTGGACGACTTCAGGAGAATTTTCCCACTCTGCACTGAGATGATCACTGGGGGTCTGAAGAAAAACTCCCTCTCCTTGATTTTCCACAAAATGGCTGCTCCTACTATAAAAAGTTTTTGGAAGAAACTGTCCAAATATTAAACCATTTTCCAAGCTCTCTGCAGGTTTGCTGTCATGAACGACCTTCATGGACAATGTAGAAGCCAGTCTGAAGGCACACACTTTGGCTTCCTCTCCTAATCTGGAAGATATATTGCCTATAAAGCTCCTACACAAGAGCTTGAGAATGTTAGATCCTCACAATAGCTGGAGGACACATGGGCTAATTACCAGGAAGGCAAGTAAAGAACCAACAATTCCACAGAGCTTTTAAAATGCTGTCTTAGGAAGCCCTGCATGAGCTTTCCCAAGCTGACTCCAATCCCAAATCTAGATGACGGGCTGAAAGAGATGCAGGAAACAAGGGATTTTCCCACACCCACTTTGATTCCAAGCAATATATTCAAAGGAGTAACTAGCTTCTTCAGGTAGGCAGATTCCTTCAAATTTAGAGGAACAGATAAAAACTTCACCATGAAAAATTTAACCCTTGCCACGACTGGAAACCCAACTTTGACCAATCGTATCTAAAGAATATAGTCTATTCTTAAAAGTAAAGCATGCCAAGTGGCCAGGAATGCAGACCAAACCAAAGTTTTCCCTGTAAGAACCACAGTTTGAGATAAAAGGACAAGACCTTCTGATTCCTCATACAATAAACCTGTGAAAATGACTATGGAGAATGGTACCTCTCACTAAAGTTATGGAAAAATTTAAAAAGAAGGTGATTTGATGATTTTCAGATATAGATCAGCCTTTCTTTCTTTAAATCCATTAACTCTGGAAGCTTGTTGAAACAGTTCAGTATCATGAAACCTACAATCCTCTGTCACAGATGGATAGTGGCTGTGCATGAGGTGCACTGGCCAGGGCATGAACCGAAGCCTTCTGCCCACTTTCCAGTACTAAGTCTAAGTATGAAAGTAGCTGGTGATTTTCTCATCTTAGGCAATAATTAGAACTTACTAGGATCCACCCCATACAAGATCACTAGGGTCAATGTCATCATGGCCAATCTACACATCATCAACAAATCATCAAAACTTCAGTCACTTCCTAGAACCTGGACTCTGATTCCCAAGTAATTGTGTCTATTTCCAATTTCGATCCAATTCCATCACTTCCTGACTTCCTATATCCTTTGACAATTTCCTTTATCCTCCATGAGAACACAGTTTATCTTGAACAAAATCTCCTCGATCTTCCATACCTCAGGCAGGATGCTCCCATCAGCTCCTTGCCCCAATTGTCAGCTGGTCACTGTGTAAGACCACTGACTTTCCTGCAGCTTCTCAAAGTCCAGGCCGTTTTTCTTTTCCTCCTATTTTCAGTTTATCACTGAGCTTAAAATAATGTTGGTGCCTACTTTGTTCCCCATTGCCATTACCTGACTATGCATTCTCCCTTTCCATGAAATACCACAGTTGCTTGAAAGCACATGCCATCAGGTTATATCACCTATTACTTTTGAAGCTATAATCAAATATGCCCTTTTATACATCTTAAACTTCTGCTTATTTTCAAAGGAAACAAAAGCCCCAAAGTTGGCAATATCAGTGTAAAAGTGAGCACATCAATGATATCAGTGAAGGTGTCCTTGAATTCTCCATTTTGGGTTTCAAATAGGGCATAAAGATTGTGTTCAAATAAAAAGACACAGAAGAGAATAAAGGTAATGAGGAACAAGTTCAGGAAGAGGGAAAGATTGAGAGATGGAAATATTCACTGAGAATATGAAAGTGGTACTATACAGTCATAGGAGTATAAACTTGATCATGAAGGGAAGGAGAAAAGTGGAGATCCCTGGATTTTAGCACTAGGACCTGTATGAAGACACTAGCAGAGTGTCATTACTACCTATGTTGTAATTAATAGAGCCATTTATCTCTTTGCCCTCCAATCAAACTGCTACATTATTAATCCCACGTATTCCTATTTTCCAGGTTGGCACAATAAACCTAACTACCACAGTCCATCCCTTGCCAACTTGGCACCTATACACAATTTGTAGCTATGTATAATTTTCACACATTAATGAAATCACACTTACACCTAGCATCATAATTCTATCATACATGCACATGAAAACAAACTGAATCTAATTTTATCTGGTACATTGTACATAAAGCAAAAGATATAAACACATATAAAAAAGAAATATTGACAATCACAAACCTCGCTTTTGCAATTGATCATGTGGTCAAAACTGATTGGTAGAACTGCCTTCTTCTGATACTCATTCTATATTACCTTTTCTCTCAGCCAGAACCTCAGCTGGGCATGGTTCTTTGCCTGGTGGGGTGACCCAGACCTTCATTCCTGAGGGCTCTGGGACATTAGACATCCTGGCAGGATTGGGTTGCTTTATATTACCATTTACTTTAATCTCAGGGCATGGTAGTAATAAGAGACAGCCAAGGGAATCTCCTGGATTCCAGACATATCCTTCTTTACCAATATTATGAAGCAGCAGTACAATTTCTTCTTGGTAATATAAGGATCAATCATACCACTCAGTACAATGACACTCATCCTGACATGTTGATCCAAAGGCATGAGGAGCCCAAAGTGGCCAGGGGGAAATTCTTAGCTGCGAGTTCAGTGGAATCAGTGCTGTGTTTCCAGGTGGGAGAGTTCTTTCCTTCAGGACTAGGACATCCAAGACTAAAGGACATATGGTTGCTGGGACAGGAAGCAAAAATTCTGCAAGTGGATCAGTAGGAGTAATAGTGAGTGATCCACTCAGGCTTTCACCCCTTCTGTCCTGGACCCATGAATCCTGGCTATATCAGACACAGCACTATATATTGGCATTTACAGCCTCCTGGAGAACATTGTCCTAGCACTGCAAGGTGTTGCCACCTAGCTGGCACCGTAGTTGTGTATTTAGGAGGTTATTCCATCATTCTATCAAGTCAGCTGCTTCAGGATGATGAGGAACATGATAAGACCAGTGGATTCCATGGGCATGGGCCTGTTGCCACACAGCATTTGCTGTGAAGTGAGTTCCTTGATCTGAATCAATGCTATGTGGGATGCCATACGGGTGGATAAGACATTCTGTAAGTCCACGAATGGTAGTTTTGGTAGAAGCATTGTGTTCAGGTCAGGCAAATCCATATCCAGAATAGGTGCCTATTCCAATAAGAACAAAATGCTACCCCCTCCATGACAGAAGTGATCTTATGTAATCAACGTGCCACCAGATTGCTGGTTGATCATCCCAAGGAATGGTCCCATATCTTGGACTCAGTGTTGGCTTCTGCTGCTGGCAGATGGGGAACTCAGCAGTGGCAGTGGCTAAGACATGGTGAGTGGAAGTCCATGTCACCCATACATAACCTCCATCCCTGCCACCATGTCCACTTCGTTCATGTGCTCAATGGACAATGACAGGAGTGGCAGAGAAAAGAGTAGGACTAGTCTCCACAGTGCGTGTCATCTTATCCACTTGATTGTTAAAGTCCTCCTCTTCAGATGTAACTCTTTGGTAAGCATTCACATGAGACATGATTGTCTTTACTTTCATGGCCCATTCAGAGAGGTCCATCCACATACCTCTTCCCCACACCTCCTTGTCACTAATTTTCCAATCATGTTCCTTCCAATTTATTGACCATTCAGCTAAGCCATTAGCCACCAGTACACAACCTCACATTGGGCCATTTCTCCTTCCACACAAACTAATCAGCCAGGTGCACTGCTCAAAGTTCTACCCAATTGGAGGATTTCCCTTCACCACTGTCCTTTAGGGAGATCCCAGAAAAGGGCTGTAGTGATGCTGCTTTCCTCTTATGAGTGGCACCCTCATATTATACAGAGCCATCAGTAAACCAAGCATGAATTTTCTGTTCCTCGGTCAACTTATCATAAGGAAGCCCCCTGGGAGACCGAAGGTACTGTGACAGGAATGGAGAGTGTGGGAACTTGGGCCACTTATCCATGCAGCTAAATTGTACCTTCAGGTCTTTCTCTAGCCTTATCTTGTACATACCACTTCAATTTAACAATGTAGTGTTGCTGTGCATGTCCAACTCTATGACTCTGTGGGTCAGACAATACCCAGTTCATGATGGGCAGCTCAGGCCTCATGGTGACTTGGTGAGCCTTGGTGAGGTGTTCAGTTTCTGCTAATAACCCCTTATAAGCCAAGAGCAGTTTTTTAAAAGAGGAATAGTTGTCTGAAGAGGATGGCAGGACTTTACTCCAAAATCCCAAGGGTCTATGCTGTGATTCGCCAACAGGGGTCTGCCAGAGGCTCCACACTGCATCTCTATGAATGACACCTCTAGCACCATTCTGTCAGCTGGATCATATGGTCCCAGTGGCAGAGCAGCTTGCACGGCAGCCTGAACCTGTTGCGGAATCTTTTCTTCTGAACCCCACTCAAAATTGGAGACCTTTCATGTGTCTTGATAAATAGGTCGAGGGGGACACCCAAATGAGGGATATGTTGCTTTCAAAATCCGAAGATACCCACGAGGCATTCTGCCTCCTGTTTAATTATTGGGGGAGGGGCAGATACAATAGCTTATCCTTCACTTTAGTAAGAATGGCTTGACATGCCTAACATCACTGGACCCCTAGAAATTTTACCGAGGTGGTGGTTGTCTGAATCTTCATTGGGTTGATTGCCCACCCTCTTGAATGCAGATGTTGCACCAATGAATCTAGTCTTTGATACACCCTCCCTTAGTTGGTAGAATCAGCATAATGTCATCAATATAATGGACTATTGTGACATTTTGTGGAAGAGACAAGTGATTAAGGTTCCTTCAGATTAAATCATGGCACAGGGCAGAAGAGTTTATGTACCCGTAGGGGAGAATTGTGAAAGTATATTGTTGCCCCTGCCAGCTGAAGGCAAACTGCTTCTGGTGGTCCTTCTAGTATGGTATAGAGAAGAAGCCATTGGCCAGATCCATAGCTGCATACCAAGTACCAGAAGTATTAATTTCCTCAAGCAATGAAATGATATCTGGAACAGCAGCTGCATTTGGAGTTCCTATGTGGTTAAATTTACCATAATCCACTGTCATTCTCCAGGATCCATCTGTTTATTTTATATGCCAAATAGGTGAGTTAAACGGGGATGTGGTAGGAATCACTACCCCTGCATCCTTCAAGTCTTTGCTGGTGGCACTAATCTCTGCAATCCCTCCAGGAATATATTATTGCTTTTGGTTTACTATTTTCCTAGGCTATGGAAGTTCTAGTGGTGTCCACTTGGCCTCTCCTACCATAATAGCCCTTATTCCACATTTCAGGGAGCCAATATGGGGGTTCTGCCAGTTACTAAGTATGTCTATTCTAATGATGCATTCTGGAACTGGGGAAATAACTACAGGATGTGTCCGGGGTCCCACTGGATCCACAGTGAGGTGTACCTGAGCTAACACTCCATTGATAACTTGACCTTCATATGCCCCACTCTGACTGGTGGACCTTTAAAACATTTTGTGTCTCCTGGAATTAGTGTCAGTTCAGAGCCAGTATCCAATAATCCCCCCAAAGTTAGATTATTTCCTTTCCCTCAATAAAGGCCTCAGGTTTCTTTGTTTAAGACTGTAAGAAAAACCAGTAGTATAAACCTTCAGTGACATAGCGGGTCCTTCCTCAAAGGGACCTGGCCTTCCCCTCATTCAAGGTGTTGTGGGTCTGTAAACTGACTCAGGTCTGGGAATTGATTGAGCAGTTGTGACTCTCTGTTCTACTGTAAATCTGATCTAGCACATTTCTGCCTGTATAGATCACGCAAATATTTAGTAGGTTTTCCATGTATTTCACTCCTAGGGACACCATGGCTAAGTAGCCAACTTCAATGCCATTAATCCACAAGGGTTTCTGATTGCTACAAACACCTTGCTGTCCATTATGATAACCATACCCACTCCACTCCCAGTACCATAATGTGTAGACTAGAGAAACAAATTCATTGACACTCATAGTTGTTTAAGAAAGAGCTTTATATAATATAAAAAAGCAATTGTATATTGAGAAAGCAACCCAGACCAGTCCATATTAAGTCCATATATCTGATATTAGCCCACAGGAGTTCCCTGAATCCTCAAAAGAAGGCCATGCCCACACAGAGGCCTCACTGGCTATGACCTGATTTACAGACTATACAGCACCCTTAACTCAAGTTGATAGGCATTTATGTTACTGCCACACTGCCTTTCAATTAAATCCCTGTAATATTATATATCTCTTGATCCATGTTAATATTATGTGGAGCAAGAGAATTCAATACTGATGTCAGATGGATCTTGGCTGAATGTAGCGAATACCAGAAGGATGTTTCTTTGTGTTTTATTGACTATGCCAAGGCATTCAACTGTGTGGATCTTTTTTTTTTATTCTATGAAAAGACTTGGGAAGAATGAGAGTTGCAGAAAACTTCATTGTTCTAATGTGGAACCTGTGCATGGATCAAGAGACGGTTATGTGAACAAGAGAATATTGCATGGTTTACAATCAGGAAATGTGTGCCAAAGGGTTGTTTCCTATCACCATACTCATTCAATCCATATGCCGAGCAAATAATCAGAGAAGATGGATTACATGAAGAAAATGTGGCATCAGGATGACAGGAAGGCTCATTGACAACCTGTAATTTCCAGATGACACTGTCTTGCTTGCTGACACTGAGGACGTGAAGCAGTTGCTTTTGAAGCTCAAGGATCACAGTATTCAGTATGGATTGCTCAATGTAAAGAAGACCAGATTCCTCACAACTGGATGAAAAGGTAACATCATGATAAATGGAGAAAGGCTTGAAGTTGTAAAGGAGGTTGTATTGCTTCAATCTCTAATCAATGCTCATGGAAGCGGCAGTCAAAAAAATCAAACATGGCTTTGCATTATGTAAACCTGCTACACAAGACCCTTTTAGAGTATTGAAAAGCAAGGATGCTACTGTGAGGACTAAGGTGTGCCTGACCCAAGCCTGACCCAGTATGTCTAATTGCCTCACATGCACGTGAAAGTTGGACATTGAATAAAGGAGACTGAAGACAAATCGATGCGTTTTTATTGTGGTGCTGGAGAAGAATAAGCAAAGTATCATGGACTGCTAAAAGGCAAATCTGTTATGTAAGAAATATGGCTGGGAGTGGTCCTTAGAGGCAAGGCTAGTGTCCCTGGAAGGACATCATGTTAGGTAGGGTAGAGGGGCAGCAACGGAGAGGAGGTCCCTCAACAAAATGGACTGACCCCATGGCTACAATGATAGGCTCAGGCATTGTGAGGATTGTGCGGGACTGCGCAGTGTTTCGTTCTGTGGTGCATACAGCTGCTAATGGGTAGCAACCAACTGAATGGTGCCTAACAACAACAATAAGATTAAAGATGGGGGTCCCTGAATGGTGAAAATAGTGAAGCCCTAGACTACAAGGAAAGTGATGTAAACATTTTAGGCTAAAGACGCATTTTATTTTAATCTCTATTCACCCCTATTCCCTTCACCCTTATGCCCCCCATACCCTCATACCACCACCATCATGAATCCAAGGCAATGATCTTAAATTTTTATCACATATATGCTTGCCCAGATAAACAAGGACGACATTACACATCACTCGATATTTTTATAAGGAGAAGATTGATTTTGTGCTTGCCAAGATCTCCTGAAATATCTTTCCCTCTGTCCACCCACCAACATACATAGCTTTATGAGATTGGGGTCAAGATGGGTGGGAAAACTCCTGGGGATTTTCTCTGTTCTTCATAGTCAGGAGTGTCACACACACACACACACACACACACACACACACACACACACACGCACACTACCAGTAGACCTCTAGTTATTTAACTCTGAAACCGAACACTTTATTGAAAGGAATGGCAAACTTGGAAGAGGTAAAAAAACGTTAACTTACTGTCCTTATTGCATGCTTGCTTGGCACCTGGGACTGTGAGCCTCACTCTTTCTCTCCGGGGCATTTCTCCTGGTTGCTGTCATCCAGGTGGCAGGTGTCAAGGCGGTACTCAGCCAGGCGGTTTTCCCGCCCCGCAGACTGCGCAGGTTGGACACGTGGACACCCAGCAAGCGCTTCCATATCCCTGCTCTGCGGGTTCAGAAACTGGCTCTCCAGGAAGTCACACAGCTGCATGTCGCCCTGCTCTCAGCCATCCAGGCAGGTCCGCAGGCTCAGGTGGAGGCTCTGCTGCAGGGGGAGGTGGTGCCCGTGGCGGATATCGGGTCCTCCTCAGGCTTGGCGATGTCGCGGTACTGGATGCGGCCTCCGCGCTGGTTCGCAGCTGCATCAGCGTCTCCACGTGCTGGCGCTGCTTGTGGGACTGCTGCGTGAAGCAGTCGACCAAGTCCTTCAGAGCTCCGTCTTTGCGGGCAAAGTGATGCGCCATCGCGAGGTAGGTGTGGGAGACGGAGCTCCAGGTTGATTTGCTGGTTGATGGCAGCCTGGCACTCACGGGAGTCGTTCTGGCTCATTGCAGACGAAGGTGCGGTGAGGGCCGTCGTTGAAGACAGCCCTCAAACTACGGCCTGCGGTTCGCGGCCACATGTGGCCACCAAGGACATTAATCCGCCCCCAGGGTGTTTTCGCCCCGTTTTATTTTTACTTCAAAGTAAGATATGGGCAGTGTGCGTAGGAATTTGTTCATAGTTTTTAAAACTATAGTCCGGCCCTCCGACGGTCTGAGGGACAGTGAACTGGCCCCCCTTTAAAAAGTTTGAGGACCCTGGTTGAGAGAGTTCTCCAGACGTCCCCAACAGTCGTTCGACTCGAATCCGGAAATTCAAAACGTACCGCTTGGGTGGTTTCAGCCCAGGGGCGGGTGCAAGCCGCAGCCAATGACCGGCCAACAGAGAGATTGGGACCCGGATGGAAGGTCCACTATTGGCGGTGCGGTCGTGTGGGCGGGTCCAGGACTGTCCAATGCAACACCACGTTCCATCAAGTCTCGTGGAGGCCGGAGGCCCGGGCTTCTCCTCAGTGAGTGTGCGCTCTCTGAGCAACTATTTCTAAATCATTCTCTGGGTGCTTCTTAAAATATATTTGCATATTGTCCTCATGGTAAAGGCTAATTGTGCTATCATTGAGAGTTGTTAATAGTGTTCAGTTTCGCTACTTGCCCTTGAGTAGATTCGGACTCGTGGTGTCCCCGTGTGTGCAGTTTTAAGTCTTCCATGGGGTTTTCAAACTGTGTGTGCCCTTTCAAACGCAGTCACCAGGCCTGTCTTCCAAGACCCCTCTGAGTAGGTTCACACCACCACCCTCTCCCTAGTAGGACAGTGCTTCACTGCTGGCACCACCAGGGATTCTCATTACTTAATATTAAAAAACCAGACGCACTGCCATCTGGTTAATGCTGACTCATAGCGACCTCCGGTGAGTTTGTTTCCAAGACTGTAACGGTTTACGGGACTAGAAAGCCCAGTATCTCTCCTGCAGAGCAGAGCTGCTGCTAGTTTCGAATTGTAGCCTGGGAAGATCACAGCCCAACCTCTAACCATTACCCCAGCAGAGCTCGTTCACATTTAATTTTACAGAGCTTAATTGAATGGCGGCTTTCCTCAGTAACTTCAATATACATACTAATGAGGCTCTGCTTCACACAGGCTCGAGACATCAACGCCAATAATTTCTGCATTTTTGCTTCCTTTCATGATCAAGTTCACACTCCTAAGACTGCAAACTGCCACCTCCATAATCTCCATCTTTCACTCCTTCTAAACGTGACTCTTATGCCCTTGATTCCTTCCTGGGTCTTTACAATCGAAAGGAATATGGCCCTTCTGGCTGTCTGGAACTCAAAGTGAACAATTTCCAGGGTGTCTTCAGGGTGATTCAATTGATGCATTCATTTCTATCCTGATCTTTCCAAGTCCTTCCTATGTGGTAAAATATAGGCTTTTGTTTTCCTTTGAGAGGAAACAGAATGCTAAGATGTGTAAGAGAGCACAGTTGATTACAGCTAAAAATGTATGTGTGGTGCAACCTGATAGCATGAGCTTTAACGGAACTGTGGCATTTTAAGAAATGGGAGAACAGATTCTTTGGGAGTGGCAACAAGAAGCAAAGAAGGCACCAATATCACTTTTAGGTTCAGTCATAAACTGAAAAGTAGGAAAAAACCCAGCCCTGATATTGAGATGCTGCTAGAAAATCATAGTTCTTCCGCAGTAACCAGCTAACAATTGGAGCATGGAGCTTATAGGAACATTTTGCCTGAGAAGACAGAAATAATTTTGCTAAGAATAAACGGTATCCCTTGGAAGGATAACAGCAAGGGTATAATGCTGTAAGATATCAAGAAATGTTGGTGTTGGATGAGATTATTAATCATACACAACCACTTGAACGTGGTTAAGAGAAGAGCTGGGAGGTTTGAGGACCTGATGATGACAGGGATGCAGGCCATGATGCGATTGACCTTGACTATGTCTTAAGGCTGTTTTGTGATTAGAAAATTAGCAAGTATGTCCATATTTAAATATGTACTTGGACACATGCAGGAGGCTTCTGTTTGACTCCTAGCCAATACACCGCATTTACAGCTAACGCCCATCTGTCAGGGAAGAGTATGGTTTGCAGGATGCTAAACAATTTCAACAGAACTTCCAGATTAACATTAACTACCAGAAACGCAATCTAGGTCTAAAAATCACCTAATGGAATCCCTCTATGTAGCTCACAAAATTCTTGTGTTTGTGGGAATAATACAGACAGGAGAGTGTTTCATTCTGTTATGCGTGAGGTCTCCATTAGTCAGGGACTCCCTTGATGGCTGTTGATGCCACAATCACTGGAAATATAAAATAAATCTGGATGAATTTTTCCCTCATGTTTCTTATGGTTGAGACATAGGACAAATAATTAACATAGTACTAAAATAAGGGGAATTACTCGATGAAAATGAAGTTGTGAATTGTCATAAATGTCTCTATAGTTACCTTTTATTTCACACTTCTAGATGATATTTCCAATTCTAGTGAATTCTAATGCTGTATAACATTTCAATTCTCCCACCGCCACAGGCAACTTGCTTTTATTGATTAAAATCTATGTTAAGTTTTATTAAATACTTGTACATAAAACAAACTGAATAAAAGGCAGTGGGTATATACAGAATTGTCTAAGATCCACTCTAGATACTATAATGGTTATTCTTGTTTTAAAATATATCATAAAGTTCTAATTTTATCTTACATAGTATTGAGTTCACCCATTTGTGGGAAACAGAGCTGGGAAGGGAGTGTATGTGGATAAACTCTCAACACTCATACGTTAAGGAGTCTGGGAGGTCAAGGATTCCGTGGAGGACCCCTTCACATTTGTGGATTCGAGATGCTTCCCACTCACATTCTTCTAAGTAAAAGTTACTCCCCATGATGTCCCCCATCATAATGCCAAATTTAAGGTGCTGTTTGCAACCCCACTGACTGTACACTTGGAGGTCACCTGCTTGAAGTATATCTGCCGGAAGGTTGTCAACCATCTAAATTAATCAGACCCTATTGTGTGTCCCATCTTAAGTAGGACCCACTCCTTTCTGATAAGGATATTGGATTTTTACCCTGAAAGAGAGCTCAAGACACTTAAGCAAACTCAGGGATGACCAACATTAGGCTGCCATCTTGAATCTAGAGCACACCCATCTTGTTACCTGTATGCCTTCCTGTCACATGTGTGTCCCTAGTACCTCCCCTTCCTTTTGCCTGTATATACCTAGTTCAGCTCCCTCCTGTTACATATATACCTATTATACAACCCTTTCATGTTACATATGTGCCTACCATGGCCTGAGTTCCCCAGATGATATAAGCTCGTGAGATAACATTACATGTTCTATTCTGCTCGGACCTGGCTCTGGAAGTCAGGACTGAGAGGTGAACCCTTTCACGCTTTTTCTTGTCTTATGCCTCTTTAATTTACTCCTCAATTACACAACTGCCCCTTAGGCCCATTCAGTTTGTGGAAGGCTGGTCCCCAACACTCGATAAATCCTCATACACTTCCTTTCTATGTTCCTTTTCATCCTACAAATAGAACTTTTGTCTCTAACTAATTCACACACACACACCCCACTGTCCCCACCCCTTGTTCCCATCACCATGGTTCAGGACTTGAAGCTGTAGTATCAGAAAACTATCTAAATATTCATAAATTTAGTTATGGTCCCCTTTAAGCTTTTCTTTAAAGAAAATAAAGAAACCAGTGGTTTTGCATACCACTGATTTTAGACAATTTTCCTGTTCTACTGCTTCCCCTCCCAGCCAATACGTAAACCTTAAATATAAGTTCTATGAAAGCTAGACTTCTGAAAATTGAGGCCCACCCCACCCTGTCTCTAACTCACCTTTCCTGCCTTCCCTTCCAGCTTCCTCAGCCCCCATGTATGAATTACTTGGCTCAAGCTTGCATTCCATCACGTGATTACTCCAATTATTCCAATCCTTATAAACACTGCCCTCCTTCACCCTCATTAGGTCTTTGTATAAGTCCTACTTTTCTTTTAGACTCAGCAGACACGCTCAACTCATGTACCCTCCCTTAGCACCAATGTTCCATCAGGAAGTGATGTAAACCCACTGCCACAAAACAGCATCAGCATACCATGCCCATGGCACTGAGAGCAAAGGACACGGGCCTAACACTGCCTCCCACTGGCGAATCTAAGTACTGCCTGGAAGACCTGCGAGTTCTAAAAAAGATTACAATAATTGCTTGCTAAAAATGCTCATCAGTTTAAAAGTCATAGAAACAATTTGAATGCATTAATTCAACAGAGCATTTTCCCCTGGCTTCCAAAATTCCAGCTCTTTCTGCTACTGTAGGCATAGGTGGCTCAACTCCATTCTGTCTTCTCTGAACTATGGCAGAATTCCAGAATTTCTGGCAGTTTTTGTATTTCAAGAAGTAAGTAGAGCATCTTTCACTGCCATAGTTATTTATGTCCATACATCTGGTTGATGAATCAGATTCTTTTAATACATAAAATATGTATCATTTACTAGTTGGAATAAGAACAACAAGCCAGGGTTTATGTCAGGATCGCTCAGTCTCTGAGTTACTTACCATGGGCATGCTAGCAGTCATCTTATTCTGGATCAGACTTGGAGCATGATTTTATTTACATGTCATTTCCTTTTCCTTCTGAATTCTAAATACAAGTCAATCTTAGTCTGGTTTCTGAGTTTCTGATGAGTTAACTCAGACACAGCTCCATCTAGGACCAGGCGCTTGCCAGCATCAAACACATCAATGGCTTAGGCAGCGGAACCTTAAGTAGCAGAAGCTTGAACCCTAGGTTTGTGTTCCTGGTCCCAGTGACCAGTAGACCAAATTGGCACTTGTGTTTGTCACTGTTAGACTGAGAGCTTCCTGGGGCCCCGTGCGGCAGGGGCGGGGAGCTGTACATCTTGCTCCGCCTCCTGCCAGCGGCCCTGCCCCTTTCCCCCCTTACCTCGCCCCCAGGCGTACTCCCCACCCCACAATACTGTCTTAAGGGCTTGTTGGAGATACCAATTTTACTATGAAATGTGGCTATTATTTTGGGAATGGATTTCAGCAATGGATTTACATAAGCACTGTAATAATTGCATTATTTGACATCTTAAATTTAAGTGCTTTGAGTGTTCTTTTGGCCCACACAATTGATTTCAGATCCCTCCCATGTTGTAGCTGACATCACAAGCTCACTTAAAAATTTCTAGTTCTATTTATTTTTACAATGAATTGATATAAGATTTGATAGTTACAATGGTACACAGATGTGAGAAAAATCTATGGGGATATTGCTCTTATAGTTGAGAAAACAATGATGTATCTTGTGGAGATGGCCATTAAGGAACATTTAGGAGCATTAGGTCTTTACTTTCCCAAGGTAGCCCTCCTTGGTGGGGCACACATCCTAAATTCTGTTTGACTTTTCAAGTGAAAGAAAACTGTCCTGGTATGTAATAAATACAAAGAGATCTAGTCCTCTTCAGAACAACTCTCCACTGGGCTAGGCTCTCTTAATATAGGAGGTTCTTCACTTTATCATACTCCTATTTCTTTCTTTTAATCAACCTTTCATTCACCATCAGCATGGCGTAATCCTGACTGAGAATAAAATCCTTGAAGGCAGTTGTGCCATAAAGCGCTTCAAGGATGCCTGGTTCCTTGTCAGTTCTTCTACAAGAGCCATCTTCAGTATCCTATGGGACATTGAGGTGAAGCAGAAGTTCATCTTCTCTTAATTTCCCCACAAATTCACGATCAGAGATGTAAACACATTGTTTGACTTCATAGCAGAAGATGTGAGATATTATACACAGACTGTGAAACTGACCTTCCCGTTGGGTCAAAAGAAATGCTTAAGGAGAGTTTGCGGCTGCACAAGAAGGTGCAATTGTTTCAAAAGACTGTGGCCTCCATATTCCTCCCTTACAATGGGACACTG
This sequence comes from Tenrec ecaudatus, assembly GCF_050624435.1. Classification (NCBI taxonomy): domain Eukaryota; kingdom Metazoa; phylum Chordata; class Mammalia; order Afrosoricida; family Tenrecidae; genus Tenrec; species Tenrec ecaudatus. The sequence continues at coordinate 40,819,213 of NC_134548.1, read as the reverse complement.
GCAAGGAGAGGGAAATGGTGGTCTACTCTAGGCATTTGGTAAAATAACAGGCATTGACAAGAATGTCTCTGTCTACAGTGTCTGAAGAGACCATGAGCAGGGGCTGTTCACATGTAAAAGAATCCATCATATTACTAGATTCCTTGTACACAGGAGAATCTTGGAGGTTCTCAGTTATAGGCACAGAAAGAACATTCACCACCAACGTACACCACAGGGAAGATGCCCAGGTGTGATTTTAAGATGTCTGCATTGCTGCCAAGCCCAGTGAAGGTGGGTACACATGAAGGATCCCTCAAGAACAGGGATACTGCTTTAGCTCTAAGGCAAATCAAGTGACATTTGCAAACATAAATCCCTGGGCTAATGCTTCTGTGGACTGGTTGTAGGAAGCATTTAAGAGGGGTGACCTAAAGTCCATCCCCATCAGATGAGTCTAACTTTTAGCAATCCTATAAGGCAGAGTATAACTGCTTCCTAGAATTTCTAAGACTGTAAATATTTACAGGAGCAGGAACAGAAAGCCTCATATTTCTCTAGAGGATCAGTTGGTGGGTGTCAGATATCCAAGCCACTATGCCACCAATGTTTTTTTGTAAACCAAACCAAATCAAATCTACTTCCTATAACTAATTCGGACTCATAGTGACCATTTATGGGGTTTCTAAGGCTCTCCAATTTTAGGGCGCAGACAGCCGCATATTTATCTTGACTGCAGGGGCTGGGGGATTGCCACCAGGGCTGCTAGTGTGGAAAGAAACCTCTGAAACTCAAAACCCCTTCTTAGTCCCGGGAGAAAAATGTGCAAGAGTTGAAAACAATAATAATTTATTGTCATTTTACTACATAGAATATGTAGACAGCTCCTAACCATCATTTATGAGAGAACATGGTTATTTACACAGAGTGATTTCATCTTTTAACAATGATGTTCTTGGAAGGAAAACTTCATGTATACGCTGTTCCTTATGAACAGAAAAGCTCCTGCTTCACCAACTCTGCTATGAGAATGGAGGCTGGGGTAGAACATCTAATGTACAGTGGCTTTTAGAGCCCCAGATGGTAGCAGGGCTAGTTTAGCTTGCAGTGTCATCTACCACCATTATGATACAGTGGAAATATTTCCAAGATGGATATTTGCCAGGTAACAGAATGCTTCCCCTGGTTAATATTTTGGTCAGAAATAATAACTCCACTGGCAGCAGCTGTCTTTCCTAAAGATTGGAACACATTGTAGTTCAAGCAAATGCCATTGGAATGCATTGAATCTCCTGCTTGATTTGGAAGGACATGGCCCTCTCTGACTTTAGAAATGATGCCTTCATTTCCTTCTTCTGGCTGTCATTCATCCTAGCCATCATGTCCACCAGATCCCAAAGCAGAAAGACACTTTGTGTCAGGGCTTGTCAAATGCAGTGTGGAATAGAGTAATGCCCATTAATGCAGCTTCAAATATATTTTTTTAAAGTTTGCTTACACCTCGTGACTCCTCCTGCCCACCCAAACTGAATCATTCAACAGATAGCCTTTGCTTAAAGTATTATTTTCTAGAAAAGATTCTGAGAATGAAAAAAAATGCCATGGGGGGGGGGGTGATAACAAAGATCCTGGCACACAGTAGGCGACAAGGAAATGTTTGCTCAATTAAAAGTTTATTAAATGATATCACTAGTGAGCATGCTATTATGGATTAAGTCCCGAGACCAAGATCATAAAAGCTTGGAATGCAACCAGAGGTAGGTCATCACCTTGGGAAGGACACTGTGCAAGAAGAAATAGGGCAGTAGAGAAAATAGATCAGTGATCTGGGAAAAAGAGAGAGGAAGTATCTATCACAGCACCGAGGAGTGTGAACTCCTACCAGAATCAAGCTTTGGGAAGAGAAGTGTCTTAGCTGACCTCCTCAAAGATAACCAGTGCCAGGACAGTGTATGACAGTTTACGGGGCAATTAGTAATTACAAAAATAAATTACTGTGCAACACGCGCTAACATTGATCCTGGGAAAATATGGCCACCTGGCCAGCGGATATGTAAATTCATTCCCAGACAAAACTGGCTGGGGTAGGGGAAGCAGAATGAACTAAAAACTCTGACTTCTAAATTTCTCTGAAAGAACACAAACCTGTTCTGGATACAGCCAGGTAATTCAGAGGGAGAAAGCAAATTCAAGAGACATTGCCCTAAATAGAAGTCATGTATTTTTGACTGCTGGGATAGGATGCCCACAGAGCTCCCCCTCAAGACCTCAGCAGAGGGAGAAGGGGAAAGGTGAGCTGATGCATTGTCTCCACACTTCCCTGGCTGGTATCAACGCCACTGAGGACAGTAGTAGCTCTCTCCCTCAACATATTTGGGGATGGAGTAAGCCTGTGCTGAGGAGGGGGAAACATGATTGATGTCAGATGGGAAAATTCACTCACTCCCCACAGCCCTAGAGTTGAGAAAGACACAGCCCATACATAGCATTTCTATTAGATAGAAATGATTTCAATCAACTAGGATCTCACTTTGGATGTCCATCAATTGGGGTCTCCCTCTGGATACCCATCTGGATCTCTTCGGATTGAATCTGGTCTCACAAAAAACAATGGCAACTCTCCCTCACAATACCTTCGGGAAAGACCAGAGAGATAAGCTAACATAGGTGTACCTGCATTGGGGGGAAACTAGCACAATAAATTTTAAGCCTTATCTCTCTCTCAGTGGACCGAGGGTTTTGAAAGATATAGTCTGTCTGTCAAATCATGGGTGGTGAGAAGTAATAAAACAGACCTGGATTTCAGTTCTGATGTGGAAAGTCAGTGAATACAGTTGAGTGGGTAGGCAAAGGATCTTGGATAGTGTCTTCTCCTCATGATGGTTGTACTGGTCTTTGGCCTGCACTACCTGAAAAACTTAGAAGCTATCCTCAAGATCAAGACTTTGATATGGGGCAGTATTTAACTATTTCCTGGCATCAACCCTTGTTTGGGGTAGGCTTGTGCCACATGAGCTGGCCATCCTTGGCTTTTTAGAAACTACAACAGGCCTTCAAGGAGTGCTGTTCATTACAAAAACAAATATAGTTTAAAAATTTTAATTAAAATATATTGTCTAAGAGGAAACAGCCAATCTCTACACACATGAGATAAGACAATAGCAAAATTGATTGAAATATACTCAGAAGTAGATCCAGTAGAGGTCTTGCTTGAAGATCAAGCTTTAGGTCTTCCAGTGGTGGAGTTTAAAAGAATGATCTTCAACTGCTTTAAAGGAATAGAGGAAAATATGGACAGATATACAGGAAAAAAGCATAAAAGAAGATAGAAGAACTTAGGAAAGCACTTCAGGAACAATATGAAAAAATAAATGAGAAACTAGTGATGGTTCAAGAGCTCCAAGTAGGAATCCAAAGGCAAATACTAATATATTAGAACTGGATAACATTTTTGAATGACTAAAAGAAAACAACATTGAAACAAAAGAAATATGAATCAGTGATCTCAAAGACAAATGTCTTAAGACCAAAATACAAAAAAGACTAATCTATAAAAAAGACAAAACAAGCTGAAGAAAAGCTAATAATCTATGAGACTCTTTAAAAAGGAACAACTTACAGTTGGTAAACATCCTAGAACAGCAAGAACTAAAAATAACTGCAGAGATAATAGTTCAAGAAATATTAAAAGCAAAATTTCCTAATATTATGACAGAACAGAAAATCCACGAATCCCAGAGAACCCCAAACAGAACTGACCGAAAAGAAATTCACTCCTTGCTCACCCTCATGGTGCAATCACTGAAGATAGAATGGGTGTATATGTAAATGTGGTGAAGAAAGAGGATGGTGCCTGGCTATCAAAAGATGTAGCATCTGGTGTCTTAAAAGCTTGAAGTTAAACAAGCCTCCAACTAGCAGAGGAGCAACAAGCCCACATGAAAGAAGCACACCAGCTTGTGCGGTCATGAGGTGTGGACGGGATTGGGCAACAGGCATCAGAAGACCCAAAACAAACAAACATATTGCTGTGATTGAAGGGGTTCAGAGCAGAGACCCAAAACTCATCTGTAGACAATGAGACATCCCCTCACAGAAGGGTCTCAAGGAAGGGATGTGTTAACCAGGGCGCAGTACAGCATTGATGAAACACACAATACTCCTCTGGTTCCTTGAGATGTCCTCAGCCCCCACTCTCATGATCCCAGTAATGCCTTTCATTTGGGGCTAGAACGGAGCATGTGCACAGATACAGATAAGAGATAAGAACTCACACCACAGAGTCCAGGAACAGGAATGGGAGTAGTGATATCAGGAGAGAATGGGGAAGGTGGATAGTGTAGGGGAGGAAGGGGGAACCAATCTCAGCTATCATCACATAACCACACACCACTGCCCAGAGGGACGAACAACAGAAACCATGGAGGAAGGGAGACAGCCGTTGGTATAAAATATGAAAGTAATAATAATTTATAATTTATCAAGGGGTCACCAGGATTGGTGGGGGGGGGGGGCGGGAAGTTTAAAAATAGGAGCTAATACCAAGAGCTCGATAGAAAATAAATGTTTGGAAAATAATGATGGCTACATATGTACAAATACGCTTGATAGAATTGATGTATGGATTGTTGTAAGAGCCCCCAATAAAATGATCTTTTAATTAAAAAAAGTAAGAAAGAAAAAGATATATCACTCCAGGCAAAGAAGAAAGAAATTCATTCCTACACAGCTTAGTCAAATTTCCTAACATATAAAAAAAGAAAGAAAATACTGATAGCAGCATGGGGGGAAAAAAGACTAATCAATCACCTGTAAAGATGATCCAATGGAATGGGAAAGGAGGGGGAAAATGAGCTGAGACCAAGGGCTCAAGTGAAAAGCAAATGTTTTGAGAATGATGAGGGCAACACATGTACAAATGTGCTTGACACATGGATGTATTTATGGATGGTGATAAGAGTTGTACAAGCCACTATATAATAATAAAAAAAGATGAACCAATAAGAATAAGGTCAGATTTTTCATTGGAGACCATACAGGAAGAATAAAATACATGGATACACTAGAAAACTTGAAAGGAAAATATTGCCAACCATAAATCCTATATCCAGAAAAATTATCCCTCAAATATGAAGGAAAATAAAATTATTTTTCATACAAGGAAAAAATTAAGGAATTTTCAAAATTAAGACAAAGAAAAATTAAATACTCAAGGGAGTTCTTTGGACAGAGAATCAACAAAACAGACAAGCTTGTGAAATCATCATACAGGGCATCATTATTGAGGAATCAAGCTATGTAAGTAGTGCACAAAGTAAAGTGAAATCCTATGATTCAAATAAGAAACAAATAAAATTCCACAATGAAGATAACAATGAAATATTCCGATAGAAAACAGAGTAGAAAAGAAATTGAGTGGTTCACAAAAGACAACACAGTGTCTACACGAAAATCAAACTTAACTCAAAACAAGCTGACCTCAAGGAAACTATAAAAGCCTCAACAAAATGAAAAATTTGACAAGAAAATTCCTAAACAATAAGAAGTTAGCAGGAAAAATAAAAGATGAACAAATGAATGACAGTGTATAAGCATGCAACAAAATGACAGCAACAGAGCCATACCTATCAATAACAACATCAAATTCACCAGTTAAGATATAGAGAAAAGTAGAATTGAAGATTATATGAGCCATTAACATGCAGCTTACAAGAAAACACAGCTCAGATATAAAAACAAACTAAAATGGGATAAAAAATACTTCAAGCTAAGCCCCATTAAAAGAAATTAATTTCTGTGAAAATAGACAACAAAGTAAAATCCATTGTGAGAGACATAAAAGCCAATATTATAATGATGAAAGCCAAAATTGAACAAGAAGATCTAACTATAAAAGACATCCATACACTCAATGACTAAACCAAAACGAAATCAACTGCCATCAAGTCTATGCTGATTCATTGAGACTCTGTGGACGGGGTACAACTGCTCCCGTGAGTTTCCTAGACTGTAGCTCTCTACGGAAGGAGAAAGCCCCATCTTTCTCCTGCAGAGCAGCTGGCGTATTTGCACTGCTGGCCCTGGAGCTAGCAGCCTAACTCATAATCACCATGCCACCAAGGCTCCTTTGACTCAAATAGGATTTGTTAAATGGAGAGATGCTCTTTAACAGTGGTTCTCAAACTTCCTAATGCCACAACCCTTTAATACAGTTCCTCATGTTGTGATGAACCCCAACTCTAAAAATATTTTCCTTGCTACTTCATAATTGTAATTTTGCTAATGTTATGAATCGCAATGTAAATATCTAATAGGCAAGATGTATTTTTCAATGTTACAAATGGAACATAATTAAAGCATAGTGATTAATCACAAAACAATATGTAATTCTATATTGTGACATATTTATTTGTAATGACAAATAAATGAAATTTTGTCTGGAAGCATGGTGTAGCATGGGTAACAATCTTCACGTAGGGTTCTCCTATGTGGGTGTATCGGCATGTGGGTGGTCCTGTCGGGAGACTGATAGAGAAGCAGTGTTTCAGTTCCTACGACCATTGGAAATATGTGTTTGCCAATGGTCTTAGGCGATCCCTGTGAAAGGGTTGTTAGACCGCCAAAGGGGTAACAACCCACAGGTTGAGAACCGCTGCTCTAAGGATTACGTTAAAAACTGGTCTATCTCTCCCTCTTTTAATCTACCCCAACCCCCCTCAAAAAATCCCACAATATTGAACAATTTTTATGGTGTGTTTCAAATTTTTGATTTTTAAAAATATTATTCCTCCAGTGGCTCATTTGGACCAGCGCCTTTTCTTAATATTTAAATTCCAATTCTTGGTTTGGCCTGTTGTTATGCTGCAGTTTAATGGGCCATATGGACTGCTTCTTGGATTATGTGTCTGCCTTTCCTCTAAAAGTTCAAATGGAGAAAGGGGAAAATTTTCTTGTCCTAACCTTAGGAATTTAATAAATTGAGTCTAAAATGATCTCTCATGTAGAGAAATAAGCGAGAAGATATCTAAATATCTCTAAAAATTCTATTTACATTGTCCCTGGAATCATACTAAGAGTTGGCCCCAATGGCTTGGGGGCAGGAGGAGATGTTGGTAATCACACTTGTTTCCAGAATGTGATGGGAGCTTCTGTCCTTGGTCATGTTCTTTGTGTCAGGTAACATCATGCTTGGGTTAGAAACAGAACTCAGGACAAGACTTGGGTAGATTGTTGGAATCAAACATCACATTCTGACCACCTGGTTTAATTTTTCACGTTTTAAAATAGGCGTGGGAGGGTGCTGTGCCCACAAAGGGAGGGTGTCTGCACTAAGGATTTAGAAACACTTTGGAGGCTCATAACCTCATCAGAAATTGCCTTCATCCACACTTCTAATATTTTGGATGAGTAACAAACAGATGAAATTTGTTTCAATTAAGCCATGTTACTGTTTTTTTAAACCTCTGTCCAATTCAGTTAGTTACCTTTACTACATCCCAGAGGAAACCATTATTATAATTCACCCCTTTACCACACTCATGATTGCTTAGTCACTCAACTACAACCTCCACCCCATATTGGTTATAAAGAGGTCAAATTTGTTTTTCAGGCTCAACTGAGTTAACTTTTACCTCCCTCTACCCTGATATGCTGAACTTCAAGAGATTGGGGCTTGGTTAAATGGTGAGGCTCATAAATATCTGTATGGGATTTACCCTGTTCTTCAAAGGCAAGAGTATTACACGCACAACAATTACTGGGAGACCTTTATTTATTTAACTGGATCCATATCATTTTGTTAGAAGACATGAAAGATTTGGGAGGAAACAAAGAGAGAGGCAGAAAGGTGAATTTGTTATGCTTCAGCCTGCTTATGTGACACTGGGTGCCCCAGGAGTCACTCCGTGGTGACTATGGCTGATTCTCCATGTCGTTTACAGGTTGAGCATTTTGAAGAGCTATCTGCCAGACAGGTGTCTTTGTCCTCCCCAATTGCACAGGTTGGTGACATGGTTGCCCAGCTGCTTAATGGCCCTGACCTGCTGGTGCAGAAAGTGGCTGTCCAGGAAGTCACAATGTAGTGGGTTTCCCTGCTCGCTGGCTAGCTGATGCAGGTCCACGGAACTCAGGTTGACCCTTTACTGCAGGTGAAAAGCTTTCTCCGTGGCCCTGAGTCTGTCCCAATGGCCTATTTTGGTCTTCCTGATGTCTTGGAGCTATATGCCACCCCCACACTGACTCTGCTGCCTCAGCATCGCCTCTGCATGCTAGTGCTTCTTGTGTGATTGGAGCAGAAAATAGGCAGCAAAGTTCTTCAGGGCCATGTTGTGGTCGGAGTGACAGGCCATGGTAAAGTATGTGTAGTAGGCCTATAATTGCAGGTCGATCTGCTAATTAATAGCTGCCTTGTACTCCTGGTGGTAATTCTGACACATCTGAGGGGATGGTGTTTTAGCCATGGTTTAGTCAGCTGGCAACAATGGGGGCACAGGTGGAGCACAGAAGGTGGCTGACTTCACACTCAACAGAGTCCTCCTGAAGTCCCCTGAGTAAATTCTGAAGAAGATGGTGAGACTCATTATAGCTACCACAGTGGCAGAATGAGCTCACTGTGGTGGGGTCCTTTTTAAGGGGACAATTGGAACACAGAAGTAATATCTAGCATAAAAAAGGATTAGGACCTTGATGTTGGGTTCATTCATTCACTACTGGGGGGTATGGGCATATGGACAGGTCCATGATTGTGTGATCTAACACCACCTTTCATGGAGCCTGGTGGAGACAGGGACCATGGGTACCTGCACAGTTTACAAGTTATTTGTAAGTACATGAGCGAACATTAGGCAAGAGTCCATCGGATATTCCTTATGACAACATATTTGCATATGGATATGAGCTGTTAACCTAAGGGTTAATAGTTTGAATCCACCAGTTATTCCTCAGGAGAACAATGAGGTTTTCTGCTCTTCTAAAGATTTACAACCTTAGAAACTAAAACAGCCAGGTCTTCTCTATCTGACAGGGTCAATGAGAATCAAGCTTGATAAATGGCAGTGAGCTTATGATTTGATGGCTTCTATACATTTACTGCTTCTTTTTGTGCTCTCATTTATGATCAGCTTTGTTTCTGTGACTTGCCCATGACTTTGTTCCTCCTCATGGAGACCGCATGGCTGTGTTTGACCTCTCAGAAGCAAGTCGCCAGGCCTAGATTCCAAGATGCCTTTCAGTAGGTTCAAAGCAGCAGCTTCCCTAGTAGGCTAGTGCTGCAGGATTTACAACACTCAGGGACACGCACATTTCATATTGCCGAGCTTTAGTCAAAAGGCAGCTTTCCTCCGTGATGGCAACTTCTGCACTACGGACACTCTGTTAGCGTCTTCACACAGTTCCCAGTGCTGTCAACTCCAGTGATCTCCACTTTCCTCATTGTTCCCTCTTCCTTATTGACAATCAAACGCAGTCCGAAAATGCTGTCCTTTTGTCCCATCTGGACCCCAATGCGAACAGTTTCAAGGACATCCTAACTGCTGCCATTGATGTCCACAATATCTACCCTGATCCTGCCAACTGTCTTCTATGAGATAAAAACCACCTTTTGTTTCCTTTGAGAGTAAATAGAAGGGTAACAGTAAATTACAGCAAGGAAAGTGCAGTGTGGCGCAACATGGTGCAATGTGCTTTAGACAAACTGTGGTATGTCCTGAAAAAGGAGAACAAATAGACTGGAAATAGCAATGGGGAGCAAGGGAGACACCAACAGGACGTTTAGGCTCAGCAATAAACTGAAAATAGGAGGAAAAGAAAACTATCTGGACTTTGAGATGCTGCAGGAAAGTCGGTGCTCTTACAAGGTGCCAGCTGACAATTAGGCAAGGAGCTGATAGGAGCATCCTGCCTGAGGTATGGAAGATCAAGGAGATTTTGCTCAAGATAAACTGTGTTCCAGGGGAGAATGATGGAAATGGTGTAAGGGTTTCGGCAACCAGAAAGGGGTGGAATTGGATCAGGATAGAAAATGGACACAATTGCTTGGGAATCAGTAAAATATGCACCATACCCATAAACCTACTCATAACAGAGGTTCAGAATAGCAGGGTGTCTGCAGTTCCTGGGAAATTTCGTGTACGATCTAAATCTTTGTGAGCAATATTGAACAGCCTCACTTACTATGCAAATACAAGCCATCTTTGCAGTTCGTGCATAAAAATTTTCAAACCATTAAAAGGTTTAAAGTGAGAAATCAAGAAATTTGTTTACATTTCCAATAACAAATTTCTCTGGGAGAGATACATTTATAGCTAGAAAGATTAGAACTGCAAATCTGAGGTCCACTTCTGATTTCAATAACAAATAAATCCATTGGAAAAAGATGGTGAAAGATGACCCTGGAGGCTTGATAACTTAGGGATGTAGGCTCAGATGGGCTTGATCCTGATGATCGTGTATTGGGAGGATCCTAGTAATTTTACTTAAATAATAAGGGTATTTGTGGAGGAAAACAATTATTTGAAGATGTAGATTTAGTACTGGAGCATAGGCTGAAGGCTCTTTCATTTTCTGGCCGATGCACCTCATGCACAGCCACTACCCAGCTGGCAGAGAGGACTGGGTGTTGTTATGATGCTCAAATGTCTCAGCAGAGTTGACAGACTAAGATAGAGATAAAGGCTTAATGATACACAAGAAAACCACCTAATGAAATCCCTATATGTAGATCATCAAGTTCAGATCCACAACAATTTTGGGGATAGCACAGGACCAATTGGTGTTTTATTCTGTTATGCATGGGGTCAGAAGGAGTCAGGGGCTGCCTTCTTGACTGTTGACATCATCATTACTGGAAACAGAAAATAATTAAGGGTGAATTCTTGTCCTCATGTGGCATATAGTTGAGAGACAGGGCACATCATAGGGAACTAAAAGAGGGAATAGTTCTTCAAAACTGAGATTGAGGACTCACCAATATCTGCGTGAGCTTTGCCTTTTATGAGACTCTATAGCACAGCTCTACTGGCATCTAGTGTTGCAATGAATGTAGTTTGGGACAATGGAATACAGGTGGAAGTGAAGTACCCGTCTTCTAGTAATGTCTCATTATATATCTTACATATACCTCTACAATTTCTTCCCTCATTTACCACTGGTCCGATCGAGAGGATCCTGAGGAGCACTCTCATTACCCCCAAAATGGAAGCAGCCTGGGTGTCAGAATGCCTGTGAGGAACAGAACCTTCCATAGTTTCAAATGGAGTATCATTTTACCAAGAAACGTGTGTTTATTGTGCTGCACCCTGTAAATAATGACATTATGATTCAACTGTCTTATCTAGGTTTATTTATATTATGATTGGATGTGGATAAAGAAATAAAACCCTTTTCTTCCATGGATAAAAGCTATGTCCCCTTACAGGTGGATTTCTTTGTTACTGTTATCAGAAGGGCATCTCAGATTTGTAGTACTATTCTTGCTAGCTACAAATGTATCTGTCCCAGAAAACTTTGTTATTTTTTAAATGCAAACAATTTTCCTGGTTTCTCACAGTAAGCTTTTGAACGGATTAAAAAATTATGCAAGATCTACAAAGATTACTTGTATTTATATAGTTTGTTAGGCTTTTAAATTTTGCTTACAAAGATTTAGAGTTTACACCAAATTTCCCAGGATCTTCAGGCATCCTGATATATGAACCTCTCTTTTTTATAATATAGAATAATGCCTAATGAATCTTTATGAATATGATAAAGCAGCACAATTGGGAAGATAAAGCTCACTTGGAAAGATAAAGCAGCACAGTTCAAGTTTTTGTATTTTTAATAAATAGTATTTTATTCCATTTGGGGGACTTTATGGAAATGCCAATTTCACTATTAAATGAGCCCAATATTTTTAGGCCATAAGTTTCTGCAATTGGTGTATATAGTATGTGCCATAATTTCATTAATGAATTTTTAATTTAAGTTGGAACTATATATGTGCAATATCACCTACCCCTCAAAAATTATTTAAAATCCTTCCCATCATAAGCTCACTCTTTTTTTGTAAAGTTTGCTTTTATTTATGTTTTCATTTATTTTTACCAAGAACTGAAATACAATTGTGGTAGTCACAATATTACAAGTTGTGGGAAGAGTAGATATGCATACTGATCTCATAGTTGAGAAAACATTGATGAACCTTGTTGAGATGACCATTCAGAAATGTTTATAAGCATTAGGTTTTAATTTTGCCAAAGTTGTTATCCATCGTGGAGCACTCATCATAAATTGATGTTTAAAACAAAAAAAAAATAGCCTCATATGCAGTAAATACAAAAAATCTTACCCGCTTCAAAAACCTTTCCACTGAGCTGTGTTCTTTGTAGTGTCGTAGGTATGGTCACCTTATCATGCATTCATTTCTTTCTTTTAAACAGTCTTTCAGTTATTCTCAGGATGCTCTAACCTATGCTTGAAATGAAATATCTGAAGGCAAATGTTCCACAAAGGTCTTTAAGATTATCCAGTTCCTAGTCAATACATCTAAAGAAGTCATCTTCAATATCATATGTGGCGGTGGGGGGTCAAGCAGAGGTTCATCTTTTGCTCTTTTTTCCCACAACTTGAGTTGAAGATAACACACCACATACTTCTTTTCCATGCCTTTCACGTGAGTTGGAAATATTAAATTGTTGCATCTTTTTCCCCCCTAGAAGTCTAATTCTTGCAAAAATGATTTTGTTTGCGTCTGTTTTCCTAGCCACTTCGCTTTGGGGCTTTACTTTTGGGTTAACTGGGGCGGCATTCTTCTGATAGGACTGGCCAGAATTCGGTTTCCAGTTACATGATTCATACGTTTGCATGATGAACTCTTGATCAATGTCTGTGCAGTCAATGGTCTCCCAACGTCTGAAATAGCTATGAGCGTCTTTGGAGTCGTTGCTTCGACATAGAAGAGGTGTGCACAAATCCCCCAAGTCAGCCCGCGTCTCTTTCTGGCAGTTGTCTGGGTGTGGCGGTGGTGTCAGCTTGGGGAGTCTCAGGCAGCCCTTCGGAGGATGGTCTTTTAACAACTCTGCTGGTTTCGTCGTTCTGCTCTTGCTCTCCTGACGGTAAGCCCAGGTGTCCTCAAGCAGCCTGTCAAAATCTTGCATTTCCAGCGACTTTGGTAAGAACTCTATAGGCAAGCAATCTTCCAGATCAGAGGAGGAATCCCAGTTATACAGACTGGTTTCCTCCGCAGAAGCCTTCTGGGCCAGCTGGGCTTCTGAGAGCATGGAAAACGAAGTTGACTTTTCTGACGCCTTCTTTTGACAACTGTTTGGGACACACGTGGTCTTTGTATTGAAAATTAAAGGGAGGGGCTCTTCCCTAGGACCCTTACTGACTTTCTCACTGAAAGGTAGACAACGTCTTCTGAAGTTGTCCAGCCCCTCTTTCGAGAAAACCAAATTCCGGCTATTCTTGGAGGTGGGGAACCTCAGCCTCTCCTGGGGCTTTGCCAAGGGCTGGGGGGGCAGTCCCTCTTCATACCCGGATTTGCTGTTCAAGTCCGGGGGTGTGGCTTCCACATCTGGAAGCCGGGAACCTGGCCTCTCATGGTCCATGTTGGGGCGGGCTCCCTGCCGTCCAGCGGTTTGTTGTCAAGCGACAGTACTGGTTGCTATGAAACTGAATGCCCACACGTAGCTGGGGTTCTCTGAGCAGGGCCCCACAGGAGCCACGTGCACAATTCTGGCTCCAGGGGCAACTTTCTTGGAACTCCTGCACACTCCCATCCCGCAGCTCATCCTTTTTAATGGTAGTGCCAAGGACCGAGGCTGAGATCTAGTCCTGGAGAGAGAGACCTAACAGCGCTACTGCTGTAAATGAATATTATTGGAAGATTTTCCCTATCACCCAACCCCATTGTTTGTGTAAACAGTGTCCAAACACTTAAGAGTTTAATTTGTACAAGTCAATAATTCATGTATTGCAGTTCATAGCTGCCCTATACTCGTAGTTTCCCTTTCTCTTCAGTGTTTTAAATGCTATACCGTTGGCTAAATGAATGACACTATTAAAATATAGTGGTTACACATTGGACTGCTAAAAACAAGGTAAGAAGTTCAAAACCAATAAGCAGCTCCACAGAGGAAAGATGAGACTTTCAACACCTGAGAAGATTTTGAGGCTCAGACATTTACAGGGGACAGTTCTACCTTATACTGTAGGGCTGCTCTGACTCATCATTGACTTGATGGCAGTGGATGTGATGCCCCAAGGGGGATGACTGATAGTATTCTCTAACATAAAAGGACAATGATGTCTCTAAGGTGAACCAGAGATATATGTAAATCATAGATGCAAGAGGGGATTTTGATCTTGCATTTAATTCTAGCTCTAACAAAAAACAGTTAGTTCTTATGACATGGTCTTGCTTGCTGTTCAACCTCATGAAGGGATCACCGAAGATACTATTGCTATAGCAAAGTGGGGTGAAGAAACTACCTTGTGCCAGGCTAGCACAGAAAATAGTGTCTGGTGTCTTAAAGTCTTATTTTCAAGCAAGCAGTCATCTAAGTTAAGCATCAACTATGCCCTCGTAGAAGAAGGACACAAGCTAGTGTGATACAAGGATTCTAAATAATATAATCCAAATCTGAAGGAAGGAATGGTGTCAGAGCTTAAGTTGTGAACACCTAAGTTTCAGAATGCTATCAATGACTTTGGAAGCCCAAAACACATCATGGTTGAGTAATATGACTAGCCATGTTATCAGGCAGAGAGCATTGTAAAACAATTATGAGAAACATAGTTAGGTCAAAAGGTAATATCTTATCATTGAATATCCCTTTTGTCCCATTTTAAAGCTGTTTCCATTTTGAAAAAATAAAGAGAAATACCCATGGATTAAGCACCTTGATAGTCCCCTCTGACTAAAGAACAGGTATGTGAATACTCTTCCTAACATGCAGAATGCATTGGAAAGTGGATTGTTACAGAAGCAATTAGGTTAACATCTAGCGCCCTATCATTGATCTTCTTTATGATGCATTTTAATTTGTTCTAGATTTTAACATTATCTGCTTCTGTTTTTACTTAGTTTTTATCTGACTTACTGTGTGATTCTTGTTAGTTTTTGTTGCCTTGCTTGTTCTTTGATGGTTTTCTGTATATGTAATCCAGGACAGGTAAATCGATATAGTAATGGTATTAATGGTTCCCTGGGGTGTAGCATGGAGGTTGGGGAGAAATTGGATGCTAATTATGATGAGTACAAGAATGAATAAAATCTTCTAAAACTGGCTATAGTGATGATTGTACAATTCTTCTTGATGTGATTGAATTGTATGTTACGTGAATTGTGTGCTAATAAAACTACTAGAGAGAAGAAAGAAATCCAAAACCATTAGCATAAAACAACAATAGGGTCAAATAGCCAAGGAACAGAAAAAGAAAATAAAAACTACCAGGAAATTAAAAGTAATAATAATCAGAACAAAATTAACAATATAGAAAAAAACCATAGAAAGAATCCACACACTGGCAGCTGGCCTTATGAAAGAAACAGTAAAATAGACACACCACTGACTAACAAAAACAACAACAAAATCAGAAGATACTATTGTTAAAACAAGGACTTAACTATAACTGATTACTATTTTAAATGTGGTCCAATAAACTTGAAATTTTGGATTAAATGGACAAAATGTCCGAAGTATACTACTTACCCATACTAATACAAGGGGAGGTTGAAAATTTCAGCAAAACCATTACAAAAGAAGAGATTGAAGTTGTCATGTAAACATTTGAAACAACCGGGGAGCTCAGGACCATAGTCTTGGGGACACCAAGGTCAATTGGCATAACACCCTACACATAAACAAGATTCTATATCATACCTTGGTATGTAGCAACTAAGGCCTTAAAAACTTCTCAGCAGACATCTAAAGTACAAGTACTGGTCTCATGCTGTCCAGAAGAAAAACAGTGATGGAAATCTATGGAAAACAGAAACAGTGGATTAATTGGCCTTGTGAACATCAGTTACCTTTATGAGTCCTGGCTACCCCTACCAACTGCTCTGAAAGGTATCAGTTTACAAGACCTAGGTTAGAAAAATGTGGAACAAACTCAAAATCATTAAAAACAAAACCAAAAGAAGTCCAGACTTACTGATTGGATACAGACTGGTAGAACCACTGAGGCTATGCCCCTTATCACTCTTCAAGTCTGGAAATGATCCCTTCACCCCCACCCTGGGGCTCAATTTTTAGCCAAAGAATAGACATGTCTATAGGAGGAATAATAACACTAGTGAAATACATACAATTTAGAATCATCTAAATTTCAAGATTATACAGGTCAGTACATACTGAAAGACAAAGTTCAGAGAGGTTAAAGAAAGATTGAAAACAGGAAACACAAGGAAAAGGCAAGCTAGATAAAAGATGTTACCTTATAGGTTCTGCAATCAATGAAATGAAATAAAATGTGCTTGAAATATTGACTAGAATTGACCATTCGGTAAACCTTCACACAATTTACAATAAAACCTTCTTTTTTATATTATAGACAACAGACTTCAGTATGTATATTTTAAAAGTCAGATACCATAACCAAGTGGGATTCACACCAAGAATAAAGGGTTGGCTCAACTTTACAAAGTTATTCAATGTAATCTATCTCACACATAAAACAAAAGAA
Organism: Tenrec ecaudatus; assembly: GCF_050624435.1. Classification (NCBI taxonomy): domain Eukaryota; kingdom Metazoa; phylum Chordata; class Mammalia; order Afrosoricida; family Tenrecidae; genus Tenrec; species Tenrec ecaudatus. The sequence goes on along the minus strand of NC_134548.1, from coordinate 40,802,566 downwards.
CTATAATCATATCAAGTGGTTCATAAAATGTATTTGGTAAAATTTAACATCCTTTCTGATAAAAATTCTCAGCAGAATAGGTATAGAAGGGAAGTTCTCAACATACTTAAGGTCATACATTCAAAACCAGCATCCAACATTATAGTCAATAGGGAAAGGTTGAAGGTCTTCCTTTGGGTAGTGGGAATGAAATGAAGATGCCCATTGTCTCCACTGTTATTCAACATTGTACTAGAAGTTCTACCAAGAAAAATAATACAAGGAAGATAAATTGAAGATATTTAAATCAAAAAGTAAGAAGTAAAATTTTCTCTATTGCAGGATTCTATACATAGAAGACACTAAATATTCCAAAAGAAAACTGGTGAAACAGAATAATTTAACAGCATCATAGGATACAACATCAATACACAGTAATCAATTCTGTTTCTCTACACATACAAAGAGAAAAAGAAATGAAGAAAAATGGCATTTATAATACCCAAATATACAAAATACCTAGAAATCAACCTAACCAGGGACCTAAAAGACTATACATACTTGAAAATACAAATATGTAGTGCAGGCACACATATATTCATTAAAGATACTCAGGCAAAAATATATTTTTTCAATCATTTCTTTTTGGAGTTTTATTCATTTTTTGTGGTGTCAATAAAATTATTTTATAATGATTGCAATAAAACCCTAGTCAGATAATTCCAACATATGATTGATCTTGGAGTTGGTGCCAATTAAGCATTATTTCTCTTTCAAGTTGTTATTTCTCACTATTTGTATAAATAATCATTTTTATTGCATTGTGATCTTATGAGACTCTTAACCTATATTTACACACATGCACACACATACACAAGAAGTCACCCTGTTAGTCCCAAATTCTGTGGTTACAGTAGCAACATCATTCTGATTTTCTGAGTCTGTGTGATAGTAAAGATTCCGGAGTGATAGAAAGGGTTTGCACTCAGCTACTCGATGAAATTTTGACAGCTCAAATCCACCCCACAGCACCAAGGATTCCTTTACATCCATATCATTACAGCTATTGAACATTCTATGCACAATTCTACTCTGAAACAGGTGGAGTATCTATGACTTTGACTTGATTCAATAGCAATGGCTTTTTGTTTTTGTTTGCTTTGGGTCTGTTTGTTCTCTCTTATGTAACTATGGCTCCCTCTTATCACTGCTGATGCTTTCTAAGCAAATAGAAAGACATAAACAAGCGAAATGAGCCAAAATCTTTAAGAAACCCCTAGGAAATGCAATCTAGTGGCATATTAAAGGAATGCACACCATGACAAAGGAGGAGTTACACCAAGCAAACAAGGGTCGTTTCAAATCCAAAAATAAACCAACACACACTATAGTAATAAAATAAAAGAAAAACATATAATCATTCCATTTGCTGAAGAAAAATAGATGATAAAAATCTAACATCCTTTCATAATAGACAACATCAAACTGGGAACGAGATGGAATAACCTCAAATTGATAAAGGGCATTTCTGAGAAACTAGTTACTAAGATTACACACAGTAGTGAACAACTGTAACTTTCTCCCTAAGATCAGAAAAAAAACGATAAGGAAGCCCATTTTCTCCACTTATATTCCACAGTGTAGTGAAAGTTTGAGCTACTTGGGAAATTAGGCAAGTGTTAAAAAGGAGAGAGAAAAAAAAAGAAAAGAAAAAGGAGAGAGAGAGTTCAAATTGGAAAGGATGAAATAAAACTATCTCTGTTTGCATATGGCATGACCTTAGGTATGTAAAATATAGAAAATATCCACATAGAAGTGAATCCTTTTCATATGACTATTAGTCAAATTTATATATCGACCACTAAGTTCATGATGAAGAAATTAAAGAACTGCACCAACTTCTTCAGTACCCAGAGTCACTGTACCAAAAAGAACTAGTGGATATACAACCATTTCAAGAGACAGCATATGATGAAGAATAATGTTATTGAAGGGAGAAATCCAAGCTGCACTGAAGGTCTCAGCAAAAATGAAGGGTTCAGGAATAGACCCTTATTTCAACAAGCTGATAAACCGCTGGAAACTTTCAGCTATGCAAAGAAATTCGGACAACAGCTACTTGGGCAGCTGAAGAAAGAGATTCATATTTCTGCCCCTTTGAAATAAATGTAAACTATCAGATTGTATAAATTATTGACCAATATCATTGATATCACATGGAAGTAAAATTTTGCTTGAGATAATTCAGTGGCTGTAACAACACATCAACAGGGAGCTGTCAGAAATTCAAGCTAGAAATAGAAGAGGTATAGCACTTCTGAAGTCAGATGGATTTTAAGGTAAATCACTTCTGAAGTCAGATGAATTTTAGTTCAAAACAGAAAATACCATAAATAGATTACTTATGTTTTATTGATTATGCAAAGACCTTTGAATATGTAGATTATAACAAACTGGAAAATATTGAGAAAAATCTAAAATAGGGGACACATCATTGTGCTTATGTGAGGCCTGGACAAAGCTGACTAGAGGCAAGGATGTCAAGACTGGATCTCACGTATTTTGACCATGTTATGCACAAGAGATTGGTGCTTGTTTATTTTTTCATAAAAGGAGCTATTGAATGGTTTAAAATCAAGAAAATTGGGCATCAGTGTTATTGTATGTCAGGGTTGTATCATTTTATCATATTTATTCATTCTTTTTATGGATCTAATACTCTGAGAAATTAGACACCATGAAGAAAAATGAAGTATCAGGATTGGAGGATGGCTTATTAACAACCTGCAATATGTATGTGACACAAACATGCTTGCTGAAATCGAGGAGACTTTGAAACATTTGCTGATGAAGATCAAGGACTGTACTCTTCAGTATGGATGGTAATTCAATGTAAAGAATGCCCAAATCCTCCCAATTGGAACAATAAGCAGCATTATGATAAAAAGAAAAGTTTGACGTTGTGAATAATTTAATCTTGCCTGGACTCACAGTCAATTCTCATGGAATCAACTGTTAAGAAATCAAATGTTGCATTCCATTGGGCAAATCTCCTGCCCAAGATCTTTTTAAAATGTTGAAGAGCAAGGATGTCACGTTGAACCCCTAAAGTCCTCCAGATCCAACCTATGGTGATTTCAATCACCTTTGAAGCATGTGAAGTTGGACAATGAATAAAAAAGACTGAAGGAGAATTAATGCAGTTGAATTATGCTTTTGATGAAGCAAATTGAAAGTATAGTGGACTACTGGAAAAACAAGAAAATCTATTTTGGAAGAAGTACAACCAGAATGCTCCTTAGAAGCAAGGATGACAAGATTTTGTCTCACAAATTTTAAACATGTTATCAGGTGATATCAGTCCCTAGAAAAGTATATCATGCTTGTTAAAAAGTGAAAAGTGTCAGATCCGCAAGGAGATGGATAGACATCTTTGGATTGAAAACAACACTGTATTTAAATGTAACAACAATTATGAGGATGATGCAGAATCAGGCAGTGTTTAATTTTGTTGGGGTTCTGTGAGTCAGAAGCGAATTGACAGCACCTAACTATTAACAGCAATGTCATATATTAATTAACAGGTATTTAAATAGAGAACTAAATCAGACATTTCCTAACATGCAAGTATTTTTATGTCATATTGATGCTTTTTCTAGCCAAAATGTGCATGTCCATCTGATAAAATCTGATTTCCTAGATTTTCTTAAGTCAGAAAAATAAATGATTTTTCTATGGTTTTTTTAAAGATCATTTTATTGGGGATCTAACAGTTCTTATAACAATCCATAATCAATTTTATCAAGCATATTTGTGCACATGTTGCCATCATCATTTTCAAAACATTTGCTTTCTATGTGAGCCCTTGGTATCAGCTGACCTTTCAGACCTCACTTTCACACCCACCCTCGTTGACCCCTTGATAAATTATAAATTATTATTATTATTTTCATATCTGTCACTGAGGGCTGTTTCCCTTCACACACGTTTCTGTTGTTTGCCGCCCTGCAGTGGGAGGTGGGGGTGGTGGTGGCGGGGGAGTTATGCAGCAATCATTTCTATAAGTTCCCCCCTTCCTTCTTTCCTCCCCCCACCTTTTCCCAACACTCTTAGTATCTCTACTCCCATTTTTGTTCCTGAGGGGTTTATCTGAATGGATTCCATTTGTCCTGAGCTTTTATCTGTACCAGAGTACATGCTCCAGTGTAGCCAGTACTAAAAGGCAGGACTGGGGTCATGATTCTTAAATGATACTATTTCACACTCCTATCCAGGGAATGATTTTTTATAATTATTTTACTATGAATTTTACTGACTTCAAATTATGTGATGTTATTAATATTAATTATTATATATAGGTACTTATTGCTAATTTAAAATAAATGTTACTGTTAGTTTTTATTTTGATGAGTCACTGAATTCTCCTTAAAATCTGTAAATCCAAATGAAATGTGAATTCTAGAGAAGCGATGATCTCAAAGACTAACCAACGCTCCATTCCCATTGTGAAGCACAGCATTTCTTGCCCCTTAAACACGAGTAAGAAGTCATTTTCGTAGGAATAGTTAACAAACAGCCTATTTTAATTTTCTTCTTTACTCCTGAAACTTACACATTGATGGGCTGACCTTAAGGAGAGACAGGAGACAAATGAGATTGAATTTCTTTAATGCCACTTGGTGGCCTACTGCCACCTCCAAGAGTCAGCCACAACATACATCCACTGTGTTCATTCAACTTTCCTGTACTTCCAAATGGAGATTTTTGGTCTGAAGAACTAATTAAAAATAATTGAACACTTCTTGTGAGCCATTTAAAATACAGGTTAGATATAATTATTTCTGTAGATTTTTGCAGGAGAGTGAGTTTTTCAATATATATGGCCTTGCTGTACCAGGGTGATATATCTGTGAAGATGATTAGATAGAGCTCAATCTGAAAAGGACAGCTTGCTCTATAAATAAATTATCTGTGTGCTATCAAGGGGATTAGTCAGTTTGTAGTCTTTGAGAGAGAATTAGCTTTAGAAACGACATAATCCCAACGAATTTGAATGGGACCACATTACCATTAAGAAGAGTTGATACATGAGATCCAGGCCAAGTGCCATAGAGCACTGGGACATTGAATCCTGCATCATTAAGGTGCAAAACACACTCCATAGGCTGCCCAAGAGTGATCAGATGGGGCAACTCCTCTAGGGGAACTAGACTCTACCTCAAACTCACCTGGAACCTGAGGACTTAAGACTGAACATTCATGGTGTTTGAAGAAGCAGAAGTCCAAGCGTATGTAACTGTTGGTAGGTTGACAAACACTGACTTATTACATCAATGCCCGATGTGCTGTATTAAGATATATGTATTATTCTGGCAACCCGTGACTGACATTGTCAGTGAGCATTAGTGTAAATTTTGACTGGTAACTAAGTCCCTTTGTTTGTGTAAAATAGCATCCAGCCACAGAAGTATTCTGTACAAGTGAATAATACATGAATTTTGCTATGGGGTAAGCCTACATTGGCCCAGCATCCCTCTATCAACAATGCCCAGCCCCTTCCCCAACTCTCAACAATGTTTAAAAAAAATTAATATCAGGGAATAATCAGTTAAAATATTAAAGGAAGATCTTCATGCTCCAGGGAGCTAATTGGTCAGACTCTCTACCATAACTTAACCAGGAGGACTCTAAAGGAAGCCAGATGCAGATACAAAAAAACACATATTCAGGAATGGGTTTGGGCTCACACTAAATTTAAGAACATCTACTTCTTACATCATGGCCCTGCTCAAAACTTGCCTTCATGAAGGGAACATGGAAAACATGGATGGTATAGCAAAGAGTCGAAAAGGAATTAGATGGTGCTGGTATGAGATAAAATATTATCTACACTGTTAAAGGTGTTTTTTTAACCAAGCAACCATCTAAGTGAGATATCAAATAAGTCCACGTGGAAGCAGAACATCAACATCAGTGACCCAAGGATTGTAAATCATATTCTGAAGCCAAAAATCCAAATTTCAAGATTCTGGTTTGCAGAAGGCGATGGGTAACAGTGGAAACCCACAATACATTTCTGAGTTCTACACAGGAATTAAGCCTCTATCCATAATAGAAAGAATTAAGACTCTATCGATATTAGTAGGATGGAAAGAAACTAGTTACAAATAGAGAGCACTGGAAAGAGAACTATAGGAGATCAAAATAAGAAACCTGACTTGAACGGTTAAAACCCTGTCAATTGATCACCCCACCGAGGTATGCTAGGCCTGATCTAGTTTTCAATATTTCTTATGTTTAAATTTTTTTCTTTAATTTTTCATATTGTGGTTTTTCTCAGGGATATTTTGTCATTGGAGGTAACTCTCTTAATTTTTATACGATTTTTGTGTGTTCTAATATGAAAATCAGAACTGATTAACCTATAGAAATAGCAAGTAGAATAAGGGCTCTTGGGAAGGACCAATGGCTGATGCAGTGGTGATAAAGGGGAGCCAATATCAAGGTGTTCAAAAGGAATAGAATATTTTGAAACTGAATGTATGATATACTGCTTGATGTTTTGAACTGTGGAATGATATGATATCAGTATTGGCTCCCACTAAAATGGTTTTGCAAAAGAAGGGCTGAGAGTAAAGCACATTCTAAGGACCTGGGTTCCCTGTGGTACAGCCCTTCTAGACATTGGAAGCAGAGAGAGTTATAAACCTGGAGAGAGAACAAGATGATGGAAGATGGCAACAGCCAGAGCAAGGCAGTAGGAGCCCCAAGAACAGATGGACTAGAGTCAGAACCCTGTGGTGGGCTCCAAGCTGGGCTGCTTCAGTGGGCTGGCCAACCCGTGGAGTGGGAGAGCTGGAACATCTTCAGGAAAGAGGCTTATTGGTGCAGTGAGGTGTCTCAAGGCACTTGGTGTTAGAGCCAACGAGCTATTGCACTTACTCAAGTTGAGCCCAGGAACAGAAGGCATGCCTCAGCAGGGCGCAGTCTGCAGGCATAGCCATGAAGTGTGCTTTGCCTGTGGGTGGACATGGCTGAGGAGGTGCAGAGATTTCTCCTGAGGGAAAGCTGGCCTCCTTGATAAACTGTATCCTCTTGGATCCTGATCCAGAGTTGTAGCCTGTCAATCTCTAATAAAACACACATTTGTGCGTATGGGCTGTAAGCCCTGTGTGGCCATTGCAAAGAATACTTGGCCTCAACAGAAAGAGCTGCTGTCGGGAGGATGACTGCTGTTAGAACTGGCAAAATGGTTGGAGAATGGAGCTGTGTCTGCCCTTCACTTCATCAGAATCAGCTTTGAGCTGATCTGGATTCTTTCCCTCCCTCCTCGTGACTTTAGAAGTCTTTTGGTGCTGTGTTACAGTGTCCTTCCCTTAAAAATTGCAGTTCCTTTTCATAGACCACTAGATGACACAACCTTCCCAACAATGTAGTACAGGCACATCCTAATGCTAAATTGAATTGTCAAGGGAACTTCAGGACTGTGATTCGAACAGATGGTCAGAGGTAAGATGTTCACAAGTTGATGAAAAAAATACATTAATATAAAGCTGGAATATTTGAAAATAATTATTTATTAATGTTTAAAAAGTGAGTGTGTGTGTTTTTGAAGCTGTGCCTGTGTTAAGGACCTCAATTTTGTGATTGCCATTCTAGAAATATCATTACATTGTTTCATTTCTCAGTGCCAACTGTGTTTGTGGAAAGGAACACTTTCTTACATATAATTTTAGGGAAATTTTTATTTTAATATAAAGTATGACTAAAATGATTTATTTCTGTGAATACAACATGCATCACAAGCTTTAGGTGTGCTATTCATTCTTCAGCAACATATATTGAGCACTTGCTATGTGTCAGATGCTGCTGCTTCGCTCCAGACACTGGTGACACACCGTTGATTCACATGTGCTGCCAGTCCTCGGGGAAACACATCTTTGCAGCCAAGAAGACAGGCACATATTTGACTGATGACAGCACAATATGATGTCATCTACCTATGAGTACACATAGCATCCTGTGGAGCACATGAATACTAAGGTAAAAGTTCAACTTATCATATGACTCCATATAGAAGTCCCATATTACTTTTTTCAAGTATCTGATGTTCCAAGGAGATCAAGCTTTAGGTCATTTTTATGACTTTTAATGCTGAAACATTTATTATATTAGTCACATCATTTATAAAAGGTTTTTCCCAAAGGGTCACCTTATGGATACTGGGGGGGAAATCAGATGTCAATGCTGTATGTAAGCCTGCATTTCTTGAAGTGCTGTAGTTTATATAAAAATCAAGATGTCTCATGTATCCCGGAGTGATTAACATGGTTCATGAAAACAATCAATGTCCATATTAGTATAGATTAGAAGTAGCCCCTCTCTGGGCTAATATTGGCTATTCTCTGGTAATGCAGTTTATTACATGCTGGGCTACTCATTGCATGGTCAGCAGTTTGAACCCATCAATCCCTCCTTGAAAGAAAAATGAGATTTTTTTTGGCTTCTGTACAAATATATATCCTCAGAAAACCGGTGTGGGTCAGTTCTACTCCATCCTATAGGTTTGTTATGAATTAAAGGCATCTCAATGACACTGAATGAGGGAGCGTTAATGCGTGGTGTTACCTTTTCATTATTTCAATTTTGTGTTTCTCATTTGTAATCCTTTTGAAACAAATTGCAAGTCCAACAGGATTTTGTGACCAGCACGAACTGGGCCTCCTTCTGCATGACTTGATCCAAGTCCCAGGATGGTTGGGTGACATTGCATCCTTTGGAGGAAGTAACATTGAGTCGAGGGTCCAAAACTGCTCCCAGGGAACTTCAGTTTCTCACATAATATCGTCTGCAGGCAGGTTGGTCAAGGATCATGGCTATTTGAATTTCTATAAGCATTGGCTGCAGCCATGAGCTCAATCACAGCAAGGGTTGTGTGGATGGTGCACCACTGGGCAGTGTCTTGTTCCGCTGATCCTAGGGTTGCTATGAGCCAGAAACTACTTGACAGAAGCTGACAACAAAAGCATGCTACAGGTTTCTATCACTAAGGTTTATCTTGGCAAACTTCACTCAGCAAGCCCACTTTGTGACTGGGTTCTCCCTTCACCTTTTGCCTGAGACTTTCTTCTCTGCTTTCTGGGAGTTGCCTATATATGGACTGGTATTCACAGTAAGCACAGGCAGACTTACCTGTGTTTTTGGATTAAAAGTTGTTCAACCCCTCAGAAGGACCTCAGAGAGATCTGGGCAGTAGCACTCTAAAAGTTGGGGGAGCAGTGTCTACCTATGAGACCCACAACCTGATTCCACTAAAAGACCTTTTCTCTAAGGACTGTTACCAAATGCAGGAAGGATTGTTACAGTGATGTGTCCCTGAGGTGTTCTGTCTTCTTTTATCAGAGCCTACCTCTCAATTCTATGTTGGCTGTGGATACCAACTAGATTAAAGATATCTGCTTCACACCAGCCTGTGTGATCAAAGGTACCAAAGGGATCAGTTATCAAGCATCAAAGAACAAAAAAACATATCATTGCGTGCTCACCTCCCCGATGTGATCACTGAAGACAAATGGGTGCATAAGCAAATGTGGTAAAGAAAGCTGATGGTGCCCAGCTATCAAAATATATAGCACCTTGTGTCTTAGGGCTTGAAGGTAAACAAGCAGCCATCTAGCTCAGAAGCTACAAAGCCCACACCTGCCTGTGTGATCATGAGGTGTCAAAGGGATCAGGTATCAGGACAAAAAAATCATATCATATTGAATGTGGGGGAGTGTAGGGTGGGGACCCAAAGCCCATACGTAGGCAACTGGACATCCCCTTATGGAAAGGTCGAGGGGATGAGACGAGCCAGTCAGGGTGCAGTGTAGCAATGATGAAATGTACAACTTTCCTCTAGTTCCTTAATGCTTTCTCCTCACCCATTTTCAGGATCCCAATTCTGCCTTACAAATCTGGCTAGACCAGAGGATGCATACTGGTACAGATAGGAACTGGAAACACAGGGAATCCAGGACGGATGATTCCTTCATGACCAGTGGTGAGAGTGGTGATACCAGAAGGGTGAAGGGAGGGTGGGGTAGAGGGGGTAAACCGATTATAAGGATCAACATATAACGTCCTCCCTGGAGGACAGGCAACAGAAAAGTGGGTGAAGGGAGACGTCGGGTAGTGTACGATATGATAAAATAATAATTGATAAATTATCAAGGGTTCATGAGGGAAGGGGTAGCGGGGAGGGGGTGTGAAATGAGGAGCTAATGCCAGAGGCATATGTGGAGAGTAAATGTTTTGAGAATGATCAGGGTAATGAATGTGCAATGTGCAAATGTGCTTTATGCAATTGACGTATGTATGGATTGTGCTAAGAGTTGTATAAGCCCACAATAAAATGATTTTTAAAAGATTATATCTGCTTCATAGCACACAGCAGCCTCTGTCCACAATCCTCATCATCAAATTTAAGGGAGAGCAGCCAGATCTAAATTAATACTGGGCAGGCACCTCCTGTTTGTTTCAAAGGCTTCAGCTATGGAATGCCCAGGAAGGCTTGTAGATTGATGTCTACAGGAGCCGACTCCACCCAGTGGCCTTCTGTAGCAAATTATAACTCCAGGTCACCCAAAAGCAACCAAGTGGGAGAGTATTGCTTTCTAGTCAGTTCCCCATGGAAGTCTGCTCTGTTCTTAGAATCCCACTCCTACCCCTGGTAGATCAATGGCTTTGAGCCTAGCCTCCAATCAAACCTCTTCTTTCGTAATGCCTGGCTGCCTCAGTCAGCAGCCCTCAGTGTTAACCAGCCGTGGAGGGACAGCCTAATCATAATTGTCCCCAGGGAGGTTTGTCCACTTCATTTCAGAGGCTGAATTACAGGGTACACAGGGAGGCAAGTAGTGTACTGACTGAGGGTATAGATCCTTCTGTAGCAATTCACAGCAAGCTTGCTGGTCACAGTTACTGGTGGGAGAAAGGTTGCCATTCTCCAAAAGTACCCCCGGAGATGGCTCCTTTATTGCCAACAGGACTCCTCCTGTAGTGTGTTCACTGCGGGTACAGCCCCCACTAAAGGTCCCTGCTTCCTGGCACACATCAGCTTCCATCAGCAGGTCTCAGCACCCACCAAAAGAGGAAGCATATGGACCAAGAATGAGTTCTGGGGAGGTCTGTTCTGTTGATTGCAAAGCCCTTGGCTATGGGGTTCCCAGGGAGGCAGATACAAAAGTGCTGCCTCTGAGCAGACACTCCAGGGAATGTTCTTCTGTAACAATTCACAATAGGCTTGTTACTGACAGTGTCTTGCTGAGACGTTGATGGCAAATGGATTCCAAGAAAGGAAGGTTGGCCTTGTTGGTTTTAGAGATGTTTGGTGTACAATGTCTTTGTGCAGGCAGGGATTATTATATTTCAGATTTAGCCAGTAAACCCTATGAAAAGATCTTTGGTGGTGCTATGACTTAAGGTTTAGGCTTCTTACATCATGGTCACCAGTTCAAACCCACCACCATTCTGAAGGACAAAAGACAGTACTGTCTGCTCTTATAAAGGTTTACAATCTCGGGAACCCTTTGAAACGGTACTTCTGCTGCCTTTAGGGTTTCTACGAGCTCAAATTTACTTCATAGCCGTAAGCATACACATATGAGGAATCCCTAGGTGGTAAAAATGGTTAAACGTAAGCACTAAACTACTAGTTAAAAGGTTGGAAGTTTGAATCCTTCCAGAATTACCTTGGAAGAGAGGTCTTATAAAATGCTTTCCAAAATTCCCTGCTGTTGATATCCATATATTCTACTGTGTGTACATGGAATCTCCATGGAGTCCATGAAAACTAACATCAATAAATACACATGTGTCTGTATATTGTCACTTGGGTAAAAATCAGAACACGGGACTGCTGACGACTGCTTCTTCTCAATGCTGATACCTGCTTTAGTGTAGGCAGAACCCAGTTGTCATGGAGTTGATTCTAAATCACGGCTAGGACTGCATGCCACAGGGTTTCCAGCGGCTAATTTTTTGGAAGCAGACCACCCAGCCTTTATTCTGAGGTGCCTCTGAGTGGACTCAAATGCCCAACTTTTAAAAATAGCAACTGAGCATGTTAACCCATTGCACCACATAATGCAGCATAAGAAAGGAACAAATAAACAAACAAACAAAAAATACCAAATACACAGCCATTGAGCTAAGACAAGTCTTTCTGGAGGTTATTTCACGTTCAAGAAAAGATCAGGGTGGACTTGCTTATTCCTCCATACCTTCTTTAAAAAAAAATTTATTAGGGGCTCATACAACTCTTATCACAATCCATACATACATCAATTGTGTAAAGCACATCGGTACATTTATTGTCCTCATCATTCTGAAAACATTTGCTCTCCACTTAAGCCCCTGGCATCAGCTCCAATTTTTCCTCTCCTCCCCGCTTCTCCGCCCTCATGAAACCTTGATAATTTATAAATTATTATTTTGTCATATCTTGTACTGTCCGGCATCTCCCTTCACCCACTCTTCTGTTGTCCATCCCCTGGAGACCTCCTCCCTGGGGGACGGACAACAGAAAAGTCGGTGAAGGGAGACATAGGACAGGACAAGATATGACAAAATAATAATTTATGAATTATCAAGGGTTAATGAATGAGGGGAGTGGGGAGGGAGGGGAAAAATGAGGAGCTGATACCAGAGGCTTAAGTGGAGAGTAAATGTTTTGAGAATGATGAGGGCAATGAATGTACAAGTGTGCTGTACACAATTGATGTCTGTATGGATTGTGATAAGAGTTGCATGAGCCCCTAATAAAACAATTTTTAAAAAAGAAATAGCAAAATCTATCTATAAAAGTAGCTATAGGCATGTATATATGTAAATATATTCTTTTATAATGAAATGGATAAAAATCAATGTACATATATTTATATGATTATTATTAAGATAGTAGACGGACCCCTTAACACAAGGACACGTTGTTTAGATAAACTGGTACTCTTTCATTCTCACCTTCTCAACATGATTGCTGATAACAAAATGGGTGCGTAAGCAAATATGGTGAAGAGAGCAGATGGTCCCAAGTTATCTAAAGATATAGCATCTGTGGTCTTAAAGGCTTGAAGTCAAAGAAGTGGCCACTATCAGGGAATCAAATCAGCCCACATGGAAGAAGCAAACCAGCCTGTGTGATCAAGAGGTGTCAACAGGATCAGGAAACAGGTATCAGAAAATCCAAAACAAACAACCATATCCATGCAAAAGATGTGGGTTGGAGTGGAGACACAAAGCCCATCTGGAGATAATTGGATAACCCCCCACAGAAGTGGTATAAGGAAGTGATGATTCAACCAAGGTGTAATCATTCCTCTAGTTCCTGAATACTCCTCCCCCTAACTACCATGACCCAGTTCTACCTTACAAATCTGGCTAGACTGGAGAACACACATAGGTACAGATAAGAGCTCTCGACACGTGGAATTCAGGAATGATAAACCCCGCAGGAACAGTAATGAGAGCAGCAATATCAAGAGCGTAGGGGGATGGTCAGTGAGAGGGAAGAGTGAGGAAGGGGAAACCATCACAAGATTGGATATATAGCCCTTCCCAGGAGGTGAATAACAGAAATGTGGGTGAAGGAAGACAATGGACAGTGTAAGATATGAAAAAACAATACCAATATATACTTGATCAAGGATATATGAGGGTGAGAGGGAGGAGAGGGAGGGAAAGACAGAAGAGCTTTTACCAAGGGTTTAAGTAGACAATGTTTTGGAAATGATGATGACAACATATGTACAAATATGGAATGGTATAAGCTGTAAAAGCCCCCAATAAAGTGATTTAAGTAAATTTGAAAAAGCAGGAGAGAAAGAAAAGTTCCAAGGCATTCAACTCTGTGGATTAAAGCAAACTATGGATAGCCTTGAGAAGAGCAGGAATCCCAGAACACTTCATTGTGCTCATGTGGAACCTGTACATGGACCAGGAGGCAGCTGTGTGAATAGAAGAGAATATCCTGTGTTTTAAAATCAGGAAAGGTGTGTATGCATCAGGGTTGTACCCTGTCACATTTCTCAGTAAATCTATTTGCTGAGCAAATAACCAGAGAAATCAGATTGCATGAAGAAGAATTCGGCATCTGTATTTGAGCTATCCTTCATTGAAGGAGAGATGTCCTCTCCACTTGGGAATTTCCATACTTTACCTACATGCTCTGCTCCCTGATCCTGAATTGTAACCTGTTACTTCCTTAATAAACCCATAGTTGGATGGCCTGTGAGTTCTCTGTGGCCACTGCAATGAACTATCAAATCCAGCAGAGAAGTAAGGAGCCCCCATAGTGTAGAGGTTACCGTTGCGCTGCCAACTTCAAGGTCAGTAGTTCCAAACCCTCACATCACCATGGGAGAACAAGGCTTTTACTCTTGCAAGAATGATAGTCTCAGAAACCCACAGGGTATGGAGCTTTGCAGAGAAGTTTGTAGTTTTGCCGAGAAGTAGAGAGTTCTATGTGAGGTATGGTGTAAGAAATTGTTTTTAAAAAATAAGTTGAAGAGACTTACACGTCAAAGGAATCAGCATTGGGCTGAACTTGATTTTCTCTCCTCTCTCTGAAGTTAGACAAGCCCCGATGCCACCAGGCCACTCTGACAGCTGTCCTAGTGACTTCCGTCTGAGAACTGAAGAGCACAGACAAGTCTGAAGTATAGTAAACCATGCGAATGTGGAGCACATGGAAGACCTGTCAGAGAAGGAAAAGTCAAACCCTTCTGACTAAGAGAGAGAAATAGACAAGTGTTAAGACTGTACCCTCTGATTGGCAGAAAATCTAAGAGACTTGGAGGAAGAAAGGTAGTCTCAGCGAAGCTCCTGCAGGGCCCTGGCTAGACAAGTATGACCAGCACAAGGAGAATATCAGACCCCTGTGTGCTGCCAGAGACACGTTTCCCCGGGTGGGGCTCCGGGGCCGTCCTGGGAATGGCCCTGAAGAGCCATGACCGCAGCATCAATCCCCCGTATGTCTCTGGGGGCACAAGAAAGCCTGGAGGCCGCAGTGTGCCTGACTCAGACTTCCTGTGGGTTCTGGATCCCGCTGCAGGTGCCTGAGCCAGACATTCACCCCTGGAAGTACATTGCGGGAGCCAGGAGCCAGGAGCTCTCCCCCTGGAATGCTCAGAGCAGGAGAAACCCCTGAAGGCAAAGCAACCAGAAGCGAGCCCTCCAGGAGGTTCAGGGGAGCTCACAGACAAGAGCAGCCCCCCGAGGAGCACAGCCCAGGGCCTGGGGAAGACCTGGGCACTCCAACTCAAGCTCCTAGGGACAGTGGGGCTGGCAACCTGTTGGAGTGGTGTCCCATGAAGGCTCCAGGGTCCTCTATGACTGCACTTGGGGGTTGTGGGGAGCCTGAACCCTCAGCAGCAGGTAGCGGCCCAGGCTACTGAAACCTGCAGGTCAGGTCGCTGCGGCCCAGGCAGCCCCTCTTGCTTCAGCTACAGGTGGCCTGATTTGAGGAGAAATTCCTCAGGGAAGATGGACCACCTGAGAGCTTCCCAGGGAGCACGAGAGGAGGCTGATTGATTCATCTTTGACCCACGCCAGAGGCCCAGGAGTCCACCACTCAGCTTTGTATCCTGGATCCCAGCCCCTGTTCAGCCACCAGTCTAACTGCCTGCCCACATTGGCAGCTGGCGGTGGTGTTGCCCACCTGCAGGAGGGCAATCAGGTAGGCAGGGGACAAAATGCCTGATGCTAGGGGCTGGATGCAGGAGCCAGGCAAGGCCACACCCCACTGGCATGGCTGATCTCTGCTTGCCAGCCTGCCCACGCAAGGCTGTCTGGTGGACCCTGACTCAAATATGGGCAAGGGCGAGGAAGGCACAAGGTGCCGAGCCTCCTCCAGGAGCTGCCAGCCCCCTGCCTTGCCTGAATAGGGAGAGCTGGAGCCCTGGATTCAAAGACCTACAAAGGGAGGCTCTACCTGGACACAGTACACTGAGGTTTTGTGACCTTGTCTCCAAAGCAGAGAGCCCTGTGCCAGAGGCCAGTGTGGGACAGGGTCGTGGCCACGGTGTCAGTGCAGGCCAGCTCAGGGACAGGTTTTCTGTGGAGCAGGAGCAGGGGTGGGCAGTAGGACAGAATTGGCCTGCAGGGGTCAAGTGTGTCAGGGGTCACTCATTAGGGCTGTCATGTGGCTGTGGCTGAGGCTGGGGGACAGCAGGGGCTTGGACTAAAGAATATAGTCAGTGAACTGATGGGGTCCCAGCTGACTTGTGTGCCAGAGGATGGACCGTGAGGTGTCCTGCCTGGCGATGGACACCTTGCATGCTCAGTGATTGGATGGCCAGTGGGAGGTCAGTAGTCCTGTTGGGCCCAAGGCGGGAGCCCCTAGTGGTCTGTGAGGAAGGACAGCTTGATGGCTGTCACATGGATTCACCTGGCTCGGTCTCTGATGCCTCAGCCTCAGACCTGTTGGGAAGCTGGGCTAAATGTGAAAGTTCTCAAAGCTGGGGGTTGGGAGAAGGGCAAGATTCCTTCTGGGATCGACCTCGACTCAGCACAGCCAGGGCACTTCGGTCTTGGTGAGGGGGTGGGGGTCAGGGTGAGCAACACAAGTAGGGTTCAGGACCTCGCAGCCATTTGTCACTGCCATGTGTGAGCTGGGAGAAGAAAGGGTGACCCTAAGCTCGGGGATGTGGGGGTTCAGGAGACTGGGCAAATGGCCTGCATCTATGAGGCCGCACAAGCCACACCCAAGAAGGAGGAAACCTTTGAGGGGGTGTATGTTCTCACTCCTCTTCATCCCCTACCACCCCCTGAACTTTCCTTCCACCCCCCTTAACAGGGCTGCTTCATGGGTTCTGGGGCAGCTGGGGGTAAAGTGCCCACTGTCTGGTTCCCAGAAGACTCACCTAAGACTAGATAACCAAGATTCTGGAAAACAAAAAGGCCCTGCTCTCTTCCATTAGCACAGGCAGGTGTAGCCATAGTCCCAGGGAGGAGTCTGTGTTAGCTCATTGTAGCCTCCCCTGATCAAGGACACAACTGTGTGTAGGCGATGCTCTTTTCCTGTAGGGGGGCTAGGGACAGAGGGACAACCCCATTCTCCACCCCAGTGAGAGCCCATCAGAGCCTGAAATGAAGCAGGAGACCACCTGTATGTGAGGGGGTGATTCTTTGTGGTTGTTTTTAATTGGGCTGAAGTTCACATAACAAAAATTTTCTGTTTCAGTCATTTTAAATGTTTTTCAGCACATTCACAATGCTGTACAGATATTACAACTGATTCCAGAATAATTCATCGCCCAAAAGATAAGCCCTCACACCCATTAGCAGTCACTCCCTGTTCCTCCCTAACCCCAGCCCCTGGGCCACCCTAATGTGCTTTCAGTCTCTGTGGATTTTACGTGAATGGGGAACAGTAGTCAGCCTTGTTTCTCTTGTGTCTTCCACTGAGCATCATGTCTTTGAACTTCATCCCCTCAGCATGTCTAGCAGAACTTCCCTTCTTTTGATGATTGGATGATAGCCTGCTGTGTGCACAGCCCACATTGCATGTTGATGGCCATGCTTTATGGTGGTTTTCACTTTCTGGTTATTGTGAGTTGCGTCGCAGTGAACATCTGTGGCCAAGCATTTGTGTGAATTTAGGCTTTCAGTTCTCTTTGGTCGTATGAAAACTCATATGATAGTCATCTGAGAAGCTGGACTATGTGAAGAAGAATGTGGCATCAGATTAAAAGAAGGTTTCGTACCAGCCCAAGAAGGACTATAGCACAACCCTGTCTGCTGACGATGAGGAAGACTTGACGCACCTACCGCTGAGGATCAAAGACTACAGCCTTCAGTAAGGATGGCACTCATGGAGAGAAAACCAAAATCATCACGACTGAACCCATAAACTTCACGGTACCTGGGAAAAGATTGAAGATGTCAAGGACTTCATTTTACTTGGACCCACAATCAACACTCACGGAGGAAGCCGCCAGGTAAACAAGTGACATATTGCAATGGGCAAATACACTGTGAAGCAGTGATAAGGAACAAAGATGTCACTTTCAGGACTAAGGGGCACCTGACTCAAACCAGGGTATCTGCATCTCAGTCACCTCAGATGCATGTGAAAATTGGACAACAAATGAGGAAGACCAAAGACTAAGCATTGCATTTGAATTACAATGTTGATGAAAAATACTGAAAGCGCCGTGGACTTCTAGAAGAACAAGCCAACCTGCCCTGAAAGAAGTATAGCTAGAAAGTCCCAATGAAGTATGGATGGCAAGACTGTCTCACATCTGTTGGACTTGTCATCTGGTGAGAAGGCCCTGGAAAGGGATGGTATGCTTGGTGAACTAGAGGGTCAACAAAAGTCCTTGAGGAGATGATTTGACACAATGGCTGCAACAGGGGCCCAAACATAGAAACAATTGTGAAGATGGTGAAGGACAAGGCAGTGTTCTCTCCTTCAACTCAATGGCACCTAACAGGAACAAGATAAGTCTATGTTTCTTTTTTTTTTTTCAGGGACTGACAAACTAA
This sequence comes from Tenrec ecaudatus, assembly GCF_050624435.1. NCBI lineage: Eukaryota > Metazoa > Chordata > Mammalia > Afrosoricida > Tenrecidae > Tenrec > Tenrec ecaudatus. Next base: position 40,784,062 of record NC_134548.1, on the reverse strand, counting down.
ATTCCACAAAAACCGCATCAGTTTACATTCTCACTCACACCCGTAAGGGTTCAAATTACTGCATATAATGATTATGGGTCTTTTTTATGATAGTCATCCTTCTGGGTATGAATTGATACCCCATAGTTATGATGGCCACTGTTGCTGATGGCTAGTGATGTGCCTTTGGCCATTTGTATTTCTTCCTTGGAGGATTATCTGGTTAAATCTTTTGTTCATTTAAAATAAATAAATAAATACCATAATGAGAGGCTTCAAACATTTACGGAAATAGGAACTAATGGGAATTTTCATGTGCTTTTTGAACTCCCTGATATACAAAATCTGTAACAAAGAATGAGTGTATGAAGCAATACCTATTCATTATTGTGCTATTTTTAATAAAAGAGTAAAAATTGGTAGAATAAACAATCTTATTTTATGTTGTTCATATTTAAAGACTAGACTGAGCCTCTGTAGGATTTTACCATTGTTTTAACTATTTTGTCTTCAAACAATTTTTTTATTAGAACAAAAAGTATCTTCTCTTTAATAAACAAAAAATGTATTTTTCATTTGATTACTTGGAATTAGTAAATTGGCATAGCACTGCCAACAACAATGGCAGCAGTTCAAGCTCACCAGCTACTCCAATGGAGAAAGACGAGGCTACCTGCTCCCCAAACTGATTTTCAGTCTCAGAAATTCAAGTCACTGTTAGAATGAGCTCGATGGTAGTGGGGATTTTTGTTTGTTCTATAGCAGGTTCTTTAAAATGAATTTGTCAGGAAATCTCTACTGAACGACTTGACAAACTAGCAAAGCTTTATATTCGACTGCAATCTATATTTCACTGCTTTGACTTTTACACTCATTCATTGACCTTTTCACTGACTATATTAAAGGTTTGCTTTGATAGTATTTGTATTTTAAATTGTTGCTGCCATAGCAACCTAAACAAGACATTGCTTTGTCCTACACCATCTTCATGATTGTTGTTTCATTACATCCATGTTCAGGCTAGTGTGTCAATCCAGTTCATTGTAGATTTATTTTCCTCATTTCCACTGGCCTACTTTGTTACACATGACATTCTTTTCTAGCAACTGTCTTTCCTCAATGAAGTATCCAAATAAATGAGCTAAAGTCTCTCCATTCTATCCAGTTAAACTATAAAGAAAAGAATGATTCAGAATTTCCTTTTTAAAATAAATACTTTTATTGGGGGCTCTTACAGCTCTTTTCATAATCCATACATTCATCCATTGTGTCAAGCACATTTTTACACGTGTTAACATAATCATTTTCAAAGCATTTTCTTTCTACTTGAGCCATTGATATTAGCTCCTCATTTCTCCTCCCTCTTCCACACTCCCTCCCTCATAAACTCTTGATAAATTATAGATTGTTATTTTCATATTTTACGTCATCCTCTGTCACCCTGCACCCACTTTTTAGTAGTTCATCCCCAGGGGAGGGGGTTATATTTCTATCCTTGTGATCGATTCCCCTTTTATCCCCCTACCTTCCCCTTATCCTCCTGGTATCTCTATTTTCATTGTTGGTCCTGAGGAGTTTATCAGTACTGGATTCCCTGTGTTGCTCTTACCTGTAGCAGTGTACATGTTCTGGTATAGTCCAATTTGTAAGTAAGAATCCATTTTTAAGAATATCATTTAATACATTCCAATATGCATATTTATATATATTAAACAATTCATATAAATGAGGGTGAAGTCATACATCACATTTTGTGGAATTAGCTTACATGTGAGTAAATTACATATGAAAAAAAAATAAACGCTCTAGGTAAAAGGGTTAGCACAATCAGTGTTACTTTTTAAATTTTTTGTAAATATAAAGAGAGAGGCTTCAAAAAGTTTGGGGAAATTCTACACCATCCTAGTTATCGATTTTAGATCCTTTGATGTTACCCTGTCACTGAATTTGTTGGCTCACCACTCCTGCGGGAACGCCGGCTTCCTCCTCTCCCTTGCCACCCTGGAACCATTGGTGCCATTGTTTTCTCCTCGGATTGTTTATCCTGCCTGTCTTATAGAGCTGGACGTTAAAAAAAAAGCCTATACATAGTTCCAGGTGTGTCTGGGGACCTTTGTGGGTGTCCTCCAACCAAATGTGGTGTGGTGCTGGTACTTCCCTCTGAGTGAAAAGTCTATTTTCAGAATTCCTCGGCGACCTCATGATTTTGCTCCTATTGCTTTGTGATTGGCCCTACTGTGTGGTTGTCAGACTGGACACGCTGCCCACACTGTGTCTCCAGTGTTGTCCTCTGTATCACTGTGGGTCAGTGAGGGGACAACATGTCTGAAGCTGAGGCCAACCCTATGGTTCTCTCCTTGCCGTGGCTGCTCAGAGCAGGACCGTTGTCCTTGAGGCGTGGTTGGCCACTGTAGCACCAACAAAACACACAATGTTCCTCCCCCGACCTGTCAACATCACAAATCCTGCTAGACTGGCTTAGGTACATTGGTACAGATCAGAGCTTTTTGTTTTTCTTGTTTATGGGGTTTACTTTTTGATAATCATTTTATTAGGGGCTCATACAATTCTTTTCACAATCCGTACATACATCATTTGTGTCCAGCACATTCAAATGTATGTTGCCATCATCATTCTCAAAACACCTGCTTTCTATGTGAGTCCGTGGTATCAGCGCCTCGTTTTCCCCTCCCTCCTCACTCCTCCCTCCTCCTTGATAATTTATAAATAATTATTATTTTATCATATCTTATACCATCTGATGTCTCCCTCACCCAGTTCTCTGCTGTCTGTCCTCCAGAGAGGAGGTTATATGTAGACCTTGTCATCTGTTTCCTCTTTCTCCCTCACCCTTCCTCCGCCTTCCCAATATCGCCACTCTCACCACTGATCCTGAGGGGTTCATCTGTCCTGGATTCCCTGTATTTCCATTCCTATCTGTGCCAGTGTACATCCTCTGGTCCAGATGGATATGTAAGGTAGAATTGGGATCATGATAATGGGAGGTGGAAGCATTTAAGAACTAGAGGAAAATTGTATGTTTCATCATTGCTACACTGCACTCTCACTGGTTCGTCACCTCCCCACAGACCTTCTACAAGGGGATGTCCAATTTCCCCCAGATGGGCACTGGGTCCCCACTCTGCACTCCCCCTCATTCACAGTGCTATTATTATTATTTTTTTTTGGTCTTTGATGCCTGATACCTGACACCTTCAAGGACTTGTCATCTCACAGGCTGGTGTGCATTTTCCATGTGGGCTTTGTTGTTTCTCAATCAGATGGCCCGTTGTTTATCTTCCAGCCTATGGGACCCCAGATTCTATATATTTTGCAACTGGGCACCATCAGCTTTCTTCACTGCATTTGCCCATGCACCCACTTTGTCTTCAGCATTCGTGTCAGGGTAGGCTGGTGTGCTTCTTTCATGCGGGCTTAGTTGTTTCTTAGCTAGATGGCCGCCTAGTTGTCTTCAAGCCTTTAAGACCCCAGATGCTATATCATTTGATAGCTGGGCACCATCAGCTTTCTTCACAACTTTTGTTTACGCACCCACTTTGTCCTCAGCGATTGAGTAGGGACAGGCCGGTGTGCTTCTTCCATATGGGTTTTATTGTCTCTCAGCTAGATAGATGGCTGCTTGCTTATCTTCAGGTCTTTAAGACTTCGGGTGCTATATCTTTTGGTAGCTGGGCACTATCAGCTTTCTTCACCACATTTGCTTGTGCGCCCATTGTCTTCAGCAACTTCAGGTGCTATATCTTTTGGTAACCAGGAACCATCAGCTTTCTTCACCACATTTGCCTGTGCACCCATTGTCATCGGCGACAGAGCAGAGATTTTAACACGTGGAATCTAGGATAGATAACCCCCTCAGAAACAATAATGGGAGTACGGACTCCATAAATTAAGGGGAATGGGGTAGGGTGGGTGCTGGTAGCAATGATGAGCATAGGCCAGATTATTGGACCTGATTGCTTCTTAATTAATTGGCTCCATATACCACCTTAGAGAATAAGCATCTTTTAAAAGTTCATTTTTTTCCTGAAGTTTAAAAATGAAGCCTCCAATTGTTAAAACATAAATGATTAATTTAAATGATTTTAGAATATTGTATGGATTTATATGAAAAATATAGCAGTAGACCCGAGGTGGTTCATGGACCACCCATTTTTTTGTTTTGCTTTTCTTTCTTAATCTTTGCTCTAGAAACAATATTTTTGAAGTTTTATTACATATCATATATTTGAATGGCTTAAATATATTAAACAGAATTGTGCATATATCATTAGTTCATTTTAGAATATTTTCTTCATTCTTTATCCTTGGACTATGTGTCAGAGCCAACTGATGCAGTGAATTAGTTGGATTTTGGTTTTACCTACTATTATTAGATATCATTTCCCCACAGCCTCTTCTGTCATCACCCTAAGAAATTATTAATCTTAATCTAAGTGCTGTCTGTACAGATTGACCTATCCTTTGTTTTAGATAAAATCATTAAGACAAAAACAAAATAAACAAAAAACCCAGCAACCAAATAGAACACTGTTAGTATCATGGCCACTTCCCATATCCAGCAAACAAGAGTAGCATATTCTAACTCCGAATTTCATCTCAGAAGGTAATCTAGATAGCTTCATTTCTTTAACAGATAGAATTGGGAGTTCCGTGGATAGGGCAAGATATGACAAAATAACGATGTATAAATTACCAAGGGCACATTAGGAGGGGGGGAGCGGGGAGGGAGGGAAAAAAAAGAGGACCTGATGCAAAGGGCTTAAGTGGAGAGCAAATGCTTTGAGAATGATTGGGGCAGGGAATGTATGGATGTGATTTATACAATTGATGTATATGGATTGTGATAAGAGTTGTATGAGTCCCTAATAAAATGTAAAAAAAGAAAAGAGGAGAAAAAAAGAAAATGATTAGGGCAAAGAATGTACAGATGTGCTTTATAAAATTGATGTATGTATATGTATGGACAGTGATAAGAGCTGTATGAGCCCCTAATAAATTGTTTTTTAAAAAAAAGAATTGGGAGTTCCTTTGAAACAATCATGCTGAATATTACATTACCAGAAAAACAAAGGGGGTGGAGGGATTGGGGCTAGCCCTATGGTCTTCTCTTTGCATTGGCTGCTCAGAACAGGAGAATTATTACCCTTAAGCCTTTAAGGCTTGGTTAGCCAGTGTAAGACTGACAAAACACACAACATTCCTCTAGTACTTTACTGCTTCCGTCCCCCACTGTAATGGCCCCGATTCAACCTCACAAATCCTGCTAGACTGGATAGGTACATTGATACAGATCAGAGCTTTCAACATACGAATACAGGATAGATAACCCCTTCAGAAACAGTAATGGGAGTAACAACTCCATGAAGTTAGGGGAAGGGGGTGGGGTGGGTAGTGATAACAATGATGAGTCTAAGAATATTGTATGGATTTAAAGGAAAAATATAGTGGTAGGCCCAAGGTTGCTCATGGACCATTCATTGTTTAGTCTTGTTTTTCTTTATTAATCTGCTCTAGAATCAATATTTTTAAAATCTTTATTACATATCACATAATTCAATGGTTTAAATATAATAAACAGAATTGTGCATATATCACTAGTTTATTTTAGAGTATTTTCTTCATTCTTTGTCCTTGGGTTATGAGTCAGAACCAACTGATGCAGTGAATTGGTTGGACTTTGGTTTTTACCCATTATTATTAGCTCCCACTTTCCCACAGCCTCTTCTGTCATCACTCTAAGAAATTTTTAATCTAGGTGCTGTCTGTAGATCGACCTATCCTTTGTTTTAGATAAAGGAAATCATTCAGACCAAAACAAAACAAACAAAAAACCCAGCAACCAAATAGAACACTGTTAGTATCAGAGCCGATCCATGAGATTCTGGTTTGCAGAAGGCTATCGATGACAGTCAGAGCCCAAGATCCATTTGTGAGATCTCCATAGGAAATGCAGCTCTGGTGATTTCCCTCTCGCCATAAGAGATGGATGGGAAGAAACTGGTTACCAAACAGAGTGCATTTAAGAGATGACTGTTGAAGTTCAAAATGATAAACCTGACATGAATGATCAGAGCCTTGTCCATTGATTCCCCCTGCTGATGCATGTTAGGCCTGATCGGGTTTTCAACATTTTCTGTATTTTTTTTTGCCTGTTCATATTGGGGTTTATTTTAGATGCATTTTCTTATTGGGTGTGGTCTCCTTGAATTTTTGTTATAGGTGCATATATGATTTTCAGTATAGGAAACCCAGGATTGATGAACCTAGCGAGACAACAAGTAGAATAAGGGTTTCTCAGGGGTACAGTGTTGGGTGAGGATAGTACAACAGAGTTAATGTCAAGGAGTTCAAGAAGGAAGAGAATGTTGTGATTGTGGTACCAATTATGCAATACTACTTGCTCTGATTGAACTATGTAAGGATATGATATCTGTATTTGCTGTCCAAAAAATGGGTTTGGGGAAATGAAATGGTCAAGTGTTACCATCACAGAAACCCACAGGGGGAGGCAGCTCTACCTTGTTCTATAGGGTTGCTATGAAACAGATTCCCTGAGGCTTTGTACTCTTTATAGAAGCAGCCTGCCACGTGTTTCTCCCATGGAGCAGCTGTGGCTTTGTTTGGTCAGTAGCTCAGCACTTACTCACTGCCCCACCAGTGCTCCTTGAACATAATTAAAGTCATGTTTTTATCCACTCTACGAATCTCTCTCTTTTCATTCATATGCAAAGTAATTATTTATATTTTGGCACTTAAGTCTTGACTTCGGATTGTTTTATTGCTGTTTGGGCTTCTCTGATTTTGCACTCTATGTGCTAAATGAATATATCTAGGTCTCCATTTTTATTTATAAGGTTTGTCAATGCATCGCTTTATATTGTCTTCTAGCAGGTTTTTCTTGGTATGAGACTGAACATAAAACCTATATCTATATCAATATTATTCCACATAATGTGAAGTGTGGAAACCTGACTTCAGTGTATGTCCCCTCCAAATTACAGAACTGTAACTTTCCAAATTTAAATATTATTTTGGATTTACAAAGGTATGTAATTTTATATCATCCATCACATATGATTTAAAAAATTTATTGGAAGAGAAATAGTCTTGTATTTACCAGTATTTATGATTTCTATGATTCATTATTTCTTCTGGATGCTTTAAGAATCCTTCCTTCATCATTTCCTTTCTGTTTGAAGACTTTTCTCTAGTCATTTTTGAAAGGTAGTGTTAGTGATAAATTTTTTTTAATCTTTTGTTATCTGAGAATGTGTTTACTTCAACCTTCATTCCTGAAGCACAGCTTACTGAATGTAGACTTCATAAATATTACTTCTTTTCTTTCAGCATTTTAAAAATGATGTGAGACTTCCTTCTTGCTTCTACAGTTCAAAAATGAAATCCAGTGACATTCTTGTGCCTCCCAAGCCCAGATAATAAGTCATTTATTATTTATTGATTGTAAAATTAGTTATTTTTGTTTTTTCAGAAGTGTAATTATGATATCTAATTTTGTATATATTTTTGTATTTGTTCTATGGAAAGCACACTTCGCTTTTTGAATCTGTGTGTGCCTTTTGACATCATCAGGAAAACTTTGGGGTCACTGATAACAAGATGGTAATAAACAACCATAACAACCACAGCAATTTCTCTTAATATTCTTTCAGCTTGACTTCCTTTTTCCTTGGACTCTGCTTTTACAATTTGTGAATATTTTCTTACTACCTCTCAGATCTCTGCAGCTCTGTCATTTATTTCTTTCAATCTTTTTTCTCTCCCAGATCTTTTTGGGTCAATTCTATTGTTCTGTCTTCAAGTTAACTGATGCTTTCTTCTGTTATCTAACTCTACTACTAAGCTATCAATGAGGTTTTTATTCATTGTATTTTTGTGTTACTATTTTACATTTGTTTTTAAAATACTTTGAAAGAATTTCCAGTTCTTTGCTGTGATTTTAAACTTTTCATTTGCTTCCAGTTTATTTGTAATTGTTGAATTATTTTTGTGATGGTGACATTAAAACTCTCGTCAGTTGTGTCCAATAGCTGATATATTTAGGAATTGACATCTGTAGATTGCTATTTCTCAATCATGTTGTGATTTCTCTGCTTTTTGGAATGATGAGTGGCATTTCTCATTGATTTTGAAAATTTTAGCTATTATTCTAGAAGACTTGAGGCCTTATCTAAAGTTGGTTTATTTTCCAGCAGTCACCCTGTTTAAGTTATCATGCATATTCTGACTCACGTTTTTGAACTGTAGCTGCAGTGACAATCTAGTTTTCAGAGTCTTGATTTATCATATGCTGGTTTAATTACTAGTTTTCCTTGTTGAAACTGCCTAAGGGGAAAGAAACAGCTTCCCTATTCAGGAATCCGTGGTGGTTCTAGGCAGGGAAGGAATTCTCTGGCCTATTGGGATGAAGAGCCCTTCCTGGGCCAGGCACTTGTGCCTTAGGTCTCTCCTGGTTGTGGGGGATGGAAAGCTCTTCACAACTGGGGCATCTGACCTAGGAATCCCCTTGCCAGTGCTAGCCTTTCAACTTGATGGTGTCTGTGGGTAGAAGCAGGGAACCTCAGGCCCATGAAAGGTAAATACTTTTTTACTGTCAGCAAGGCTTCCAATTCCCTGACCTCCACCCTTGCCCATTTCTGGTAATGTAGTGTTCAGCATGGTGGATCCAAAGGAACTCCAATTATATCTGGCAGAGAAAGGACCCTACCAGGACCACCTTCCGTGATGAAATTTGATGTTAGGATACACTACTGTTTTTTGTTTGATGCAGGAAGTGGCCATGATGCTATTCCTCCATTCTCCAGGCCCTTCACTAAGCTGCTTTCCTCTCCAGCTTTTGGAAGGCTCCTACTTTATTTTCAGGGTTTAGAGTTGTGCTTATAGGTGGAGCACAGACCAAGGTGTCTAAGTCATCTATACAGACATTATCTTTTTTGTGCCTTTTTATGAATTTCTGTTATGTAGTCGAGAAAGGAAGGTTTTTCTAATTTTATTTTGTTGACAGTCTACATAGTATAGAACATATGGTTTCTACATATAAAATATAATAATACTGATTACATTCTTCCAGCTGTACAATTTTCACGGTCTCATTCACAAACTCTTTGCTCCATAAAGTGGCTATCTAATCTTTCAAATATGTTTTGTCAACTTTATACATACAGACTTGTCTTCAGATAGCATAATGCTTAGACAGGCAGTCTTTATAGGTAAAGCTGATTTTAAGCAGGATTTGGGGGATGTGTCTGGGTTCAAGGGAAACAGATTTTAATATTGTTCCAGATTGCTGAGTATTCTTGTTTGATACAACACCCAAATTTTACAAATCTTACTTTCTTCAAGATTAGTAAAAATGAAGATTCACACTACATAAATAAAGAAGTTCAAGAGACCTTTTAGTCCACTGAACTCAAAATTTACATTTACGCTTATCATATTCATTTTTACCATTTCTGACAAGAATAACCAAAGACAACAATCAAAGAAAAGAACGGAAACTTTAACTTCCCAAATTCTTTCCAGAAAACAATCGAATAAACTGCATGGCCATATCCCACCTCTGGCAAGCCAAACAAAACTACCACAAAGCAGAGGTCAAACAAACATTCAAGCATTCATTCTCCTTCTTCATGATTTGTTTATTTGGTAGCGCACCCTGGTACAATAATGTGTTAGGCTGGGTTAACTAGAGAAACAAATCCAAGAACATTCATATATGTGTAAGAAAGAGCTTTATATCAAGAAGTCATTGTATATCAGGAAATCATCCTATCCCATTCTAGATCAAATCCACACATCCTTTACTAGCCCATCAGTCTGGCACTAAATCCCTCTAGTCCATAAATCCCTCTTCAGACTCATGCAGCCATATGCAGTGTTGAAGAATGCAGGAAGATCATAGGCCAGTGGGTGCAAAGTCCTGTGGCTCTAAAAGCAGTGGATACATCTCAGAGTGACTCATCAATGGAAAAGTGAAGGCAGATGGAGAGGGGAGTTTCCCTAGACTTTCCCTATGAGAAGGCCCGACCCACAAAGAGTTCCCATCAAGCTGTGCTTGATTAATGAGCTAGACTATACTCCTACACTCCTGTATCTTGAAATTCACATGCAATTATATAACTACCACAGATTATAATTCAAGGTCTTCTTACCTAAATCAAGAATAATAATGTCAAGCAAAATTTACTGGACTGGAAAATATATCAAAATTTTCTGAAGTAAAATTACTCAATGTGTAACATATCCACCACTTGTCTGTCTGTTTCTCATACTGTGGTGGTTGAACTCATACACTCACCAAATGGGAACAAGCTCCAGCAGAGATTATAGACTAGAAACAGAGTGTGAAGAAGGAGGAGGCTGTCTACTTCAGAGGAATCAGCCACTGGAAATCTTATGGAGAGCTTCAAAACATTATCAGATATTGCAAATCTCATAAACAGTGGTAGAGCATTGTCAGATAACCTGCCTGAAGGTGAACCCCTCACTCAAATATGAGCAACAGCAGTATTCTCATAGTAAAGTGGAACATAATGAAGTAGATACAGTCAAACTTTCAGCAGTAAATCCTTTGAGAACTTGATATGATGATAGGAAAAGACTCAAAATCAGAAGAAATAGCTGCAAATGGTGATGAATAATTGGAACTGAAAGATATCAATCTATGAAAATTGGAAGTCGCCAAAAGTGAAGTTGAATGAATAAAGACATACATCCTTGACATTAGTGGGTTGAAATGGACTAGTATTTACCATTTTGAATCAGAAAATCATATGGTGTATTGTGTTTGGAAGGACAGATTCAAGAGGAATGGCGTTGCATTCATCGTTAAGAAGAGCATGCCAACATCTATCCTGAAGTACAATACTATCTGTGATAATATCGATCCAAATACAAGGAAATCCAGTCAATGTTATGATAGTTCAAATCTCTGCAACAACCAGGAAACCTAGTGATACCACAGTCTTCAGTCTGAAATTGATCAAACATGCAATCAAATGCATTGATAATTACTGGTGATTGCAATGAAAAGTTGGAAACAAACAGGAAGGAACCATAGCTGGAAAGCATAGCCTTGATTATAAACCGACATGGAGATCGCATGATTGAATAATGCAAGACCAACACCTTCATTGCAAATACTTAAAAAAAAATAAAACAACAGATCACTATACATGTAGAGTGGAATACACAGAAATCAAATTGATTACATCTGAGAGAAGGGGTGATGGAGAATCTCACTTTTAGCAATTGAACTGAGAATGGGATAGACTGCTGAACCAACTATCAGTTGCTCATAGCTTGTGTTAGTCCAGGTCGACTAGAGAAACAAATCAAGGGAGACTAAAATGTGTATAAGAGAGAACTTTATATAAAAGAGTAATTGTATATTAAGAAAACATCCCAATCCAGTTTAAGTTTAAAAGTCTGATATTAGCCCATATATCCAATACCAGTCTATAAAGTCCTCTTCAGACTCTTGAAGCCATGCAATTATGCCCAATGCAGAAAGACAACAGGCCAGTGAGTGGAAAGTCTTGTAGATTCACTGGTTGTGGAAGCATCTCAGTCCTGGCGTGGGTCTCCATGTGGCTCTTCCAGTTACAGGGGTTAGGCTTCATCACCTTGGCTCCATATGGCTTGTCAACAGGATTGTGTCATAGGGAGTTGAGCAGAGGGTGTATCTAGCCTCCAGTGAGATATTTATCTTGTTCATGCCTTCAAATGAGGTAATCAAACTGTGATCTGATTGACATGTTAGACTCCACCCTTTCGCAAGATGACAGGAGATTATGTAACTGCCCCAAATGTTAAGTTCAGGTTCAAGCTCAAGAAAATTAAAACAAGTTTATGAAAGCAAAAATATAACCTTGAATTTTGAGACCATCTCATGAACAGATTTGATACTTTGAACACTAATGACAGAGACTTCATGAGCTGTGGGATGACATCAAAAACATCATACCTGGAGAAAGCAAAAGGCATTAAAAGATAGGGAAGAAAAAGAAGATCAAAGTGGATGTCAGAAAAGACACTAAAATATGTTCTTAACTGTAGAGTAGGTAAAACAGATGGGAGGATGAAAGTCAAAGAATTCAACAGGAAATTTCAAAGGTCATCTTGGGAAGACAAAACCAAACATTATAACAAAATGTTCAAAGACCAAGAGTTAGAAAATAAAAAAGGAGAACATGTTCAGCACAACTTAGATGTAAAGAACTCAAGAAAGATTTCATGCCTCAAGTTGCAATATTGAAAGTTCTTATGGGCAAAATATTCAATTATTAAGGAAGCATGAAAAGATGACAGAAAAAACACACATTCACTATACCACAAATAAATAATCAACATTCATACATTTCAAGAGGTAACATATGACCAAGAGTAAAATGTACTTATGAAAAATGCCAAAGCCACACTGAAGTCAGTAGACAAAAACAAGACTCCAGGACTTGATTGAATATCAATAGAAATGTTCCAACAAGTTGATGAAGCACTAGAAGCAATCAGTTATCTATGCCAGGAAAATTGGAAGACAGCTACTTGACCAACTGACTGGGAGAGATGGATATTTGTACTTATTCCAAAGAAAGGTGACTCAACACAAGTATATATAATATAGAACAATATCATTAATATCACATGAAAACAAAATTTTGCTGAAGATCATACAACAAAGGTTGCAGCAGTACATAGACAAGAAGCTGCCATATATTCAGGCCAGATTCAGAAGAAGACATGGAATAAGAGATATAATTATTGATGTCAGCTGGACCTTGGATGAAAGCAGAGAATGTCAGAAAGATGGTTATTTGTGTTTCTCTGAGTAGGCAAAACACATGTGGACAGAACAAGGGAATACTTCATGGTTTAAAATCAGGAAAGGTGTTTATCTGGGTTGTATCATCTCACCATACTTACTGTGTATGCTGAGCATGGAATTGAAGCCTCCCCAGAGGCATTCATAGCAACCCAATTGGAAAGTAAAACTGAGCCACAGATTTTCTGAGGTGGCAAATCTTAATGAGAGCAGATAGACTACCTGGGAAGGCAAAATATTCTGGCACCCAAATAAGTGAATGAGAGTAAAAAGCGAGTGTCTGAAGTACTTAGATAAGCAAGATTAACTGCTTGAACCATCTTCTCAAATGTTCTTTGAAATTACGTGCACATTTATATAGATATATGAAACAAAACACAGATGCTCATCTTTCTCTAAGTTACTTTCATAAAATGAAACACTTTGGACTCTTCAAAAACGTGTATGCTGAGCACATATTCAAATAAGCTGGCCTCCATGAAGATGAATGTGGCATCAGGATTGTAGGAGTATTTATTAATGATCTTTTATATGCAGGTGACACACCATTTCTTGCTGAATGTGAGGAAGTCTTGAGGCACTTGCTGGCGAAAATCAAAGATCACAACCTTCAAGTGATTACAGCTCAATGTAAAGAAAACAAAAATCCTCATAACTGGACAAGTAGGTTGCATCATGATTAACAAAGAAAAGATTGAACTTGCCAAGGATTTTATCTTGCCTGGATCCACAATCAATGCTCATGGAGGCAGCAGTCAAGAGATCAAATTGCATTAGGTAATTCTTCTGCACAAGACCCCTTAAAGGTGCTGATAAACAAGGATGTCACTTTGTGGACTAAGATGCACCTGGAGCATGGCATGGTATTTTCAATCGCTTCATATGCATGTGAAATTTGGACAGTAAATAAGAAAGAACAAATACTTTTGAATTGTGATGCTGGTGGAGAATATTTAAAGCCCCATAGGCTTCCCAAAGAACAAGCAAGTCTGTCTTGGGAGAAGCAGAGCCAGAAGGCTTCTTTGAAGGCAGGATGACAAGGTTTCTTCTCACGTCCTTTGGACATGAGATCAGCAGAGACTGGGCCCAGAAAAAGGACCTCTTGCTTGGCAAAGTAGAAGGCCAGTGAGAGAGGGGAACCCCCTTGAGGAGATTGCAGCAGTGGGCTAAACATAAGAACAAGTGTGAAGATGACACAGGACAAGTTTCACATATGGCAAGTTGGAACATACTCAATGGGCACCTAAGAACAACAACTTGTGAAGTATGACCTAATGTTTGATTTTTCAAAGCCATCGTGTTAAGGGTATATTTTCACTACAGGCTCTGAATTAACCTGGCACAATTTAGAACTCAAATGCTACTTCCAGCGTTTTCTGATTATAATTTGGGGATTTTCCAAAAAGGAATTAGGTGTTTTTGATAAGGTGCACAAGATGAAGAATGTGCCTGTGGTAGTTATCTAATTGTTTGTCAATTTGAGAGGATTAAGAGTGGAAAGGTGGAGTTTAGCCTGTCAATCAAGTCATAACCAATGAGGCCTCTGTGTGGGCAAGGACTTCTCCTGAGGATTCTGGGCACACCTTCATTCCTCCTTGTGGGCAGGAGACACACACACACTCTCTCTCTGATCATGCCTTGTGAGACTTCCCTGGAAAGAAAACAAATGGAGATAAGCTGATGGAGCCAGACCTCTTGAGCCAGAGAAACTATGTGGAGACCCCTTCCAGCGCTGAGATGCTTACAATGTCACTGGCCTGTCATCTTTCTGCATTCTGCGTCATTGGGTGTGTTTCATAAGTGTAAAGAGAACTTTATAGATTGGTATAGGACATATGGACTAATATCAGACCTATGGGCTTGGTCTGGACTGGGCTGGGATATTTTCCTAATGTATAATTACTCTATATAAAGCTCTTTCTTATACACATGTGTCTATGAATTTTTCTCTACTCTATCCAGATTAACACAGTGCCAAATGAAAGTCCTTGAGATTCATCAACTAAATCCTCAAAGATATGAAATAAAAAATGACCACATCAACAATTATATTAGGTGACTTCACTATGCCACTCTGAAAGACAGATGAACAGAATAAAGAAATGGAAGATCTGAGCAACACAATGAAAGAACTTGACCCCTAATGTTTACAGAGCTTACCAACCAATAGAGAAAAAAATAATCATGCTTCTACAATGTATAAGGTTCATATTCCAAAAAAAGACCACATGCTGGGCCAGTAAGCAAGCCTGAGAAAATTCAAACACATAAAGATTTTTCAAACCATCTTCTCTGAGCAGAGTGTGTCCAAAAACTGGAAATGAACAATTGAAACAATAGAAAGATGTGCCCCCCGCCCCAAAACGGAAAAAGCTACCCTAGGCAGAGCTTTCATAGTAGGCATTTTTCCCACTAGGTGAGCATTGAGAAATTTTCTCTGAGTTGGTGCATCCAGTGGTGTCACCTGGGAAAGTTCTCTCTGGTCATGGTGAATTTTTTCATAAAAGTAGTTTCACTGGAACCTCATATTTTATAATGGCCCATTTAAGAGATGAGCGTGCAGCTCTGTAATTTAGTTTCCTGCTCTGGAAAAATGCTTCAGAAACTGTTGTGATGGTGAACACAGCCTAAAAGCACAGCCTGTGTGGAAAACTCAAGTGTACAAGTGGTTTTCTCATTTTAAAAAAAGGTGAGATGTTGATTGTTGACGAACGTAGTTCGAGACGTCAATCAACTTCACAAATGTATGAAAATGTCAACAACATTTGTGCACTTGGGCTTAAACCGTTGCTTAAACCAAGCACAAACCATTGAAGAAATGGGGGAGTTATCTGAACAGTCTTGGAGCTCCTATTAGCGAATTTCAATGAATGATTTGGGAATGAGAAGGGTTGCTGTGAAATTTGGGAATATGAAAGGGTTGCCTGGTGTCTGAATGACCAGGAAAAGGCAGGACAAGTGGAAACATGCTGTGCTTTGAAAAAACAGCTTTGAAGCAACCCAGAGTTTATTTCCTAAGGTCATTGCTGGTGAGGAGACATGGTGCCATTCTTATTACCCCAAAGCAAACATCATTCAAGCCAGTGGAAGACATCATTGACACTCACCCCTAAAATAACTCAAGTGAAATAAAAGATCCAGGGTTTGCTCATTAGGGTTTTTTTTAATGTGAATAGGAATAGTGCATTTGGATTTCATTCCACCAGGTCAGACTTTTAATTAAGGTTTATATTTAGAGGTTCTGAAATGATTGTGTAAGAGTGTGTGGCAAAAGAGACCTGATTTGTGAAAGACACAGACTGTTTTTGCCACTATGACAAGGTACCTGCTCATGCAGCCATCTCAGTGTCCCTCTTTCTGGCAAAAGACAGAATGCTGCTCTCATCCCATGCAGCTTACACACCTGATCTAGCTTAGTGTGACTTCTTTGGGTTTCCTTGAATACAGAG
Source organism: Tenrec ecaudatus (assembly GCF_050624435.1). Taxonomy (NCBI): domain Eukaryota; kingdom Metazoa; phylum Chordata; class Mammalia; order Afrosoricida; family Tenrecidae; genus Tenrec; species Tenrec ecaudatus. The sequence continues at coordinate 40,767,775 of NC_134548.1, read as the reverse complement.
AGACATGAAAGGATAGTGATTTGATGACATAGAAGAGGTGCAGGAAAAAATGAGGGAGGTGCTGTCAGTCATACAAGTAGTTGAGATTGAAAAATGTTTCCAAGATTGGAATCATAGATTTGACAAATGTAGTAAGTGTAAAGGAGCATTGTTTGAGGGTGATAAGGTTGTTTTTTTATTTTAAAAACTACATAGCTTTGGGGGAAATTTCTGGTTTTCTTTGGGTACTCCCTTGTGAAAACAAAGATGAATACTTGGAGTCTCAAGAATGCTTCCCAAATAAGGGATGAAATTAGGAAGTTCCTAGAAACAAATGAGAATGATAAAACAACATACCAAATGGGACACAGCTAAAGCAGTTATCGGAGATCACTTTTTAGAAATCAACGCACACATGAAAAAAGAGGAGCGAGTTGAGTTCAACACCTTAACACAACACATCCAACAACTAGAACAGAGTGAACATCATAAACCACCCAACAGTAAAATAAAAGATATCATAAAAATTAGGTGGAGGGAGGGAAATGGGGAACCAATTACAAGGATCTATGTGTGACCTCCTCCCTGGGTGAGGCGAGATGTCGGACAGGGCAAGATATGACAAAATAATAATTTATAAGTTATCAAGGGTTCATGAAGGATTGGGGAGCGGAGAGGGAGGGGAAAAATGAGGAGCTGATGCCAGGAGCTTGGGTGGAAAGCAAATGTTTTGAGAATGATGAGGGCGATGAATGTACAAATGTGCTTTACAAAATTGATGTATGTATGGATTGTGATAAGAGTTGTATGAGCCCCTAATAAAATGATTATAAAAAATTAGAGCAGAATTAAAAGAAATGGACAACAGAAAAACAGTTGAGAAAAATCAACAAAGTAAAAAGTTGGTTCTTTGAAAGGATCAATACAGTCGAGAAACTGCTAGCAAACTTAACAAAGGATAAGAAAGAGCAGATGACAATATCTAGAATTAGGGATGAGACTAGAGGAGCCACAACAGACCAAACTAAATAAAAAGATTAAGAACACAGTATTATGAAAGACAGTATTCAAACAAATTCAATAATCTGGACAGCATGGACAAATAACATGGACAAAAACATCCCCCTGTTGAGCGCTTTTGACGAGCCAGTCAGGGTGCAGTGTAGCAACGATGAAATATACAATTTTCCTCTAGTTCTTGAATTCTTCCTCCCCCCTCCCCCCACTATCATGATCCCAATTCTACCTTATCTATCCGGCTGGACCGGAGGATGTGCACTGGCACAGATAAGAACTGGAAATACAGGGAATCCAAGACAGATGAACCCCTCAGGACCAGTGATGAGAGTGGCAATATCAGTAGGATGGAGGGACGGTGAAGAAGAAAGAGGGAACAGATTACAAGGTCTATATATAACCTCCTCCCTGGAGGATGAACAGCAGAGAAGTGGGTGAGGGAGACATAGAACAGTGTAAGATATGACAAAATAATAATAATTCATAAATCATCAAGGGTTCAGGGGGGAGGGGGAAGCAGAGAGGGAGGGGGGAAAATGAGGAGCTGATACCAAGGGCTCAAGTAGAAAGCAGGTGTTTTGAGAATGATGGTGGCAACATAAGTATGAATGTGCTGGACGCAATTGATGTATGTATGGATTGTGATAAGAGTTGTTTGAGCTCCTAATAAAATGATTTAAAAAGAAGAAGAAGAAATAGACTTGGTCATCAAGAAACTGCCAACTATAAAAAAGTGCAAGTCTAGATTTCACGAAAGAATTCTACCAACTACTCAGAGAAGAACTAACACCAATCGTACACAAACTCTTCCAGCAATAAGAAAGGGACAATAAACTCCAAAACTCATCCTATGATAGGAGCATAATCTTGACACCAAAAACAGGCAAAGACCCCACCAGGATACAGAACTACAGACCAACATCCCTCATGAACATAGATGCAAACATTCTCAACTAAATATTGGCCAATAGAATCCAACAACATGTCAAAAAAAACATAATGTTTAAGTGAGATTCATATCAGGGATGCAAGGATGGTTCAACATTCAAAAAACCATTAAGGTCATCCACCACATTAACAAGAAAAAGGATAAGAACCATATGATCATAGAAATTGATGCAGAAAAAGCATTGGACAACATCCAACACCCATGCCTAAAAATAGCTCTCAAGAGAATAGATTAGAAGGGAAAATCCTAAACACAATAAATGCAATATATATTAGAAACCAATAGCCAATACTACAATCAATGATGAAAAGCTGAAAACATTTCCACTTATTAAGGTAACTTCACAAAAATGTCCTTTTTCACAACTCTTATTCAACATTATGCTGAAGTCTGAGTCAGTACAGTAAGACAATAGCAAGAAATCAAAGGAGTACAATTGGGCAAAGAAGAACTAAAACTTTCTCTATTTGCAAATGATCTAATTTTATATATTGAGAATCCTAAGGTGTCTACAATAAAATTGTTGGAAACAATAAAGGAGTATAGTAGAGTACCAGGGGGAAAATTAATTGTAAAAGACTTTACAAAAAATTATGGAACATTACTACAAGAAACCAAAATATAACTACACCAATGGAGGAACATACCATGTTCATGGATCAGAAGACTCAATAATGTGAAAAGGTCAACACTAAAAAAAATCTACAAATTCAGTGCAATCCTAATAGAAATTCCAGCATCATTCTTTAAAGAAATGGACAAACTAATGGCCAAGTTCATATGGAGAAGGAAGAAGAACAAAATATGTGGTCTTGTACTACCTGACCTCAAAACCTACTATATAACAACTGCTTTACAAAACAGCCTGGTAGGTATTGGTATAATAATAGACACCCGGATCAATGTACCACAACAGAAAACCCAGATATAAAGAAAACTGCATATAGACATTTGATTTTTGACAAAGGTCCCAAAAGCATTAAATGGGAAACAGATACCCTCTTCAATATATGGTGCTGGAAAAACTGGATATCCACATGCAGAGAATGGAACTAGATCCATATGTCACCCATGAACCAAATTAAACTCAAGGTGGATCAAAGATCTAAATGCAAATCCCAAAGCTATCAGAATCATCAATGAGAAATTTGGGACAAATCTATGTGCCCTAGTACAGGGAATACATAGGCTACCAGATATAACAAATGAAGTACACTATGTGGAAGATAAAAATCAGTGAGTGGGACCTATTAAAAATAAAACACTTGTATACATCGACACTGAACTATAACACTAAAGCGAGAGCCCATAAATTAGGAAAAGATATTTAGTAACAACATAACAAACAAAGGACCAATGACTAAAATCTAAAGTATATTACAAATCCACAATAAGAACACTAGCAAGTCTCTGAGAAACTGGGCAAAGGACCTGAGAGATGATTCACAGAGGCTGACACTGGAATCACTATTAAAAAGATGAGGAAATGCTCCTGGTCACTAGCCATCCAGGACATGCAAGTCAAAACAATCATGAGATACCATCTAACACCCATAACCGTAGACCAATGTAAGAAAACTGAGAACAACAAATCCTGGAGAGGGTGTGGTGAGATTGAAACACTTATTTACTATTAGTGTGCTTGTAAATACGTACAACCACTGTGAAAAGCTATATGGTAATTCAAAAAACATGGCAATTGAAATACCACATGACCCAGCAATACTATTACTGGGCATATACCCCAAAGAGAGAAAAACCGATGTATGCTCCCCAATGTTCATTTCAGCACAGTTCACAATAGCAAGAAGTTGGAAAAGACCTAAATTTCCATTAGTAGATGATTGGATTACAATTTTTTAAAAAAACAAAACCAAAGAAACCTCTATTATATATACAATGGAATAATACACATCCCTTAAAAATAGTCATGAAACTATGAAACACATCATGAAGGTGGGGGGATGTGGAAGATATTATGCTGAGTGAAGTTAGTCAATCACAAAAGGACATTCTGCATGAGTCCACAAAATGGGCACTAGATCAGGGTTGCTGGGCATCCAGTGTGCCACTCGAGGCCAGACAGCCTGGTAGAGAGCCATCACCTCTAGGTAAATATTTTGAAGGTCGCTTTTCCAGAGGTCAGCTCAAATTTGCTGATCAAATGGTAAAGGTAGGGTAAGGAGATATGGTCTACTGAGTGTCTGTCCTGGAAAGCGATGATGAGGTTCCCACCACCACCACTACCACACAGACAGGTAGACAACACTATCAGAATATGAGGGATATTGATGAGAAAAAGAAGTCAGGAGAGGGGAGAGGAAGCAAACATGTCCAGGGGAACGCAAATACATGTCTGTTGTTAGAAAAAGTGGGAGGACCAACTTCTAGTTGGGGGGAAGAATGACTGAAGATGCTTGGGGAACCCTAGAGGTGGGGGGGGGGGGCAGTGTCCCTGCTGGTATACATTGGAAGGGCCACATTGACCAGGGCTTCTGGATGCATCCTGGAGACCCAGGCCAGACACCATGATATGCTAGGACACTGAGTCCTGGATCATCAAGGTGCAAGCTATGCTCCTGAAGCTGCGTCAGTGAGCGCCTATACAGAAACTGCACTAGTTGAAGTGGACTCTACTTCAGACACACTTGTAAGCAGAGGACTTAAGTCAGAAAATACATGGTGTCTGAGGAAGCAGAAGAGACCTGTACTATGTTGAACTGTTCGGCAGACAAAATGGTCTTGCTACTTCAATGCCCTATATGCTATATTAAGTTATGTGTTATTCTGTCAAACCTGTGAATGACATTCTCAGTAATAATTATTGTAAAATTTCCATGACAAGCTGCATTGTTTGTGGAAATAGCATCCTGCCATGAAAGGAATGATTCTGTACAAGTGAATCATATAATCCCAATTCAAAGGAGGGATTAGTATCAAAGCCTAAATTGTGAGAATCTAGTTTTCAGAGGTTATGGATGACAGCGGGAGGCCATGATACATTTGGGGAAACTACATAGGAAATAAGACTCCAGTGTTCCTCTATCCATAATAGAGAGATGGGAGGAAAGTGGTTACTAAACAGGGTGCATTGAAGAGATGAGAATAGATCAAAGGGATAAACCTGACCCGAATGACAGAGACCATGTCAATTGATCCCCTTCTCTGATCCATGCTGGACCTGATCTGGTTTTCAACATTTTATGTGTTATTTTTCTTCTATATTTGTTTGTTTGTTTGTTCTTATTGTGGTTTATCTCAGATGCGTTATGTCAATGGGGGCCACCCTAGAATTTTTGTTATACATTTTTCTGGTTGTTGGATGTGAAATTCAGGATTGATGAATTTAGAGGAACAACAAGTAGAATAAGGCTTTGGGGTGCCAGGTGGTGAGGCAGTACAATAGTGGAATAGGGTAGGGGGATGGGTAAAAGAGAGACAATGTCAAGGAGTCAAAGAAGGAAAACAATGTTTGGAAATAGATTGTGGTAACAATTTAACAACATTTCTTGATATGATTGAACTATGGAATGATGGTATATAATTAACTCCCATTTTAAAAAAATGTTTAAAATGGAATAATATATAGTCCGTAAAACCCTTCATGCTAAATAAGTATCTACTTTTAAAATAGCTCTATGAAACAAAATTAACTAACAAGGAATTAAACTATGAATGTATTCATGAAGCAAAAGTGCAACAAATGCCTGTACTGCTTGCAGGACAGTGATTTATGTCATGTGGCTCTGCTAGCCATGGTCTCTATTACTTCCACCATTCATATGCGTCTGCATATGAATGGGGGAAGAGACACTGATAAGATCCATTTGTGAGTGCTTGTTAATGGGATTTATTCTGATTGCCTTCGTGCTGCCCCCAAAAGGAGCCAACCCAGAAACAGCACTACCAGCAAGAGTCACGAGTGGAGTCCATCATTTGGGCTCTGAGATCGAGGAGAGAGCTGTGACAGCAGAGGAATGGCAGAGCAACAGCCGCAGCAGGATCTAACCCTGAGACAGAGTGATGGGCTTCCCCACCCACAGAGCAAGTGAAGCTTAATGCTGTGGGCCAGGAGGCTGGCATGTGGAGCACTTATTTGGGGGAGCTGGGCTTGCTGACCCTCAGAGCTGGCTCTGAGTACCTTTGGGTTGAGGCTTCCAGCCAACTGACATGCCCTTTTGGCATTTATTAGCAGCCCTGAGAGAACTTGGTAACATGTCCTGACTGAATAACTTTGGTCTGCGCATTCTCACTTGAATTGTAGCCTGATAACTTCCATAATAAACCCCATAATCATGATTATTATGATGAATTATAGAACCTAGCTAGAAACATGTAGAGTGCTGTGTGAGCAAGAGCACTGCCTTTTGTACTTAGTTGTTTCAACCACAAGAACAGCAAACCTAAGTAGGGGCAAGTTTAAGAGAAACGTAATAATTTCTAAGCAGTTGCCATCTTCTCATTGCTTTTAATGATGAAATGTACCTGTTCTCTCCTTTATCATACCAGATCTGGGTGACCAGAGGACAGGGAAATTAAAAGAAAGGTGTTGTTAAAAGAGTTGAGTTGAAAGAATGAAACAGGGCAACATGAAGAGACTAGAAAGACTGCATAGATTTGCTTTGAAGAGACTTAGAAATTGATGGTCTCTCATTTTGCCACCCCATGTACCCCCTAGTCCCAGTTCTTCTGTTACCACAACAGCCTGACCTTGAAGTGTTTCATCAACCAATCTTTTATTATCTGTGGGTCTTCATGCTGACTTTGACTAATGGATACCATTAAGAGCTTAGAGGGCAAGAGGACAGAAAGGGTTTATATTTCTAAGGGTCTATCTCCCAAGAGACTTGAGGTTGGCAGTGACTACATTTACCACAGCTTAAGACCACAGCTTCACTTGGGTGGGCTTCTACTACAATTCCAGCATGAACTGGGTCCCAGGGAACTCTCTGCTTGACCCTTCAATGTTAGTGATAGAATAATTGATACTTAGAATTGCTGGCAGCAGAGTACTTTATCCCTTGGTTTCCTTTATGTACATGACATTCAGTCACCTCATTCAAGCCTGCCATCTTTTTTTTTTTAAACAGGATCTGGAAATGATACTTTGGTAGTGAGAAATGGGAGAAATTTTAAGAGAGCTATACAGGGTATCAATAGATTGATGGTTCAAGACATGGGAAGAGAAGATTCTGAGGTTTTTTTGTTGTTTTTTTTTTTACAGTATAGAGTGAGTATAAGATCCCTCTTTCTGATCCACATGTGACCTCCTCCCTGGGAAATGGACGGCAGAGAAGAGGGGGAAGGGAGACTCCGGATAGGGCAAGATATGACAAAATAACAATATGTGGATTATCAAGGGCTCATGAGGGAGGAGGGAGGGGGAGCGGGGAGGGAGAGGAAAAAAAAAGAGGACCTGATGCAGAGGGCTTAAGTGGAGAGCAAATGCTTTGAGAGTGATTAGGGCAAAGAATGTTCGGATGTGCTTTATACAATTGATGTATGTATATGTGTGGATTGTGATAAGAGTTGTATGAGCCCCTAATAAAATGTAAAAAAAGAAAAACTCCCTCTTTCTTTGTTAAGAATAACAAATTCTTAAATTGTATATTTTGGGTCTGCGTTGGTGTTTCTTTGCATGCATATACAAAATAGGACAGGCACATGAATTTTCTTGGACTTACATAATCATATAGGATTATGCAAATTGATTGGTGGCACAGTGGTTACAGCAAAATGCACTCAGGTGCTAACAGAACAGTTGGTGCTACACACCCACTGCTTGCTTCATGGGCGAAAGTTGTGGGAGTCTGCTGTCATGAAGACTATAGACTCGGAACGCTATAGAGCAATTCTATTCTGCCCCATGACATGGTTATGAGTTGGAATGGACTCAGCTGCAACAAGCCTTTTGGAAAATTTAAATCCATCTAGATCTGATTAAATGGAATCAGGAATGCCTGAATGCAGTGTTGCTGCTATGTTTCTACAGACTTTCAATGAGTCACCATGGTGGAAAATTAAATTTTATTGTCAGGTTAATGATTTTAACAAAACATTACCTTTGTTTCTTGAACAGAATCTGGAGAAATAGTAGTTATTTGTTCAGAATTCAATAACGCCATTCCAGATATTAGTTTACATTTTCAGCATTCTTCAAAGAAAAATGAACAAAAAACAAGTGATTCCTATCTATTCATTATTATATCACTCTGTGGAGCAGAGAGTTAAGATCTCAACTTTTTATGGCACCAGAATCTGTGACTTTCCTGCAGCAAATCAGACAGGTTGAGTTGCCAGCCAGGCAACGACCAATGCAGTGAGCATGGTATTCATGTGAGCAAGGTAGTTTGTTGCCTTCTGCGTATTTTGTGATGCAAACACTGCAGGATTTGATTGCATCATGTTCAGTAAAGCGTCATATTTCCAAGTTGTCAGTCTAATCTTTAGTGAGTCCTCTAGGTTATTGCTCTTGTTATTGCAGAACAAAATGATCCACATTAGAGAAGGGCCAAAGGACCCCATGTTGTCCTTCTTGACTGAACTCTGATAATGGCCCTGATGATACACTTCCTTCATTACTGTTTTCAAATAGCACTGAACTGATCTCTGAAATTTCAGTACTAGAGCTAGAGCTACACATTGTACCAGAACTGTAACTGGAGTTTGAGCTGGGAATTAATATTTGTGTTCCTGTTGAAGATAAGATTGGTATCTGATCCAGAAGAGCAACTATGATTGGAATCACCACTGCTCTCATTCTGTTTCCTATTTTCACTTGAAGCTGAGTTACTAGGCTCTAATATAGGCTTAATGTACACCAAATCACCAGGCTCTAAAAAAATCACCACAAATGAAGTAACTAGGCCCTAAATTAGACAGACTGTGCATCATGTAGCTAGGCTCTAAAATAGGTACACTGTGCTTCAAGTTGCTGGATTCATCAAATACTGTCACGATCTGTGAGAATGTGCTCTGCATTGCACCAGATCCTATATCACTTAAGCCAGTATTTTAAACTCAACAAGTGGACCTTCTCATGTTACTGACATAAGTTATAAAACCTGGATCTTCAGACTGTGGAAACACTTGCCTTAATCTCCCTCCCCCATCTTCATGAGTGATGAGGTTCACAGATGTCTGAGGTATTATTGGAGCTCCGCTCACTACGCTGCCTCCTTCTCACTGTTCTTTAAGCTGAATTTTTGGTACTTACAGATCTAAGAGTCTGGTTGTGTTTCTCTGTTCCAGTACCCAAGGTTCTTCATTGATGATTGTCCCTGAAGAAATTTCTCCTTGCGCGGCATCCCTGGATCCAGAAGTTGTAAGTAGAGCTCTATTTTGTAACTCAGTTCCATATTTTGGCTCTCTCAGTGTTTCCTGATGCTGGGTTCTAGAAATAACCTGTTTCCTTGAATGAAGGATGCTCAAAAGTCTGATGGAAAGAAACATAAGATCTTTTTGACACTACACTCACTGGATTCAGAAGTGGTGAGCCACTGGCAACTCTCAAACTGGCTCTCTGAAGGTCTGGACTAATGCTTTTTGATCTTTAGCCTCTGCTAGGTTGGACTTATGTGAATTTTGAACATTGTTCTGAAGAGTTGCTGGTATAGTTAAAGTTTATCGTGCCAACCTGGCCGTTAAACACTTGTGGGGTTAATTGAAGGGCTGAGGGATAAATGGCTCCTTGAGCCTCACCTTTTGAATTCTTGGGTCTCTTGTTTGTCGGACCAGGGTGTAGCTGCCTTAGCCAGTCCCTGCTTCAACTGACAAGGCTCACTTCCTGCAAGACATCCCAAGGATAAGCCACCTGGACCTACCCCGCTGCAGCCCTGGGTGCTGGAGCAGCCGTGTAGAGACCCCTGCCAGTGTTGAGATACACATTCACTGACTGGGCTTTCCTTCTGCAGTCTGCATCATTGCATGTGTTTTGTGAGATGGAGGAGGACTTTGTGGACTGGTGTTGGGCATATGGGTTAGTGTTGGACTTGTGGGCTTGGGCAGCACTGGGTTGGGATGTTTTCTTGATGCTCATTTAACCTTTCTATAAAACTCTCTCTTATACATGAGTTTCTGTGGATTTTTTTTCTCTAAAGTACCAGACTAACACATTATGGTACTGGGCTAACACATTATGGTACTGGAGAAACAAATCATAAGATGGAGAGTAGATGTTTGTTTGACCTCTCCCTCATGTTTTTTTCTTATTTGTCTATCCAAAGGTCGGATAAAGCCGCACTGTTTACTTGGTGGATTTCTGGAGAAGATAGGGAAATATGAAAATAGAAAGCTTATAAGCCTAAATACAATCCCTCTTCTGATCCATAATGACCCTATAGGCCAGATTATAACTGTGCCATAGGATTTCCAAGGCTGTAAATCTCTGCAGGTGCAGACTGACGCATCCTGCTCTGGTGGACCAGCTGGTAGGTGCAAACTGCTGAGCTTTTGCTTAGCAGCTGAGCCCTTTAACCACTGTGGTAGCAGACCTCCTGATAATACAGAAGGTTGTATTGAAATTATAAGATTATTGCCAATATACAAACTACGTTTATAAGTTTGAAAGTACTTGAGTACCCCTTATTGAACTGAACCGTCAGGGAATTGTAGGTCAGTTCAAAAGAACAGACTGAACCTAGCACCAAACATAAAGGCATGCTCCAAACTGCATTTTTAAAGTAGCCTCTTAGTTACAGAGTAAAAGTGTCCGCTTCACACTGGGAGGGAAACAACAGCCTGAAAGTTGTCCCCTGCTGTGGAGGCCTTGTAGTGACAACCCAAATGCCTGTGAACATTGCCTAATGCCTTTCAGGGCGGGGGAAGCAAATTCCTCCCCCCTTGCAAACCACTTGGATTATGCAATCTTTCTCTTTGCTGGTGAGGAAGCCACATTTCTATAAAGATGCAGTAATTCAGGAAGTAGGAGAAACTTCCAGTGCAGGTAGGACACCACTCAAGGTATAGGGTGTGATAGGAATTATAGTTTCTTCTGTCCCGATTAAAGCCTGAATGGAATGGAAAAAGAAATGCCCGCATTGATATTTTCATCAAGTGTTAATATCAGTTTTCTTTTAATGACCACTTACTTCAAACATATTCCATTTTGACATAAATTTATGGATGTTTGTTATCCATTTTACAACCCCCCCAAATATACTTTAATAGTACCCCGAGTCTTGTGGTGGTGGGGTGTGTGTCGCTCTTTAGTGTCTCCCAGTCATTACAGTAACTCTCATCAACCTGTAATCCTCTTCACTCAGGTTATTCACAAATCAGTGGAAAGGTTTTTTTGACAACTAAGTGCTCCATCTGACTAATAAGTCATACTATTGTGAAATACTAAAGTCGCTTTGCCTTTTTTGCACTCTGCATTTGTTTTGGTGTTGGGACCTGACTTCGGGGGGCAGTCCTGCCACAAACCCTAAGGAATTGTTGGCTAGGCAACCATTATGAGCTACCCCACCCCACCTAGTCGCACACAAACTCACACCTCCCGATTGGTATCAAGTATGGAGTAGAGTCAAGCTAGGTCACATTTCCTGCAGGGCCAGGCACATGATGAGCATTTATTGCGGCCCCAGTACTGTCTGTCCTCCCTCAATTCTCAACCACAAGAGTATATTTCCAGGAAACTTTTCAGGCTTTCATATGCTCCAATAATTCATAAGCTAAGTCAGAGAACCCCGAATGTGGACAGTAGTTTCATGCACCCATCTGCTTCCAATGCCATGCCTAAATCACTCTGGTTAAATCCCCTTATCCTCATCTTTAGGTTCCCAGGAACGTCTGTCTTTTCTCCTCATGAATTCTTTAAATCAAAGTTTCTCACTAGAAATCCCACCATTTCCCGTTTGTCTGTCTCCACTTAACTCTTAATGGCTTCATCTTGCATTCTGCAGTCCCCAGCGCTTCTTGTTACAAAAGCATTGGTGGGTTTGCTGCCAAGGCGCAGAAATTCCTTAAGGAATCCTCTACGGAGGCATCCAGTTCCATTTTTGTTCTCCTTGCTCATAAATATTGTATATATGAATCAAATGAAATGACCCAGGACATCACGGGCATTTTGAAAACAGATCCATCATAGTTATTTTGCCTCTAGTAATGAATGCCGACTTTGCTGATTGTATTCTATGTGAGTTATTGCAGCCGGGGTGGTTTATTGAAAATAAAAACCATTGAAGTGCTATCTGCAAGAAATCTCTAGGCCTTCCTGGACTCGTTATTATTGCCCATCCCACTTACCACTGGTCTTGGAAGCCTCTGTTCAGAGTGTTCACATTAAGGCACGATTTGGTGAGTGAACTTGAGAAATGCTATCCAGTTGGACTTCATAAATTCTGCCAACTTGAACTGGGCCCCTCACTCTCCTTGACGCAAGCAATAAATCAAATGTGTTTTCCTTGGAATATTCCAGGTCAGGGAAAACTTCATATAAAAAATCTCACAAATACCATCGAGTATGTAGTGGTTAGGGGCCCTGGTGGTGTAGCGGTTATGCGTAGTGTTGCGAAGTACATGGATTACAGTTCGAAACCACCAGCTTCTCAGTCCAAGAAAAACAGAGCTCTCCACTTCTGTAAACAGGTAGTTAGACATAGAAACCCATAGGGGTGTCCCTATGAGCCCACATAGACTCGAGTGCAGTGTATTTTCTTCGGGGGTGGGTGGTAAGTTGTGGTTAAGAGAGAAGGGGGGGAAGGGAGACTCCGGGATAGGGCAAGATATGACAAAATAACTATGTATAAATTACCAAGGGCACATGAGGGAGAGGGGAGCGGGGAGGGAGGTGGAAAAAATGAGGACCTGATGCAAAGGGCTTAAGTGGAGAGCAAATGCTTTGAGAATGATTGGGGCAGGGAATGTACGGATGTGCTTTATACAATTGATGTATGTATATGTATGGATTGTGATAAGAGTTGTATGAGTCCCTAATAAATTGTAAAAAAAGAAAAGAAAATGATTAGGGCAAAGAATGTACAGATGTACTTTATACAATTGATGTATGTATATGTATGGATTGTGATAAGAGTTGTACGAGCCCCTAATAAAATGTTTAAAAAAAAAGATGGATGCAGGGGGAAAAAAAAAGAGTTGGACTGTGATCTGAACGGCTAGCAGTTCGCAAACACCAGCAGCTCAGGGTAGTCCCGTACACAGTCGCAGACTCAGAAATCCACACAGAGCTAACGTGATTTGACGTCGTGCTAAGGCAATGGATTTGTTTCTTTTACATCATGCAATGGAGAGCGGCTGGTGCTATGAACTCAGTTTCGCACTGCTATTCCATCACCATTGCTGCGGGTGAAACGCATTTTCATTTGACAATGACTTACATGTGGCGATGGCATATCATGCTAATCCTTGTTCCTTAGATGGCCTTACTTTTCTCTTTCATAAAGTCCTTTCAAAATGCCACTACGGTTGTTTTTGTTCAGTATAGTATGCACAATTTGGGGGCACTTTAGCCCAATAATATTCCTCTAATTTACAAATGAAGAGAAACTGTCCTGAAGCAAAGTAACGCTGAACATTTGGTTTATATTAAGGGAGAAAACGAAATATCTTCCACTCCTACCACCACTTTCTAAACCTACATATATACATATTTAATTTTGCAGATTTATTCCACAACTTCATACATTGTCTTAAAAAACAAACAGACTGAAGAGGCTAGGAGCAGTTCACCCCCTCATCCCCTACCTTCTGAGTCAAGACCAGTTCTTACTGGTTGTTAGCTAGACCAGAGCTGCTCTCCAATCACTGGCGCGTAGGGTAGAGAGATGCATCCGGGGACTTCCAAGCAGCAAGTGGGAATGGGAGACCAAGAAAGTGACTATGAATGTGTTTCTAAATCACTGAGCACCTTTTAGCAGGTGCGGGAAACTTATGTCAAAGTGGGCACATGCTTATTTTAATAGGAAATGGACAAATGTAACTCCATGTTTACTGTTAGAAAATAAAACTTTATGCAAAATCTTGAATTTATGGGAAGGGAAGGAGGACAGGAAAGTGGATACTTATCTGTTCTTTCCCTGATCCCGTCAATACATTCACGAACTGCGGGAGGTGGGGCCTTATTGGGTTAGGTGACCCCTCTCATCACTGGAGTGGGTGGGATTGTTGATTTTGCTGTACCTTGATGTCCTTTCCCTTGTATCATTTTGTAACACAGGCTGATTCTTTTAGCCTTTCCCTCTCTTTTTCATTGGAAAATACAGTGAATATATGAACACCTGAAAAAAAAATAAACATTCGCCTCACCAACAGACATATGAAGAACTACTCATACACATTAGTCATTTAAGAGATGCAGTTAAAATCCAACATAAAGTGTCATCTCACCTCATCTGTAATAGCAAATGTCTAAAGACCAGACAATAACAACCTGCATGGTATTGAAGGTGTGCACGGTTTGAAAGCCTCATACACTGCTGGTTGGACTGAAAATGGGTGCAAGCACCCTGGGAAGCGCTATGATGCTTCCTTATAATGTTGGAAATATAAAAACCACTGACCTAGCAATTCTTCTCCTTGATATATACCCACTGAAAAAATCTGATGGAAATAGATAGATGCACACTCATGTTCATCCCAGCATTATTCACAATAGCAGAATGGTGAAACCAACCTAAACGCCATCAATGGAAAAATGGAGACGCAAGCTGTGATACACACAGAATGACATGATGGACATTACACTCTAACAATGGATCTATATTACAAATCTTAATATGGATGAACTTTCAGGACATTATGCTGACTGTACTAACACAATCACCAAAGGACAAGCAACATATGACATTTCTTAGATGGGCCTCTTTGCCATTGACCTCCATTCCATGAACCTCTCTGCTGCTACCTGGCTCTACTCACAGCCAATATTGCAGCCTTCTTAGTTTCCTCCCTGCTTTTCTGGAAGCAGCTTCGGGCTGTTACACTTCCTTTGCTGCCAGGCTCCTGTTGGACTCATCTGGTGAGTGATTCCCTGCACTAGTCAGCTGAAGTGTTGCAGCCCTTGGCCTGTATTATAGGTCTTTCAGAAGCAACCCCCGTACTCACTCTCTCCAGATCTCAGTGAAATTGGCTGCTGCTTTCAGCAAACTTCTTATCCACTTCAATGAATTATCCTCACAGCAAGACCACGTCATATATGCATGGTGATTTAGCCTGCACTTAACATGCGTTTATGTTGCATAAATAAGAATGACCCAGAGACCTTATTTCTTTAAGTTTGGTACCAAGTCACTTAATTGGATACATGGTAGCCGAGGAAGGGAAGAAAAACCAGTAACTTTGTTGCAACTGAAGCTTGCTTGTCTGGCACTCACGAGTACAGGAAAAATCAAAGTGATATTCTGCCATGTCCACTTCTGGAACCTCCCCAGTTTCTCACCCAGAACCACACAAATGGAAACAATTACATATTTTAATAAGGTAAATATTTAGGCTAAAATAAGAAATTATTTCAATGTCTCCCAATTGCATTCCCTTTCACGCTTCCATTCCCAGGCCACTATTGTCATGAATTCCAATGGATAAGTTTATACTTTTATCACACACATGCTTACTCAGTCACTCAAGGATGCCCTTGACCCCTCCCCCTACCACACTCCTACTTAGTTATAAGGGAAGATTCATTTGCGTTTGCCAGGCTTTCCTCACATACCTTTTCTCTCCCTCCATCCGGGTACATCCAAGCTGCATAAGGACAGAGCTGGCTGGCTGATGAGATTCCTGGATACCTGTATGGGGATTTTTGCATGTTATTTTTTAAGGGGTGAGTGATTCACCCACAAGAATGACACAGGAGACCTTTATTTATTTAACTCTGAAAACAAGGCACTTTATTGGAAGGAAGAGCAAAGTGGGAAGAGGAAAGAAAGAGAAGTGAACTGGTTGTAACTGCGGGACGCCTGAGTGATACCAGAACACAAGGGTCACTCTGTGCCCGTGGGGCAACTCTCGTTTTCATCGTCATCAAGAATGAGCTTTTCAAAGCGGTACTCAGCCAGGCGGAAGTCCTGGTCCCGCAGAAGGCGCAGTTGGATCAGGTGGTTGCCGAGCTCCTTGATAGTCTTGGCTTGCTGCTGCAGGAAGCGGCTCTCCAGGAAGTCACCCAGCTGCTTGTCATCCTGCTCGGTGGTGACCCAGTGCAGGTCCACGAGGTTCAGGTTGATTTTCTGCTGCAGGTTAAAGGTGTACTGCATGGCGAAAATCGGGCTGCACCAGTCGTCCACATCAGGTTTCGCGATGTCACGGAGCTCGATGCGACCCTTGCGCTGGTTCTGCAGCTGCATCAGCGACTCCACAAACTCCAGGCCCTCGTTGGACAGCTGCATAAAGTAGGCGCCGAAATTCTTCAAGGCCACGTCTTCGCGGTTGAAGTGGCAGGCCATAGATAGGTAGGTGTAAGAAGCCTGAAGCTCTAGGCTGATTTGCTGGTTGATGACAGCCTCACAATGCTTCCGGTAGTCCTGGGACGCCTCAGGTAAAGACGCCGATGCCATGACAGGGTGGATGATGGCGATCTGAAGGAGGCAGGCTGTATTTGACAGAGTCCTCGCTTCGTTGCCAAGGCAGAGTTCTGACGCAGACGTTAAATTCAGAACGGGTACCGCAGGGCTGCTTTAGGACCCGGATGGGAAGTTCGTTTTAAAGAGGTGATTGGGACCCGGATGTAGGTTCCATTCATTATTAGTAGGTGTGGGCATGTGGGCGGGCCCAAGGTTCTTAGCGGTAGCACAGAGTTCCATGGAGCCTGGTTGAGGAATGAAACCAAGGCTCTCTAACGTTTTCCAAGTCATTTTTGAGCCCATGAGCTGCTATTTGGAATTCATCCTTGGCATGTTTCTGAAAACTTAATGGCACATTGTTTTGACATGATGGTTAAATGTATTTTTGACATATCATTATGATTTTTAATATTGTTTTGTTATTTGCCATTGAGTTGATTGTGAATATGACTTTCCCCATGTATCAAGTATACAACTACTTCATGGAATTTCATGAGTATGTGACCTATCAGACACACGTCTATCTTTTCTTAACTGAATCCTTAACATATTAACATCATTTACTTATCACATAATTCATTGGTTCAAATATATCAAAAAGACTTGTACAATAATCACAACGTTCAATCTTAGAACATTTTCTTCACTTTTGCATCTATTGCTATTAAAATCCCTTGTCCTACAAACCTCACCTGTCATCACCTCAAGAACCTATTAATTGTTACTATCTTTCTGGATTCTATATAAACAAAATCATACAAAACGAATAAATTGAAAACAGCAACAACAATTTAACAAAACACACACACATAAACCTTATTCCAGAGAAAGCAGAAAAACATAAAAACTAGAACAAGGTAAAAATAGATCAAAACAAAAAAAAAACCAATGCTTGGGTGTTAAACATGATTATATCTACAATAATCCACTTTCCATTGCACTCTGGCTGTGGACAAACCAGTCCCCTCCCTGTACAATTTGGGCCTTTCACTGGCATCCATAACCTTCTACAAGCCAGTTGCTCACAATTTCAGCTCTGATATTATTCCCTCCCCTGATTTGGGGTTTTACTATTCCAAATCCTTGGAGCACACACAGGTTTGCTTCTTTCCTGCAGCCTTAGTTGGCACCTCATTTAGATCGATACCTTTAAGACCCAGACACTATTCTTTCTTCTTTGTTAAAAAAAAGGTTTATTGACATATAATTCACATATCATATAACTTAATAGTTCACTAATATTAAAAAGAGCTGTGCAATCATCACCTCAGTCCACTTCAGAACATATTCTTCTTTCTTGTACTTATTGTTGTTAGCTCCAAATTATTTGTCCACTTCCCTTGCCATACACCTAGGTAATTATTAATCTAGGTCCTGGGTCTATAGATTTATCTTTCCTGAATTTCCTATGTAGAAAATTCTACCAGTAGGTCAGGTCAGGGTGGCAGTGACCAGGCAAACCAGCTTTGAGAAAGCTCTTGGTGCTCCACAGTCCTCAAGTATCTGGCAAGCACCCTGCCCACAGCCAAGAACCCCAAAAGGAAGGTCAGCTGGGCCTAAGGGGTGGTGAAGTAAGAGCCGACAAGGAAAGCAGCCAGGTTGTCAGCAAAGCCTGCACCTGCAAAAGGGGAGATGGAGGCAAAAAAGGGAGAGGAAACGATAAATCTTCAGACAAAATAGCGCAAGCAAAAGGGAAATGGGGAGCAAAAGGAAAGTTGGCTGAAGTAGCTAACAAAGAAACTACATAATATTTACCTGTCAAAAATGACGAAATGAAAAATTAGAAGAGTCCAGCCACTGATAAAAGAGAAAACAAAGCCAAGTCTGATAAAGGTATATTTACCATGTCCATCAGTGCACCTTGTTATCTCCCTTCTTCTACAATTCAGAGGAATTTTATTTTATTATACTACCAGAAAATAGGGGGATGTTCAGTTGTAGGAAGATTTTACTGTCTTGGGTGTTCAACATAACATGCCATGGGATAAGGGATATTTTGTGTATCCCTAAAACAAATCATACCTAATGGCAATATGAAGTCACTGGCATGCATTTGTATGACTTGAACATTTAACTTTTGTTTCTATGCTGTATTTTGAAATAGAAATGTGTCTGAAAAACATTCTCTCATGATGACTTTCTTGTCTGAACTATGTGCATTCTGAAACACCTTTGGTCATGGTAGTCCAATTTTCCTTATAACTGTTATTTGCTGGGAAGGGTTGAACATTTGAGTGTGTAGTGTTTGTGATCATAAATTATGAATTAGTGGGACTTAAGATGTAATACCTTACAAAGATTTGAAGATAATGGTACTTGATAACCTCTTTCTAAAATGCCTCCAAATTTAAAACTGGAAAGTCCCTGGAATTTGAAAAGAATAGTATCTACATGCCTTTTTAAGATTTTGGTACAGGCATTAAAAATTGTGTACAAATTGTTCACTATATCTCTATAAGAATCTCTGAACAACCAATAAAATGACAGTTACAAAAGAACCAAAAAAATATTATACCACAGTCACAAAAGCAAACAAAACAACAATAATGACAAAACAAAGCAAATAAATCCTCAATCAAAGAGAAAGCAGAAAATATTTAAAACTGAAATAAAATAGGACAAAAGGAAGATCCAATGATGTTACATTTTAATCCAGCTCATCTGTCAGAATCTATTTTACAATGCTCTCTGCCTAATAGTAAATCTATTCATATCCTTTCACTATGATCAGAGGTGATTCACCATCCAAGCGGGGACCCTGTAGATGGGGCTTCCACTGTCATCCATAGCCTTCTGTAAACCAGGTGTTCACATTTTAAGCTCTAATGTTATTCCCTCCTTTGAATGAAAATGTTATTGTTTATAATTCTTGGCTCACACAGGTTGGTGACCATCTTCCATGTAAATTTAATTGACATCACCTTTCAATGGCTGCTGGTTTGAAGACCAGCCTATAATACCCAAGGTTTTTTTTTTCTCTGTTAGCTGGGCACCATCTGAACACTTTACTATAGCATCCATGGCTTCATCAGGTAGAGTATCCAGGTGGATTATGTCATTAGACCTAATTGTTCTGAGGTTAAGGCTGTAATTAAATGTTAGCCCCCAATCCATTCACATATATATGATTTATATATCAATGGTTCACTTGACAGAAATCATCATCATTTTATAGTATACTTTATAAATCAAACACATGTAGCAAAAGCTAATTTTTGGACATGGTTGTTCAGTGCCATCAAGTCAACTCCAACCCATAGTAACACTGCACAACAGAAGGAAACACTGCACAGTCCTGCTCCATCCTCACCATTGTTCCTCTGCCTGAGCTCATTGATGCAGTCAGTGTCAATCCATCTCAGTGAGAGCCTTCTTCTTTTTTGTGGCCCTTCCACATTACTAAACATTATGTCCTTCTCCAGGGACTGGTCTCTCCTGGCAACATGCCCAAAGTATGTAAGATGAGGTCATGCCATCCTTGCCTCAAGGGGCACTCTGACCTTCCTTCTTCCAACCCAAATTGGTTTGTCCTTTTAGTAGTCCATGGCACTTTCAATATTCTTCTCCAGCACCACAATTCAAATGTATCTATTCTTCGTCAGTCTTCCTTATTCAATGACCAACTTTCACATGTATATGATGCAATGGATCATACCATATCTTGGGCCAGGTGCACCTTAGTCTTTAAAGTAAACATCCCTGCTTTTCAATATTCTAAAGTGATCTTGTGCACCAGATTTACATAATAAAACTGATGTTTTGATCTCTTGACTGCTGCTCCCATGAGCATTGATTATGGATCCAAGTTAGACAAAATTCTTGGCAACTTCAGAATTTTCTCCATTTATCATGATAGTACTCACCTACTGGTCCAGTGGTGAGATTTCAGTTTCCTGTACATTAATTTGTAATCCATACTGAAAGTTACAATGCAGCTTCTTCAGCAAGTGCTTCAATTCCTTCTAGCTTTCAGCAAGCAATGTTGATCATTTTCCTATGGAAGGTAGTTAATGAGCCTTGCTCCAATGCTGATATCTCATTCTTCGTCATATAACCCAGATTTTCTGACGATTTGCACAGCAGACAGTCCAAGAAGTATGGTGAGAGGATACAACCCTGATGCACACCTTTCCTGGTTTTAAATCATGCATTAGTCCCTTGTTCTGTTCCACAGCTTCCTTTTGATCCATGTACAAGTTCCTCAAGATCACGATGAATTGTTCGGAAATTCTCAGTCTTCTTAAGGTTATCCACAGTTTATTTTGACTCACTGTGGTAGTCTGGATAGACTCAAGAAACAAATCCATAGACTCTCATATGTGTATAAGAAAGAGCTTTATGTATAAGAACAGTTGAATAAACATACCAGCCCTGCCCAGATCAAGTCCATAAGTTTTGTATTAGCCCATATGTCTGATATCAATCTATAAAGTGCTCTTCAGATTCAGAATGCACATGTGATAACGCTGAATGCGGGATCACAGGCCAGTGACATTGTAAGCATCTCTGTGCTGGCAGGGGTCTCCACATGGCTCCAGATGTCTGACCCCATCAGCCTCTCTCCATGTGTCTTCTCCACAGGATGTCTCATAGGGAGGATGTTTAATAGGGAGTGATCTATTTATCTTCCTTGCGCCTCCAAATGAGGTTATCAAGCTACTTCCTGATTGACAGGCTAGTCTCCACCCCTTCACTCTGAATTCTCAAATTGACACCAGATTACGTACCTACCACAAGCCACCCCTTGTCAATCTGACTTTCATAAAAGTCTTTAGCAATATACACTTTTCAAAGAAACAATAATAAATCATATCTATGCCTTACAGAAGAGAACTAAAATGCACAAAGTTAAAAAATGTGCCACCCTCATTTGAGCATAAAATTCTATATGTGAACAAAACAAAAATATCCTATGCCTAACTATTGCAGTTAGGAAACACCTACACCTTAATCCTTTAAATACATGCCCCCACCTATGAAAATTTGTAAGCCAACCAATTCATGCCTTTATGCTCCCAATTTTGGGTATCCAATTTTTATACCACCACTTACATCAACCCAGTACTCTGAGGAGACAATCATATTATTTGACATGACGAATCTTCATTCCAGTTATAACCTTATGAAGTCCGCATCCATAAGCAAAGTCAAATCAGGACAAGCCATCCATAAAGTCAGCAGCTATATGCACCAATTCAGAGGCTCAAATATCTTCTCTTCATTTGGTTGGGTTCCAGTCAACTCACCAGGGTTGGTTGTCTTGCCTTTAGACCAACAACCCTAGCCCCCTTAGAATAGGTCATAAACTTCAGACCACTCAACCTGTTCTCATCTTATCTTCTAGTTCCTATTAACCATGTCCATGGGTGTCAGTGGCCAGACTAACTTTCTCTCGATTGCTGATTTTCTCCCACTTCCACTAAACAAATGCTTCTAGGTGGTCACCTAGCAAGCATTTCAGTTTTCCCACAGATTCCCTTTAATAGTTCAGTGCTAGAGTGGAGTTTCTTTAGGGGTCCAGATTTTTTCCAGCTTCTGACAAAAATCACTAGTTCAAGATTCCAAAATCTGAGGATTTCCTTTTTTGTTGGTAAGATTTCCTTTTTTTCCTTCAATTTGTCAATCTTGCCTCCTAATCAAATCTCTTGGAATGCAAATGTTCTGAGTACTCTAAAACACTGGGTGGGGCTAATCTTTTCAGACCTTTCTATGTAAATGTGTCCTAACCCATTTAAAGATTCAAATTTTAATGTCTCAAGGCAAGTGGGCCTACAAGCTCTCTATTTTCTACTCTCCAATAATCATTTCTATAAATATTTATAGAATAGTATATTCTTGAATCATAAGCAGAAGAGATCAGTATAAAAGGGTGAGGAAGTTAATTTATTGTGCCAACCTGGCCGATAAACACATGTGGGCAGAGAGATAAATGGCTCAGCAAGCCTCGCCTTTCTTTTCTCTTGCTCTTTGATCATTGGACCAGTGTGCAGCTGCCTTGCTTGTTCTGTGCCTCAATTTGCAAGCTATACTACCTGTGGGACACCTAACCCGTGGACTGTGTTGCTGTAACTTGAGGTTCCTTCAAGACCTGCTTAGCTACACAATTGGAATTTACATTTCTTGAGCTGGGGACTGTCAGACCCTGTCATCTGGCTGACTGTTGGTGACCTGCCTTGCTGTTTGCTGCCTGTGCCTGGATAACTTGGCGGTCCTCAAGACTTGAAGGACTACCAGTGTCTCACAACTGTTTCACGGGAGTGAATTGCATCGAGCCATTTGTACTGCTTTATAATTTAACTCTTTATTTCTTGTGTTATATATCTATCTGAATATATATATATATACATATGTATATAATTATTAGCAATCTGGTTTTGTCTCTCTAGGGAACCCTGTCTAACACAAAGAGTAAAATCAGATACTAATATCAATTCTTAAAACAGTCAAGTTCAATCCATATTTAGCTTATCTAAATCCCTATCTAAACTATTCTGTTGATACAAAATATGGGATTAGGTCTCTGAGAACATCAAGCCAGAGCCAGGCTTTCTGTCAGATATTTTGACCTTCTGTCAGCCATTTTTCCTAAACAGCATGGTTTCTGAAAAATTTTAGGGGTGATTTCCACCCCTGAGCTCAAAATATACATTAACAACATTGATTTTTGCCATTTTATACAGGAATAACCAAAGACTAATACCAAACAAAATAATTAAAATTTTAACTTCCCATATTCTTTCCAGAAAACAATCCAGTAAACTGCATAGATATATCTGACCTGTGGCTTGCAGAATTCAAAGAAAGATCAACTCTCCATCTTTATGATTTGTTTCTCAAGTACCCCTCTCCCCAAAGTACCATAATGTGTTAGTCCAGGTCACACCGTAGAATGTCTTTTCATATTTAATGAAACATAAGGAAAGGAAATATCTACCTGGTATTCTCTGCTTTGAGCCAAGATCCATCTGGTCATGGCCTCTTCTGAATCTGGCCTGAATTTCTGGCAACTCCCTGTCAATGTACTGCTGTAACCATTGTTGGATGAACTTAGCAAAATTTCATTTACGTGTGGATGCTATCATTGATGCCTTCTGTAGTTTGAGCATTCTTTTGGGTCACTTTTCTTTGGATTAGGCACAATTTTGGATCTCTTCCAGTCAGTTGGCCAAGTAGCTGACTTCCAGATTTCCTGGCATAGACCAGTGCATGCTTCCAATCTTCTTCAGCATGTTGAATCATTTCAATGGGTATTTCATCAATTCCTGGAGCCTTGTTTTAGGCTAATGCATTCTGTGCCATTTGAATTTCTTCCTTCAGCACCACTGGTTCTTACTCATATGCTACATCCAGAAATGGTTGAATGTCTACTAGTTCTATATGGTACAGTGACTCTGTATATTATTTCCATCTTCTATTAATGCTTCCTGCATTGATCAGTATTTTTAATCATTTTATTGGGGGCTCGTACAATCCATACATATATCCACTGAATGTCAAGCACATTCATACATTTGTTGTCCTCATCATTCTCAAAATATTTGTTTCTACTTGAGCCCTTGGTATCAGCTCATTTTTCCCCTCCCTCCCTCCTCCCTCCTCCCTCATGAACCCTTGATAATTTATAAATTATTATTTTTTGTATCTTACACTGTCCAATGTCTCCCTTCACCCACTTTTCTGTTGTCCATCCCCCAGGGAGCAGGTTATATGTAGATCCTTATAATTGGTTCCCTCTTTCTACCCCACCTTCTCTCCACCATCCCGGTATCACCACTCTTACCACTGGTCCTGAAGGCCTCATCTGTCCTGGATTCCCTGTGTTTCTGGTTCCTATCTGTACCAGTATACATTCTCTGGTCTAGCTGGATTTGAATGGCACGGGCCAGACCAAACCCAGGGGTACATATGGTAACCAACTAAAAAGGAGGCAGGGGGTAGGGGGAAAAAGAAATCTGTTGCTGGGAAACAGAGCACTAACCCCACCAAAGGGGAGGGTATTGTTTATATTGTATATTTCCACAGGGAAAGAGGAATCAGACTTCAACTCCGTGTTCCGGGATGTGAATACAGCATGCCAGCAGGGAGCAGGGAGCCAGTGGAGGGGTCTGAGGGCCCAGCCCCAATCCCAACTATGTGGACAGCTGCTCCTCCCCACAGAAGAATTTACTTCAGAGGACAGCACTGAGACTGCAGCTTGTGGAGAGGGACATGTCTGATTAGAGCACACGGGAGCAAATGAAGGGAGAGGAAGAGAAAGTTGTGTGCCTCATGGCCCACCAAGGCCTGAGGACGATATTCCCACTCAGAACAGCCAATGCACAGAGTGGACCATATGGCTGACCCATGGGCCTACAATGGGGCCAACAATGGAGTCACAATGTCGGGATTGGCCCGGTCTGGCCCCACCACACTGACTAAGGGCATGCAGCAGAGCATCGGGGGGAACAGAGCAGGCAAGTTCTGAGGGACTGCAAAGGATCAATATTTTACCACAGAATCTTTCATGATTACATCCCAAGGCTTGAATATTTTTTCTTGAGTTCTTTCAGTTTATGATATGCTGAACATGTTTTTCCTTTTTGTTTTACTACTTCTAGATCATTGCATATTCCAGTACAATATTTGTCCTTGTTTTCTAAAGTTGCCCTATTAAATTTTTTATTTAGCTCTTTGATTTCATCTTTTTTCCCATTTGCTTTAGCTACTCTACAACTAAGAGGAAGTTTCAGAGTGTCTTCTGACATCCACTTTTATCTTTTATTTCTTTCCTGTCTTTTTAATGACCTTAACCTTTCTTCGTGCGTGATTTTCTTGATGACCTAACACAGATCATCAGGTCTTCTTTCAGTAATGTTCAATGCATCAACTATGTTATTGACATATATTGGATTATGTAAGGTGTTTAGAAAAAAACTATTATAGAGGTGAAAGGCGGTTTTCTGCATGGCTGGGTGGGGGAGGGAGGGGGATAAAGGGAACTGATATCAAGGAGTTCAAAAAGAGAAAACAAATTTTGAAACTGATTGCGGTAACAATGTTACAATACTGCTTGATACGAGTGAACTATGGAATGTTATCATATCTATAGGAGCTCCTAATGATTATGATTATTTTTAAATATGTTATTGAGATGTACTGGAAATTTAGGTGTGATAGAATCAAGGTCATAATTTTCCTCTAGTCAACTCATTTTCATTTTCTTCAGGTTTATCCTGAACTTACACATGAGCAATCAATGGTCTCTTTCACAGAAATCCCTTGTTTGGTTTTAGTGCTTGATATTGCCCTTCTCCATCATGTCTTCCCACAGATGTAATCAATTTGTGTTTTGTGTATTCCATCTTAGGAAGTCCAACCTTTTGAGTTGTTGCAAAACAAGTATTTGCTATGAGCAGGCCATTGGTTTTGCAATATTCTTTCATGTAATGTCAATACTATCACCAAGTTCATATTTTCCAGCTACTATTCCTTCCCCTTTCTTTCCCACTTCTGCATTCCAATCAGCAATAACTATCAATGCATCATGATTGCATTTTTATTAATTTTAGACTGAAATAATTTTTAGAATTCTTTAATTTCATTAACACTAGCTTTTGTGGTTTGTACATAAATTTGAATAATATTAGTATTGATTGGATTTCCAAGAAGGAAGATAGATATAATCCTATCACAGACAGCATTGTACTTCACAAAGGATTTTGCAATGTCCTTTGTGACAATGAATTCCACGCCATTCCTTTGAAATCTGTTATTCCTCTTGATTGTTTTATTTCCAGCATAGTACATCATATGATTTTCTGATTCAAAATGGTCAATACCAGTTTGTTTCTGCCTACTAAACTCAATCTTCATTCATTCCATTTCATTTTTGACCATTTCCCATTTCCCTGATCGAAATGTTGCATATTTTGATAGTGTTATTAATTTAGCCAATTTCATAGAATTAAAAAGCTGTTGAGAAAAGGAAATTATATATGTCAAGCCAGCTGTTCATTCCTGCAATACATAAGTTGTTTATGTGTACAGTTTGAAAACTTTAGTGACTGGACATTATTTACACAAGCAATAAGAGCTGAAGATAGGGGGAAACTTCAATAACACTTATTCACAAAGGCAGAACCATGCCTGCCAGAATAACATATGTCTTAAAGAAGCAAAAAAAGCATAAAAATAGTAAGTAGATGGTAGCGCCAGGCCATCATTCATTAGGCTCCCTCAAAATAAGAGATCTGAACCAAAGTCCAATGACTTTCAATCCATAACTTTGGGATAGCAGTCATCTTCTCTCCTCTCACACTAGAGCATTTCAGCCTTAAGTCCAATGAAGTACATCATTCACTTAAATCTGCTACAGATGAGTAAAGCCCAGTTCCCTAAGTTGGATTTCTGAGTTATATACTTTTGGTGTGGCCTATGATCAATTTGCACCTGGAAAAGACACTAAGACTAATTATTTAAAGCTTTCATTCTGGCACACCAAAGGCTGGATAGAAACTATGTCAGAAGTATCCAATTAGGTAGCATAATACCAGATAAATTTCCCTGTTGGGTTAAATATAGGTATTGTTAAGCATGTTTTCCCGATAGCATAATGCTCAAACCCAGTTAACCCACCAACAGAACTATAATTACCTTCTCTGTAAAAGATAATGGGGAAAACACTTGATATTGCCTATATGGTTCCCCAAGGGTGAGAATCTGCCTGCTACTACATGCCTAATCATGCATGTTTAACTGAGCTTCTTTTCAGCCTTTGGTGTCCCAGGACCCATTCTATAGGCTACCTGTACTCGATTGATCTTGTCGTTTAAAGGCATACAACATACTAAATAAAACACTCCAGAATTATATGAGTAGGAAAACTCACCCAGTGAACTGTACCTTAAACATTCCGGTTATAGATGAAAGTAACTAAACTCTTGTGAACTTAAAGATATAACACAGTAGGAAACGAAGAGGAAGACTGCTACCCTAAGGTCACGGAATCGGAAGTCACTGGGCTTCAGACTTCTTTCTTTTGAGATTGCCCAATTGTAAGCAAATTAAGACTACCATATATTTGACACTTTCTTATTTTCTTAGCTCTGTAGACATAGTTCTGCCACAGTGGGTGAGTGTTAATAACCTTTGTGCCCTGTGTCTAACCCTGTTTTTTGTTTTTTAAAAAAACAGGATTCAATCACTTAAGTTTTTAAGATGTGTAACTGAACATCTCATGTAACTTAGCCTAAAATGATTTTCCATATTTCAACATTCCCAATATCCCAACATTATTCTAAATTCTACACCAGGGGATAGTTTAATGATACTGTTTTAAAAAAACCATTTTATTGGGGCTCATAGCACTCTTATTACAATCCATCCATCCATCCATCCATTGTGTCAAGCACATTTGAACATATTTCTATCATCATTTTCAAAACATTTTAATTCTACTTGAGCCCTTTGTATCAGTTCATTTCCCTCCTCCCCACCCCTCTCTCCCTCATGAACTCTTGTTAATTTATAAATTATTATTTTTAATGATACTAATTTTAGAATTACTAAAGACCCCATGGAGGTCACTTATAATATCTCTCGCTCAAAAAATAAAACACAAAAAGTTGATAATGTTCCCACTGAAGTGGAATATATATATATATATATATATATATATATATATATATATATATATATATATATATATATATATATATATATATATATAGCTTAAAGGAAGATGTTGCTTGTTACTTCTGTAAATAGTGTAAATAGTTACAGTCTCAGAAATCCACATAGACAGCTATGTCCTGTCCTACAGGGTTTTTAAGAATGGGAAATCAACTTAATGGCAGTGATTGAGAGATATGAGAATGGATTTTGCTCACACTCAACTATCAGCCCTAACCTTAGAACAATCAGTTCTTATGATGTGGCCCCAACTCAATAATTCATCTCATGAACGGATCATTGAAGAGAAGTGTCTAGAGCAAAGTGTAGTGAGGAAATCAGATGGTGTCAGGCTATCAGAAAAAAATAGTGTCTGAGGTCTTAAAAGCTTGTCTTAAAACTAGCAGGTATCTAATGAGATGCAAGAAAGCCCACATGCAAGAAACCCATTTTTCTGTGTGATCAGAGGATTATAAATTTTTTATTTAAATCTAAGATTAGAGGAGGTAAATGTATTGGGGCTTTCATTCTGAGCAGGCATTTTGAAGAAAGCTATGGATGACAGTAAAAACCCAAAATGCATTAGTAGAAACCTCGTGGGAAGTAAACCTCCATTGAATCCCTTCAGACCATTGACCAGGAATGGGAAAAACCCTGCCTCAAAAGAGAATTTATCAGAAAGTGAATTATTCTGCTCAAGCAATTCAAGAACATGGAACAAGATACAAAACTGTTGCTTTCATTTTAAGAAATGAGCATAAATCTGATATTGAAACCAGGAAAAGGCATTAATAGAAAATGCAATTATAGACTAATATTATTACTCATGGACAAATAGAAACACGTGCTTCTTGTTTTATTTTGGTTTTGTTTGAGATGAACATGTTTGTCACTAAAGACTCCAACTCGAACTCCAGTTCAATTTTAATTTTTTTAATCCACCCAAACAAACCACTATTTAAGTTCTAGGGATAAGTAATCTGAAGAACTTTTTTATTTTAAGAAACATATTATATATATCTACACAGGCTATCTCAAGAAATTAAATCAACAATAATAACTTATTATACCCTCCATATATGTGGGTTTTTTTCTTTAAATAGTGAGGGTGTAGTCTATGTAATAACTTGTGCTGGCAAAACTATATATCCATTTGCATAAAAATAAAACCTGATTATCACATTATAGACAAAATAGATTCATGGTGTATCAAAAATCTAAATGTAAGGCCTAGTTTTATAAAGGCCCAAAAGAGAAAGTATGGACAGTATAGAGGCCCTAAAATATAGCATAAACACTCTGAAACACAATTGAAAACTCACAGGTCACGGAAGACAAATTAGATGACATGGACCTCCTAAAAATTAGACAACTACTTGCACATAGAGATTCCACCAAAAGAAGTAAAAAATGAAAAAAAAACTTTTTTTTTCTCTTTGCAATGACATATCACGTAAAGACTAATCTCTACTTGGATGCAAAGAAAACTTAATCACCATAACAGCCCAAAGACAAATAGTCCAATTTAAAAATTGGCATAGAAAGAGAACAGACACTTCACCAAAGAAAACATCAAGGGATCTAACAAACATATAAAGACAATTGAAAGATGCAAATCAAACAATCATGAACTATCATCGCGCCACACCATTGTTGGCAAATCTCTAAAGAACCACTTAACTGCTGTTTAGGATATGGAGCGATTAGAAGCCTCGTCCTTTGCTGGAGAGACTCTAAAATAATACAAGCACCCTGGAAAATGGTATGGTGCTTTCTTAGAATGTTGGAAATAGAATATCATTTCCTCTTCTTGGCATATATCTAGAGAAATAAGGGGACCGATGTAACAGGCATGCACCTTAGGCACAGTTAATTAGAAGTATGATCCAGTCTTTTCCCAGTCCATTGGGAATTCATTTATTTTTAGATACCTACATGGGGTACTCATTGATGGAAATGACAAAGGAATATCAAAAGTGTATTCAGATCTTGCAATGGAAGGGACCAGCTTGGCCCTTTAGAAATGAATGACAGTACATGGCTGACTTCAAAAATGTATAATCCACTGGCCTTAGGAAAGAATGTTAACAATTATTCAAGTGACAGAGCAGCTCATGTCTGTGATCAGGAATTTGATGTGCCCACAGTTTCTATAGAACAGAAGCAGTGTCTCCCAAACATTGCTTACAGTTATGACAAACAAAGCCCCTTTTGATGTGTCATTCTTGTTACACTCAGGGACATCAAGCAAGAAGAGCTTTTTGTCAAATTACTACACAATTGTCAACTAAATCTGTCAACCAGAAATTTGGGTTTTTACTCAGCAATGGTTTATTAAATTTAAGTATTTTAATCATTTGTTTCTCTGAGTGTCTTCAGTAAAACACATGCTTTGAGATCTAAATAAGAGTGAGCATTTTTAATGTTTTATTGTTATATATGTGTCAGTTCCATTGTAAAAGCTTCATTACAATTTCACATCTATAGTACAGTTTCCGTTTTAATTGGTTTTCATTTAAATAAGCAGTAGCTCATTAAATTAACACCCCCTGCCTAACCTTATCATTTCCATTCTTCTTGTACTCATTTTGTATGTGGTTTATATTATGTTAGTGAATCCAGCAACATCAGTCCTGATGATATATACAAATTGCTGTATATCTTACAGAATAAAATCTTTTGAGAAGAAATAAATTGCTGTGATGGGAATAGATACATGGACACCCATGTTCATTCTAACATGATTCTCAATAGCAGAATGATGGAACTAACCTAAGCACCATCAGTAGAAAACTGGATAAGCAAACTGACATACACACAATGAAATACTACTCAACATTAAAGAATAACATCTGTAAAATAACTTATACCATGGATGAACCTGAAAGACATTACGCTGAGTTCAATAAGGCAATCACTAAATGACATCTTGGCTGTTGCCTTACACTTCAAAAAGCTGTCTGGTGTTATCTAGCCCTATTCATGGCCTGGGTGGCGGCCTGCTCCGCGCTCCTCGCTGCTTTCCTAGCAGAAGTTTGCACTTGCTCTACTTCACACTTGCTCTACTCCCAGGCCTATTTTGAACTGTTCTGCTAGACCATTCCCTAGCTACTAAGCATCTTAAGTGTTGTAGCCCTTGTCCTATATTACAGGTTTTTCAGAAAGTTCTCCAATATTTAATCTCTTCATACATCTGTGACTTTGGCTGCTTATGTGAGCAGTCTTTGTTCACTCTGAAGCATGACCCTCACAGTATGATCAGGCCATATTTGAATCGGTATTTACCTTGCTCTTGACAGTCAGGTATGATGCACAACCAGAATGATCAGGAAATTGTAATTCCTTAATTCTAGTACCGTAGTCTTGGAAGAGAAGGAAAAGTAAGTCACTGTGTTGCAAATGCAGCATGCTTGCCTGTCACCAGTGAACAGAAAAAGGCACTTTGTATCTGTAAGAAAGCCCCTCTACTTCTAGGATGATTTTATAAAAGACGCATTCTGCCATGCCTGCATTGAGGTCTCCTCAGCTTGATACCCAGAATCACACAACTGGTAATGTTTACATTTTAATTAAAACATTTTAGGCTAAAGACACATTTATTTTAATCTCAAGGAGCCCTGATAGTTTAGTGCTCATGTGTTGGGCTACTCACCACAAGGTGAACAGTTTGAAACCAGCAGCAGCTCTGCAGAAGAAAGACAGAGGCTTTCTAGTCCCAGACATACTATCTCAGAAACTCACAGGGACAGTTCCTCCCTGTCCTCTAGGGTCAATATTTGTTGGTGCTCATGATTTTAGTTTGATTTTAATCTCATCCCAATCACATCCCCTTCACCCTGCAAGCCCCAGTCACAATTATCATGAATTCCATTAGAAGAGTTCATACTTTGAGAATAAACAGAAGGTTAAGATGTATGAGGAGGGTCCCCCCCCCAATATTTTTTTCAAATGTATGACTTTTACATTTTTACAAAACAACTGTATCAACCTCAAAGTACTCTCCATTACACTTAAAACATTTGTCAAATCTGTGATTTCATTCTTGAAAACATTTTTAAACATACTGGACATACTCAAATATAAGCAGACCCTAGTATAAGCCAAGGTACCTAATTATTACCTGGGAAACCAGAAAAATGGATTGAATCGAGTATAAGCCTAGGGTGGAAAAAGGCAGAAGCTATTGGTGAATTTCAATAATCAAAACAAATGAAAATAAAATTACTAATAAATGAGACATCAGTGGGGTGATGTATTTAAATACTTATTTTAAATAAAAAAACAGAAATAAAAGGACAAGTCATTTAACATTAGTAAGCCAGCACAGTAAGTGGAAAATAGGTTCCACAAAAACAATAAGGTATCAACAATGATACCTTAAGAGTACTATTCCCTGAGCTCAATCAGCAACCAAGCTCAAATGTAAAGAGCTAAAATCCTTCAAAACTGGATTCCTCATCATCATCCGTATCCCAGTGCAGAGCTTCAGCTGGTGTGAGGTCATCATAGACACTGTCCTCACTGAGATCGCCATCATCACCATCACGGCTGCCATTTTCATACAAAGCGCAGTCTGCACTGCCGTCCACAGCATGACTAAGACTGCATTTCCGGAAGGCACGTCTTCTGGTGGGTGGAGAAGTGAGACAATGAAGAGAAGGAAACCAATAAAGAGGACATTGATGAGATGGTTACTTCTGTGGGCACCTAGGGCTCAATCCCACTTCGGACTGTTAGAAAGACTGTGAAGAATGCCTTTCAGAATTGTTATTTCTAGAACAAAGGAAGCTTTGATATTTCCATACAAATTCCTATTACTCTTTGGTTAAGGATTGCTCCTGTGGGTATTAACAGTCCGGCACTTCCAACCTGACTTTCATGGGCTGAACTTGTTCCTACAGTCAGAGAAATTCTCAGCAGTATGGGAACTGGCTGAGCGCAATCCTGGAATAGATTAAGGGGGTTAGGTGGCTGCCTGTATGTAATACATTTAAAATGCATTTGTATGTTCTTAATTATGAATATTTGAATATAATTTATAAAAATAGAAGTAAAAAAAAAGAAAGTAGAAGTTCATTGTGAGAAATTTTTGAGTCCACAGAAAATACGCAGTGAATATATAGCTTAGCATATGTTTATAATATATGCTATAGCCTTATAATAAATTTGAATTTTGCTCTTTGCTCTGCCTCTTTCACTCTCAACCATTGCCCAAGGATTAGGATAATTTTCCTAGATAACTCAAGAGCCAAATATTACATGGAAGTTTAAAAATTTTTCCTATTAAGCAACTGTTTATGGACACTTATGACTTTGGAGGATACCTTTGTCACCCTCAACCATTTGTTTTTTGGTTGTTTTTTAGTACAGTTTTATTGGCACTTCATTCACATATCATAAAATTTGATAGCCCAAGCATAAGAAGAGTTGTACAATCATTACTGCAATCAATTTTAGAATAGTTTATTCTTTTTTTAACAATTTATTAGGGGCTCATACAACTCTTACCACAATCCATACATATACATACATCAATTGTATAAAGCACATCCGTATATTCTTTGCCCTAATCATTTTCAAAGCATTTGCTCTCCACTTAAGCCCTATGCATCAGGTCCTCTTTTTTCCCCCTCCCTCCCCGTTCACCCCTACCTCATGAGCCCTTGATAATTTATAGATTGTTATTTTGTCATAACTTGCCCTATCCGGAGTCTCCCTTCTCCCCCCTCTCTGCCGTCTGTCTCCCAGGGAGGAGGTCACATGTGGATCCTTTTAATCGGTTCCTCTTTTCCAACCCACTCACCCTCTACTCTCCAAGTATCACCCCTCACACACCTGGTCCTGAAGGTATAATCCACCCTGGATTCCCTGTGCCTCCAGCTCCCATATGCACCAGTTTATAACCTCTGCTTTATCCAGACTTGCAAGGTAGAATTCGGAGCATGGTAGTTGGGTGGGGGTGGGGGGGGGGAAGCATTTAGGATCTGGGGGAAAGCTGTATTCTTCATCAGTGCTACATCGCAACCTGACTGATTCATCTCCTCCCCTAGACCCCTCTTCAAGGGGATCTCCAGTGGCGGACAAATGGGCTTTGGGTCTACACTCTGCACTTCCCCCTTCATTCACTATGGTAAGATTTTTTTTTTTATGATGCCTTATACCTGGTCCCTTTGGCACCTCATGATCGCACAGGTTGGTGTGCTTCTTCCATGTGTGCTTTGTTGCTTCTGAGCTAGATGGCCACTTGTTCACCTTCAAGCCTTTAAGACCCCAGACCCTATGTCTTTTGATAGCCAGGCACCATCAGCTTTCTTCGACACATTTGCTTATGCACCCTTTGTCCTCGGCGATTGTATCATGGAGGTGTGCAGCCAATGATATGATTTTTTGTTCTTTGATGCCTGATAACTGATCCCTTCGGGACCACGTGATCACAGGAGTACAGAAATCTTCAGAGAAGGGTTGAGTGGAGGAGGGACTTTCAAAACTGTGTATACCTATATGGAGGATATTTTTTAAACAAACATGGTTTCATATGTGGATGTCTTTGTTTGATAAAGGTTCCTATGATTTGTAGCAATACATTTTTTACCTAACCTCATATTGCCACACACTGCCATTGAGTCAATTCTGACGAAGTAGAATTGTCTCTTGGTTTCTGAGACTGTAAATCTTTATGGGAAAAGCAAGGCTTATTTTTCTCTCTCAGAGAAGGTAGTGTTTGGGAGCTGTTTGTCGTTGGCTAGTAGCCCAACCTGTAACCCACTGTGCCACCAGGGCTCCTTACTCTGATTTTAGCAGTAAATTGTGCTACTAACCACAAAGTCACCCGTAGGAATCAACCAGCTTCTCTGTAGGGAAAAGAGAATTGCAGTCTCAGAAACATAAAAGGTCCGTTCTATTCTGTTCTGTAGCATCTGTGTGAGTCAGAGTCCACTTGATGGCATTGGGTTTGGTTGTATTTTAAAGTATATGTGTGCCCCAGGTGAGGACGTGTCCATGAGATTGTTTTTAAGTGTGAAAAAAACCTAATTAATATTTAATGTTCATTTGGGTTCTTCTGGAAAATTCCCTACTTGCAACCTGCTTAAAGAAGCATGAACCCCAAGGGCTGACTAGCGGCTGTGTTTTACGTTGGACTGCATATCTTTTATGATTTCGGGTCTGGAGCGGATAGACCCTGAAACCCTGTTCAGGTGCTTGTTGTGATTGTCTGGGGAATTAGCATAAGAATGGCTGATACAGGGCACTGTCGCTGCTCTTTTTCAGACTTCCTTCCATACATGTTCAGAGTTGTATCTACTCAGACCTAATACATTTTGATACAGTAATTTTTGGAGTTTCTCTAGGCACTTAGGTTTTTGGCATCGGATAGTGGCCAGAACAAATCATAGCACATGATGACAACTGAAGAAATATTTGTTGTGTCAAAATATGGGGGAAATGTACCCGACAATATTAAAGATCTATTGTAGGAGAGGGAAAGAACTGAAGGAAAGTGCATAGCAGTGTGGTGGCGAGAGCCCTGCTCAGCTCTAAAGAAAGAAACTGCATGCAGACAATTTTGTTGTTTAAAACAGTTGACTTAAAGTAGATTAATTATTGTTGATTAAAATTTTTTTAAACACCAACCTTTGAATTAACTCCAAACAATAATATAACATTTTATTGTTGTATGGTGTAGTAAATAGTTTGCAAGTTGGAGAATCACACAAGGTACCTGCATAACGCAAAATGTTCCTGAGGTTGGAGATTTTACGGAAACTATTTTTTTATTTTGTTGGATAAATACAACTTTTTATATTAATAAAAGTGAATCCAGAAAATTCGGCCTTTTACCTATTGGTAGCTCTGAGCCTCTTGAAATTAAAATTATGGAAGAACAAGTTTTTTTTTTAATTAAATCACTAATAATGGGGTTGTTATTAACTACACTTTTCCAACTGTACAAGGGAAATTAGCAGTGCTGCAGAGAGCACAAGTAGATACTTTTACACACGTGGACCAGGCTTTTTACAGTTGGTATTCAGACTGATGGGAAAGAGCCACCCTTTAAAATCAAAGTAACTGTCTGTTACTAATCTTATTTCATACTGATGTGGGTGAGTGATTAACCAAGCTTGCAATTAGGGTCATCCCATACAGAATGCTTTCTTTTCTTATGATAATGGCACATAAATCTGGAAGACTTTATGGAGAGAGAGGGAGATGAAAATTCCGAAAGACTACTAAAAAGCTGAGGAGATCAGGGAATATTTTTCTTAAAATTATTTAAACAAAATATGTCATTAAGTCTGTAGTGTTCACTACCTGTAAACCTTTTCCAGAACATATTAAACAGTGAGGAATTTATTTTAAAAAAGGATAAAACTCAAATGTGTCAGATGAGTGAAAAAAAATAACGAATGAACAAACAAACCATCCAATAATGAAAGTATATACGCTGGATTTGGTGTTGATCTGGGCGAAAAAGTGACTGTCTCAAAATAAAAGATTCCAAAGGTCACAGCACTCTAAAGAAGTCTGTAATAATTTTTTTGCATGTAAACTTCATATCCTGGTTATACTTATACACCTTAGGTAGGGATGTTAGTGTTGCCCATGATGACGTCTCCAGTAACAGCAATGAGTATGTTTCAGGGACTATGACCAGCCCAGGTCTCACGCAGCATGTTGGAGAAATGAGGACAGAGACTGGATGAAAGTCAAAGGAGAAAGCTTCACTTTGGTTCACCAAGCCAGCACCAGAGTTTCCATGACAAGCTCGTGGTAAAAAAAGGGTTTTTTTAGAGTTTTGTATGTGTATGACAGACAGTAAATTGAGGGGATCATGAAGATGTAAGAGATTTCTCAGGAATGCTCATGAATATGTAATAAGAGTGGGGTGCTGAGTCTTGACAGGATATGGTGTATTGGACCTATCCCTTTCAAATGACTTCCGAGTCAGCCTGGTGATGTCTTTACAGTGATTTTTGGGTCCTTGACCAGAGTGCTTCTGTTCCGGGGTGGTTAAAGGTCGTGATTGTTCTTTCTGCTCGCATTCAGCGGGCTAGATCTGTGCAGCTGATACTCACTTGCTGTGATGCCACACGTTCTAGGAGGAAAAAGGCTCAAAAGACACAAGAGACCAGGAAGGAAAGTACAGGAAAATGATGGGTAATAATGAAATATATATCCCAACATCCTGTGGCACTATCTCATATTTTAAAGGTAGATTCCTTGGGGAAGCTGTGGAATTTTTTAAATTAATGAATCATTTTATTGGGGCCTCTTACAGCTCTTATAACACTTCATTTATCAATTGTATCAAACACATTCGTACATATGTTGCCATTTTAATTTTCAAAACACTTTCTTTCAGCCCTTGGTATCAGCTCCTCTTTTTTCTCTCCCTTCCCCACCCTCATGGACACCTGATAAATTATAAATTATTATTATTTTCATATCTTACACTGTCCGCAGTCTCCCTTTGCCCACGTTTCTACTGTTTGTCCCCCTAAGGGGTGGTGGTGGTGGTGGTTTATATGTGGATCATTATAATCGGTTCCGTTTCCCCCCCTTTGCCCTCCACCCTCACCCTACCCTCATGGCATTGCAACCAACTCCCATTACCACTCCTGAGAGATTTTTTTGTCCTGAATTCATTGTGTCCAGAGCTCTTATTTGTACCAG
This sequence comes from Tenrec ecaudatus, assembly GCF_050624435.1. Lineage (NCBI taxonomy): Eukaryota > Metazoa > Chordata > Mammalia > Afrosoricida > Tenrecidae > Tenrec > Tenrec ecaudatus. Next base: position 40,729,993 of record NC_134548.1, on the reverse strand, counting down.
TGTACATGCTCTGGTCTGGCCAGATTTGTAAGGTAGAACTGGGGTCATGATAGTGGGGGATGAGGGGGAGAGAAAGCATTAAATGTCGTGTATTCTGTTGGTGCTATGCTACACCTTGGCTGACTCGTTAGTTCCTTGTGGCCCTTCTGTGAGGGAATGCCCAGTTGTCTACAGAGGGACTTGAGGTCTCCACTCCGATCCCCAGAAGAGCCCATTCCTTGGAGAAGGACATCGTGTTTGGTATGGTAGCGGGGCAGCAGAAGAGAGAGGGGGCCTCTCAAGGAAATGGATTGACACTGTGGATGCAACAATGGGATCAAGCATACAAAGAATGGTGAGGATGGTGCAGGACTGGGCTGTGTTTCATTCTGTGTGCAGAAGGTCACGATGGGCCGGAATTGACTTGAATTCACCTAACAACAATAATCTTTTCTCTCTGCTTCCAACTAACTTACATATTATTTTTCCCCATATTCTTATAATTGACAATAACCAATACATTTTTAATGCATTCTTAATTAACTTGAGACAAAAGTAGACACCAGAATTTTAAAATTTGTTTACCCTTGTCTTTAAAGGTTGTGTATATATTTGATTAATAATTAAATCTAGTAGTCTTTCTTGTAAGAATATAAATATTATCCTATCACAGGGAGCATTGCATTTCAAAAAAGATCTTGAAGTACTCTTTTTGATGATGAATTCAAAGCCATTTCTCTCAGATTTGTCATTCCTGGCGTAGGAAACCACTGTCAGTGCATTTCAACTTACCAATGACTATAGTATTCATCTTATGGATTCCATTTCATTTTTTATGTCTCTAATTTTCCTGGACTCATGTTTCATGCATTCCACATTCTGATTATCAATGCATGTTTACAGCTTCTTCTTTTCTTTTTAAGTTGTGCACCATCAGCACATGAATGTACTGAATGTTGTGGTGCATCCACATGACTAAGACCAGACCTACTTTCAAGAGGCAGTGTTTCCTCAGTCATATTTTGAATGCCTTCAAACATGAGGGGGCTTATCTTCTGGCACTAAATCAGATAATGTTCTGCTGCTATTTTAAAAGCTTTTAATGGCTAATAACCCAGCGAGTTACTACCTGCCTATTCCTTTTTCCTAGTTTGTTTGTAATTTGGAAGATCTAATGAAAACTGTTCTCATTGTGTGATCCTCTTGGTGTTTGAAATACCAGTTACATAGCTTCCAGCATCACAGCAACAGACAAGCCATCACCCGCCAACAAACTGACAGACCATTAGGGTGCTCTGTTATTTACATAATTTTATGTCAACTTGAAGATGTATAGAAGTGTAGGACTGGTATCCAACCTGTCAAACAGGTCACAGCATGATGATGCCTCCTTATGGGTGTGGCCTTCTTCAGTTGGGATGGTCTGGGGTGTTTTCTTGATGTATAGTTACTTATTTCCTATACATATATGAGTGTCTCTGGATTTGTTGCTCTAGACAACTCAGCCTAACACAGGTGTTTTAATTAAAGGCTCAATAAGAAGTAGCTTTCAAGGAGATATGATTGGCCAGTTCAAATCAATGCAGAGATACTAGCTCGGGCTATGGCGATTGTTTTGGAGAACTTTCAGAGGGGTAATCTGGGTAGATTTTCTGGAAGCACATATTATGCTCACCGGGATTTATTATGAAGTTTTAAAAAACTGAAAGATGGAATAGTGAGAGAAAAGGCCAGAAAAGTTGCACTGAGAATTGTTTTTATCTTGACAATGCACCTACTTATTCTTTGAGGGGAGAAAGAGCTGTCTCATGAGAATTTCCTTGGAAACCCTCACCCTATCTACCAAAAAATAAGTCCCAACATTGTCTTTCCAACTTATTTTTGTTCCTTAAATCACAGAATACTGGAAAAGAATGTAATTTAAGTCCCTCCAGGAACTCAATACTGCCCTTTGGACATGGTATAAATCTAAGAGTGGAGAATACTCAGATAATTTTCTAGAGAGATGGAAATGCTGCCATCCAATGTGTGTGGACATAGATGGAGGCTAGGTTGAGAAAAATAGCTTCATAATTTGATATTTTTATCCAATAGTGGTTTCTACTTGATTGCAGCAGAACTTCTTGACTTATTATTGTAATACACAGTCATGCTGTTCCTTAAAGCTTGCTGGTGTTTGTGGTGACTGTATCTTGGAAACCACTTCAAAGCTAACATTTTCCTCTTTGGCAAAGCTTTATTACAGGATTTAATTAAGTGATCTGGAACATGAAAACTAGATTTTACCAAGTTGTAGCTTTTTATAAATAACAAAGAATAATGAGCTCAGGAAGTTTGCTCATGTTTACGAAAGAGTTTCTAGTTTTTCAATGGTGCCCCTATTACCTGGATCCTTTTTAAAGAGGAAAACAGGCAGAAGTCAAGGGTCATTTTATTTGATGTTTTCTATTTCAGATGTTTACCTGAATGCCAAAGTGTAACAGAATTGAACAGTTCTAGATTGTGCTGTCACACTGCAATAAAATTTCAGCTTCCTGAATATTTACATTTTTTTAATATGTGGGTTCCAAGGAGACAGTTTAATAACTTGAACTCTGAGATCATAGTAGAGTTAGTACCCTGCTCTTGATAGTGGGCACAGAATTTAATCCAAAGGGCAATATCCTCATTTGAATATAAATAATAGTGACTCACTGGGTTGGTGTGAGTATTAAATGCATTCATTCATAGTAAGCACTGAAAAATAATGATGACAATTTTATTAAAAATAGTGTCAGAGCTGCTAGGCATTGAGGTGGTAAATGAGATCTGCAAAGCACATAGAAAGTTCCTGTGGGAGTGTAAGCAAGAAGCCAAAGAGAGAAAAGGGAGGGCATCCCCAGTGCTCCAATTTTCCCCCTGGAAGGAGAGGCAGGCGCTTCATTAAACATTAGGGATCATCTCTCTGCCAAGTGAATCACAACAGACAAAAGGTTCCTTGCAATGCCTGGACCCTGGAGCTACGGGCAGAGAGAGGAGTGGAAAACAACGGGGTCAAAGTGGAAAGGAGTGTCTTCCAGACGCCATCCAAAGGTCTAGGTCTAGGGAGAGACACCTGAAAAGTGTCTCAGCAGCACCTTCCCCATTCCCAGGCTCACCATAAGGAGGTATCCCCAAATGGAAGCACGTGGGCTAAAATACAGATATGCCTCTGGAGGAGATTGAAGGAGAAGACAGAGCCTTTGACTGCAACAGCTTTCTGGGATGGCAATGAGCTGCTAAGCACACTGTCGGGTGCAGCAAGGGCAGCTCTGCAAAATCACACAGAACTTCTCAGCTTCACTGCTTGACCTTTCAGGGTCCAAATGAGAAATTTCCTTACAGACCCGAACTGGTCATAATTTGAAGGGCTTTGACAATAACTGGATAATTAAACTGAGGCCACAACAGCTCAGAGCCATGACGAAAAATCACTCTAATTAGGATGAAAGAGGAATGAATGTATCCCTTAACCCCGATCATTGCTGCAGCAGAGGAAGATGTGCCATGGCCATCTTTAGAGAAGTATTAAGTTTTATCCCCTTGTAAGTCTCATAATGGACCTTTTGAATTTCATTGATTGCAGGGCAACATGAAACACTGGCCATCACCTACACTCCTGTCGGCAGGAAGTTGAGGACCATGGAGTTCTCACTAGGGCTGGTGTGAGAAAATAGACGCTGGTCTATTAAGCCTTTCAAACAGTATTATTAATGACGTCAGCAAAGGTCAGGGGCAAGAAGTATACTAATTTTCCTCATTGAATGGCCCCAGCAGTGTGACTCAACACCCAGCGTGGGCATATAAGTAGAGAGTCATTAGTGCCACCTGCTATTTCTAAGTAACTGAGTTCTGCCTGGTTTTAGAACGCCCACCTTATTTGGTTCCATGTGCCATGCTCAAAGGGAAAGGCTGTTTGTAATATTTGGAAGTTTCTAATGGATGCTCTCTATATCCAGGTTACATTAGCTAGAGGAAAACTGGTGAGAGCCTGGTTTCCACAAGTAAAAAGGATTGCCCAAAAGGGACACACACAGTGCCAAAAATGTAGGACTCACTGGCTATCATGGTATGCAGTCTTGGGGTGGGATTGGAGAGTCTCTGTAAGCCAGAGGCAAGCCTAGAGGAGATGAAAGCTGTCGCTATGGAGGGCCAAACTAGTCCTGACAGTGGCTCCCCTTCCCACTTTCCCTTATGTAAGACAGGAATGAATGGACATCTAGGGAGGTGTTTAGATACTGCGCTGTCAGAGTCCAGTTCTGGTAAGGCATCAAGTAGAGATTAATAGAGTTGAGGTACATAGGAAAAGATTATTGTAGAGAAAAATTATTTGTGTTGATGATGAATCTGATGTCAATCTGTAGGACTGTGGGTGACCTCTTCAACAGTTAATCAAAGTCATGGTGATAAATGGCCAGTGCCTGGGATATGTGTATCAATAAATTTGGAGAGGTAGCAAACACCCTGGCCACTTTGTGGGGAAGAGGGAAAAAAAGAGGTTAAATACCCTGCCATTTCCAATACTGCCCCATAGCTCTAGGGTTCAAAGGTACACATGCACTATCGGTTGGGAGGACTTCTCCCCATTGACTGTAACATGAATAGTTAGTTCTATGTGATGTGAAGTATTAATACTTTTGATACCCCAGGTGGATGAGTCCAAATTTAACTTGTATTTCTTTTGGGTTTAATAAAAATTCTGTCAGCGTGCAGTATAGCAACAATGAAACATACAACTTTCCTCTAATTCTTAAATGCTTCCCCCAGTCCCTACTATCATGATCCCAATTCTACCTTACAAATCTGGCTAGACCAGAGGATGTACACTGGTACAGATAGGAACTGGAAACACGGGGAATCGAGGACAGATGAACCCTTCAGGACCAGTGATGAAAGTGGTGATACCGGGAGGGTGGAAAGAAGATGGGTTAGAAAGGGGGAATGGATTATAAGGATCTACATATAACCTCCTCCCTGGGGGACAGACCACAGATAATTTGGTGAAGGGAGAGGTTGGAGAGTGTAAGACATGACAAAATATTAATAATTGATAAGTTATCAAGGGTTCATGAGGGAGGGAGGAGCGGGGAGGAAGGGCTTAAGTAAAGAGCAAATGTTTTGAGAATGATGAGGGTAATGAATGTACAAATGTGCTTGACACAAATGATATATGTATGGATTGTGAGATGAGTTATATGAGCCCCCAATAAAATGATTTAAAAACAAAACAAAAATTCTCCTCTGTATACTGATTTCTAATCCATAAAACTACTAATTCAAAGAAGAAGGGTCAACTTAAAGAAATGTTTAAGACCATGAAAAAGAAATGTTTAATTAAAAACAAAAAAAATCAGTTGATTCTGATTTATAATGACCCTATGGGGCAGTGTAAAACTGTCCCTGTGGGTTTCCAAGATGGTGTTTACCGAATAGAAAGCCTCATCTTTCTCCCAGAGAGTGGCTTCAAACTGATAACCTTGTGGTTAGTTGTCTAACTTCTAAACCAGTCAGTCACCCTAAAATGGATTCTGCTTATTATTTCTTGGGCCCATGTAGGTGAAGACAGAAGGAACCCCAGTGGTATAGTGGTTACTCATTGAGCTTCTAAACAAAAGGTCAGCAGTTTGAAGCCACCGGCCATGAAACTTGGGGCTTTCGTCTCCCATAAAGAGTTACGTTCTCAGACACACACACGGGTACGTCGACCCTGTCTCCCAGGGGCTCTATGAGTCTGCATTGACTGATGGCATGGAATTCAGTCTGGGATTTGCTTGTTAGTTATTGTTGTCAGAAATGGAGGAGTCAGGGCTTAGTGGAGAAGCAGGTTGTTGTCTGTTACCCTTAGTTGTTTAGTAGTCATTCTAATCTCCATCAGTTTGAGTCTTCAGGAAGGGACCCAAGAAGTTGGAAAACCCTTAAAACCACTCTCCATGGAAATATAGTGTCAAACAAAGAAAAAGGTTTAGAATAGAAGGAATCGGGCAAAACAAAAACCCCTAATTAGCAAAACATAATGTACAAATGAGTACCAATTTGGGGAATTGTTGCGTTGAGGTCTCAGACTGCTTGCCTGAATTGTGTAGCTGAGGCTGGAGTTTTCTTGTCCCTCCCCATAAACCATTTAAACCTGCCTTTAATGGCCCATAAAACATGACCCTTACAGCATGGAAATAACATGAAGATGGAGAATCCATCATGTGCTGCATGATTGGCCCCACTGTGGTGTAGCGTGGGACACAAATTCAGGACCATAATCCAAGGCAATATGCTCAGTGACTCCAAACAGTAAATAAGTGTGGTCCTGTAGGGCCCAGATAGTGTGGCCTGAGTAGGGGAATTCATGGGATGGCTGTGCCAACCCTAGATAAAATATCTACTATAGTCGGATCCAGCAGAAACCTCCAGACAGGACAAGAGGACCAATGTGATATATTTGCTTTGGTTGGTTGGAGGGATCTGTCTCAGGACAGTGTTTTTAGATAGGCTGGAGTCTGGCAGGTAGAACACATTTTCTATTCTGCTTTACCCTCTCCTGGTGATAATGGACGTCCATGTATGTAGGCCTACTCTAGGGTTGTGTCTGTATTCCCATGATCCATCTGTTCATGAATCCAGGAGGTGGCCACACCTCTGTTTTCTCTGGGACAAAGAATAATTCTGCCCTCTTGATTACCTGAAAAACAATGTCTGCTCATGGGTTATGATTCCATTTCTTAGTTTATTGGCCTTTCTGGTAAGCATCTAGGTGGATAAGAATAGAATATTGGTGGCAGAGCAACATTTTTTATTCAAATGCCTCATCTCCCCAGAGGACGTATTTTACATGCCACTCTGAGACTTGCAAGGTCATTAGCCACAAGCATGAGATAGGTAGGCTCATGGTATTTACAATTTTCCATTTGCCTTAGTAGGAGCCTGGGTGAAGTATTGCTTATGCTTTGGGCTACTAACTGCAGTGTTAGCAGTTCCAAACCATCGGCTGCTCAGCAGGAGAAAGGCGTGGCCTTCTACCCCCATAAAGAGTTACAGTATCAAAAACTCACAAGGATAGTTCTACACTTCCCTATTTTTTGGGGGGGGTTAATAGTAAGGACTGACTCAGTGACAGTGAGCTCTTTGCCTTACAAATTGGTATAGGATCTGTTATTCCCCTCCCCCTCGAGGCAAGAGAACTCTGGTAAACCCTACATCAAAACAATAAACCCACTGCGAGGAAGCCGATTACTACTCAGAGCAACTCTTCCATATTGATTATTTTTAAAACTGAGACGTCTGTATAAAAGTTGCTGATGCTTTCTGATTCATGTGTAGATTCAATGGGAAGGGTTGAAAGAATAGTGTTCGTATTAGTCATGGAAGCTATCAATGTCCCCTAATAAATGGGAAAAAAATGTAAACAATCTGCAAACCATAAAACCAAACCAAACAAACAAACAAAACTGCCATGAACACCCACTAGCATTTACTGAGACTCATTGGCATGAATGGCAAGCTGTCCTCAGACTCTTGAAAATGATTCATTATTGTTTATTGAGAGTGCCCTGTGGGCTTTGTTAAGGGCACCTGAAAGTGTACTATGGCATGTTCAGATTGTCCTCTTATCCAAGTCTGATTCCTCTCTTTGGGTTGCAGATCCAGCCCTAGTGCTTCCCCGTCCCTGCAAATTCTGCCCACGTAGTTGGACATGCCCTCCATTCTCAACCACCTAACGGAGTTCTGGAGCTTTTTAGATCTTCTTCCAGTCTTCATCTGACCCTGCGTTCTTGCCTAAGACTTCACTACATGGTGACTGTACTGCCAACTCAGGTGCATCAGAACTACCCCAGGAATTTCAGGCCGCCATCAACCAATTCATGAACCCAGACTCTAAGCCTCTCCCTGGCCTACTACTTCAACCAAGAAGATGGGGCCCTTAAAAACTTTGACACCTAATTTCTCCTCCAATTGCTCAGGAAGCACCAGCACTTAGAGGTCCTCATGCAGCTGGAGAACCAGCTTGGGAGCCAAATCCTGCTCATGACATCAGAAAGCCAGACATGGATGGATGACCAAGGCAGTGTGCTCAACCCCATGGAATGAGCCTTCCATGGGGAACAAGATGTCAACCTGAGTCTCGTGGCCTTGCCTTAGTTGGCTAATGGACAGGGTGACCCACAGGTATATAAAAGTCTCCCTAGCAACCCAGGCCCTGACCTCATGCACCTCAGGATCTCCATGGATGGAGATGCTACCAAGCCACAGAGGTAGGGAGAGAATGAATAGTAGGGGGCTCCGGAAAGAGATGTAATATGGGTTAAGGTCAGTATAGAGAGGATTAAGAGTGAAGGGGTGGTGTCTAGTCTGTCAATCAGGTCATAGCTGATGAGGCCTCTGTGTCTGCATAACCTTCTCCTGAGAAGTCTGGGAACTACTATATTGATTTCCTCCTTGGAGGCAGGAGTCTCTTCTCTCTCTCTCTCTCTCTCTCTCTCTCTCTCTCTCTCTCTCTCTCTCTCTCTCTCTCTCTCTCTCTCTCCTCTCCACTCTCTGGGAGATGCTCTACTGACAAGACACATGGTACTATGCAGATAGAATGGGTGCCCTAGGAATGAAGAGGACTTTATAGATTGATATCAGAAATATAGGCTAATGTCAGACTTTTGAACTTGATCCATACTGGGCTGGGATGTTTTCCTGAGATTCAACTGCTCTTGTATATAAAGCTCTTTCTCACACACATATGAGAGTGTCCATGGACTTGTTTCTAAGTCTACCCAGACTAACACAGTCAGTAACACTGAAAATGGTTAGGAGTCTGAGAAGGACCTGGTGCCAGAGCCTAGAAGGGAGCCTGGTGGCAGGGTAGAAGCTAGAGCACAAAGCTGCTGACAGGAAAGCAGCAGGAGAGCTGAGCAAGCCTGCTCCCAGGACTGTGCACTCCATCTATGCTCATCATGATTTGGGCCAGTTAGCAGCAAGGAGGTCAAGGGAGTGAAGCAGAAAGGTATAGAGGTGTGCACGACCAGAAGGGGTCTGAGAGTATCTAAGAGAGTAGTTCTCGTTGGACACTGCTCTGGACTCAAAGGAATATGTTCAGTGTCAAATTATCCCAAAACCAAGGGGACCGTGATTTAATTACCTGTGCCTACTAACTAATCTTTAGTGATTGACATTCTGGCTGCAAGAATGGGCTCAAACATAAGAGTAGCTGTGCCAATAGTGCAGGACCAGGCAGTGTTTCCTTCTGTTGCACATAAAGTCCTTTGAGTTAGAATTAATTGGAACCATCTTAATGACACCTAAAAACAATAGATGGATGAATGGATAGATAGATCGATAGATCGATCGATAGATAGATAGATAGATAGATGATAGAGTGTGGTATGGTATGATATGATATGATAAAATTATATGATATCTTGGCTTTTCTTCAAAATAATGAGAGAAAAAAATTTGCTGTCAGCTAGGTACATGAAACATACACTTCTACTTTTACACGCAAACATGTTTTCATCACAGAAATATAAGAACAATAATTTCACATGCTTTAGATTTGTTGTTGAGATTATTATAGAGCACTCTTTTAAGGCCACTAAGTCTTGTTAAAACTAATAACCCAAATCTAGCTCATTCTTTCACACTCATAGATCTCAACATAAATGAGTTTCATAAAGTTATAATTTATTTATATTCCTTTAAAAAGCAAATTCTATATATTCAACTGGAAAAATATAATATTCAGATATGACCTTTGCTATATAACTTTACCCTGAAAAACATCTTTTTCTGTTTCTGACAAAAGCAATAATATATATATATTTTTACTGCATTTAAGAACTGCTACCACAATTTTATTTATTTTATTTCCAAGAATATGGGAGAATGGTTTTATGCAGAGAAAACATATGTGTTATGTTTAAAAAAAACCCAACTTTTTGTTGACTGAGTAAGTCATCAGAAGCCGGATGATGGGAGGAAGAAAGCCTCATCAGGATTGGAAGAAACCTTATTAACAATCAGAGATGGGTAAATGGTACACCTTCCTTCTTGAAAGTGAGGAGGACTTGAAGCACTTACTGTTCATTATCGAGGACTTCAGCCTTTGGAATGTATTATAACTCAGAGTACAGAAAAGCAAACTCCTCACAACTAGCCTAGTGGATAATATCATGACAAATGGAGAGATGATGAAGGTTGTCACGGATGTTGTCTCGCTTGGATCCACAATCAATGTTCATGGAAGCAACTGTCAAGAGATCAAACAACACATTACATTGGGTATGTCTGCTGCACAAGACCTCTTTAAAGTGTGGAAAAACAAGGGTGTTCATTCAAGGGCAAAGGTGCATCTGACCCAAGCCATTTTCCGTCTTCTCATATGAGGGAATATATTGGACATTGAGCTGCTCTGTACTCCTTCACCTAAATCATAATTTTCAAAACAACACCCCCTCAAAAAATTTGTTCAATTTCATCCATTGCAGTCCCTTTGGTGTCCCATCACTTATTCCACTTTCTTCTTGTGTTTCCTGTTTCCATTCCCCTTTGCTTCCTAACTCTCTGAAATGTTATCTTGGGTAAATATTACCCCTTTGATCTTAAATAGTTGGCTATTCTACCACAGGGATGAGTCACTGAAGGGTGACTAAGGGCTGTAGTCTCAGGAGTCCCACCTGTTTCTATCTAACTAGTAAGCCTGATTGCTTTTATGTTTTGAAGTTTGTCTCACATTTTTCACCCACTCTATCCAGGACCTTCTAATGTTATCTTTTCAAAGCAGTTGGTAGTAGGAGGCAGCTACAATCTAGTTCTTCTGTCTCACGGTTATGAAAAGTTATGTTTGCATTCCCAGCTATTCCATTGGACTAATTATTTCCATATATCTTTTGATTTTTATAACTTTTTTCTGTTTGATGGGAAGAGACTTATTTTGCACCTTAGAAGTTTTACAAACCCAACTTGCAACTCTGCCAAGTAGGATGTAGAACATTGTCTTTGTGAACAATGTTATCCACTAGACTCTGGTGTCCCTGGACACTGTGGTCCTGATACTCATTCCCTGAAGAATTTGTTTTAGTTGTGCATTTTTAAAGAACTATTAATTGACTGTATTGAAATTGTTTACATTGCACTTCTAAAATTAACTTTATTTTTCTTGCTAAATGCCATCAGGTCCGTTCAGACTCAGAACTACTGTATATACAACAGAACCAAACACTGCCCAATCCTGCGCCACCCCCACAATTGCCCTTATATTTCAGCCCATTGTTGCAGCCACTGTCTTAATCCATCACATCAAGGACCTTCTTTTTTGCTGCTGCTACATTTTCTACCATGTTGTAATCCATACTGAAGGCTGCAGTTCTTGATCATCATCAACAAGTGCTTCAAGTCCTCCTCCCTTCTCAGAGGGCAGGCTATTGCTCTGGATGGCCTAGGGTGGTCTAATCAGTGACCCAACTGAGGCAGTTAGTGGAGTGCCTAGTTTATCTACTACTTAAGTGAGAGTTACTTGAGCATTGGATCTTAGGGCTTCATTGCAGGCTGAAGGGATGCTAGGGCAGGAATGTCGTCAGTTGGGGACCCTTATTGTGGGAGGAGGGAGGTGAGAGGATTGGTGCCTGGGTGATTGCCTGTCCAGAGGCACCCACCTGCTGAGGGATGTCAGAAGCGTGGGTAGTCTGGAGGCCAGGTTTGTGTGGCTTATACCTGGTGGTTGTTTAAAGTAAATCTGAAGTCTATCATGAGATGGGTCAGGCTAGTACTACAGCTGTCAGCTTGCCCTCTGTGTTGCTTTGCTAAAGTGTGTGCTGTCTGGGGGATGTGGTCAAGGTCAGGTGTAGAGTACTGGAGAACAAAGTGGGGAAAGAGAAAAAGGAGAGAATAATAAATAAAGAAAAATTGAAAAGTAAAGTTTGGGTAGTGGTTTTATCTACACCAAGCTGCCCATGCAGAGCTTTCTGCCAGAGGCCAGCGAAGCACTAGTCCTGGCTGACTGTATTACCCAAGGGACTGTTCTGGGCAGGAATGGAGCCCACAGAAGCTACTCCTGCTAAAAGCCTATTGTAAATGGAGTCTGTGGGCAGAACTTACTGCTCCCCCACTTTAAGAAGCATAGGTCTATTTCTCTTTATGTTGGAATTCTTGCTCCCAGCAACTGCCTCCTGCATTGAATGAAAAGAGTCAGACCTCAGCGTGTGACAGGTAGGTTTATTGTATCAACCTGGCCAATAGAAACATGTGGGATTGATAAGGTTGCAGTTTGGTTGGAAGGCAAAGAGATACATGATTCTGCAAGGCCCACACCTCTCCCTCTTGATGGCCATTTTAGTTAGTTCACGGCCTCAACTTATGAGCTACACTATCTGTGAGCTACACTACCTGTGAGCCAGCCAGCCCATGAATCTTTTCTCTAGAGCTGGAGGTTCCTTCGAGGCCTGCTTCGCCATGCTGCTGTAGTGTACATTGCTTGAGCTTGAGGCTGGTGGATCCTGTTGTGCATTGCTTGAGTTTGATATTCCATCTGGGCTTGCTTCCCTAAGCTCCTGAGTTGTTGACTGTTGGTGACCTGCCCTGCTGTTTGCTGCCTATGGGTGGACTGCCTGCATTGCCTGAGGGAAGACTCAGCTTTCTCCTTCCTTGACCTTGGACCCAGAAGTGCTCATGAGTTGAAGGACTTTGAGCATATTAACTTCTAAGGAAGTGAGTTGAACTGAGCCCTCTGTGCTGCTGTGTGGACTAATTAGCTATTATATTCCTTTGTGCTGTATCAATCTCTATATATGCATAGTCATAAGTGTCCTGCTTTTGTTTCTCTAGAGCAGTGACTCTCAACCTTCCTAATACCGCAACCCTTTAATACGGTTCCTCATGTAATGGTGGCCCCCAACTATAAAATTATTTTCGTTGCTACACTATAAGTGTAATTTTTCTTCTGTCATGAATTGGAATGTAAATATCTGATATGCAGGATGTATATTCATTGTTACAAATTGAACATAATCAAAGCATAATGATTAATCATAAAACATTATGTAATTATATAATGTGTAATATTTATTTCTAATGACAAATAAGTGAAATTTTGTCTTGAAGCATAGTGAAGCATGGTGTAGCATCTTCACACCATACTCATGTGGGCACATCTGCATGTGAGTGCACCTGCCTGGAGACAGATAGAGGAGCAGTGTCTCGGTTCTTAAGACCATCAGAATTATGTGTTTTCCGATGGTCTTAGGCAACCCCTGTGAAAGGGTCGTTCGACCCCCCAAAACGGGTCACAGCCCACAAGTGGAGAATCATTGCTCTAAAAAACCTACCTAGTACGCTTGGTACCTGGAGTGGATCTACAGCAGTGGTTCTCAACCTTCCTAATGCCGTGACCCTTTAATACAGTTCCTCATGTTGTGGTGACCCCAAAAATATAAAATTATTTTCGTTGCTACTTTGTAACTGTAATTTCGCTACTGTTATGAATTAGGTGACCCCTGTGAAAGGATCATTCAACACCTAAAGTGGTCTACCCATAGGATGAGAAGGCTGATCTCAAGCAACAAGATCATAAATATGGGCTTCTCAAATTGGCTCTCCAGCCTGATTAGGCTTAACAACACTGACAATGCTGTCTGTCTCTACCCCTAAAGGTATGGATAAGTCTGCCACCCTTACTAGAGTGGGTGGTGTTAATCCATGGTGTGACGTAGCAAAGCTAATGTCCACAGTATCACCACCTATAGATGAAGTGATGGTGAGCAGAGAGATTCTGGGTGATTGTGTGTTTGATATCTTCCAGCAGTTTTGTCAGGATGAGAAGTGTAGCTAAGCTGGTTGGCTGGTCCTCCTTACAATAGAAAATGTGGTCAAGGAAAGGGATCATCTCAGAACCTCAGAAGGATGTCTCCATGCCAAATAACAGACCTAAAAGCTTCTGCATGTGCTACAAAGGAGAGTCTTCTCTCCTCTAGCAATTGAGCTGACATTGCCGAAACCCAAATCCAGAGTCTCACATACGAGTAGCTGAATTACAACATCAGCTGAATTGCAGGTCTAGAATAGGGTCTGATATTAAAGTAAGGGCATTAATCAAAAAGAATTGGAAACCTGAAACATGGCATGGAAACATATGAGCTGATGATCCAGAAAAGGAGGACATTGAGCCCCTAGAGTCAACTGAGCCACGCCAGTCAATAGATCCACCCCTCCCACCTAAGAGAATGAATCCACTATTAGTAAAACAACTCACACTTGAGCAAATTAACCAAACTGTTCAAGCTGAAAAGCCAGGTGGCTTTGTAGCGTTGCCCAGGGGAGATACTTTACAAGAGGAAACATGCCCACAACCCATTATTTCCTCTACCTAGAACTATGATTAAGTCTCAGAAAGTTCCTAAGGGAGGTTCAGATGATGACTCAGTATGCTCTACTCATAAAGATCTGCTCTAGTTTTCTAATGCATACAAGCAAAAGCCTGGGGAATGTTCCTGAGTTACTAAGGGTGTGGGGTACTGGTGAAATGAATGTAACATTAGATCAGTCTGAGTTTCCTGATATGGGACCCCTAAGCACAGATTCTTCCTTCAATGTCTCAGCAAGATAGGTTATAAGAAAGATCTAATTGCTTATTTGGTTGGTTAACTGAAGCATGGGCTGCCAGATGGCCTAGATTATACAACTTCAGGTACCTGACCTACCTTGGTACACTGTGGAAGAAGGCTTCCAAAAGCTAGGAATTTTGGTATGTTGGAATGGATCTAGCAGAATAATCCCATAGACCCAAAAAAGGAGTGCTCTGAGGATATACCTTTTACCACAACCACTCCTGTACTTGATAGTTTATGTACACGAGGATTACCAGTGGGAACTTCCCTAAGTGAACTCTGACATTTGCCTACAATGGGGCTAATTGGGCCACTGTGGTGGTAGGGGGCATGTGTCAGGACTGAATCAACAGAGACATGGTAGACATGGTTATTGTAATGGACAGCAAGGCTTCCATAGTAACCAAAGCAACCTGTCTCACGTGGACCTGTGGCATTGGCTACTTAGCCACAGTGTTCCTATGAGTGAAATACATGGGAAACCTACCAAATATTTACATGATCTATACAGCAGAAGAATGCTAGATCAGGTGAACAGCAGAATAGACACCCATGACTGCTCACTCAGTTCCCAGACCTAAGCCAGTTTACAGACTTACAACCCCTTTGTGTTAGTCTGGGTAGACTAGAGAAACAAATCCATGGACACACATGTGTATAAGAAAGAGATTTATCATATCATTGAGTGCACACCTCCATAATATCACTGAGGACAAATGGGTACATAAGCAAATATGGCGAAGAAAGCTGATGGTGCCCGGCTATCAAAAGAGATAGCATCTGGGGTCTTAAAGGCTTGAAGGTAAACAAGCAGTCATCTAACTCAGAAGCAACAAAGCCCATGTGGAAGAAACTTACTAGCCTATGCGATCACGAGGTGTCAAAGGGATCAGGTATAAGGCATCATCAGAACAAAACAAAAAAATCTTACCATAGTGAATGAAGGGGGAAGTGCAGAGTGGAGACTCAAAGCCCATTTGTCAGCCACTGGAGATTCCCTTGCAGAGGGGTCTAGGGGAGGAGATGAGTCAGTCAGGGTGCGATGTAACACTGATGAAGAATACAGCTTTCCTCTAGTTCCTAAATGCTTTCTCCCCACCCCCCCACCCCACCCCCCACTATCATGATCCGAATTCTACCTTGCAAGTCTGGTTAATGGAGAGGGTGTATACTGGTGCAGAAAGGAGCTGGAGGCACAGGGAATTCAGGGCGGATGATACCTCCAGGACCAGCTGTGTAAGTGGCAATACTGGGAGGGTAGAGGGAGAGTGGGTTGGAAAGAGGGAACCGATTACAAGGATCTACGTGTGACCTCCTCACTGGGGGATGGACAATAGGAAAGGGGGTGATGGGAGACATCAGACAGGGCAAGATAGGACAAAAATAATAATTTATAAAGTATAAGGGCTCATGAGGGAGGGTGGAGTGGGGAGGGAGGGGGAAAAAGAGGACCTGATGCAAAAGGCTTAAGTGGAGAGCAAATGCTTTGAGAATGATGAGGGCAATGAATGTACAGATGTGCTTTACACAATTGATGTATGTATGGATTGTGATAAGAGTTGTATGAGCCCCTAATAAAACGTTTAAAAAAAGAGATAGAGATTTATATATAAGAGCAATTGAACATTGAGGAAACATCCCAGCCCAGTGCAGATCAAGTCCATAAATCTGATATTAGCCCATATGTCCAACAGCAATCCGCAAAGTCCTCTTCAGACTCACGAAACACATGCAATGATGCCGAATGCAGGATGATCACAGGCCAGTGGGCAGAAAATCTTTGGATCCAGTGGCATTGTAAGCATCTCAGTGCTGGCAGGGGTCACTATGTGGCTTCTCCGGCTTCAGAGGTCTTGTCAGCTGCCATGTCTCCTAGGGAGTAGCAGAGAGAGAGAGGTGTCTTCCACCTCCAAGGATTAAGTACCAGATTGCCCAGAATTCTTAGGAAAAGGCCATGCTCACACAGAAGTCTCATTGGCTATCTCTAGATTAACAGCCTAGACTCCACCCCTGCCCTCTTAATCCTTAAATTGACACCAGATTAGGTGATTAACACACCCTTGAATGAGGATAAGGCCAGGTTTCTTTGAAGAAGGACCTTGCTACATAACTGAAGGTTTCTACTAGTAGTCTTTCTTCTGGTCTTCCCTCAAAGAGGCTTGCGGTCATTCACAAGAGTGACTGTTCATTGGGGGAAAGGAAATAATCACTCTTTTGGGGGATTACTGGACACTGACTCTTAACTGATACTAATTCCCGGAGACCCAAAATGTTTCAAAAGCCTGCCAGTCACAGTGGGAGCATATGGAGGTCAAGTTATCGATGGAGTTTTAGTTCAGGTACACCTCACTGGCTGGTCCAATGGGCCCCAGAAAACATCCTGCTATTATTTCCCCAGTTCCAGAATGCAACATTGGAATAGACATACTTAGTTACTGGCAGAACCTCCATATTGGATCCCTGAAATGTACAATAAGGGCTATTATGATAGGAAAGGCCAAATGGACACCACTAGAACTGCCTCAGTAGGACAATAGTAAACCCAGAGCAATAATGCATTCCTGGAGGGATTGCAGAGATCAGTACCACCATCAAAGACTTGAAGGATGCAGGGTTGGTAATTCCTTACATACCCCCTATTAACTCACCTATTTGGCCTTAAAAAGTTAGATGGATCTTGAAGAATGACAGTAAATTATTGTAAACTTAACTAGGTGATGACTCCAATTGCAGCTGCCATTCCAGATATGATTTTCATTGCTTGAAGAAGTTAATACATCTCCTGGTACTTGGTATGCAGCTATTGAACTGGCCAATATCTTCTTCTCAATACTAGTCTCAAAGTACCACCAGAAGCAGTTTGACTTCAGCTGGTTGGGTCAACAATATACTTTCACAACTCTCCCCCAGAGGTACATCAACTAATTCACCCTGTGCCATAATTTAGTCAGAAAGGACCTTGATTGCATGTCTCTTCTGAAAAAATGTCACAGAAGTCTATTATATTGATGGCCTATGCTGATTGGACCCACTAAGGAGGATTATCAAAGACTCTAGGTTCATTGGTACAATATCTGCGTACAAGAGGTTGGGAAATGAACCCACCAAAGATTCAGGCACCCTCCACCTCAGTAAAATTTCTGGGGATCCAGTGGTGTGGGGTATGACAAGACATTCCTACTAAAGTGAAGAATAAGCTATTCCATCTACCCACCGCCCTTCTCCAACAACTAAACAGCAGGCACAATACCTAGTGGGCCTCTTTGGATTTTGGAGGCAACCTATCCCTCACTTGGGTGTTCTACTTTGACCTATTTATCAAATAACACGAAATGCCTCCATTTTTGGATGGGGCCCAGAAAATGAAAAGTCTCAGCAACAGGTTCAGGCTGCCACGAAAGCTGCTTTGCCACTGGGATCATATGATCCAGCTGACCCAATGGTGCTAGAGGTGTCAGTCGTAGAATGAGATGCAGTGTGGAGTCTTTGGCAGGTCCCTATTGATGAATCACAGCGTAGACCATTGGGATTTTGGAGTGAAGACCACTATTCTCCATTTGAAAACCAGCTGTTGGCCTGTTACTGGGCCTTAGTGGAAATTGAACACCTCACCATGGGCCACAAAGTCACCATGAGGCCTGATCTGCCCATCATGAACTGGGTATTGTCTGACACACAGTCATAAAGTTGGATGTGCACAGCAACACTCCATTGTTAAATGAAAGTGGTATATATGAGATCAGGCCAAAGCAGGACCTGAAGGGACAAGCTGCATGAAGAAGTGACCCAAATGCCCACAGTCTCCACTCCTGTCACAGTAACTTCCTCTTCCCAATCTGTACCTATGGTCTCCTGGGGATTTCCTTTTGATAAGTTAACTGAAGAGCAGAAAATTCATGCTTGGTTTACTGATGGTTCTGCGCAATATGTGGGTGCCACTCGTAAGTGGACAGCAGCAGCACTACAGCCCCTTGGTAGGATCTCCCTAAAGGAGAGTGGTGAAGGGAAATCCTCCCAATGGGCACAATTTCGAGCAATGCACCTCGTCATTCAGTTTTCCTGGTAGGAGAAATGGCCAAATGTGAGATTGTACACTGATTCAATTAGCTGTGGCTAATGGCTTGACTGGATGGTCAGAGAATTGGAAAGACCATGATTGGAAAATTGGTGACAAGGAGGTGTGGGGAAGTGGTATGTAGATGGACCTCTCTGAATGGGCCCAGGAAGTAAAGGTAATTGTGTCTCATGTGAACGCTTACAAAAGGGTTACCTCTGAAGTGGAGGACTTTAACAATCAAGTGGATAAGACTACAACGCCTTGTGGAGACTAGTTCTCCTTTTTCCTCCACCACTTCTGTCATTACCCAATGGGCACATGAACAAAGTGGATATGATTGCAGGTATCAAGGTTATGCATGGATACAGAAGCATGGGTTTGTACTCACAAAGGCTGATTTGGCCACTGCCACTGCTGAGTGCCCCATCTGCCAGCAGCACAAGCCAACATTGATTCCTAGGTATGGTACCATTCCTTGTGGAGATCAACCAGCAACCTGGTGGCAGGTTGATTACATAGGACCACTTCCATCATGGAGAGGTCATTGTTTGTTCTTACTGCAACAGGCACCTACTCTGGATATGGATTTGCCTTCCCTGCACATGATACTTCTGCCAAAACTACCATTCGTGGACTTACAGAATGCCTCATCCACCAACATGGCATCCCACATAGCATTGCTTCAGATCAAGGAACTCACGTCACAGTAAATGGAATCCACTGGTCGTATCATGTTCCTCATCATCCTGAAGCAGCTGGCTTGATAGAAAGATGGAATGGCATCCTAAAGACATAATTACAGTATCAGCTAGGTGGCAACACCGTGCAGTGCTGGGGCAATGTTCTCCAAAAGTCTGTATATGCTCTACACCAGTGGCCAATATATAGTGCTGCGTCTGATATAGCCAGGATTCATGGGTTCCAGACAGAAGGGGTAAAAGTGGAGTCGCACCACTCCCTATTACTCCTAGTGATCCACTTGCAGCATTTTTGCTCTGGTCCCAGCAACCCTATGCTCTTCAGTCCTGGAGGTCCTAGTTCCAAAGGAATGAATTCTCCCACCTGTAAACACAGCATGGATTCTACTGGGCTGGCAGCTGAGAATGCCCGCTGGCTACTTAGGGCTCCTTATCCCTTTGGATCAACAGGTAAGGAAAGGTGTCACTGTACTGAGTGGTGTGATTGATCCTGATTACCAAGGAGAAATTGGACTGGTGCTACATAATGGAGGTAAAGAAGAATATGTCTGGAATCCAGGAGACCCCATAGGCCGACTCTTAGTGCTACCATGCCCTGTGTTGAAAGTCAATGGTAAGTTACAGCAACCCAATCCTGACAGGATGTATGATGACCCAAACCTCTCAGGAATGAAGGTCTGGGTCACCTCACCAGGCAATGAACCATGGCAAGCTGAGGTGCTGACCGAGGGCAAAGGTAATACTGAATGGGTAGTAGAAAGTAGTCTTACCTATCACTTACAACCATGTGATCAATAGCACAAGCAAGGTTTGTGATTGTCAGTTTATCTTCTTTATATGTGCTTATTGAATGTCTTTGTTCATGTATGATGTACTAGAAAAATTAGATTCAGTATATTTTCATTTATATGTATGATAGATATATGATTTTAGGTGTAAGTTTGATTCATTAATGTCTGAAAATGATATATGGCTAAGGAATTATGTACAGATACCAAGTAGGCAAGGATGGACTGTGATAGATAGGCTTACTGTGACAACCTGGCCAATAGGAACATGTGGAATTAATAAGGTCAATGTTTGATTGGAAGGCAAAGAGATAAATGGCAAGGCCTGCCCATCTTGCTCTTGCTTTCTGGTGATTGGACCAACATGCGGCTACTTTAGCTAGTTCTCTGCCTCAACTTGTGAGCAACACTACATTTGGGACAACCAATCCGTGGATTGTTACACTCGAGCATGAGGTTCCTTCAAGATTGCTTCCCCACGCTGCTGGAGTGTACATTGCTTGAGCTTGAGGCTGATGGACCCTGTCGTCTTGCATCACTTGAGCTCAGTATCCCACATGGGCCTGCTTCACTATATCCTGAGCTGCTGACTGTTGGTGAACTGTCCTACTGTTTACTTCCTGTGGGCACACTGTCCACATTGTCCATTGCCCGAGGAAAGACTCAGTTGTCTGCCTCCTTGTCCTTGAACCCAGCAGCCCTCATGAGTGGAAGGACTTCCAGTACATTAACTGGTCCACAGAAGTATGTCAAACTGAGCCCTCTGGATGGCTGTGTGGACTAATTAGCTGTTATATCCCTTTGTGCTGCATAAATCTATCTATCTATCTATCTATCTATCTATCTATCTATCTATCTATCTATCTATCTATCTAACCATAAGTGTCCTTGTTTTGTTTCTCCAGAAAATTCCTGCCTAACACACGGTAAATAGGGGTATCTGAGAAGGCAGAATAAAGATTCAATGAGTGATGTTTTAGGGGTAGTTGATTTTCACATAATGAATGCATTGTCATATTGTGAAAGTATTACTTGATATAAAAGTAGTATTGTTTGCCAGACAGTTGTTTAATGCTACATCCTATGTTGTGTAAGATACTTCACAGTATTCTTAGACCTGCTTATGTTACTAGTAAACATTGGGTTTTTAGGTTTAAATGTATAATTTATAGAGCAAAACTTTAAATTTGAAATTCACTTAAAATTCTAAGAATTAGCAGGATTATGCCCACTCTGAAGGCTCTAAGCGTCTCTTCCCTTGCCTCTTCATAGCTTCCCATGACTGCTTGAAATCTCTTCTCTTTCATCTCATTGTCTTCTCTCCCTGTGTATCCCAGTGTATCTATGTTTTCACATGGTTGTCCTATATGGACACCAGTCATTGAATTCAATGCCCACTTTAATACAGGAAAACATTGTTAATTGATTATGTCTGCAAAGAGTCTCCAAATAAAACCATATTTTGAGGCCCGAGTTGGCATCAATTTTGAGGGGCATTCTTCAATCTAGTTTACCTAAACAACCCACATACTTATGAGGGACAACAATTTGTTTTTTTCAGCCATCAAGTTTTGGGATGATTTGTTAAGTAGTAATAGATGGTTGACACCGTGTAATTACACCAATCTAATCTTTACACAATCATGAAGCTCTTAACACTGGTGAAGTCTTAGAAGCTTGGAAACACTACATTGGGTAGCTGTGAGCCAGAATTAAGAGCTACAGTAGCGTAGGGGGTTTGTATTGAACTGTTACCCTCAAAGTTTTCAGCTCAAACTCACAGGCTTCTCCATGGGGGTAGTTCTACTCTGTCCTACAGGGTTGCCATGAGTCAAAAAATCAAGAGCAGTTAATTTGTTACTGGTTTTTGGTATGAGTCAGAATTGAGTTAAGGACAGTGGGTTTGGATTGGATAAGAAACAATGGCAGAAATTAGTCGAAATGTTTGTTACACATCACTCATTTTTTTAGTAGTGGAGTTAGAATCCAAATCCCACATTTCCAAATGAATGGCCTTCACCTTTGACCAATAATATATTGGCCAAACACATCAGTGGCCTCATTTTAGTACAGTAATTTTTATGATTTTCTGTATACTATATAGTTAGCTTCAAGAGTGATTTCTTTTCTAAAAGCTGGTAGAAAGAGACATAAAAGATCATCAAATTTCTCTAGAATTTTTAAGCCCCCTAATTGAGTTATCACTCCTCGTTGAGTTATCAGTTATCACACTGTATCTAGCACATACTAGGCATTCTGTTAAATATGTTCAAAACTAATTGATTTACTCATATCATTTGGGTAAATTTTAGTATGGAAAATATTTGAGCATGAAATTTTGATATGTAGAATTCCTAAAAAAATGTATGAGTTATTATCCTTTCAAACTGGTTTTAATACCATAGAGCAGGTGTTCTCAACCTGTGGGTCGTGACCCCTATGAAGGTTGACCGACCCTTTCACAGGGGTTCCCAATTCATACCAGTAGCAAAATTATAGTGATGCAGTAGCAATGAAAATCATTTTATGTTTGTGGGGGTCGCGACATGAGGAAGGTTGAGAACCACTGCCTTAGAGGCTTCTTATGGATAGAATCTCCCTGCTTCTTTAGTACCTATTCTTTCTTCACTTGAGAGCTTTGAGTTAGGCTGGGAAAACTAGGGAAACAAATACACAAAATCTCATATGCATGAGAGAGTTTTATATAAAGGGCAAGTGGACATTAAGAAAGCATCCCAACCCAGCGCTGTTCAAACCCATAAGCCCAACATTAGCCCATATGTCTGACACTGATCCACAAAGTCCTCCTCCATCTCACAAAACACACGCAATGATGCCAACTACAGGAGGAAAGCTGAATCAGTGAGCATGTAAGCATCTCAGCGCTGGCAGGGGTTTCCACATGGCTGCTCCAGCACCCAGGGCTGCATCGGGGTAGGTCCATGCGGCACATCGTTGGGGATGTCTTGCAGGAAGTGAGCCTTGCCAGTTGAAGCAGGGAACTGGCTAAGGCAGCTGCTGACCATCAGAAAACAAGAGACCCAAGAATTAGAAAGGTGAGGCTCACCAAGCCATTTCCCTTTCCGCCCTTCAATTAATCCCACATGTTTATCAGCCAGGTTGGTGCACTAAAACTTAACTATATCAAACTTCATCACCTAATATGCATGATAAAATGGATCAGTTCAAGGAAATAGAGAACAAACCAAAAATTTACTGCCATGGAGTCAATTGCAACTCATAACTACCCTATAGGCCAGAGTAGAACTAACCCGGTGGGTTTCCAAAATTTTAACCCCTTACAGGAATAGAAAGCCTTATCTTTCTCTCTTATAGCTACTGAGTAGTTAAAACTACTGACTTCAAGAAGACAGAAAAGGTAAAACTTCCATATCTAAAGAAGGACTGCTGTTTCCAGCATTGCAAGACTTTGGAGTGAGAGTATCCCATATCACCAGCAGATGTCACCATAGAATAGCATTTAAAGCGTATTGCTGCTTTGAATGGACTTTTGTGTATGCACTTTGAAATACCACTGGAGTAGAATGTATACATGCTGCATGTTCCAGCACTTCTTCTCCTGGGTATTTATCCAAAGGAAACATATACATCTGGTAATAAAATGTGCACATAGCAAATAAAAAAGGAAACCATTTACATTTTTAATAATCATTTTATTGGGGGCACATACAGCTCTTATCACAATGCATACACGCATCCATTGTGTCCAGTACATTTGTGCATACATTGCCATCATCATTTTCAAAATATTTTCTATTTGACCCCTTGGTATCAGCTCTTCATTTCCCCCCTCCTTCCCCTACCCACCCTCCCTCATGAACCCTTGATAATTTATAAAATATTATTATTTTTTCATGTCTTAAACTGATCAATCTATCCATTCAACCACTTACCTGTTGTCCGGCACCCCCTGAGAGGGGGTTATATGTCGATCATTGTGGTCGGTTTCCCTTTTCTCCCCGACACCACCCCCTTACCCTCCTGGTATTGCTACTCTCGTTGTGGATCCTGAGAGGTGTATCTGTCCTGGATTCCCTGTGGTTCCAGCTCTTATCTGTACCAGTGTACATGATCTGGTCTAGCCAGGTTTGTAAGGTAGATTTGGGCTCATGATAGGTGGAGGGAGCATTAAAGAACTGGAGGAAAGTTGTATGTTTCATCGGTGCTATACTGCACCCTGACTGGCTCATCTCTTCCTTGTGGCCCTACTGTAAGAGGATGTCCAATTGTCTACAGATGGGCTTTGGGTCTCCACTCTGCACTTTTCCTCATTCACATTGATATGATTTTTTTCCTGGGTCTTTGATGCCTGATACCTGATCCCATCGACATCTCATGATCACACAGTCTGGTGTGCTTCTTCCATGTGGACTTTATTGTTTCTCAGCTAGCTGGCCGCTTGTTTATCGTTAAGCTTTTAAGACCCCAGACACTTTATCTTTTGATAGTCGGGCACCATCAGCTTTCTTCACCACATTTGCTTATGTACTGATTTTGTCTTCCGCAATAGTGTCGGGATGGTGAGCATCATGTGATGCCAGGTTATTAGAACAAAGTGTTCTTGCATTGAGGGAGTCTGCTACCCTAATACTTAACATATAAATATATGTACATAGATCTTTTCCCCTACCAGTTTATATAAATATACTTATATATGTGCATGCCTTGTACATATTTAGACTTGTATAAATGTCCTCTGCTTCCTAGTTCTTTCCTCTATTTCCTTTTATTTTCCTCTTGTCCCACTATCATGTTCAACCTTCATTTGGGTTTCAGTAATTCCTCTCGGTTACATTGCCTTTGTTTAAGTCCCACCAGCATCCTACATCCTCCTCACCATTAATTTTAGATCACATGTTCCCTTGTCCCTGGGGTTGTTAGCACCCACTTCCTTTCCCCTGCATCCATGTCTCCCGCATCTCCCGGGAACCTTTGGTCCTATTGTTTTCTCCTCCAAATTGTTTATCCCTCCTATCTTGCCTAGATAGATATGCAGAGACAATAATAAGCACAAAAATAAGGCAGAGCACAACAAAACAACAAAAGAAAGCAAACAAAAATCCCCAAATAACAACAAACAAACAAAAATCCACAACAAAAAAAGAAAAGCCTATAAATAATTCCAGGTATATTTGCTGACCTTTAGGAGTGTTTTCTGGTTTAGTTTGATGGGGTGCCACGCCCTGGCCCCAAAGTATTTTTGGTATTCCCCGAGGACTTCATGGCCTTGCTCCCCTTGCTGTTCTGTTGCATGCCCTTAGTTTTTCATCACAGTGTGGTGGGGTCAGATCAGGCACAATTCTCACACTGCGCCTCTGGTGTTGTCCCTCATAGCACTATGGGTCAGTAAGGGATGTCATGTCGCATGGTGGGTCCAGCCCTTTGGTCCGCTCTGTGCATTGGATGTTCTGAGCAAGAATATCGTCCTCAGGGCTCGGTGGGGCAGGATGTGTTCCACTCTCTCCTTCCTTCTTCATTTTCTCCTGTGTTTTGATCAGATGTGCCCCTCTCCCTGAGCTATAGCTTCAAAGGAAAGCACTGAAACATTTACAGTTTTCATTTTTCTCATTTTAAAATTTACCAATATTTTCCTAGAATATATATTACACTTTAAAATATGCCCAAAGTATACCACATGTTATTTTAATCACATTCTTATTACTCTAATTTGAATATGTGTAATTGCCCCCAAACTGGCAGCATCGGAGTATATTTGAATATATGTGTACATGGTACAGTTAACATCACCTTTGTTTAGTTTCAAACCGCAGACACAACATGCAAAAAAATACAAGAACAGCAGTAATATTCAATAAACCCTAGAATGAAAACTACCCAACAGTAGAATGTATAAATTATGGTATCTTTTTGTATATTCACAGAATGAAATATAATGCGATCTACAACTACACACCACAAAATGCAAGCGCTCATGTTTTAAAATTACTGGCAACTTCAACTTGGCTACAGCAGAGCATTCATACCACATGTTGGATATTGGGCAACTGCCCTAGTTGCTTTCCATGGAGTCAGCATGTTGGTAATGTTTTATCTCGGTTCTAGCTCCATGGGTATGTTTACTTCCTGAATGTTGGGTAGATGCTCTGTCTCCCACATGATCCTCCTAAAAAGAGACTAGAAGAGACCAGAGCATTCAATAACAAGGAAGCTGGGACCTGAGTCTCTTTCTCTTTCTTTTCCCATGTTTCCTCTAAGTAAGGAGCCTCCTTCCCTGCTTAGGGCAGATAGTAACTTTCTGTCTTTCTCATGCATAAACACCATATGACAGCTGGAGAACTCCACTGCTATATCTATTCCCATCTAGGAGGGAGTAGGCTGTGCACGGCAGCACAAGAGTGGCAGGTACATGACACCCAACACCAGCTGCAGGAAGCAATGCAATGACTGTGGGGGACTATTACCCACATTTGCAGCAGATCTCCCTGTTCCTTCTCTATATGAGCATGATACTTAGGTTTGGTATCAACTTGGTTGGGCCAGAATTCTCAGTGGTTTCATAGTTAAGTGGTTTCGTCACTCTATAATGCAATGTAACACAATTTAATCACTTTCATAATGGGATCTTACTATGAGCAGCCAATCAGATGTAAGTAGATTAGTGTTGGATGTAAGTTTCTTACTCAGATCACCGCCCAGATACAATAAATTGAAAGGACATTGTCTCAGAAGTATGACCAATATGAGTGGATACTCTGAAAAAGTTTACTTTGCTTTTTGTTGCCTCTGGATCCTGAATCTGCCTCATTGACTGACATTCTTTGGGCTTGAGCCAATGGCCTGCCGTGTTGCCTGCAGATTCTGGGAGTCATTAGTGGCCTACCATCTGACTTGTCGATCTTAGACTCATTCACCTCTGCAGCTATAAGCCTGGCCTGCTCACTTTGGATTAATTGCCTTGGCAGCCACCAGTTTATCCTCTTGATCTTGGGCTTAACAACTACATGAGTCAAGAGAAGCCTCCAGCATAACATCTGACCCATGAACTTATAACCTTCCTGGACTTTGACTTTCCTACTTCTACAATTCTGGGAGACATATATAAGCTTCATTGGTTCCACTTCTTTGGAGAATCCAGCCCAAGACAAGTAAAGCATTTTTCTACTACCTGTATGTGATTTGTTTCTTTGGTTGGCAACCTTGAACCCAGGAATGACTATGAGAATTCAGTGAGCTGTATGTTTTGATGTTGTTGCTGTTTCATGTGTGCCTGTTTCTAGGTATATGGTAGATATTCTTCAATAAAAAAATCAAAGTATATAAACAAGCAACCAATACCTCTGTTGGAAGGCCCCAAGATAATATTCAGAAATATTCTTTGTTTGGGTACTAGAACACATAGTCATTGATTTATCAGGGAAAGTTAGTTTGTCATATGGATATTTCAAGGACCCAAGTATGCAAGGAACTCTTAGTTGCTTGTTCAATAGCTCTGCACACGCCCCCCCCCCCGGAACTGCATTCCCTTGCAGATCTAAAAAGAACTGAAAGCTAAAGCAGCCTCAACTCTTCCATAATGTTTCTTTGGATTGCTAAAGGTTTCAGTCAAGACAGTATAATATATGTATATCATATATTGGCACACTTGTATTTGTATGTACCATCTTTTCAATATACAGGAAATATATGAATGTTCATCTCAGAATATTTTTTCCTGTTAGTGGCAGTTTTTCATTAAGTAAAACAAATGACAAGAACAAATCTGGGTATATTTGATAGAGACATTTTGTGTTGGAATCTCTTCAGTGGTGGTAGTCACACATTCACTATTGAACATTAAAAGCAAGCAAGAAATACAGAAAAACAAAACAAAACAACTCTCGGGGGTTTCCATCTGTCTTGTGTGACTGCTCAGTATGTACTGAGCTCTATTCTCATATGACGGCAATTTTGCAGTTCCTAAGATGGAAATTATATTTGTACTCTAGCTTCCCTTGCAGCTATAGTAGCCTGTAATTAGGTTCTGTCAATCAAATACAGTCAAGCAAGGCTGATTTGGCAGAGCGCACTGTAAGGAAAGAGCAGTGGAATGGAATTTATTTCTTGTCCGAGTGGCCTTGCCCGACAGTGAAACCTGGAAGCCAGGAGCTCTGCGAATACAATGTCATTCCCTGCCCTTGCCGCACAGTCCAGCCATTCTAGCCTCTCTTGGGCTTTTCTCACATTTCCCACCAATCCTTTGCCCATGCTGTGCCCACCATAGGGGAAGGATGCCTACTAAAAAGCCCAGAGGTGAAAGGAGGCCTTTCCAATGGTTTGTGAAGGTGAAGTTCTTGCTGCCTCGTGCTTCCAGCCTTGTGTCTTTGTTTGCCAATTCTGGGATGTCCTACTCTCCACCCTCTTCATCTGCGTGTGTTGTTGTTTTGCATGTCTCTCACGCTAGACAATGAGCTCCTCTGGGACAGGGACTGTGCCCTTTCCAGCTTTCTTCTCTTGAGGCTCACGAAAAGGTCCAGCACAGAGTAATGTTGGATCAATGACTCTCAGAGCAACAAAACCTATTAATTAACTCCACTCATATTGATTTACGGAACATCAGTGTCAGCGGAAGATAAGCAGGCATGATCCCTGTTCATATTTTTCCAGTGGTTTGGCAACCAACCTAGGAAGTCATGCAGTGGTCCTTACACAGAGAACTCTTAGTCTATTAGTAATGGGCAGAAATTTATAGAACAATTTTCTTCCCTACACCCTAGGAGATTTCTG
Source organism: Tenrec ecaudatus (assembly GCF_050624435.1). NCBI lineage: Eukaryota > Metazoa > Chordata > Mammalia > Afrosoricida > Tenrecidae > Tenrec > Tenrec ecaudatus. Next base: position 40,701,132 of record NC_134548.1, on the reverse strand, counting down.
AGAACTGAACCACATAAAATCATTGCCATCAGTCAATGCCGGCTCATAGCAGACCACCCCCCAAGCCCCCACACCCACCCCCTGAAGTTTCTAAGTCTCCAACTATTTACAGAAGCAGAAAGCCCCAGATTTCTCCCACAGCGGTTTCAAACTGCTGACCTTGCTGATCACAGCTAAGTGCTTAACCACTCACTACACACTGGGATTAATTACATTATGCAGGCAGAATTAATCCCATTTACATGACAGGAAAAGAAGTCCTTTCCTCTCTTCTCTCTAGTTTTTCATCACATGGTAATTTCCTCAGTCATCCCAAGTTCATGATTAATGGAAATTTCCCAATGATATGAAGTTGAGAAATTTCAGACACTCCAGCCAGGTTTATGAGCTAGTAAAACCACAACCCTCTCCAGTAGACTATAAAAAGGTGTCTCACAGCAATTTGCTAACCATGGGTGGGTAGTAAACTTCGGTGAACCTAAGCGGTCACTAGTCCTTCCCTGCCACCGCTGAGGCAGGTCCACTAGAAAAAAGGAAAGCCAGAAAGGAAGTCACAATTAGATATGCATCACAGAAAGAGTAGAGGATGGACATCCTTTGGTAGTGGATCAAAGTAATAAAGAGCTTTGAAGAGTGGTAATTTAGATGTGTGATCTATCTTGCTCTTGGTCTCTAAGCAAAAAAAGATTTCTAGCGGGAGATATCAAAGTCTGGGAATAGAGGAGTCTTGAAGGCAAAAAGAAAAGAAAAAAATAGGCACGGGAAGTCCCACCTTTGAAAAAACTTTCCTTAGACACCCAGGCCTCAGGTTTATCTTATCTCTGAACTCCTAGCAGATATATACCGTACATACTCTTGTATAAGCCATGATTTTCAGCGCAAAAAAAGGGCTGAAAAACTGGGGTTCGGCTTACACACAGGTCAGTGGTACCCCAACGAAGTGTAACATCTGGCTACCCCCGCTCCCCCGAGGTAACAGGATGAGAGCCCGTTATGTCGCGGGTGATTGCCTTTTCTCCGCTGTTCATTCAAAGCCCCGCTGACACTGCAGGGCTTTGAATGTTTGTTTATTCACATCTAACCAATCAGAGCCATCCTATGACGTGTATCTTCAAGACCGTGTGCGAAGGATGTGGCATGAATGGATGTCATCTGGTCAAGGCCGACTAACAAAAGGAGGAAATCTCATGAAATCTGACAGAGTTAATAGCAAAATGGGTTGGAGATGCATGGGAAGACATTCCAGAAGACATGGTGCTACGTGCCTTCCAGAAATGTAGTATTAGTAATGCTATGGATGGCAGTGAAGACTGCGCTTTGTATGAAAATGACAGCAGTGATGATGACGGCGATCTCATTGAGGACAGCGTCTATGATGACCTCACACCAGCTGAAGCTCTGCACTGGGGTACGGATGATGATGAGGAATCCAGTTTAGAGGGATTTTAACTCTTTACATTTTAGCTTGGTTGCTGATTGAGCTCAGGGAATAGTACTCTTAAGGTATCATTGTTGATACCTTATTGTTTTTGTTGAACCTATTTTCCACCTACTGTGCTGGTTTGCTAATGTTAAATGACTTGTCCTTTTATTTCTGTTTTTTATTTAAAATAAATATTTAAGTACATTACCCCACTGATGTCTCAATTTTTAGTAATTTTATTTCCATTTGTTTTCATTATTGAAACTCACCAATAGCTTCTGCACTTTCCACCCTAAGTTTATACTCGATTCAATCAGTTTTTCTGGTTTCCCAGGTAATAATTAGGTACCTCGGTTTATATAAGGTTGGCTTATATTCAAGTATATACGGTAATTCATTCTAATCATGTGTTATAATCTACAGTACACTGTCTCTTCTCATGCTCTCTTAAGCTACTTTTCAACTCATGATTTGTTATGTAAGGTCTTGATTTTCTCTCTAACTACACCCTAAGTTCTTTTGAAGTAGAATAAATTAATAGCAACTACTATTCTTTTCAGTGTGTCTTATATGCCAAACGATACAAAGGTAAGTCGAACGCATTGTGAGTAGGGTTCCAGTTTGTATATGCACGGCAGGCTTATTGCAAATAGAACATGTTTAAACATGACTCTATGATCAGGGAATGGCTGCAGACAAGTTTCCTAAGTAATATATTTATCCTCATCTTCTTAGTGTGTCTACAAAAAAGCAGTGTAATCAAAGCAAAGCCTTCTGAGAGGATCTACTGGGTCCATTAAATTCAAAGCAGAGAGGTCAGCTCAGAAGGTTATTGTAACTATTGTGTTAAATTCCAACAGGGTCATTTTAATTGATTTTTTTCAAGGATACTGGAGGATAGGGGTCATATTAAAAAGAAGTTTTAAGAACATTGAAAACTGAGTTAGTGAGGGGAAAGAGCCAGGAAAGTTGCTATGAGGATTTTTCCACCTTCATGATGACATATGTGCTCATTATTTGAGGACAGCAAGGGCTCCCCTAGAATAATTTCTTTTGGAAACTTTGCCTCCTACAAGCTACAGTCTTGATAGTGCCCCTTCAGTCTTCGTTTTGTTCCCTAAACTCAAAGGATATTTAAAAGGAACCCAATTTGAGTCCCACAAGGATGCAACATCTTCTGCTTTGGCGTGGTGAAATTTGAAGAATGCAGAATTCGTTTGGGGAGGACTTTTCCCCAAAGATACATGTAAACATGGTCTTCAGAAGTGTAAAGGTTGGGCAATGAATGTACAAAGGTGGTTTACACAATTGATGTATGTGTGGATTATGATAGGAGTTGTATGAGCCCCTAATGAAATGATTTTTAAAATACCAATAGCTAAATTCAGAAGCCCTATCTCTGATGTAATGAGCTAGATACATTTACAATAATAATTTTAAGATGTAAAAAATTATCTGGAGAAGTTCGATATTCATAGAATGAAAATAAACCTTCAGTTGACAAAAAAAAGAAGTGTAAAGGTCTAGATGGAGGCTATGTGGAGAAACAATAACTACACACATTTCCATTGCACTGAATATGTTATTTACCTTAATCTAAGTGTTTTAATTATACCAATTTCTTAACTAACATAAGATGTGAGACTCTTCTCTTTTTATATTTTTACATAAATGAGATTAACTAATTTGCTCAAGCCCACACTGAAGACTGACATTCAAATCAAACAAACTGACCGAAAGACTCACATTCTCAATTACTAAAATATCTCTTCCTCCTTCCTTTTCTAGGCTCTCTTGCAAAGGCTATAAGAGCCCCCATGGAATAGATTCATCATACATGTCAATTTGTGATAGGCATGGAAATATTTGCTATCTTAATTAATCATGTTCTTCAGTACCTTCATAAACTGACACTGTGCTACATTATATTTGGGCTATAATATTTAATATCTTTAAAAGGTTAACTATGAATGCTATGCCCACTATTAGTAATCTTTGGGAAGATGACTGCCCAATCATTTGTAAGTCTGGCCCCCCAGTTACTTGGTGAATCATAAAGATGACCAATGATTTAGATATAATTATGACTTAATCCAAAAGTGACTGTGAGCTCCTACTCCTCCCTTCTCATGGACAAACCAACTTTAACATACCAGGAACTGATTTATACCTTCAATCTTTGTCTTGTGTTCTCTACTTCTTCAATCGCCTCTAACGTTACTAAGCTGTTTAAAACCGGGAGAAAATTGCCACATTTTTCCTTTCTCTCTGCACCCTAACACAGTGAAAATTCTCCACTTCTTGGGCATCTACCACGCACCAGGCACTGTTCTCAGTCCTGGGATGTAAAATTAGCAAAAACAGATGAACTCTCCTGCTCTTATAACACTAACAAACAAGATATAAGTGACTACATTCGATTCTATGTTCTGTGTTAGAAAGTGCTACGTGCTACGGCAAGGCAGATAAGTGGTACCAAGGACACAGCTTGTAATGCAGTGGCCAGGAGAAGCCTCCACGAGGAGAAGACTTTTGTGCAGAGACTTGAGGAGAGAGGTGATGGTCTAAGTCCAGCAGATAGCTAAGGAAAGAGCATTTCAGGAAGAGGACATAGCAAGGTCCGAGGTCCTGGGGTGCAACTGTGTGTGACAAGTTTGAGGAACAGTGCGGAGGCCAACGTGGCAGAATGGAGCAAAGGGGAGAAGTGGGAGGAGTTGAGGGTAGCAAGGAGAGGGGACAGTCCGTGCAGGCTATTTTGAACTATAGGAAGGACCTTGGCCTTACTGGGTGGAGTGGGAGCCTCTGAGGGTTCTGATCAGAAGAGGGATGTGATCAGATTCAAGTGTTCGCATGCTTCCTCTAGCTGTTGTGGGCAACTTGACCATGGAGGGTGAAGTCAGGAAGCTGAGAGACCAAAGCACAGGCAATTACACGGGCCCATGTCAGGGGCTATGACTGAGTGATGGGGGCTATGACTGAGTGGATGCTGTGGAGGAAAGAGAAGTGGTGCAGTTCTGGATAGAATTGCAAAGAAGAGTAAAGTGAAATGATATGAATTAAATCTGAATCTGTGTGTATATTCAGGGGTGGGGAGTATAGGACACATCTTTACTCCCTTCTCTTCAGAGTCCATAATGGGGTGGGGTTACCTCTCCAAAGAGCCCTGACCTGTTGGCCCTGCCAAAACGACCTTGAACCTCATAGCTACCCTATGTATAACTGAACACAGAATTTAAAAAATGAAGCATAATTGCCTTATATCATAAAATGGACGCATGAATTTTAGGGAAAAACAATTAATAACAGGCACCAAGCTTGGGAATGTTCTAGCCGCTCTGAATCTGGATGTCTGACTGCTAAGCTAACTAGTGGCTTCTGACTCTCTTTTTGGAAGCAGAAAGGAGAGGCAAAGGAAGAGAGCTTTCTGCTGATTGTCCAGTAATCAAGGTCTACATCTGCACAGCGAATGAAAAGAGCTCTAACGAATAGCATCCCTCTGAACCTCCCACCACACAAGCCAAGTCTTCAGGGTAGCTCTGTGGTTTGCCCTGAGAAGCAGCTGAGGTGGATAAGATGGGACCTTCTGGTCAGAACCTACGGCATGTCCAGAAGGAACAGTTCTGTCTTTTGGAGGCAGATGAATACTCAGTGGGAAGGATGTGTAGGGGTGCTCTACCCTTAAAATGGGCATAATAGGCTGTGCCTGCAGCTGCTGGTTGCATCTGAAATTGTTCCTTACTGTACCCTCTGGATTCTGACTCTGGATTATCACACACTCAGCTTTGCACAGGGCCAATCTTCTTAGGCTCCTGGAGACCCAGGAAGTTTAAGCGCCAAGCACTCATGGCTATTCACACTGGATGCCCATGCTACACCAGAATGCCCTGATGGGTTTGGGAAAGACAGGGACCACTCTGTGCAAGTTGCCTGCCCCAGATCATGTGAGTCTTCAAAATCATGAATTGCTTGACCTTCCTGCTGAGCACCAAGGTGCAGAGACCACATAACTCTTTCTCTGTGTGGACCCACCTGAGCAGAACCAGTGTCACCACCACTGTGCCATGATACCACATCTCCAAGAGCGCCCTGAACATTATACCAGTGTGGAAACTCCACTGAATTTAGGGACAGGAAGACTTTAAAAGGAAACACACAGAAGGATCACCATAGACGTTCTGGGATAGAATGGGAGAAAAGAGTGTAACAATGTCTAAAATCAGGCAAAAGATCGGGCTTACTGGATGGAAAGGGATGGGTAGGATCCTTGATACACTGGTCCTTACTCGGTCATGAACTGAACCGAGCGCTGTGATAAAATAATCAAACATTCAATATCAAAGGGGCAGCATTTACCTAACAATACTGTTCAGAGGGTTAGGACAGAAAGAGCAACAGAAGTAGAAAACCCAGGGAGAGATGAGAGTAAATGATGGCCCACTGAGAGAGTTGAAACAAAATGTGCTTGCTGACTGTAGAACTGCTGATCTGCTCTGTAAACCTTCTAGTTTACAACAAAAGATTTTTAAATCAGGTAATTGGAAAGAAATGAATGCATTGGAAGTCATGTATTTTGTAGTTATTATAAATGCATTAAAATTCATAACTTCATTTTAGTTGATTTTATCTAATTTGATAATTTTATTATTATAGTGAAACAGGAGCTAGTTTGTGTTTATCTGAATTCCCTTGAAGACGGGGGGGGGTACAAAATAGAAAATACACATCATTCATCATACCTTCAGTGAAAATTAAAAATAAAGACCATCTGTTAAACACACGCGCGCGAGCAAAGAGGGCAAAGGAGAGGTTGGGGAGAAAGAAGCAGGACTGCAATAAGCATGGAGGGACTAAGATGACAGGAGAAAAGTAACTTCAGAGACCTGGGAGGAAGCATTATCAGGAGGGTGTCCTCTGAAGAGAAAGGAGCCAGGTAAGCAGATACATGGCGCTGTGCAGACTGCCCACCCGCCATTAGCTAGGCTCTGCCCTTTCAGGGCTGCAGCTGTCCATAGGGAACATGCTTCTCTAGCTGGTTTCAAAAGCTTCTCTAGGACTCTACAAGGAGTCTCTTTCATGTGCACATTCTGTACTAATTCTCCCTTCACAGTGGTCTTTCTGTCTGAGCCTTGCCTGGCTCATGTTTGTGAACAGACCTGAAAATAACCACCTATTTTGGCGATCTTCCAGCAAAAAAGCACAACCAGGACTAGGGCTGGCTAGAATTACTTCTACTTAATGTTGATATTATGGAAATATGAAATTGTGCTTAACCCAATTGGACCATTGTTCGGTCAATCTTGTGTTTCGACAGTAATAAGACTATTTAGTCTGTCGACTTGAGAATGACTTTCAAGATCTTTAGATAACTTAATAATTGGATTTATATTTTGAGTTAATTGATGGAGGTTTATATCACTTAAGCAAGTTAAAAAATTGAAACATTGATTACTAACCATGTCTCTAGTTCACATAGATTTCCTCCTTACATATGCCACAGAAAGACTATCTTTGAGTCTTTCAATGGCTATGTTTATTTTCACCACTTTGAGAAGTTGTACAGAGGATGTGTGCCACTGTAGAAAGTTGGGTTACATTTATTTATGAGCCCTGTTCAGTAAAATAACAAGACAGGTTTCCTTGTCCATACCCCTTAATTTTCTCTAGGGTAAACAGAAGTGACTAATGAAAAACTATCACTGATATGCTTCTATGATTGAGGTATATAAAAAGGCATAAATCTTCTGTCCTGAAGTGAAAAAAAACTTATTTGCAATAGAAAATAGAATATTGAAAGATAAATCTAAGAAAGCATTTTATGCCTCAAGCTGACCTGTGAAATAACTGCTTCCAAAGAGATCCTTTCACAGACATTGTAGCTAATATGCTCCAAAGTGACATTTGCAGGAAACTAGGTGGGGTTCACTTCCCTGTCCTTTCAGAATTTTGCACCAGCATGTCATGGTCTGTCTTCCCCAAGAAAGCTTTGATACATTCCTTTTATCATACATTTCACAACCCTGATGTCTCATACAAATACCTAAATTGCCTCCCCGCTGTTAATTGGTTTCCTTTCATAGGACTGGCTTTTAACAAAAGAAGTTACTAGATACTTTCCCTTGAGTAATTCTAAAGTTCTAATGGAGGTGGGGGAAGCAATGTTTTGGTTTTTTTTCATGAAGGATATGGAAGGAGAAACATTAAAATAGTACCAATTGCAGGTCCTCTTAACTGCCTTCCTTATACATAAACCCATATTCCTAACAAAAGCCGAAAATATAATGAAAATGCTGGACTCCTATCCTGTTCAGACTACCGCTTCTGGACTAATTCTGGCTTTGGTGCTTACTGGTTGGCTACAAAACGTGTGGAAAACGAGAGCCAGAATTATTGGTGCCACTGTGTTTCCACTTGCAGTTGTTGCGGAGAGATCGGCCTGCCAACCCAAATGAATAGAAGAGTTAGGGACTGCGCCTGGCTAATGCTTGGAATACTCCATGGCTCTGTAACAAATCCCAATGTGTGGAGTGCACACCAGCCATCAGGATTCTGTAAACATGACCGTTAATGAACATGGTGTGGAAAGAATATGTTCTAGGATTTGCATGTGTTGAAGCACATGCTTCAAGCACAACCCCATCATGGTTTCCTCCATTCTTTGGACTCTCCTGTGAGGGAGGCAAAGGCACATCCAGATATTTCTTTCCTCAGAGATGGTGGAACGGGGCAGAGGGAGGGAGGACAGAAGGAACCCAGAGCAGGACTGTCAGATTGATGATGGAACTCGAACTGTCCCCTCGACAGGACTCTCTTCTATCTTTCCACAAGGTCCAGAAAGGGTGGGTTTTTTCCACCAGACCTTGACCAAGGTATTCAGTGGTCATGCAAGAACCAGACCCATCTGCATCCAGGGATCACAGCTGTTTGTGAGTGGTGTATTGTGGGCCAGACATGGTGTTAATCAGCAGCTTATAGGGACAAAGTGACTTAAGCCTAATGAAAGTTCATGGATGAGGTAACTTGAATTATCCCTATTTTTTATGGGAGGGAACTGCTGCGCAGAGGGAATGAATGAATGCTCAAGATCACATAGTTCGTTAGTGGAGACTGGAATCGTTAAACCAAGTCATGTGATCCCGTTTTTCCAGTCAGCTAGGCAGCCTCTAACCAGTCCTCCAGGAAAAGACCAGGATACCATAGGCAGTGGCCCTGGAGCATGTATGAGCAGGTGAAATCCTCAAATTCTGAGGTCACAACAGGAAGGTTTGATTGTTACACCACTCGATGTGACCCCCACTTTTCAAAACTTAACCCACAAGAGATTTTATAGACTTGAATACGCTTTAAAGTCAAAGCAACTGGGGCAGAACTCAAATAGAACGGACATCAACCTCTCACAGCATGTGTTTAGTCGCTGGGAACTCTGTTTCTCTATGAGTATATGATTATTAGACAGATTTGGAGTTTCTTCTGAGACTGAGTTTGGCAATTGTGTTTCCAATGAAATATATTTGTAACTAAGTCCAGTGATTTAAGACTCATTGGCCTGAATTGCATGTTGTCTCAGCTCAGGTAACATCATATACATAATATTACTATTTAATGTACCAGTGTCCACGAGAGGACAGAATGATGTATTTCACAAGAATATATAATCCCTAAGGTTTAAACCAATAATAAATGACATCGACATGACAATTCATTTTATGTGTTCTCTCTTTGTTAACCCCATAACTCTTCAAGCTTCATGTAAAAGCCCTATCAAGTTCATGCCACCTGGTATGCCGCCCTTAGAAGCCCATTGCCGTCACTGGCATTTAGAAATACTTTGTCATGGAGAAAGCCATTCACACCCCAGCCATGGTCTTCGGCTTCACGCCAATTCCTAACATTAGTCTGAGGGTGTCATCAAACAAATGAAGCCCCCAGCCAACATCCTGGCCTTGACCCCCTCAGAGTCCATGAGGACTTTTCCTCTACCTCCACCCTTTCCCACCTCAGCCACCTCAGCCCACCCCCCCAGCTCCTCTTCCCGCTCTATTAAACGTTAAAAATTGCTCCTTGCTGAAATCACTGATTCAAACAGCCCACACTAATCACCTCTTTCTATAGCACAGACACCACACCTCTAAGGGGGAAAAAAAAAGAGGAGTCAGAAGATGGTGCACACAAACCCTTTAATTGGGTTTGCTGGTGGTAGCGATAGGGGTCAGGTGCAGTTCGATGTCCTTTGAGGGTGGAATGCGGCGCTCAGGATTCCCATTTGGTTGTGGGGCCATGTTATCATCAGTATTTTCTGGACGGTTCATCTCCTCCATTTTTTGGACGGTCTCACCACCCGATACCTGAGCAACCTTCTGGTTGATGTCCTTTTCCTTCTCCACCCGCTCAGTTGTAACACAGGTTGCACGATGGATGCGACGGCGGCTCTGCTGGCCTGACAGCTCCTTCAGGCGCTCAAGCATCGTCTTAGCTAGGAAATCACAGGTAGATGAACTCAGGAGTTAGACAGAGTTGTTCTCCTACAGGAGATGGTCCCAGCAGTTCATGGAGGAGTGTAGATCACCCAGGTAAGATGTTCCTTGGGTTTGACTTAGGTCAGGCCAGCTTGATTGCCCCACTGACTTGAGCCTATCAAGACACCAGTATTTATCCTTGCCCCCATGCCCCTGTGCTCCCGCCCCTCATTGTTTAGTAAGCTGGCATTGTGATGACTGCACATTGTGATGTTATTGGTGTCCACTGGTCCTGTTCGGGGCCTAGAAAAGTCCGTGGTATAAGTCTGGTCACATTAATAGCTAGAACTTCTTTTTGAGAGAATACTAACTTTCAAAGTGACTATATTACTGTACCCAAAAATGTGTCTTTTTAATGGAAACTTTGCTTTGTGTAGAAGACACCACTCCAGGTTATCTATTTTTAGCTTAGTAGTCTGTGAGCCCTTTTTACAAGTCTTTCAAAGTTGTAAGCGACTGATAGACATGCACAATGTCTTCTCCGTAGAGATTAATTTATAATATTCATTTCAACATCAAATTAATTTGCTTGTATCAATTCTTTGGATACTCTTTTGAACGAGTTCTAACATCTGCCCATTTCTCCTGAGTTAAATAGAATCTCTTAACATATTCATTTTACATTTCTATTGAAAAACCCTACCCAAACCCACTTCGGTCAAGAATAGACCACAGTGACCCTATGGAACAAAGTAGAACAGCTCTGTAGGGTGTCTGAGCCTCGAAATCTTCATGGAAACAAACTGCCACATCTTTCTCTCATAGAATGGTGGGTGTCTTCAAACTGCCGAACTTTTAGTTAACAGTCCCAGCTGAATTCACTGTTGTGAGGGTTTCTTATATCTGTAAGCAAGTTTTTTTTGTTTTGTTTTTTTTTTACTGCTTTGGAGATCACACCAAGATGCCCAGTGAATTTGCCTTAGGGGCCAGTGAGCATCCTTGACAGAGAAGGGTGCCTTGCGCATGATTAACGTTTGGGCCAGTCTTTTTACGGCTGTTTGAATCAAGAACATGAACAGGGCTACGTTGGTTCTGCTTTTCTTATTTTCGTTTTCATCTCCATTAAGTTCATGTTTGATTTTTCTCCATTTATAGGTAGAGTATTCCATATTGTTGGGAACAATGGTCGCGAATTTAGTTTGGGTCTGTGCATTTGAAAACCGCTCGAAATAGAGGATGGCTTCAAGAAGAGGCGATGACCATTTGACCTGGTCCTTTGATCCATTTTGAAGTTGTTCTAGTTCTGAATACTTACGGCTTTCCTTTTGATTGAGGTTTTGCTCTGTTTTATTTTGTTATTAGCTTTTAAAAATTTCTTTGCTTTTGTATGTTTTTCAGTTTATGAAATCCATTATGGGTGAATCTATACAGACAGTAACTAGGTTAGTTGTTTCTTGGGGATATGCCATTGGAGGTGGGGGGGAATTGGGGAGCTAATAACAATGTTCTAAATAAAGTGTTCTAAATTTGATTGTCATAATGATTGTTCCACTCATCTTGATATGACTGAACTACAAAATTATATAATATGTGGATTATGACCCAATAAAACTGTTTTTTATAAATAAAGATTGAGGATAAATTAATATCTTTGGGGGAGGGAAATGAAAAGAGTGGATGATGAACATCAAGCTGAACAAGCCCCAAGAGCCCCAAGCCAGCAAAGGCAGCTGCTCCTATTAATGCAGAGCACTACATAAGGAAGCTTCCCTTGATATTACTCAATTTTATTGCTTCCTATTGGTTAGCTTCCTAATAGAGGTGGGGCTAGTTTAGCAACATGGGAAGTTTCATAAATTGGGGGAAAGGTTTACTCTAGCTGTAAGGTCCGTATGAGTCTGCATTGACTTGGGAGCAGTGAGTTTGGATCGGCTCTAGTAGTAGGGAAGGGCAGGGAGGGAGGCTGGGCATCAGAGATCCTGTCACTCTTGATGTACCAAAACCAAACTCACTGCCATGAAGTCAAGTACGACTCATAGTGACCTGATAGGACAGGGTAGAACTGCCCCCTATGAGTTGTCCAGACGTATATTATTTTTGTTACGGCTTTCTCCACTTTATTTTACCAAAGGATTGTAGGAAATGTGTGATTTTTCTGGACATGAAAATATTTCCATGTACTGTGATCTTGCCTGGTGGGGTAATATTTTTGGTTTTGTTTTAGGGAACTCTGATCCGACTCTCTTCCATCTTGTTGTAAAGATCGGGAATAAAAAGCAGCAAACTAGAAGGGAACTAGCTTATTGCTGAGTGAAAATTTCAGAAACAGTTGGTTCTTCCCTCCTTCCAACTGTTCGTCTCCATGCTGTTCACACAGCTCACGACATGTCAAGATTGGTTGGTGCTGTCCACAATTTTGTTTCTGGATATTTCTTTTCTCCAGTGTAAAGTCCTTTCCTCCTCAGTTTGTTTCTCTCTGTAGGGTTTTGCCTTCTCAGTCCCTGCCTGATTGCATCACTGACCTCTTCTTTTAGTTCTGTTCATTCTTTCCCGATTTCATCTAAAATATCCTGCTACAACCTGTAGCAGTCTAGTCCCTCTGGCTGGACTCTATTGACACGGGGCTGTGATGAGGGGGCAGACTTTGGTCTGTGTAAGGTGCCATAGGACCAGCTTGTCAAAAACAATCTGCTATTTCCTCAAAGAATCCGGTCTGGAGACAGCAGGCGACTTGCTGCCATTCATGGTATTTGTTCTTTCCCAAGGTTTTCTTTTGGTTCAGGTGTATTTGTGGGTCCCTTAGAAGTTACAGGCTCCGAATCTTCATGTTTGTCCTCTTTTTGCGCTGCTTCTATTGCTGATCCCTTTTATCAGTCCTTCTCTAGGCCAGCAGAGCAACCATTTCTTCCATTAAAGCACCACTCCCTAAAGGAAGAAGTCTATTTCAAAGATCTGTTTCTGTTTTAGAGGAAACAAAATTCACACCAATGATACCAATGATATTCCCTTTCCTTGGGAAAGAGGCAGCCTCCATCCATAACACTTGTCTCAGTTTTGCTCCGGCAATTGCAGCTGCAAGTTCAGATAAAGGGAGATTGTCTTCCACATGGATCCCACAAACAATACAGAAGCAGAGTGGAGAGGGGCAGGTTGGGTGGTATTTGGTTGGGAAGAGGGAGTGGGGTGTAGGCACAGAGCATTGAAGTGTAACTGGTGGGGGAGGGGGGTTGGAGAAGGATGTAGTCCTGCAGAAGCCTGAGCAGGACCTCCTAGGAGCGGTGGAGGTGCAGGTGGTCCCAAGACAATGCCTTGTGGGGTTGGTATCTCACCCAGCAGAGGCTGCCTGCAAGCCTGGCTCAGAAGCAGAAGAGTCTCCCAGCGCAGAGTTTAGAGGATTGTCAAAAGAGGCAGGGGAAGCAGCATTTGATATTCTCTGTTCTTCTATTCCAACTGTTCTTTTTCTAACTGTTCTTGCCTTTCCAGGTCAAGTCTCTCCAGTCTCTCCCATTATTTCCACACCAGCTCCAGGGTGCTTGCCGCTCCCTTTCTTCTCTCTCTCTCTCTCTCTCTCTCTCTCTCTCTCTCTCTCTCTCTCTCTCTCTCTCTCTCTCTCTCTCTCTCTCTCTCTCTCTGCTCTTGTTCCAGTCTCTGCCTCTTCAGCCTTTCCTTTTCTCTCCTGGAGCTCTCTCCAACCTCTCCCTGCTCCCTGTTCATTTTCTCTCTCTCTCTCTCTCTCTCTTTCTCATTCTCTCTCATGTCTCCCACTCTGGTTTTTACTCCTGCTGCTCTTGTAGTTGCCATCTTTGAATACCAAATTCTTCTTGTGATAGGCTATTTTGAACTTTGGCAGGTAGCCGTGAATTTTGTTTAGGAATGTTGGCCCTGTTTCTTGTGAATTTAACACTTCTAAAGCATGCATCATGGTACTTGCAAAGACATTAGCATTCTCTTTGCTGCCAAAGTGGAAACCATACACCTGTCTAGCATCCCAGCATTGGTGGAAGGTCTGTGTAGGGTGTACTTCAACCCTTTAGGAATGGCACAATTTTTCAGGACCTCATGGTACCAGCAGCTCCCAGGCTTTTTCAGCAGCATGGAGAAGCAGGAGCCCAAGGGGGTTTCTGTCCTCCAGGGGTTGGGGTACACATGTCCAGCTCCTCTTGCGGTCAGTGAGGAAACTACACCATCTCCTTTCGCACAAAGCCAAGGCGCCAGCCAGAGGGTGAGAGGTGGGCAAGAAGAATGGCTGGAGAGCAGAGAAAGGAAGTCCCGAAGGAGTGCCAGAAATTGACTTTGTGGCCACGGCGTGGCACCCTATCAGACTCAACCAGAAAACGCTTGTAAAGGTTAACAAACAGCCCTTTAACAGGCTTACAGGCTTTTCTTTTACTTTTTTTGGTCATTGGTTTTTGTTGTTGCTTTCTTTTGCTCTGTCTTGTTTTTGTGCATATTATTATCTCTGCAGGTCTATTTAGATAAGATAGGCTGGATCAACAATCTGGAGCAGAAAACAACAGGGCCAATGTTTCTGGGGGACATGGGAGAGGGGGAGGTGGGGGAAAGGAAGTGGTGTTAACAAACCCAGGGACAAGGGAACAACAAGTGATCCAAAATCAGTGGGGAGGAGGGTGTAAGAGGCCTGGTAGGGCTTGATCAAGGGCAATGTAACTGAGAAGAATTACTTAAACTCAAATGAAGGCTGAGCATGACAGTGGGATAAGAGGGAAGTTAAAGGAAATAAAGAACTAGGAGGCAAAGGGAATTTATAGAAGTCAAAATACAGGCATGTACATGTATAAATATATTTATATATGATGCTGGGGAAATAGCTCTATGTGCACATATTTATAAGTTTAGTATTAAGGTAGCAGAGGGACATTGGGCTTCCAGTTAAGTACTCCCTCAATGCAAGAATACTTTGTTCTATTAAACTGGCATCCCATGATGCTCACCTACCCGACACGATCCCTGAAGACAAATGGGTGCATAAGCAAATGTGGTGAAGAAAACTGATGGTGCCCGGCTATCAAAAGATATAGCATCTGGGGTCTGAAGGGCTTGAAGGTAAACAAGCGGCCATCTAGCTCTGAAGCAATAAAGTCCACATGGAAGAATCACACCAGCCTGTGTGATCATGAGGTGTAGAAAGGATCAGGTATCAGGCATCAAAGAACAAAAAAATCATATCATTGTGAATGAGGGTGAGTGTGGAGTGGGGACACAAAGCCCATCTTTAGGCAACTGGACATCCTCTTACAGAAAGAAGGGTCTCAGGGAGGAGACGAGCCAGTCAAGGTGCAGTGTAGCAGCGATGAAACATACAACATTCCTCTAGTTCTTAAATGCTCCTCCCTCCGCTCACTATCATGATCCCAATCGTTCTTTACAAATCTGGCTAGATCAGAGAATGTTCACTGACATAGATAGGAACTGGAAACATAGGGAATCCAGGACAGATGAACCTATCAGGACCAGTGGTGAAAATGACAATGCCGGGAGGTTGGAGGGAAGGTGGGATAGAAAGGGGGAACCGATTGCAAGGATCTACATATGCCCCCCTCCCTGGGGGATGTACTACAGAAAAGTGGGTGAAGGGAGATGTCGGACAATGTGAGACATAAGAAAATAATAATTTGTAAATTATCAAGGATTCATGAGGGAGGGGGAACAGAGAGGGAGGGGAAAATGAGGAGCTGATACCAAGGACCCAAATAGAAAGCAAATATTTTGAGAATGAGAAGGGCAACAAATGTACAAATGTGCTTGACACAATGCATGTATGTATGGATTGTAATAAGTATTGTACAAGCCCCCAATAAAATGATTTTTTAAAAGGGGAAAAACTGTTTGATTGTTGCTGCAATTGTACAGTTTCATATGACTGAACTGTGAAGTAGTATGATGTCTGGATTAGGTCCTAATATAATAGTTTGAAGGAAAAATAAATAAAAATTTTAAAATAAAAAAAAGAAGGCTGGAGAGAGTGTGCAAGTCCCACCATTGGCCTCAGCCTCCCCCAGCTGCCGCTACCTACCTCCTCCTTTAACCTTCTTCACTGGGAACTTCGGCCAGTGCAGCCAGCAGCAGCCATGGGAGGAGTCAGAGTAATTCTTTGCGGGACTAGAAAGCCTCATCTTTCTCATCTATGTGCCCCTACTTTAGAAAAGCCATTATCTCTAGTTATGAGTTTCTATCTCCAGATGGTCTTAGTATAATACATTCTAGAACCTGAAAGAAATGCTGAGCTGATTGGCCGAACTTGTTATCCATTGCGCCACCATTCAATCCGATAAGCAATTAATTATAAAATGAAGTATTCCTAACATTTTATAAAATAAATTGAGCTACTTTTGAATGTGCTAAAAGTAAACCTTGTATATTCTCTCCAGGAACCAACTCAGAACCATTTCAAGAATTCAAGTTCGCATGATGTTTGTAAATATTTGGAAAACAAGACAAGTGTGATATAGTTTGGTTTAATTAAAGGTTTTATTTAAACTTGTCTTCTCTACCAGTCAGTCCCTGGTGATACACATGGGTAACACACTCAGGGAACATGGGGAGAGAGTCATTTAAAATCAGGAGAGGTGTAAATCAGATGGTATCTTTCCACCATACTTATTCAATGTGTATGTTGAGCAAATAATCTGAGAAGCTGGACAATATGAAGAAAGAGCATAGGACTGAAGATGCTTTAACAACCTACAATATGTAGTGGACAGAAGTAGCTTACTGAAAGCAAAAAGGACTTGAAACACTCATGAAGATCAGAGGTGACAGCCTTCAGGATGGATCATCCCTCAACATAAAGAAAACAAAAATCCCTACAACTGCACCAATAAGCTACCAACAAACCAATGGTTCTCAACCTTACTTATGCCGTGACCCTCATGTTGTGGTGACTCCCCCGATCATACAATTATTTTCGTCGCTACCTCATAACTGCAATTTTGCTACTGTTATGAATTGGGCGACCCCTGTGAAAGGGTTATTTAACCCCCAAAGGGTTTAAGACCCATAGGTTGAGAACCATTGCAATAAACAGAGAAAAAAATGAAAATTGCTAAAGTTTTATTATTCTTGGATCCACAATCAGTGTCCCTAAAAGCAGCCGTCAAGTAATCAAAGATGTATTGCATTGGTATATCTACTGCAAAAGTGTCACTTGGAGGACGAAGACCTGACTCAAGCCACAGTATTTTCTATCACCTCAAATGCATAGGGAAGCTGGGCAATGAATAAGGGAGATCAAAGAAAAAGTGATGTCTTCGAATTGTGGTTAGTGCAAAGAACAAATATGATGGACTGACAGATGAATTCACAAATCTGTGTGGGAAGAAGTGCTCCTAGAATTGTCCTTAAAGCAAGGTTGGCCTGTCTCACTGACTTTGCACATGTTATCTAGATGGCCCAGTCCTGGGAGCAGGATATTCTGGGTGATGAAGGGAGGAAGAACATTATGGGCGACAGAAATGAAGAAGACCAGCAAGGAGATGGTTTTTGTAATAACAGGCTCAGACATAGAATTCATTTTGAGGATGGTACAGGATCGGGACGTTTCATTCTGTTGTAAAACAGTCACCTTGAGCCAGAAACACCAGCATCTTACAACAACAAAAGGAAGACTACAATTAATCAGAATTTATGTAGCCTGTTTAGACCGAACCATAATATGGTTAACACACTGCAGAAGAAATCACCTGGGTTTAAAAATAGCTTTATTTAGCATACCAAAAACACAGAAACGTAAGAAAACCTTACCTATTATAAACATAAAAATAGTTAAATACCATAATTTAATGTAAACCAAGTATTTTAAAATATTATAATAAAATGCATGCTATTTACACAGGACCAAGTTAAAGCTAACTCCATATTATCAGATCATCAGTCTTGAAGCCATCATTAACAACAAAACATATACAGCACCTCTATTCGCACTGGTCAACAGACACACCAAAAAAGGAAATAAACAAAAATAAAAAGAGAAATCATTATATTTATTTTCAACAGATACACAACTCATAGTGACATGCTGAGCAGAAAGGCACAAAGTGCCCATTCTAGACTTTCAGACCCAACCTCTGCATATGGAGGCTTGTAACCTACTCAGATGGGGACCATAGTCTATTCTTCCATTTAAATACAAGCCAGGTGAGTCTATTTAGTCACCACATAAGAAAGTTACTAAATATATTTTTCAAAAATAAACCTTTATTAAAAACGATCAAAGGTGAGTGTAATATCAGTCAGGTAAGAAAGACAAAGCATACAAAATATATATTATTCCAGATAAGTCCCTTAATTATAACAAATGTTAAGAGACTCCTTTTATAAAACCAGATGGGGTAAAGATTTTTTTTAACTCAAAATCTAAACCAACTAACCTGAACTAATGTTTCTTAAAGAAAGTGGTATTGTGTTTAGCCTATCACTGTCATATGCAAACCACTGTGAACTTTGTGGCTGATGCCAGTTATCATTATGGGCGAGGCATTGTTCAGTTTAAGCAAGTGCCTTTTGTTTCCTGGACCCACATTCGACTTATGCTGCAATTTAGATATCTCTAAGAAGCAACATTATAGCCAAGAATAGGAGCTTAACATGTAAAAATTGCAAGAATTTAGGAATAGAACTTTCTGCTCCTACATTTCATCCTGTGGGTCCCCCCCCCACCTCTCTATTTTTTTAATCTCCAGACCACTTTTTCATCTTAAAATTTACTGGGGACCAAAACCTCAAAGTGCTTTCTTTTATGTGGCTCTTATTTATCCACAGTTATCACAATTGATAATAAAACTGAGAAAAAATTCAAATTCATTTTAAAATAATAAATCTGTTACATGTTAACATAAATAATGTTATGAAAAATATCTATATTTTCTTTTTTAAAAAGGCTTCTGGAAAGAGTGATAGAGTGACATTGTTTCACATTTTTATAACTTTATTTTGGTGAAATGGCAAATGTCTTTGTATTGTTATGAAAATAGTTTCCATTGGCCATATTTTGAATACTGCTGGTTTAGCCTAGTGCTTGACTTTAATAATAAGAAAAAGTCCATATAATAGAAGTCTTAATTTTCATTTAAAAATAAACAGAAAATCTACATATACACACATAAGTCACTAGATTAGAAAAATCCCACATTCAGCTTTAACTAGGCCAAAATGGCCATGCACTTATGGCCAAGTTCAAAACAATATTGACATTTCTGCTAAGACCAGAGAGAAGACCATAAAAGTCATAGAATCCATTTGTTTAACACACCGTATAGACTCGTATCACACTGTATAGACTCGTGTATAAGCTGAGTTTTTTCAGCACATGTTTAATGCAATTTTTATGGTAAAATTAAGTGGCCCAGCTGATATTCGAGCAGGCTTATAGTTGAGTATATATGGTACATGCCTTGGTTTCCTAACATTTCCTTAATCCTGCTTGGACTGGCTGTCTTCTCTAAATTGGCACAGCACTGATATAAAGAATGATAAAGAAGGGTAAGGGTTCAACTAATAGCCCACACATTCAGATTGTGAACATGTTAGACATTTATGAAGCTCTAATTCTGGCTATATGAAGGATCTGTAAATTTTAGGGAAACTGAAGGGAGAAATTCTTCCCAAAGCACTAGAGTGATAACACTACCACCTTACCCACAGCTAGACTTCACATTTAACCAAGTACTTTCACACATACCATCTCCTTTGACCGTTTTAAGCCCCTGGAGAAGGGCAGGAGAGATGGTAGAGGTGAGGGATTTGAGGCTCAGAGATACAGGGTTTGCCCAAAGTAACATGGCAAGTATATGGCAGAACAAAATAATTTAGGTCATATGACTCTGAGTACAGGATTACCCCCAACAGTCTTCTTTCTTTGGTTCCAGGGTGTAGTGGGGGTAGGGATGGGGGAGAGGGGGTAGCAAGATGGAGGCAGGAGAGAATAAAACATTCAAAACTAGTATTTGTTATTTTGCCTCATAAACCATTTTCTCCCAACACTAGGAAGGTTTGGATTGGCACCGACATTTCCCTGAAAGGATCTAATGTATTTTCTACCAGTGAGTATACTATGGGACCTCATATGAAACTGTCTAAACTTTTCCATTCTGAACCAATTTATGTAAGCAGTTCACTTATCTCTTCTCTCCATTCCAAGAGAAGAAGGAAAATAAAAAGCAAGCAAAGCTGATAAAAATACCCAAGGAAACAGAAACCATCATGAGGTCTAGATGGGGTTATAATTAGGCTTAGTGTATATACCTGGCACAACACAGACATTGCAACCTTATCCACAAATGGGAGGGCAATGTAAAAATGACAGTTCTTAATTTAATGGAAAATTGCCTTCTAATCATCTTGAGGCAAAGACTTTAACCTAAACAAAAACATCAATACATTCATCTCAAATATTGCATTCTAACTGAACTCTTAAGTGGTTGGAGAGACTGGTGGTAGGATAGAAAGTAAAATTAGAGTAAAATGACAATGAAACAGTAAAAGAAAATAATTATAAGCACGTATGAGTAAGGAAGTAATCCATCTCCATTCCCTGTCTCATACATATGACGTTGTTGGGTGCCGGCAAATCGGTGTCCAGTTCATACAATCCCATGTGAAAAAGTAGAAATGTCCCATCGACTTTTCTAGGCTTCCTTTTGACAGAAGCAGATTGCCAGGCTCTCCTGCAGAGCTGCTGGTGGGTTCGAACCACAAACGTTTCCGTTAGCGGCCGAGTGTTTAACCATTGTGCCAGCAGGGCTCACTCTAGAACTATTTCCTTGTCAAAGAAACCCCTCCATGAGCAAGTCACTACCAATGTCATGAGACAGTCAGATATGGGAGTCAAACACTGCTCAATTCCCAGGGTGGTGGTTAGCTATAAAACCTGCCAAGTGCTACAAATAACCAATGATTTTCTTGCTACCCACCATAAGTTACCATTTATTGCTCACACCTTCTCTCTACGATGTTTCTAAAATCAAGATTTACTACATGCATTTTTTTCCTTTTAAAAAAAGCCAGTGAGAGAATTCATGCTAACTATATCTTATTTGCAAAATTGAACAGCATGTTACTGGCTATCTATTACACAAATTGATGGTGCCCCTTCCCCTAATTTTTGTGAGTAATGATCTCTGTACAGGTGATTGAGATATAATAGCGCTTTAAGAAACTTGCATATATACTGTGTTGATACACACATGTATATATGTATTACATACATATAGATACATACACACATATATCCATACAAGTGTCACTGCATTACATGAAGACCTCCATGAATATGTTATTTTCTTCACGTTTCCACTAGTAAAATGCGCATAGATAATGACTTTGCAACAAGAAACAAATATAAAGAAAATCAAATCAGAAAGTGTGAAGTGGTATGCTGTAGGAGTCCAATCAAACAAGTCAATGCAAATTTATGTAGTGGTAAAGTGCTAGAAAGTTCTTTCATTAGTAGTTTAAAAATGGTTAACATATAAAGATCTTTGCGGCTTCATTTGATGGTGGTGACCACAGGCACCATTGCAATGGCACTGGCTGAGTTGGAGTTGACGATGTCCTCATACTCCGGGGGTGGGTCTAAATGAGGTTCTGTGTCACTCCTGCGAAGGGTCACCTGGCCAGTGGCCTCCTCATAGGTCGGTGGTGGGTCACAATTGGACAATCGAGTGGAGACAGAATCTGAGCGACCAACTACATATTCCAAAAAGCCTGGAGACAGCCCACTGCTATCATACATTTCATCTGGCTGAGAAGGAGGAGGAATGATATTCAGGTGCTGAGGAAAAGGGATGTGGCCCTCAGTTACTGTCTGTCTTCGAGTTTTGTTTCTCAGGAAGCATCGCCAGATTAGGAAAATGACGAGGAGGATAATGAAGAGGCCAAAGATTAACGGAAAGGTCAGGTAAAACTGAAACCAATCACTACCTCGCTTACTCTCCCCTTGGTGTGCTTTGCTGTACGTGTTCCAAAACTCCTTCTGAAATACAAGACAAAAGAAATCAGAAATTAATATGATGAAAAGGTTGGAAATATCAGATGGCCGAATGTCAACTTTCAAGGAACATAATGAACAACAAAACTCAAACCAAATCTATTGATTCCAGAGCTGCTTGAACATACAACATGCACTTTACAGTCACTGCAACATTGGTCTCGAGTCAAGGCCTCTGTTCGAAGCTTTACATTTGACTAATTGATTTTCAGTTTCACTGTATATCCGCTGCTATCAAGTCAGCTCTGACACATCACAGGGCTTCTTAAACTCTCTGCACTAAAGACCATTTTTCACCCAGGCAGACATAGATAGATGAAATAAGTACATAAGTCAAACACAACTTTTAATGAAGTGAATGGTTAGTACTGTGAAGTACAACATCTAACTTTAGTGATTTTTTTTACTACAAATGCATGAATCAAACGATTCAGTTTTTTTAAATAATATACTTTTTGGAAATTGCTATTGTTTTCTAACAAAAGTTTAGATAGTTGTACAACTATAAAGAAGATAACATTTGACGAGTCAACAGTTTCATGTGTGCATAATTCAATAAAACCAATGATATCAATCATGTGCAACCATAACCAATATCCCTGTTAGCATGTGTTTTCCATTCCCAGAAACACAACAATGATCTTTTCCTTTTCCTATCCCTCCTCTTACTGCGAATCACTATTAAACTCTTAAGTCTATACCTTTGACTATTTTAGGGATTTCATATTAGTGAAATCATACGATATCTGTTCTATGGCTCACTTTACTCAGTATAATGTTTCCAAGATTTTTCCATGCGTTGGCATATATCAGGACTTCATTTCTCTTTATGACTAATATTTTATTGTACATACATTTATCTATTCATATGTTAACGGATACCTGGGTTGTTTCCATTTTGGGCTATTGTGAATAGTGGCACCATGGATATTGGTTTAAACTTGTCTGTTCCTGTTGCTGCTTTCAAGTCTCTTGAGTATATAGACCTAATTGCTGAGTCATATCGTAGCTCATGTGTAACTTTTAAAGACACAGTCATACTGTTTTCAAGAGTAACTTCACTCGTTAGCACACCCAACAATGAGAGTTCCAATTTCCCTATATTCTTAATATTTGTTATTTTCCATTTTAAAATCTTAAGCTACTCTAGTGTGAGTGATGTGGCATCTCATCATGATTTTTGTTTTATAGGGGTGCTAAGAATTGGAATTGATTAAATGTTTTTTTGGTTAATGGATATGACACAGTGAGTGCATCTATCCATGTGATACACAGCTATTGGTAAAATGTCTGATTAGGTACTTTGCCCATTAATTGATTGAGTTGTTTCTCCATCTGTTGTTAAGTTGTAAGAATCCTTTATCTATTCAAGATACTAAGCCCTTATCTGAAATATAAAGGTGCTATAAAAAGTTCATGGAAAAATTCTATTATCTTTTACCAACAAACTTTTTGAAGGGCCCTGTAAGCTTCCAAAATTTAACTCTTTCTATAGATTTCCTTCAATTTGCTCATAAAATCATAGGAGGAAAAAAAGCATGAAATACAGATGTATGATACTTTTCAAAAGTAATATATGTTCCTAAAACTGCATACTAAAAACAAAAAAACCCTCAAAAAACCCTGCATACTAATAACTCTTTTTAGAATTGTCATCTTGAGGGTTTCCAAGTCTGACATTTTAATGATTATAAATATATATTAAAAATAAAATTTGACCAATGCAGAAACATAGGAAAAAGAAAAGTGACCCGTAGTTCTATGAAGGAGTTATAACCATGGTATGTATAAACACTGTAAGCATGTCGGTTTAAATCATTACAAGTTTTATATCTACTCTTTCTCCCATATTTAGGAGGGGGTACCCTCAAAACACCAGAATGGCACTGGGTGGAGCAGAGATTTCAAAGCACACCTTTTTTTTTACCCACTAGGTGAGCATCAAGCAACTCATTCTCTGTTAGTGTACCCTGTGGCGTCGCCTGGGAAGGTTCTCTCTGGTCACAGTGAATTTTTTGTGATGGCTGATTTAAGAGACAGCATATGGCTATTAAATTTTGTTTCCTGCTCAGAAAAAAATGTCACAGAAATTGCTGTGATGTTGAACACAGCTTAGGACGGTATTATGGGTGGGGGGAGGGGGAATCAAGTGTGCAAGTGGTTTTCTCATTTCTAAAAAGGTTAAATGTTGATTGATGACAAACCTCGTTCTAGACGTCCAACAACTTCCGAAACGGATGAAAACATCAACGTGTTCGTTTGGAGTTCATTTGGAGTCCATTCCACTAGGTCACACTGTTAATCAAGCTTTCTATTTAGAGATTCTGAAAAGACTGTGTAACAATGTGCAACAAAAAGGGCCTGATTTTTCACAAAAATGCACCTACTCACCCAGCCATCTCATTGCTCCAATTTTTGTACAAAACAAAAGCATGCCTCTCTGGTCCCATGTGTCTTACTCACCTGACCTCGCTTCATGTGACTTGTTTTTGTTTCCGCGAATGAAGATGGAGCATAAAAGGATAGCGATTTCACACCAAGGGCTCAAGTAGAAAGAAAATGTTTTGAAAACGATGATGGCAACAAATGTACAGATGTGCTTGACACAATGGATGTGTGTATGAATTGTGATACGAGTTGTATGAGCCCCCAATAAAATGATCTTAAAAAATTTAAATACATAGCTTTGAAAAAAAAATTCAGGTTTATTTTTTGGGGGGTACCTCATTGTATACCATCTCATGAGCTCAACCCTAAATAAAAATACAATTTTTATCGATCTGTAATCAAATTGAACTGGAAAGCTGTAATCAAAATTTTAATTATATGCATATGATTTGCCTACACAATAGATAATTATTTCATCTGCAGATAGAATGTCTCTGTTTTTCTTACATTCTTTTCCCAGATCACCACTTCTTTCAACTTACTCAAGAATACCAATAAAAAGAAGTGATTTCCACATAATTTTACAATGTAACCTTAGATAAAAATCAATAAAAAATATATTTAATATTATCCCCGTTACTTAGTGATAATCAAGTATTAATAATATATATGAATAGGACTATTTTATCCAATTATGGCTTGTATAGACTACTTTCTTTGGTCTCTTTGGCATGCTGGGAAATAAAACATTTACAGGTTTTCTGTTTTCCTTGTCAGAAAACTTTTAACGAAAATTATATTTAATAAGGATTAAAAACAAACCAAGCAAAAATGTACTTACAAAACCAAATTTCATTTTCCCCATAGTAACTCACCACACCCAATGTGACGGATAATTTTGTCGATTTGAAGATATATACAAATATAGGGGGCGTATCCAACCTAATAGGTCGCATCCTTGGGGGTGTGGCCTTTGCATAAGGAGGACACTGGAAACCTCCCCCTCTTTCTACCTTTCTCCTTCCTGCTTGCTAGCCACCCAGAGAGCTGCCAGAGCCCTGCCATGTTTCCCTGAACCCTGATCAATGAGCCTTTGCATCGACTGCCTTGTGATCTTCCTGCCTTCTGCATCAATGCATGTGACTGAATGAGTCTGAATAGAGACTTACGGACTAGTATCAGATTTACAGACTTGAGTTGGACTGGGCTGGGGATGCCTTTTTGACATACAATAAATCTCTTTCTTACACATACATGTGTGTGTGTCACAGGTACATTTTGATACCTGGGGAGTGGGGTACTAGAGGAACAAATCATGAAATGCAGAGTGGAGGCTTGTCAGACCTCTGCCTTATAGCAGTTTTTCTTCTTCGGCTGGCTGGAGGTCAGCTATGGCCACAAATGCAGTTTATTCAGTTTTTTCCTGGAAAAGGCGTCAAAAGTAAAAGTTTTGATTCTTAGAAATTGTCTTTGGTTATTCCTAACTCAAATGGTGCATACGAAGGTACTGGATGTTCATTTGTACCTGGGGAATGAGCGGAATGGTGAAAACACCTCTTGAACTTCTTTAAGGCAAGAGCCATACTGTTTAGTCAACATGGCTGTCGGAAGGGAAGGCCAGTTCCTGGCTGATGCAGTCAGAAGCTTAAGGACATATTGCATATGAATGGGATAGTTTAGATAAGATTGAATTTGACTGTTTTAAGAATTGTGTTTAGGATCTGGCTGTACTAGGATTATACTTATTTCTTCTACCTATTGTTGTTGATATAATGGGTGTCAGAAATGATTATTGTGAAGTATGACTAGAGTCTGAAAACCCACTGCCTTCGGCAATTAGATTGGATCTGTTAAATGGGTATAGGAATTGCCAGTGAAGCATGCTTAGAAAGGGTAAGCCCCACCCAGTGCCTTGGTGCTCAGGATATTTGCATTTGAAAAGATTTACCACTAAAGTTGTTGGCAGACTACAGAGGAAAAAAAGGAACCATGAGCTTTTTGAATTTTGAACTAGTGGTTTGGTCCAGAAGCTGGACAGATCTGGAGCAATAAACTCTCCTCTCTGGCAGTTACATATCTTTATGTCAACTTGAAGATATATCAAAGTGTAGGGATGACATCCAACCTCTCAGTCAGGTCACAGCCTGATGTGCCTCCTCCTTGTAGGCGTGGCCTTCTCAAAAGGAGGGCCCAGGGAATCTCGTCTCTCTCTCTCTCTCTCTCTCTCTCTCTCTCTCTCTCTCTCTCTCTCTCTTCACCTCGCTGCTCACTGGCCCCTGAGAGCTGTCAGAGCCCTGTGATGTTTTGATGTTTACATGGATCTGTGTGACTTTGCACCAGCTGACCTGTGCTCATCCTGCCTTCTGCATCATTGTTTGGGGCTTTGTACATCTGAAAAGGGATTTATGGACTAGTATTGGACTTATGAACGTAAGTTGGACTAGGCTGGGATGATTTTTTGATATAAAACTCTTTCTTACACATGTATAAATGTCACTGGAGTGATTTCTCTAGTCAACAGGGCCTAGCAATGTTGGAAATATCATACCTCTTCCGAAATGATGAAATGAAGCCCTGAGTGGTTAAATAACCATAAGTCGGGGTTAACTTGTGAATTGTAGAGATTTGTTTTGAACCAAAGAGGAATAGTATCAGAGCAAATCCACAAATTGGTGACAAATGGAATTAAAAGATAATAGACCTTTTTTCATGAACTTTTTAAAGCCCCCTCATTTCTTTTCCTTTTGCAATCATTTTATTGAGGCTCATAAAACTCTTATCACAAGCCGCACGTCCATCCATTGTGTCAAGCACATTTGTACATTGGTTGCCATCATCATTTTCAAAACATTTTCTTTCTACTTGAGCCCTTAGTATCAGGTTCTCATTTTTCCCTTCCCTCCCCCATCCTCCCTCCCTCATGAACCCTTGATAATTTATAAATTGCTATTATTTTTCCATGTCTTACATTGACCGAGTATCCCTTCACCTGCTTTTCTGTTGTCTATACCTCTGGGAGATATGTGATCATTTCCCCTTTCTCCCCCTACCTTCCCCTTACCCTCCTGGTATGACTACTCTCACTCAATATTGGTCTTGAGGGGCATAGCTGTCCTGTGATTCCCTGTGTTTCCAGCTCTAATCTGTACCCATGTACATGCTCTGATCTAGCCAGATTTGTAAAACAGAATTGGGGTCATGATAGTGGGGGGGGGGGGTGGAGAGGAAGCATTAAAGAACTAGAGGAAAATTGCGTGCTATACCCTGACTGGCTTGTCTCTGCCTTGTGACCCTTCTGTAAGGGTATGTCCAATTGTCTATAGGCTTTGGGTCTCTACTCCGCACTCCCCCTCATTGACAATGATATGATTTTTTTTTGTTCTGGGTCTTTAATGCCTGATACCAGATCTTGTCAACACCTTATGATCACACAGGCTGGTGTGCTTCTTCCATGTGGGGTTTGTTGCTTCTCAGCTAGATGGCCACTTGTTTATCTTCAAGCTTTTCAGACTACAGATGCTGTATCTTTTGATAGTCAGGCACCATCAGCTTTCTTCCCAACATTTGCTTATCCACATGCTTTATCTTCAGCCCCCCCCATTTCAAAAGAGCAAATAATTTTAAAATGTTGTCTTTTTGAGGAAATGACTGTTAGTGGTTGATAAATTATGCATATAGTGGGAGCAAGATTCTATAATAAATGACACATTTTAGATCCATCTTAAATGTAATGTGAAGAAAAGGGGCATGAAAGAGTCTCAGCAGTTTTAGGTCAGGCTAAAATTACACAAAGAAATTCAATGCAAAGGTGCCTAAGAAGTCTGACAACCATTTTAGAGGGAGGATATTGGAGAAGAGTCTGATTCACCACTCATAACCCAAATCCAACTCACTGCTGTTTAGTTGATTCTGGCTAATAGCAATCCTGTGTAGTTTTGGAGACTTTAAATCTTTCCAGGAGCCGACAGTCTCTTCTTTCTGTTGCAGAGAGACTGGTGGATAAACCACCAACCATGGCACTATCAGCACCAATATTTACCTCACAGCACCTTCAGAGAGCTCCTGTTTCACCGCAGAAATCCATACAGGTCAGAATTCATCAGAGATTTGGTTCTCTTTTTATAAACTGTGTACTTCTCTGTTTGGCCTTTTCTCACTAGCATTTATGAACAGAATGTGAGTGTCAAGGTCTGAAAGATTCTCTTCACAACTGGAGAGAGTAGGGCTAAGCAGGTTTCACAATCTTGTATGAATTAACTCAGACCTGACTAGTGAAACTTGGAAGTGGATGGCTGCCCCGATGAGTTTCTACTGCTCTGGAGGGCACAAGAGAAGGTGTGTACAGCATTTGTGTGGCTTTTGCCTTTTCTGGAACAACTACAGCAGGAAAAGAAGGAACAACTCACTTTAAGAGACCCCAAACTAAAGCCACAATTCTAACTCTAGAATCTGCCTTGTCGGGGCACATTTATATTTAAATTAGGGTATTCTACCCAAGGAAGTTGCAAAACCAGCTGTTTTCCAAAATGTTTAGATCTCTTCAGACGCAGGAAGATTTTTAGGGGAAATGAGTGGATTTACACAAATCACTTAAATTTTGGTATTAAACTCTTCTATAAAATAAGAATAAGAAGATCTAACTTCTGAAGTAAATAGAAAATTTATAAAGTATAAAGCACTATAAGGGGCAGTTTCAAGAAGCTCAAAGGAGGGTGAAAAGACGATAAAATTTTTCCCGAAGTTTTCAATTCACTTCATATAAACAGGATATTACATAGCCCCTAGTAAGGTATGAATGCAAGGAGCCCTAGTGGTGTAGAGTCTTATACCTTGGGCTGCTAATCGTGAGGTCAGCAGTTCGAAGTACCAGCAGCTCCACAGGAGAAAGAATGAGACTTTCTATTCCTATAACAATTTATAGCCTCGGAATCCCAAAAGGAGAGTGCTGCTCTGTCCTATAGGGTTGCTATGTGTTAGAATGAACTCAATGGTAATGAGTTTGCACTTCCTTCTTTTTTAAAAAAATGTATAGAACACAATGATAAATAATAGGAAGCATTAGCTATGTTGGCAGGAGTTCTAGTTCATTTAGTTTTATTACCAGTTGAAGACAACCTATTAGGAAAAGGAAACATGGCAAAGCTTTATGGTCCCTTATCTAAATTAATCACACACTACTTCTTTGCAAAGTGGCACATGGTTACATAAAATAAAAGCTCTTTAATTTAGATGTATTATGAAATCTGTTAAGGTCTGGGTTCAGACCTCTCCTTAGCTATAGATTCATTTTCTACTACCTGCAGGACATGATTCTTGATGCTTACCAGGAATCTCAGATATTATCAGATAAGCCTTCCTACCCAATAGCACTATTAGTAACCCAGAACTCAAGTCCAAATCACAAAAATAAGTTTATATTCTCCATCCCCCATTAGGTAGTTCCAGTTCCTTCTGTTGATGAGTCCAAAATCTATCTGGAATTTGTCTCTATGTCTTCATTTCCTCAGTCATACCACAGTTCATGCCACTGTCCCCCATCACCTAAACGCTCTCTCCTGCCCCACATTCCTGAAAGCAGCTAGAGATGCAACTTTTATATTCAGTGAGACTACTCTAGTTTATGTTCAAAACACAAATTGGAATTTATGATTTTGGCCCTTCTACTGAATTAAATCCCACCCCCTTCCCTGCCCCCTCATCTTTGGTAGCAAGTTGGTTTATTTGTAGAAGTGGTCCAAAAGAAAGAACACACTAGTGGACATTTTGCTACTGTAAAGCAGCAACAGAACACATCAAAGTCCTATGAGGCAGAGGTTAGACATAGCTTCTTCATCATTTCTTCATGCAACCTTTGCTGCATGTAACTATCTACTTCTCTGCTGGCTGGTTCTGTAACTCATTTCAAAGGCCACGTAGAACTCACAGACCAAACTGAAATTATGTGGTTAATTACAGAAGTAAAAGGTTACAACTCAGGACCCAGTTCAGAAAGCAGGCAGTTTGAAAGTCTCCAAACTCCTCCCTTCTTTAGAACCGGGCAGCTCTCAGTCTTGCTAACAGACCCCTTTGATACATGCACACCTCTCTGCCTTTGATGTCTACTGAATTCGCCTCTCTGCTACTACCTGTCCCAACTCATGGCCAGTGTAGCAGCCTGCTCGCCACTGGACTCCCTTCTAGAGGGCGGGCGGGGTGCAGGGCATCCAAGGCTACTCGCCTTCTTCAGTGTTACAGCCCTGGACTTCAATTAGAGCTTCTTCGGGGCGGGGGTCTTTTGCTCCATCTCAGTCTCTCTCCCTACTTCTGTTGTGGTGGTGGATTGAAAGTGCAGAACTCCTAGTTAGTTTCAAGGTATGGTGCTTAAAGCAGGACCAGTTTAAATTTGCCTGAAGGTTGGTGCAACACACCCAAATTTTAAGATCAGAGCAAACAATATATTTTGGTACCACATAATTTTACTGGAATAAATGGCATATTGGAAGAGGAAAAAAAATAAAGGAAAGTGAATATGTTATAGCTACAACTACAACCACCCCATCCCACCCACCTTTCTTATACTCATCATCAAACCCACTGAGGAAGAATCACTTCTAGATCATATGGACTCTACAGAACAGAGTAGAGTGGCTCTTAGGATTTCTAAGGCTGTAATCTTTACTAAAGCAGACAGACTGCTCCATCTTTCTCTCCATATGAGAGACTAGTGGATTCAAACTCCAAACTTTAACACCCCAACTCTAAGCTGACTGCTTAACTGGAGGAACCCCCAAGCGCCTGATGTAAATATCTAGGCTCTTATGAAATATCTTTTCCCTTTCTCCACCTGTGGAGGCCCCCAGCTGCCTAAGGGTGGGGTTGGGGGATTCCAGTACTTCCTCCTCCTGGAGACCTGTAGGGAGACTTACCACATTCTTCAAATTCAGGAGTGTTCCACACACAATATTGATCACAAGACAAATCTAACTCTGGAAATCAATTGATTTTATTGGAAAAATAGCAGATTTGATAGAGAAAAGGGAAGTTGAAATCTTGCAATTGCATCTGTTTTCTGTCTCCTCAAAGTCTCCTGCTCTTTCATCACTGCTCTACTTTGGGATCCCCACCCAGACCAGTAATTCACAGTTTTCGGACTGTCACCTTGAGGATTAAGCAGGGATCATAGGCAGTAGTGTTTATTGCCCAGTTAAGTAGGGGTGAGAAAAGGTCACAGGAAGGCAGGGACAATTGATCTACCTTTCAAAGAGTCCTTTTTTAATCTCCTAGTTGACACAGAACCCTCTCCAGTGCTTTTCCTTAGTTGACTGTTTTCTGAAATTTCTCTGAAAGTGTTCAGTTTTCTATTACAGGAAGGTAGCATCTAGTTTTTCTACTTTCCTTGAATTCCTTAGATGACTGTTTCCTGTGTGCTATTGTTGTCTTTTTGTTAGGTAAGCTAGCATAGGCTTGGGGCGTCCATTAACGCATGCCCATTGGTCTGAGCTACGGAAACAAAGGAGTGGCACACTGCACATGCTCAGAGGTTCAGGTTTCCTGCCGGGTACGCATGGGTGGGCGCTGCACCTGGATTGGCCCACCTAGGCCAGGTGAATTAAGTTCAGCCAATGGGGTTGACCAGAGGTCCTCTACAACGCCTCCCCGCGGAAGCATTGAAAAGGCAGGAGCCCGGAGTCAACCGTCAACCAGGGGATTTTGCGTGACTCTGCAGGCAGGCTGCACGTTCTGGAGGAGCCCTGTGGGTGAGAAGCCCTGTGGGTGCCTGTGTAAAACCCGAAACTTCTAATGCTCATAAAACTCACTTGGATCACAAGCCAGGCTTTGGCGTGAATTCTTTCTCGTGCGGAGCCAAGGACTGAGGTATATGTATCCACAGAGAGATCTAACATTTTCTTTGTCTGTGTGTATAATTTTTGTGTTTAATCCAACACTATGACTCAATTATGTTTTTTTACTTCTAAAATTTGAAAATGTTTATTTTCTAAATATGCATGGTCTAAAACATATGCAGTTCTCCTCTCTGCAGGCAGCCTATGGGGCTACTGTTGGCTTTAATACACATAAACTTATTCTCTCACAGTTTATGAGGCTAGAAGTCCATATTCACATGTAATCAGCTATAGAGGAAGGCCCACTTTGTTACTCTTTGTTTCCTTCCAACACCTGTCAGTTTGGTATCTTTTGGAGATCTCCATGTGTATTAGCATCCGTCTTCCCAGGGCCTAGGTGATTTGCACTCAGGGACCCTGATTACAAAGGACCTGCTCCATTCTTTGCTCTTCTTTCTTGGTGGTAGTATGTATTCCCTGCTCTGCTTAATCATCTATCCTTTTTGACCTTGTAAGACAAGCCACGGCCCAGGAAAATTCCCCAAGTATTATATCAGGTCGATGCAGGAATTAAGTGTGGTATATTCCACCCTTATTCCTCTTACAATTGATTGACTTATCACATCATGGGGTTGAGGGCAGATCACCACAAAACTGTCCCACCATTGAGAATCATGGCCCACCCAGGTGACATGTTCTGGGGGGATACAATTCCATCCATGAATAATCAGGAATAAAAGGAAGAGCAAAAGGGAAAAATAATAGTCAAGAGATGGATGAGAAGACCCTTGAAGACATATTCTTTAGAATCACATTTTCTTATCTAAACACGGGACCCTTATCAAGAATGGTCATGCTGAGTTGTTACACAAGTATAAAAACATTTTAAAAGGATTCAAATAATATTAAACATGTCTCCTGACAACATTGGAATTAAAATAATCATAGATAG
The DNA here is from genome assembly GCF_050624435.1 of Tenrec ecaudatus. NCBI lineage: Eukaryota > Metazoa > Chordata > Mammalia > Afrosoricida > Tenrecidae > Tenrec > Tenrec ecaudatus. The sequence continues at coordinate 40,668,089 of NC_134548.1, read as the reverse complement.
ATAGATAGAGTTAATAGATAGGTGAAGAAAATCCCCAAATATTTAGGAACCAATAAATCACTTGAAAACAAACCATGGATCAAAGAAGAAAAAAAGAGACTTCAATATTACTTCAAACTGTATAAACATGTAAACCAAACTTGTCCACATTTATGGTGGTAGCTAAAGCAGTTCTGAAGTAAAAGTTTGCAACACTAAATTCTTACTTCCAAAAACTGTCTAAAAAATCTAATTTTCCAACTTCAAGGCACTAGATCAAAGAAGCACTAGATCAAAGAAGCACTAGATCAAAGAAAGCCAAACACACTCAAAACATACAGAAGGAGTTAATGATAGATAGCAACAATAACGAGTGAAAATGTGTGTGCCTTAGGATGGGGGATTATCAATAAAATTCAAAGTCAGTTCTGTGAGATTAAAAAAAAGAATTTTTTAGATACACTTTTCAGGAAAAAAGAAATGACACAAACTTCCATTATCAGGAATAAGAACATAGTGCACTACAGAACTTGAAAAGGGATCAGTATTGCCATGACAGACTTAAGACTCATCATGACATTCACAGCAACTGGGAATTATGTCACTGCCCAAATATTAGGGTTTTCTTAGCAAGCAAGAACAAGGGAAGTGGCTGTGAAGTAGTTATCAGTAGTGTCTGTAGTAATAGGAATAGTGTTAATCAATAATCGCCGTTATCAGCATAGAATAAAATAAGGTGCTTACTGTCTGTAATGTCTGGGATTGTTGCAACCGATGATCAGACTGCAATGAGCAGAGGATCTCTAGGTTAAGGGAAGAGAGTAGAAGAGTGGCAAAGTACAGACAGTATATACCATGAAAGAAAAAATAGATATTTAAGTAAAATATACATGAAAATGATCAGGGGATAATTGTTTATTTGGTTGTAAGAGTTTTCCCTATATCCACATATTTTAAAACAGAAAATAGCAAAGTGGAATGGAGCCATTTTAAACAAAACTAACATAAAATCCAGGTTTAAGAGGACATAATTTTTTTATTCTTTTTGTCCATCTTACTCATTAGTATGCACCTAGGTCTTTATATTACAATCTGCCCTTCAAAGTGATAAAAATAATAAAAGTGTAGAAATGAAAAATGCCATTAACTATGTTCGATATAACTCCCCACTGTTCCATCACCTCTCCCTTATCTGACATCTCAAATTGGCACAAAGCATTATCAGTTTATTTAACTTAAATATAGTACCCTTGAAAATAATCTCAACATCAAACAAAACAATTTCATAATTTTCTAAAAGTTCTGAATGACAGGAAATCTAAGCCTATCCCTATATTCCTTCCAAGTTGGCCCAATTATATTGTAAATTCTAATAAATTTTCTTCTCTTTAAGACAGTCTGTCATGATACTTGATCAGTTGTCCGGCATCAAAGAACAAAAAATCATATCATTTTATGCTCACCTTCCCGATATAATCAACGAAGACAAATGTGTGCATAAGCAAATGTGGGGAAGAAAGCTTATCGTACCTGGCTATCAAAAGATATAGTATCTGGGGTCTTAAAGGCTTGAAGGCAAACAAGTGGCCATCTAGCTGAGAAGTAACAAAGCCCACATGGAAGAAGCACACCAGCCTGTGTGACTACGGGGTGTCAAAGGGATCGAAGAACAAAAAAAAGAATATAATAAATGAGGGAGAGTGCAGAGACCCAAAGCCCATCTGTAGGTAACGGGACGCCCCATTACAGAAGGTTCACGGGGAGGAGAGTAGCCAGTCAGCACGCAGTGTAGCAACAATGAAATATACAACTTTCCTCTAATTCTTAAATGCTCCTCCAGAACTATCATGATTCCAATTCTACCTTACAAATCCACTAGACCAGAGGATGTACACTGGTACAGATAGGAACCGGAAGAGTGGCGATACCGGACAGTGGCAAGAAGGTGGGGTAGAAAGGGGGAACTGATTATTAGGATCTACATATAACCCCCTCCCTGGGGGACAGACAACAGAAAAGTGGGTGAAGGGAGATGTCGGACAGTGTAAGACATGACAAAATAATAATAGTTTATAAATTACCAAGTGTTCGTGAGGGAGGGGGGAGGGAGGGGGAAAATGAGCTGATACCAAGGGCTTAAGTGGAGAGCAAATATTTTGAGGATGAGGGCAACAAATGTGCTTGACACAATTGATGTATATATGGATTGTGATAAGAGTTGTATGAACCCCCAATGATTTCAAAAAAGACCATCTGTCTTGTGCCTCACATGTGCCGGCTACAGGTAAAACGGTGATGTATACTGAGTGAGGAACCCAAACCCACAAGTTTCAGTTCCGGTCAAATCTTGGACAGATCATTGGTCTTTTTTTGCACTCACAATAATCATTCAAAGACAGAAAGAATATCACCAATTTTTCCTGAACCAATAAGTGTTGTTCCAAAACACTTTGCAAATCCCAAAGCAGCTTTCAAAAATGACAACCAAGAGTAGAGAGCAACCACCATTTCTTCCTTAAGGGTTGTTAGTGGCAAAGTGAGTTTCTCGGTGAGCTCCAAGGTCAGAAGTTTGGGCTTCGAATTGCTCTGAGGGACAATGATGAGGTGTCGGCTCCCACAAAGATTTGCTGTCTCGCACAGCTAGAGCTGAGGGCCTGCGGGAAGAGACTACGTATAGAGTAGAATGCCTTATGGGCACGAACCAAACCCAACTTTGGGGCTGTCATCAAATAAAACAACAAACTCACTGCCATCGAGCGAAAGATGACTCATAGCAACCCTATGGGGCAGAAACAAACTACTCCTTATAAGTTTCTGAGATTAACTTTTACAGGAGGAGAAAGACCTATCTTTCTCCCTTGGAGTGGCTGGTGGTTTTGAACTGCTGGCCTTGCAGTTAGCAGTCCTATGCATAAACACTATGCCATCAGGGATCCTTGGGCACTGATAGGCAGTGCTAAAATAGCTTTGTAACACTGCCCAAACAGGACCCAGGCTATGGGACCTCATGGCTGACTGGCTAAAGACCAGAGAGAGTTGTGCCTAACGATGTGGCTGAGAAGAAGCACTCCTGACTAAAAATCTTTATCTTCAGTATTTCTGATCCTTAATAAACCCCATAATTGTGAGTATGGTCTGGGAGTTTTGTGTGACCATTGCAATGATCAAACCCAGAGGAGACATAGAGCGTGCCATAGGAGGAGAGTGGTTGCTGTCTGACTTGTAAAAGATGGTTGGAAGGTGAAAGAAAGCATGCCTGGTCTCCATCTAATAGGCATCAGCCCTGGACCAATGTAGAATTTGATTCTGTCTTCCTTTGGTGAAACCACAGGAGATCAGACACTGCCCCCACACCATTTTACAGCGAAGGAAAGTAATTTAGGAAAGGAACAAGAGGTTTTCACACAAGATAGAGATATAAACATGGTGTCATTATCATTTACTGGTGAAGATCAAAGATTATTGCCTTTGCTATGGATTACAATTCAATATGAAGAAAACAAAAATTCTCACAACTGGCCAAATTAAAGAGTATAATGATAAATGCAAATATATTGAAGTTTTCAAGAATTTAATTTCACTTGGCACTCATTGTCCAATAAGCATTAGACTGTGAACTATAAAATTGGCAGTTCAAAGCCACGAACCGCTCCTCAGGAGAAAGATGAGTTGTGTGTTGCTATATAAAGATGTTCAGTCACAGAAACACAACGAGTTGGAATCAACTCCATGGCAGGGAGTTTGGGCTTGGGTTTGTATTTTGAAGCAGCATTCTGGAAATTTAGCAATGCAAGCATCGGGCAGATCTGTGGCAAAAGAGCCCTTTTAATGTTTCCAAAATCAAAGATGTCACTTTAAAAATTAAGGTGCACCTGATTCAAGCCAGGGAATTCTCAATTGCCTTGTATGCATGTGAAAAACTAGACTGAAGAGGAACTGATGCATTTGAATGATGGCACTGGTGAATATGACATTTACTATGGACTGCCAGAAGAACAAACAAATCTATGTTGGAAGTACAGCCAGAATGCTCCTTAGTCAGGATGACAAGACTTTGCCTCACGTATTTTGGGCTGGAGTTACCCAATGCCAGAAGAAGGACATCATGCTTGGTAGAGGGAGAGTGAAAAAGAGAGAGATCCTCGGGAATATTGACTGATAAAGAGGCTGTAATAGTCTTTACCATCGCAATAATTTGCAGCTGGTATCAGATCAGGCCGTGTTTCCCTCTGTTCAGTCCACTATGGGTCAGAACAGACTTGCTGGCACCTGACAACAAAGCATTTTAAGCCAAGAGACTCACAAATATCAATAGAATGGTGGGAACATGCAGAGCAGAGAAGAGGAAGCACTTGAGGGAGATGAAAATTTAAGATAGATATATGTTATTGTTTTATTTTTATAAGATCTATCCAACCTAATGAGAATAATTTTGTAGAGGGAAAAGGTATTGCTGGAAAGTGCAGAGCAATTACTTAAGCAATTCTTTCATAGCTGAAGGAGTTTCTTCTATTTGCTTAAAAGATTTGCTGAACTGTAGGATCCTGTCTGTGAGCCGGAAAATACGCAGAAGCTATGGGATGGATAAGAGTCAGAGACATGAGCGTTAACAGCATTGTTCACCTTGAGAGGCAATGGCAAAAGTCTTTCAAGCAGTAAAAGATGTCAATAAGGTAACAAGATATACAATTAACACATAAAAATCAATAGTGTACAAACCACATATCAGACAATATACTTGTACCTAGAATATATAAAGATCTTTCTAAATGCAACACTCAAAAAATGTTTAAAAAGCAAAAGACACTGAAGAGAATATATAGATGGCAAGTAATCATATAAAGGATGTTCAGCATTCTTTATGCAAATTCAAATGCTAATTAAAACCAAAACGAGATCCCACTACATACCCGTTAGAATGGCTACAATAAAACGTAGTGACAACACCAAATGCTGGCAAGAATAAGGGAAAACTTCCTCATATATTCATTGTTGATGGGACTGTAAAATGGTATCGCCACTCTGGAAATTGGGTTGCAATTGTCCATGCCACATATAAGTTGGGGATGATAGATTATTTCACTCTCTTGAATCTCGTAATGATTTCAGTACTGTAAATGTAGGTTAAAACTTGACAACATTTATGTTTTAGATGTGCAATTAAACATGTCAATTATAACAAAAAGGCTTTAAAAATCAATAGATTTTCATTCACCAATGATAACCAGTTAGAAGATAGTATGGAAGATGAGGTTCCATTTTCAGTAGCAACAAAGCAATGAATACTTAAAAATAATCAACTTAAGAAATACGTTGTGGCACCTACATGGTCAAAGCTATAAGCAATGAGCCCAGAAGTTTTGTAATATTATTACAACTTTTCTGAAAGTTTGGTATTTCTAAAAGGTTTTAATTAAAAAGAATACTATTCGTTGGCATAAAGGATTTTAGCACAATACATTTCAAACAAGTGTGTACTTGCCTTTGCTGTAAAGGAGACCGGTAAAGTCGGATGCAAAGGCACTAGTTTCGCGAGAACTACACTAGATAGAATACTGAAAATTTATATCGAAGAAAGACAATATCATGAATCAAGGGTTTTCTTTTTCATTTTATTATTTGTTTTTAAACCTAGGTTTTAAAAAGTGTTTTAAGTGCTGTATTAGCTAAGATTCTGTGCCAACTTTGCTTGGCCAGGATTCTCAGTGATTTGGCAGCTATGAGATCTAACAATATAATCACCTCCATTGTCAGATCTGCTATGAGTAGTCAATCCACTGACAGGACTCTTTCTCGGGGGAATAGACAGCTTCCAATATAAGCTAACCTTTTGAAAAACATGCTTTCTTTTTGCTGGCTTTGTATCCTACATCTGGCTCATCATCATCTCCAGTTCTTTAGACTTGAGCTAGAAGCCTCCTATGCTGCTTGCCAATTCTGGAACTCATCAGCAGCCGGCTTCTTACCTGCCAACTTTGGATTCATTCACCTCTGCAGCCATAAGCCTAACCCGCTGATTCATCAGCTCCTGCAACTTTGCAAGACAGTGTGACATCTGACCTATAAACTTGGAATTTGCCTGCTTTTGCAACCATGTGAGTGATTTTCTTAACATAAACCTCTTTCTCTATATATATACATATATAAGTTTCATTGGCTTTGCTTCTCTAGAGAACCCAGTCTAAGGCAAGTATATAAGGTCACATTTACAAATAAATGGTGCTTTATGCTATTAACAGACATAATAATATGATTGGTCTAAAAATATGGCTGTTTTAAAAGTCATGTTAACACAAATGTACACATACAAAATCATCTGATAGTGTCTAGAAAGGCACAATATATCATATTTAATTTTTAAATATAATTATGTCAGTATAAGATATTAAAACTAATGTGAAACTTATTTAACTATATGGAAAATATTACATGGTAGGTTATCAAAAACTGCATGTTATAAAACAGTATGCTACAAATTTTAATTCTCTCATTTGAAAATTTTCTAAGCATTAAAAACCAGCCAGAATCATTTATATGAAAATTTAAAAATTGGTGGTGCTGAAAATTCAAGTGATTTTATTCTCTTCATGCTTTATTGCATTTAAAATTTTCTCTACATGAACATGCTTAGATTTTCTTAAGAAGAAAAAAAAACAGTAAGATGTATAAAATGAAACCAACAAGAACCAAGCAGATCCATTAAAAAGACTGAAAAGAAATTAAAAAGTTAATATTGCTTTGTACTTACATGACAGAATTATGATTTTTCCTTTCCCCTTTGTGTTCAGCTGCGTAAATTAAATATGATTTAAAAATTAAATGAACCATCCGTTGCTGTTGAGTCAGTTCTGAATCATAGCCACTCTAGGTGTGTCAAGAGTAGAGCTATAATTCGCAGCGTTTTCAATTGCTGATTTTCTGGAATTAGATCGCCACGCCTTTCTCCAAGTAACTTGGGGTGAACTCAATCTCCATTCTTTGGGCTAGCAACCAAGTGCCTTAACCATTTACATCACCCAGGAATTCCAAAATTAATGAAGCTCATAGCTTATTGATTATAAACAAATTTTGCTTTTGCAAAATTTTGGAAACTCGCAGGCATTCTGAGGAGCTCTGATGGCAACGCAGTTACACATTGAGCGGCTAGCTGCAAGGTTAGCAGTTCAAAAACACCCGCTGTTGGAAGAGGGAAAGGTGGGGCTTTGACTCCCGTAAAGAGGTACAGTCACAGAGACTCGCGGGAACAGTTCTATCCTGTCCTACAGGTCTCTCTCCATCAGGCATCAGCGACCTGATGGAAACTCGTAGAGCAGGCATGCCCCCTGATCAGCTTGTACTTGGGCTCTCTGGGACCTTCTCTATCCAACAGGAATCAAACACTGTTAAAAAAAAACTCTTCAGCATTTTGAGTGTTATATTCATGCTCGAACATTCCTTTCGGGTGTACAGGTGTGGATCTTTACATTGTAGTTTCTGCTGGTAATGGGATTTCTGGCTATAGAGCAGGTCTGTGGAATATCCACCATTGCCCATGCTTTCCAATCCTTGTTTCCCTTGAATAGAATACATAGTAGCATAAAGGGAAGAAAAGATGAGTGTTCTCATAGGGGTGGAAGAAGGAAGTCTGATATATCTTTTTGTGTTCATAAAAGAAAGAAAACATTTTAAAACAGTGCCAGCATCCATTAGCTTCCTGCACATGCTCTCTCTGATGAGACAGAATAAGGTGATGACGATATCTGTAACTTTCTAGAACAAACAAAGCCTTGTATGAAACAAAATAATGCTCCTTTGTGAGGATGCTAAAACTCAGCAGTCTTCTGAAAACTAGGCTTTTAAAAACAGATCACAAGGAAGTGAACTTGGCTGTCTCACCCATGTAACCATTATTAGATGGCACATTCAGATTCTTCACAAATTTAAGTTTTCATTGATAGCAACATACACATTATTTAAAGAATGCAGATTTCAAATATCTATCTACTAGTTAAGCAAATTTATAAAATTTTCAGGGTCATTTTTTAACCAATACACTTACAGTTTTTTCATTATTTTCAAAAGCTTCTCTTGCTTCTTCAAATGTGCAGATTTCTTCTTTGCATTCACGTTCAATGTTGCCTTGCCTTATTTCTTCAAGAAATCCATTAGCTCTGCGGTAGCGCTTTAATACTGCATTGGCCTTTTCTTCTGTGAGGAAAACTAAAAAGAGATGAACAAAAATGTAAATGCAATTTTTAAAAACCCATGTCGCAAGTTAATATTCAAGATGAAAACTACTAGATGTCCTTCAGAATGCCTAACCACCACCCTAATCTTTACGTGGGCCAGTAATGAAGTAACACTCAACTCCAAATGAACCCATCTACTATCTTCTCATCATGTGAGTATGCCCTTTCAGCAGCAGTTGCCCAGGGCACAGACAGTGACATAATTAACTGTGTTATAAACAGACTTAAGCACGTCCCTGCCAACCAGGGGTGTTTAAATATAGTAATAGTGATAGCACTACTTAGACTCATTAGTATAAGGAGACATTCCGAAGCACTGAGCAGCAATAAAATAAAAATTTAGTCTGTCTGTAGACTATATAATTTTCTCATCCCTTTTAATGAAAATAAATAAAACTCTAATGGACCTAATATTACAAACTCAAAATAGCCTCACTTGAATGAAAGAAGTGGTGACAAAACAATAATGAGTAGTAAAGTTAAATTTGGCCATGAATCATTCGAAAGAAACTCTTAACAATTGTAATCTAATTATGTGTGACATGTTAACATAGCCAACTCCATTTCACTGTCTTCAGAAAGAGAAAGTTCTTCTGCATGATTTATAGAGGCATGTCACATAAATATTCAGAGTGCACACTTACCGATACCTGGAAACTAAATAAAGCAGTGGTCATACGTATACTTAAGGAGTCCTGGTGGTATAGTGGTTTACAAGTCAGGCTGCTGACGACAAGGGCAGCAATTCAAAAACCACCAGCCACTCTTTGGGAGAAAGATGAGGCTGTCTCCACCTGTAAGGATTTACAACTTTGGAAACCTTTGGCAACAGTTCTACTCTGTCCTGTAGCTTCACTATGAGTCAGAAGTGACTCGGTGATAGTTGGTTTACATGTCCACTAGAGAAACAGTTTAAAAAATCATTATATACAAATATTTTATATTATATTTCAATACCTTTCATCTCAAATAATCTTGGCTGTTTGGAGAGAGAAATATAATGCCATCAGAATGTAATCTCTGTTAATGCAAAGAGTTCAGAAAATGTCTTAATTTTATAAACTTTTGAAATAAGAGAAGGCACATCATAGATTTTTAAAAATCATTTTATTGGGAGCTCTTACAGCTCTTATCACAATCCATACAAGCATCCTTTGTGTCAAGCACATTTGTACATATGTTGCCATCATCATTTTCAAAACATTTTCTTTCTACTTGAGCCCTTGGTATCAGTTCATTTCTCCCTCCCACACCCTTCCTCCCTCATGAACCCTTGATAATTTATATTTTTTTTCTTGTCTTACACCAACACTCTCGTCCTTCACCCACTTTTCTGGTATTCTCCCTGGAAGGGGGTTAGATGTCAATCATTGTAATCAGTTCTCCCTTTCTGCCCCTACCTTCCCCTTTCCCTCCTGGTATCACTACTCTTGAGTATGTTTAAAAAGAAAGGGGGTAAAAGACTATGTTTTCCAAAGAATGTTTAAAAATTAACTTTTCATTTCCCAGTGAACATTTTCAGCTAAATGAAAATTAAAAACCCAGTAAATACTCTTTGCAGCTTTCATAGTATGCATTTTTCCCACTAGGCAAGCATCAAGCAACTAGTTCTGATTTAGTGCACCCAGTGGCATTACCTGGGAAGGTTCTGCCTGGTCACAGTGATTTTTTTTTTTTTTTTGTGAAAGCAGTTTCACTTGCACCTTGTTTTTCGTTCTGGCTGGAGCGCGGGGCTATGAAATTTTGTGTCCTGCTCAGGAAAATTGCCACAGAAACTGTTGTGATGTTGAACACAGCTTATTAGGACAGCATTATGGGATAATTTAATTGTATGAGTGGTTTTCTAGTTTCAAAAAACGTGAAATGTTGATAGTGACAAACCTCAGTCTGGACGTCTGTCAACTTCTGGACTGGATCAAAATGTCGATGTGTAATGCATTTGGAGTTCATCATATCAGGTCATATGGTTAATCAAACTTTCTATTTAGAGGTTCCAAAAAGATTGTGTAACAATGTGTGACAAAAGGCCTGATTTGTGGCTGAGAGATTACTGGTTTTGCACCACAACAATGTACCTGCTCACACAGCATCTCCGTGTGCCAGATTTTGGGAAAAGCCAGCATGTGTCTCTTGCCCTACACACCTTACTCACCTGACGCTGCTCCATGCAACTTCATTTCGTTTCCACAGATGCAGAGAGACATGAAGACAGCGGTTTGACAGCATAGGAGAGGCGAAGAAAAAAATGAGGGAGGTGCTGTCAGCCATCCAAACAGATGAGTTTGAAAAATGTTTTCAAGAGTGGAATCGCAGATTTGAATAATGTATTAAGTGTAATCGTGAATACTTAGAAGGTGATAATGTTGTTTTGTTAAAAAAAAAAAAGTACGTAGCTTTGGGGAAAAAAATTCTGGCTTTTTTTTGGGGAGTACCTTCTCATATGGTCTTCTATTTAGGTAAGTCTCTTTTGTATGACAGAAATATATATTTCATTTAATAAATGATAACAGATTCATTATTTAGTATTCTATAAATATGCAAATTGATACTAGCTGTATGGCACCTACATTAGAATGAAAATCATAGTGGGACTTCAATAAGTGTTTCCTTCTTTGTGTACCAACAAGGATACCAAAAATAAACTAAGAATGAAACCCACTACCATCAAGTCTATTCTGATTCCTGGCTACCCTATAGGGCAGAGTAGAATCCTCCTTATGGTTTCTGAGCCTGTAAATCTTTACAGGAATAGACAGTCTCATTTGTCTCCCATGGAGCAGCTAATGGGTTCGAACTATTGACCTTGCAGTTGGCACCCCAATGCATAACCTACCACATATCACATGACCTCATTCATTCACTGTCATCAGGTCAATTCTGACTCATAGCCCACCCTATAGGAGAGGATAGAACTGCCCATGTGGGTTTCCAAGAGAAGAACTCTTTATGGGAGTAAAAAGCCTCATCTTTCTCCTATAGAGTGGCTGACGGTTTTGAATCGCTGACCTCGTGGTTAGTAGCCCAGAGTGTAAGCCACTATCCTACCAGGACATCTCCAGGCCTCTTTAAGCTCATAGTCATGGAATATCATTAGAAGAAACTTTTAAAAATATGTAGTCAGAGATATGAAGGAAATTAAAAGGGTGCAATTGAGTTGGAGAATGACAGTGGGGTTTGCTAACAGTGCGTTTTTCACAGCAGCACCAGAATCCCTGGGATGAATAAGTACCACTGATTATTGGCCATATCCCTAGTATTCCTGATGTCCTATTTCTGAGGTGGGGCCAAAAATTTGCATTTCAAATAAGTTTCCAGGTACTTGCTGTTTTGTTGGTCCTGCGACCTTGTTTGAATCAATATCCTAATATGAGTTCCATAGAAAATTAATTCTTTAGACATTGTTTATAGAATATAGGATTTAACTAATTTAAAAGGTTTCTACTGTACATGTAATAAATACATATAAGTAATATACATTTGTGAAGCTCCAGACAAGGAACATGGTGCAAGCATTTGTCATATTTCAATGACTATGGAGCCTTTTTTTCCAAGGACAGTACACTTAATTAACAACTTCCAGCCATTGGTCTTTACTTATACTCTCTGGAATGACATACACGTCTCCTCCATTAAACAGGCCATGTAATACATGAAGGCAATAATGGGGTCCTCATCAATCTTCTCTTTTTCAGTGTAAACATATCTAGATCCTTCACTTACTAGTCATAAAACATGGACATGAGTCTCTGCATGACCTTAGTATCATGAACAGTGTCCTACAATGAGTGCATATGCTCGGTGTGGTCTGACACATGCAACATTGAGAGAGACTGCCATCTTCCCTGTTTTTAAACACGATATATTTTGTTAATGTAGTCTCTTTGAGGGCAAATATCCTGAGGAAAAACCACATCATTAACACTAACATATTTTGAGTTTTTAAAAGGAAAAACAATTCTTAATATTCCTAAGAGACTATCAGTATGATATAGACAGTCTTAATAGAAAAGGACGGTGCAGGAAAACAACTAACTCTTGCAAAATAATTCAAAAGGATTAGAAATTATAAAATAGTATAGAGTAGGATACTTCACCTCTAATCCTAACATTCATTTTACCAAGAGCAATCCACAAATTCCATCCAGTTTTGTTTTTCTTTTATACTGGGAGGTTAGGAAATACCATATTAACAATTTTAGGAGAATTGAACTGGTGAGTAGATGTTCTCTTATTTGGCAAATATGATTAATGAGAAGATACTGGACACTGCCTGGAGCCCTGATAGTGTTGGAGAGTTACAAGCTGGGCTCCTAACTGAAGGTCAGCGGTTTGAAACCATTGAAACCACAAGCTGCTCCCCCGGAGAAAGACCAGACCTCCTATTCCTTAAAGGTTTACAGTGTGGGAAACCCACAGGGGCAATTCTAACCTGTTCATGTAGGTTCAGATGGAGTCAGACTACTTGATGGTAGTGAGTTTGAGTTTTGAGATACTGCCTGGAGTAAGAATGGAACTAGTGGGAATAATAATTACCATAGATGAGGTATGTCTGCCATACATTAAGAAGCAAGGAGTGGTAGACTAGTACTTGCCAATTCTTATCAACTAAACCCACTGCCATTGAGTCGATGCCAACTCATAATGACCCCATAGAACAAGGCAGAACTACCTCTGAGTTTCCAAGACCGTGAATCTTTACACGAATTGAAAACCCTCCACATTCTCCTGTGGAGCAGCTGGTGGTTTCACACTGTTGATCTCTGAGTTAACAGCCCAAACTCATAATTCTCTATGAAACCAAAGCTTCTGAAGGGTCAAGATGTAAAACTAGTATTGATCATTTCCTTGCTTCCTTCACTTTCACAAATCATGAGTTAATCCACAGCTCTCAGGAATATTGTTCATGCCTTAATCACGTTACATGATGTGACAAGAATACAGAATGTGTTTGTACTTTGAGCATACAACATTGAGGTTTTAATTAAATTATAAAGGTATCCCACTAAAGGAAATTAAGATAAACCTAAACCTTTCTTTTATTGTTAGGAAGCACTCTTTTTTTTATTTTAACAATTTATTGGGGCTGATACAATTCTTTTCACAGTTCATACATATACATACATCAATTGTATAAAGCACATCTGTACAGTCTTTGCCCTAATCATTTTTTTCTCTTTTCTTCTTTTACATTTTATTAGGGACTCATACAACTCTTACCACTATCCATACATATACATACATCAATTGTATAAAGCACATCCATACATTCCCTGCCCCAATCATTCTCAAGGCATTTGTAGGAAGCACTCTTTTTAAAAATTTTTTTAACATTTTATTAGGAACTCATACAACTCTTATCACAACCCATACATATACATACATCAATTGTATAAAGCACATCTGCACATTCTTTGCTCTAATCATTTTCAAAGCATTTGCTCTCCACTTAAGCCCTTTGCATCAAGTCCTCTTTTTTCCCCTCCATCCCCGCTCCCCCCTCCCTCATGAACCCTTCATAATTTATAAATTATTATTTTGTCATATCTTGCCCTATCCGGCGTCTCCCTTCACCCCCTTTTCTGTTGTCCATCCCCCAGGGAGGAGGTCACATGTAGATCCTTGTAATCGGTTCCCCCTTTCCAACCCACTCACCCTCTACTCTCCCAGTATCGCCCCTGATACCCCTGGTTCTGAAGGTATCATCCACCCTGGATTCCCTGTGCCTCCAGCTCCTATCTGCACCAGTGTACAACCTCTGCTCTATCCAGGCTTGCAAGTTAGAATTCGGATCATGGTAGTCGGGAAGGGTGCCCGGCTATCAAAAGAGTTAGTGTCTGGGGTCCTAAAGGCTTGAAGGTGAACAAGCGGCCATCTAGCTCAGAAGCAACACAGCCCACATGGAAGCACACCAGCCTGTGCGATCACGAGGTGTCAAAGGGATCAGGTATAAGGCATCATCAGAAAAAAAATCTTACCATAGTGAATGAAGGGGGAAGTGCAGAGTGGAGACCCAAAGCCCATTTGTCGGCCACTGGAGGTCCCCTTACAGAGGGGTCTAGAGGAGGAGATGAGTCAGTCAGGGTGCAACGTAGCACCGATGAAGAATACAGCTTTCCTCCAGTTAAGAAATACTCTTATTAAAGAAAATATTTCTAATTAATTTTGATACACACCCATAATGGGGCCTTCAAAATGTTCATGGAAAAATGGAATTAAAAAGAAAATGGAATTTTGCCACTAACTTTTTGAGAAACACTTGCATATCCATAAAATAAATATTCTTCAAACAATTTAACCACTTTATCATAATGTAAAAATAGCTTTTACTTATGACTTAGTTTCAAAAGAAAATAATGAATAAGTAGCCTCACGGGTAACTCTGCTGCCTTCATCCAAAAGACTTAGAAAATGACAGGGGCAGTTCTGCCTTGGCCCATAGCTTTGCTATTATAATTCCATGATTTTGTATTTTATACTCACTCTGTCAGGTGAACTTCTAAGGTGTGTAGGTGGCACAAACAACTAACCTAAGGAGCCTTGGTGACATAGGGGGTTATGACTTTGGCTGCAAGGTCAACAGTTCCAAACCACCAGCCAATCAATGGGAGGTAAGACACTATCTACTTCCATCAAGATTTACAGTCTCTGAAACCCAAACAGGCTGTTCTATTCTGTCCTATAGGGAGGCTATGATTTGGAATTGACTCTATGCCAGTGGTTTGCGTGTGTACTAACCTAAAGATTGCCGGTCAGAATTGACTCAATAGTGAATTTGGTTTGGGTGGCACTATGGAAGAAAGACCTGGTGATAGGCTTCCATAAAGATTATAGCCAAGAAAATTATGAGCAGTTCTACTCTGTAACACATGGGGTCAACACATGGGCTTATCACGAGTTGGAATCAACTCAGTGAAAACAGGTTTGCTTCTTTTTGCATTAATCAACTCCAATTCCACATTCAAATGTAATACTCCTAAAACCTTTCTCTGACTCTACTCTGTACTGCAACAGAACTGCTTTGGACCCTCAGTACTTGTAAATACTTTTATTATAACAAATAATCAAATTCAATTATAATTTTTTGGAATGCCTACCCACTTCCCTCAAAAATAATAAGCTTCTTGGGGGCAGTGGTCATGTACTGTCAATATTTTTATCCGACCTCTCTGACTTGTCTAACACTTAGGAATGAGCATAGTACAGTGGAAGATTCATTCAGGGTTAACTAAATGTGATGGCAAAATGGAAGCGACAGAGGCTGAGTGACTAGAAGCTGGTATGCCCCTTTATGAAACGGCATCCCAAGTAAGGCCCAGTTAAAAATATACGAGTATAAAATAAACCCATTAATAGGTAAGTTTCTAGTGAGATGGTATTTAATTATCTTCTTGTTAGCAAGATAAAACTCCTTTTTTGAAATCTGCAGAATACATCCTTCTTTTGTGCTTTCTTGAAGCACACTTTTTATTGTTGTCTTTAAGAGCCAATTGATGACCCCATGTATTTAAGATTTGGGAAGCTGCATACCTAACTAGTCAGATGCTTTTTGGTTTGGCAAGAACCCAGGACCAAGTTTCTCAAAGCTCCTGCAGCGAACCTGTGGGGTGGTCTTGTGAGATTTGATAAGGTGCAGTGGAAAGAATAGTTGGTTTCAGAATAGGGTAAAGGAGGATACAGTGTGGAAACAGGTCTGCCTCCTGTCTCTTGGCAAGAGGGAAGTCAAAGGAGGTCAGATACAGGCTCCTTTCTTGTATTGCATAGTCCTTCCTCGATTATTCAATGTGGCTTTATGCACTAGGGAAGTGGCCATGGGTATTAAAATTGAAATAGTACAGCCATTAAACAGTTGAGATGTTGCGGAACTAGGCCTACTCTAGGATAAAGTAAGCACAGTTGAATGAAATATTGGCTAGATAAGTATCTTCCTCTTCTCTCAGATCCTCTGGAAATTTCTACCAGCCCAACTACGGCAACCTATGCCTCAGTTACTGCAGTGAAGCCTCTAGTGGTCTTCGCACTGTACAGGGTGTCAGCAAACCTAGCTTTGATGCACTGTCAGCAACAGTAGCAAGAACATCAAGAGCAGCAGAGAACAGGCCCTTTTCACAAATGAATATAACATTGTATTTGGTACTGTAAAAGTAACCAGGGTTGACCCTGCTAGGCCTCATCTGGGGGTTCTGGACTTTCCATAGCCACAGGGTTAGTCAGGTCAGGAAGAAAGCTATCCTTGTTTTGACAGGGGCTGTGAGTAGTACATGTTAAATGGGTCATACAGAGGGCAAATCCTAGGCTTCACTCCTTCATCCATAAAACAGAAATAATAGCAAAATCTCAGAGTTAAAACTGAGGAAATATACACAGACTGCTTTGCTCAGGGTTGGGAAGAGAGGGAGTGCTCACAAAAAGTACAGTCGTCGTTGTCATCCTACATGTTGCCCTAACCGTTACTGCATGAAATAAAACCAAAGCTTTAGTGAGGTATTCATGAAAATGCAGGCATCGTGAATACAGTTAGAGTTGACAAGCAGTGCATCTGTGGTTACCTGTGTGCTTACATCCAGGGATGTTGGAAACGTGGTGCCACTGACCACGTTGGGGATGAAATGCACTGGCTTTATAAAGTGCTGTCAAAATTCTGAAACTCCCTTGGAGGCGCACTCTACTAGCTTGTCTACACTGTTAATCAAAAATGTATAGGTTGATGGCTTACACTTGATTAATTGCTGCCATAACCTAGTTCCACCTACATGACTAGTGGACTATGAAAATGTTACTAAGTTCTTGTCTTGGCTCCCTTGAGACCAAAGTATTATGCATGTTATCTTAATGGCTTACAGCGTCTTGTGTAACTTAAAAATGGCTGTGGGAGCTGTACCTGGAAGCCTTGGCTATCTCAGGTGGCTTACATTTTCCTTCTCCTGCTGCACCATAGCCATAGGAATTCTTGAGGGGTGTAAACAATTGAGAGTTTGGTATCTAGCCAAAAGATTGTAGATTCAAGTCCACATCACATAGAGGTACCCCACCCTTGAAACCCTATGGGGCAGTTCTACTCTTTATACGTGGGGACATCATGAGTCAGAATTGACTCAAAGGCAAAAAACAATAACAATCATATCATTAGCCATTAATAAACCCTCTAAAAGTAAACCCTGTAGAATGTAATGAGTATTTTCAATTATCCAACACTATGTAAGTACTACTTTGATGATTCATATAATTAAAATTCTCAGAAATCCTTTGAAATATATATTAACTTTTATGACCTTTACTTTTACAATTTCTTGATATTCATAACAAACTCCTAATGAAATATTCTTTCCAATAACTTAAATATACATGTAAGTTATACATATAAATTAAATATACATATAACTTAATATACATAAAGTTCAGTTTTTAAATGTTATGAGGATAACTTAAATTCACTGGAATTTTAATAAATGACAATGAACTCTTTAGAAATATAGACTGAGAATTACATACATGATTGAGATTACATATATGAATAACTACAACAAAGCACACTAAGTAAATAGATTATACTCCATTAATTTTTTTATTTCCAGTTCAGATGGCTATTCAATATTTTACATAATCATCAGCAATATCAGTGATAGTAATGCCTCACTTGTGAAGAAGTCACTCAAACCAGTGTTATGAATATAGACACAAGAGCTTGTCAAGGTCATGCACTATAAAGCTCATCTTCTGCATTACCTCCAAATGAGTCCCAGCTCCCTTAAATCAAGGAAGGCAGAATTTATTCTACCCACATCCAAAAGCCTGGCTATTAACTGTGCAAGTCTCACTATACATTAGAAACTAAAATGTAGAAGGGAGCAGCAGTGGGGTGAACTAGATCAACACACTGACAGCAACCAGAAGCGAAAGCTAATTAATTTGAAGACAAGAAAAATGAAAGATAAGAAAGCTCTTTGAGGGCATTCATTCTGAGTGGGAGCCAATAGCTTCCAAAGTCAAAAGCATTAGACAGTATGTTAACAACAGTGATACTGAATCACCAATAAAGAGCCCTGTCTCTGATGCTCAGGATATTATTTAAGGGAGTAAATTATACGATCTATTTCAGAACTAAAACGAGTAAAAATTATTGCTACAAAACTATAGATACCTTTCTTAAATAAAAATATGAAAAAGTGACCTTATTTTTTCTTGGCTTTATCTTCCATCTATGTCTATACACGTCAGATAGCATGTCCACCTCTCTAAACATTACCCCCAAGAATTCTGTGCCTTTTGCCTTACACCACATAAAACAGCAGTTTTAGAATCGAGGGGCCCAAATTATATTTCTCTTAAATGTTCTTTGAGTTTGAAAACAAACGGAAGTCTGAACGAGCAAGATCAGGGATGTTACGCTGGATGGGGCAAAGCTCCCAATGGAAGTCTCAGAGGACAGCTTTTGCTACTGTACAAGAATGAGTATGTGCATTGTCGTAATGGGGGAAACACTCCTTGGCATAACCTCCCGACCCCTTTCTCACCAACACAGTTTTCCATTTAAAAGAAAAAATCTCCCTAATATGCCATGATCAGCCTATGACCTTGGAGAAAAACTATCCTGATAGCCCTCCACCCTTTGGGACCCCCCATAAAACAGTTGCGATAACCTTGTAAGCCTTAAATTAAGCCGATCCTCTTAGAAGCCACTGTGCTGATTGGAGTATTTTTATTTTGTTTGGTTTTTTGAAGGCACTCTAATGGGATTCAGACAATGGCACTACTAAGAGAACTACAACAGTTAGGCAGACACATGCTTAACACATTTTTTGGAATAAACCCATGCGTGTGTGAGCTAGAATCATAGTTAGCAATACTTTTGGAATTGTCCTTATATTTCCATTAAACACAATTTGTAAAAAAGCTTTTAACTGAAAAAATAGGTTAGCGTCAGCAATTTGCAAAGTGCCTTTTATAAAATAGAAGATTTGTTCCCAGATAGTGCTGTGTAAATATTGGTGTACCACACAGACTGAATCAATAGAGAGTCCACAAGTTACCCAGGAAAAGGAAATTGGTTTCCTTTTCAAAATATACTTCTAATATTTTGTTTAGTTGTGAATTTCTCAGAACTGTATGCAGAATGTGAAAGTTTATCTGTCACATGAAAGCTACCATTTGAGACAATATACTTCAGTGGTCTCAACCCGTGGGATGTGACCCCTTTGGGGGTTGACCGACCTTTTCACAGGGGTTGCCTTTTTCATAACAGTAGTAAAATTACAGTTATGAAGTCGCAACGAAAATAATTTTATGGTTGGGGGGGGGGTCACCACAACATGAGGAACTGTATTAAAGGGCTGCGGCATTAGGAAGGTTGAGAACCACTGATCTAGTTCAAGATCAGAAGTGCTGGTGTTGTAGTGGGCTGCTAACTGAAAGGCCAGCAGTTCGAACCCACCAGCTGCTCCTGGGAGCATGATGTACAAAATAGACTCCATAGCAGTGAGTGTTTTTGAGTTTGTGTCCAAGAGAGCCAATATCCATTTATCACTTTTACCAATGCTATATTACCAACTTCTTTAGAGTCCATTTGAACTCATAGAGCAGAGTAGATTTGTCCCATAGGACATCCAAGACTGTAAATCTTTACAGAAGCAGACCCTTATTTGTCTCCCATGGATCAGCTTGTCTGAACCAGCAATCTTTCAGTTAGCTGCTGAGTGCTTAACCACTGAGCTCCTAGCTGCTATATTAAGGCAACTGAGACTTCAGGATAAGAGACAAGTATGGAATGGTAAAAAGCCCTGAATCATTAGTCAGGATACCTGGATTCCTGTTCCACCTCTGGCACTAAACTGGCTGCATGATGGTACATTTGTTGCCTAACTTACCTGGATCTGTTTCTCAATTTACGAAATATAGCTGCGGTATGTGGTTTCTTAGGTCTTTTCATTGGTCGCAGGAAAAGGATTATTAATGAATAAGAGTGAGAAAGCAGGAGCAGGGTTAGAATCCAAGTCTTTTGAGGAGGATATGAATACACTCTTTTTCTAGCTAACCCTTAACAAGAAATTTATAAATTGGGGTGGGGGAGGAAATTAATCAGGTTCTTTCCTTACCCTATATTATACTGACATTTACTCATGTCATTTAAAAATCTTAATAGGTGCTATGCTCACAATCCCTTGTTTTTTTGTTGGTAAGCCATTTTGATACTATTATTTACTCAGTTGGAATGTATCCCATGACAAAGTTTTTGTTTGTGTTTTCCCTACTGTAATAGCCATTAGGAGCCTTGATGGTGCTATCTGGTAAGCACTAGACTACTAAAAGCAAGGCTGGCAGTTCAAACAGCAAGGTTGGCAGTTCAAACACAGCAGTCACACCTTGGGAAAAGGATTTTACGTCTTTGAAACCCAAAGGGATAGTTATAGGCTGTCCTATAGGGTCACTCACTAGGGAGTCAAAAATCGACATAATAGCAAAATTGTTGTTTTGCTTTTTAATTACTAACTCATAGTAAACCGAAAGGGCGGAGGAGAATTGTTCCATAGGGTTTCTTAGGCTGTAAATCTAAAGGGAAGAGGTGAACTGCTCTATAGGGTTTCTTAGGCGGTAAATCTTTACTGAAGCAGAAAGCCTTATCTTTCTCCCACAGAGTGGTTGGTGAGTATCAATTGTCAATCTGTAGCTAACCCCAATGCTTAACCCAATACACTGCAAGTGCTTCTTTAAATTACTAAGAAGGTGAAAACCATAGACCAGTTCCCAATTTTATTCTATCATTATTTATGGAAATTTATTCCATTAATAGTGAAGTTAAACATATTCCATTTATTTATGCTACTATTTATTGAAATTAAAGGGCCACATTTTAATCATTGGTATATTTATAATTCAGGATTTATTGAATCGTGACGCTCATGTGTGATAACACATTTATCACAACATCTAGCTTAGTTATAATGGCAGGTACTGTGAGCTTACACAGGATTTATGGAGCCAAAACTGATTAAAGAAAACTCAGATATTTATAAAACACTTTGAAATTGCAGAACTGAGATAGGTGGAAGTCTAAGAGTATTAGAGAAAAATTAATTTTATTAATATTTTTAAGACTGAACTTATTTCTTTAGGACTAAGGTAGTATTGTTACATAAAGCATGAAAAAATATTTTGAACTACCAAGAGACATGATAAAATGCCAGATAACATGCAGGTTTTCTGGAATAAGTGTAGATAAAATGCCAGAAATGGATTTCTAGGAGAGAGGAAACAAAGGAAG
The DNA here is from genome assembly GCF_050624435.1 of Tenrec ecaudatus. NCBI lineage: Eukaryota > Metazoa > Chordata > Mammalia > Afrosoricida > Tenrecidae > Tenrec > Tenrec ecaudatus. The sequence continues at coordinate 40,646,627 of NC_134548.1, read as the reverse complement.
TAATGTACCTCTGTTGAGTCAATATTCTTTATAAACAAAACTGAAAACAGTTCCCCTGGAGTGGCATTAATTCAATATGGTTTTCTTAAAAGCCAAACTTTAAAACAAAAGACATTTGAATATATGATCTAATGATTTTATCCTTCATAAAGAATAATGTGATGTAGGAAAGTGACCTACCATATTTTCCCATAAAGGAAAGTAGTAAGTCACCATTTTCCTTGAAGGAGGTTTATAATTTATAACAACTCCTTATCAAAAATAATTCTTCATGAAATAATGCCTGGCAGAAATCATCAAGTCACTAGTGATTATGTCAAATAACTCAATGGCAAGGTACTCTAACATATTGTTGCAGTAGGGACAGTCTCTTACCATAAGAATCAAAGAAATATGGAATGAGTAAATGGTCTAGTTTGGGCACAATTAAGCACACCATCAGGTAGACTCACAACCACAGAATTCCAAAGATGTCACTTGCGCCTCAGTTATACTTGGTAGTGGTAATTTTAAAAATATTGGAATAGTTTCATTGACATCTAATTCACATTATTATATAATTCAGTAATTTAAAAATATTAAAAAAGATATGCAATTATAGATTATAATTCTGGGTAACCAAAATCATGAGTTTCAGCAATCTTATACGGTTCATCCTTACACACTAAGTGGTCACAGTGAGGGTCCTTACACAGTGAGGGGCACACTGGAGAGATTGGAAGTTTCAAAACCACAACGTTGTGAAGTGGCTGAATTGTTATGACAGACAAGAAGCACCTGGGTATAGCCATTCTGCTGGTATTTGGTTACTCTTTTTCATATTTCCATATTAATACAGTTTCAATTGGTGGACTGTAGTTAACATTCACATATGGAGATCTACAACTGTCCAGCAAAACAACTAAAATTAATATTCAAACATCACAGCTCTCAACAGTCAAAGGGAACTGAGATTCAGCCAGGGCAGAGCTTTCTAAATTTTATTAGCCATGAAATTCTCCACAAACCAAATCTACTTAGAAACAAAATCAGATGCCATTCAAAATAACAGAGTTTCTCTGACATATGGAATGGTGTTACATACCAGGGCACCTTTTTTTCTTCCCTCCCCTCATGAAGGACCCTCAGAAGACCTGAGGCTTCAGTGAACACACTGGAACCACTGATCTTTCACAGTATCTTCATTTTACTGATAAGAAAATTGAAATCCAGAAGTTGAGAGACATAGCTAAGTACACACAAGTGTCTGATTACATTCCAGTGATCTCCAAAATTACATACTCTTCTCCCTCATACACAGAAATACAGTTTATGAAGGAGTCCAAAAAAAAACACAAACTCGGGATCCCCCCAAGCTATGTATTTAATTTTTTTTATAAAACAACCTTATCACCTCAAAAGCATTCACCATTACACTTAATACATTTATTTGTCAAATATGTGATTCCATTCTTGCAAACATTTTTCAAAGTCATTTTTTGTTTGGATGGCTGACAGCACCTCCCTCATTTTTTTCTTCATCTCTTCTATTGCCAAACTGCTGCCCTTCCATGCCCCTCCTCATTCGTGCAAAAAAAAAAAAGTTGCAGAGTGAGGTCAGGTGAGTAAGGTGTGTGGGGTAAAAGAGGTATGCTGGTTTTTTTTCCCCAAAATCTAGCACACTGAGATGACTGTGTGAGCAAATGCATTGTTGTGGTGGCAAAACCAGGTATCAGTCTGCCACAAATCAGGCCTTTTTTGTCGCACAGTGTTACACAACTTTTTTAGAACCTCAAAAATTAAAAAAAAACTTGATTAACAATCTGATCTGGTGCAATGAACTCCAAAAACATTATGAATCGACATGTTCATCCATTTGATAAGTTGACAGACGCCCAGAAGAAGTTTTGTCATCAATCAACATTTCACCTTTTTTGAAATGAGAAAACCACTTGTACACTTGGGTTTTTCCCATAGCACTGTTCTTATAAGCTGTAATCAACAACACATCGGTTTCTGCAGCATTTTTTCCTGAGCAGGAAACAAAATTTTACAGCCACATGCTGTTCTCTTAAATCAGCCATCACAAAAAAAGAGGCTCGAGTGAAATTGCTTTTATGAAAAAATTTATTGTGACCAGAGAGAAACTTCCCGGGCGATGCCACTGAGTTGCTCAATGCTTGCCTAGTGGGAAAAAATGCATGCTTAGAAAACTCCGGTCTGCCCCAATGCACTTCTGTTTTTTGGGGGGTACACCCTCATATAAAGTATGGCTTATTGCTAAAGGTATCCTTTTCTTTTAAATCAAGGATCCCTGGTGGCACAGTGGTTAAGCACCCATCTGCTAAGTGAAAAGATGGGTGTGGGAACCCACCAGCTACTTTGTGGGAGGAAAGTTTTGGCAGTGCTCTCCTGTAAAGACGACAGCCTACAAACCCCTATGGGACAGTTCTACTTTGATCTGTAGGGTTGCTATTAAGTCAGAATATTCTAAAAAGCAATCGGTTTGGTTTGGGTTCAGTTCTCTAAATCAGAACGTTTAGTTCTTAGGTGATTTTTTTTCCTCCGAGGGATATTTGAAAATATCTGGATATATTTTTGTTGTCACAACTGGGGGAGGAAGGGCTCATGGCATCTAGTAAATAAAGCTCCATGAGTCAACTAAACATCCTACAATACCAGGCAGCTCCAGGAAACAAAGAAGAGTGATCCAATCGCCAATGTTAACAGTCAATGCTGTTGTTGTGTGCTGACAAACTGACTGTAACTCATAGTTACTCTATAGGACAGTGTACATAGAACTGCCCCATAGGCTCACCTAGGCTGTAATCTCGATGGCAGCAGATTGTCAGGCTTTTCTCCTGTGAAGCTGCTTGTGGATTTGAACCACCTATGGATAGCAACTGAATGTTTAACTACTGTGCCACCAGACTACTTGCCAGTAGTCATCACCAAGAAGTATATGCCCCAAATAATTGAAAACAGGTATTCCAACAAAAACTTGTACCCACGAGGAAAACTACAAAACACTATTACAAGAAACCAAAATGACTTCAACAAATGGAAGAATATCCCACGATCATGGATTGGAAAACCCAATATAATAAAGATGTCAGTTCTGTCTAAGGTACTATATAAGTTTAATGCTATCCTGAGATGAATACCATCATCCTTCTTCAAAGAATTGGAAAAGTTGATTACAAACTTCATATGGAGAGGAAGGAATCCAAGAATTAGCATAGAACTCCTCAAAAAGGACAAAGTGAGAGGGCTTGTTCTAACTGACTTTAGCACATATTATACAGCCACAGTGGTCAAAACAGTGTGGTACTGGTATAACAATAGATATTCAGACCAATGGAAAAGAGCTGAAACCCCAGAAATAAAAACATCAGCATACAGACAACTACTTTTAATAAGGGCCCCCCCCAAATCAAATGGGAAGCAGATGCCATCTTCCATAATTGGTGCTAGAAAAAATGGATATCTACTTGCAGAAAAATGAAGCAAGACCCTTACCCCACTCCATGCACAGAATAAAATCAAGGAGGATCACAGTCCTTGAGGTAAAACCCCAAACTATTAGTGCCATCAATGAGGGAATTGGGACAAATCTGAGAAGCTTGGCACAGGGAGTACATACCGTAGGCTTTCAGAAATAGAGAAGAACACAAACACAGAGGAGGCACAAATTGACAAGTGGGATATACTGAAGATAAAACACCTGTGTACAACAAAAGGATTCCCTGAGAGAGCCCAGAGACTGGGAAAACATCTTTAGCAATGACACATCAGACAAAGGCTATATTACTAAAGCTACAATACTCTGCAAGCTTACAATAAAAAATAACTAACTGCCCACTGAGGAGCTGGGCAAAGGACCTGAACAGAAGTTTCACAGGGGCAGAAATCCTAATGGCTAATAAACATATAAGAAAATGTTCCCGATCATTAGCCATAAGAGAATTGCAGTTTAAAACAACTATGAGATACCACCCAACACCCTCAAAGATAGCCCAAATCAAAAAATCAGAAAGTAATTAGTGTTGGAAAGGTTGTGGGGAGATAAGAACTCTTATCTACTGCTGGTGGACCTGTAGGTATGTACAGCCATTATGGAAATCGATTTGGAGATATCTAAAACAGATGGAAACTGAGCTACCATATGATCCAGCAATGCTCCTATTGGGCATGTACACAGAAGAGGCAAGAAACAAACCACGGTCAGACATCTGTGCTCCAATGTTCACTGTAGCACAGTTCACAATTGTGAGGAGTTGGAAACAACCCAAATTTGCATCGACAGATGAATGGATCAAAAAACTGTGGTCCATACATGCAATGGAGTACTGTGCATCCCTAAAAAGCAGCAATGAACGCACGAAGCACATTGTCGAATGGGAAGAACTGGACGAAATCATGCTAAGTGAAGTTAGCCAAGCACAAAAGGGCAAGTACATGAGTCCACTGAGGTACGCTTAAAAAAAGGGCATAGGGGGAAAGCTACTATATACATACATAGAAGAAAAGCTACTATATACACACATCCCTGTTACACACACACACACACACACACACATACACACAAGAGGGGAATAGAACTTTGTACTCAAATCTATATGTTAGGAATTAAGGTTTTATATGGTCATTGAGCCTTGACTCAAGTACTCCCTCAACACAAGAACACTTTGTTCTAATAATCCGGCCTTCTGTGATGCTCACCTTCCTGAAAAAATCACTGAAGACATAATGGGTGCATAAGCAAATGTGGGGAAGAAAGTTAATAGTGCCCAGCTATCAAAAGATATAGTCTTTGGAGTCTTAAAGGCTTGAAGATAAAAAGGGCCATCTAGCTGAGAAGCAGCAAAGCTAACATGGAAGAAGCACACGAGCCTGTGTGATCATGAGGTGTCAATGGAATCAGGTTATCAGGCATCTAAAACCCAGAACAAAATCATACCCAATGTGAATGGGGGAAGGGTATCATTGAGTGGAGACCCAATGCTCATCTGTAGACAATTGGACATCTACTCACAGAAGGGTCACAGGGAAGAGATGAGCCAGTCAGGGTGCAGTATAGCACCAATGAAACACACAACTTTCCTCTAGTTCTTCGGTGCTTCCTTCCCCACAATCATGACCTCAATTCTACCTTACAAATTAGATTAGAACAGAATATGCACACTGCTACACATAAGAGACTGAAACACAGGGAATGCAGGATAGATAAACCTCTTAGGGCCAACAATGAGAGTAGAGATACCAGGAGGATTAGGGGAGGGTGGGTGGAGAAAGCGGGAATTGATCACAAGGATCAAACTATAACTCCCTTCCAGGGGGACGAATAAAAGAAAAGCAGGTGATGGACGATGGGGGATGATGTAAGGTATGGACAAATAATCTATAACTCATCAAGATTTCATGAGGCAGGGAGGATGGGGGAGGAAGCGGGGAAAATGGGGAGTTGATATCAGGAGTTCAGGTGGGGAAAGAATGCTTTGAAAATGATGATGGCAGCATATGTGCAAAATGTGCTTGACGCAATGGATGAATGTATGGATTGTGATAAGAGATTTTAAGAACCCCCAATAAAAGTATTTAATGAAAAAACTTGCACCCCAAAACTTGTATCCACAGCAGCACTATTCAAAGTAGCCAAAAGTTAGAAACAATCCAAACATTCATCAACTAATGAATAAATGACACATTGTAATACTGATACATACTACAACATATATCATGGTGTATGGTTGCATTTATATGAGAGATTCAGACTAGGCTAATCCATAGAACTAGAAAGAAGATCAATGATTGATAAGGGTTGGAGGTGAAGGCTAGGGTTAACTATTGTATAAGGTTTTCTTTTGGAGTGATGGAAATATTTTTATATTAATTAGATAACAGTGATGGTTGCTAAATTGTACTAAGTGCCACTGAACTGCCTACTTTAAAATGGCTATCTATGCTAGGTGAGTTTTACTTAAATAAAAAGACATTAAAAATGTAAAGGTCAATGATTTCCTACAAAGAAATGATGCTTTATAATATAACCTTAATAAACTATACTAAACCAAAGCATCGAAAGTTATTTTCTGAGGTATGATATGGAGGGAAGTGGATCAAAGACAAACAGTATCAAGTGCTGTATATTTTTTTTAACTTCAGTGTTATAGGACAGTAACACTACCCCTTTGGGCTTCTGAGACTGTAACGTACATACCTGAGCAGAATACCTCATCTTTCTACTGAGTAACAGGCAATGAACTGCTGACCTTGCAACTATAAACCCAACTTGTAACCACCATGCCACCAGGACTCCTCATCAAGCACTACAGTAAATGAAAAAATGTAATAATCTGACGGAAGTAGTTTTGAGGTAAATAGTCTTTTTCTGGTAGAGAAGTCTTGCCAAAAAAAATGGTGATTGTTAACTCCAAGCACATTTGTATTATGGTTTAAAAACTGTGAAGTTTTAAGGTAAATTGCTGACATCATCTAAATTACAGGGACATGAATATGTCACCATAATAGAGACACTTTGATCTAATATAGGCCAGTAAATGAAATAATTGGTTATCTTTAAATGTGTGCCTTCAATTTAATTATAAATCAGGGAACTGCCAAGTAAAATTAGACACTGCATTATGAGATTGTCACTTTACCAGGAATTTTCGCTTTGAAGGTTCATTTCTTATTGAAAATATGGAGCTGTACTTCAGAGTTAAAATTAAGATTTGGCCTCAAGTGAACATCAGTTGAGCAGCAAATCATATTGCCTAGGAATTTACTATGATGGCTGTCACTTATCTTTCCTGCCACTGAGTCGTGATATGTAGGGTGACATGTTTGGATTCCTTGGGCTAAAAAGCCAAGTACATCCAGGGACCCAATGGAATTATATTGCCACATTTTAATAAAAGTGAAAGCTATAACTGGCAGCTCTGCCATTATTTTCTATAGCACAACTATTCACTTATACTAGAACATAAAGGGAGTGCTACCAAGAAGTATGAAAAATGAAGATGGAAGCTGATTATTCAGATTTTCTAGACCTAAAATTTTCATCGAAGGTAAGTAACAACTGTCGATGTTAGATGCCATTGAGTTAGTTCCAACTTAAAGTGACTCTGAGTACCACAGAATGAAACACTGTCTTATCTGTGTCATTCTCAAAATTGCTGTTATATTTGAGTCCACTCGTTCAGGTAAAAACTATCCAAGCCAAAAAAATGGAAGAGGAAAAATGTTAAAATGTTTTTGTATGTTTAATCTAATTATTTTCCACAAGTGAAGTCTGGCTATTTGCTGTAACATGCAGCTATTGCAGATGTATTGTGTTCTGTACAACAAAGCACAATTAACCCTTTTGAAAATTCATAAATAAATATGATTTTTATTTTGTCAAGGATGGCTAGGAACACCTTGTGGTTTGCTATTATCGAGAAATGGTGATGAATTTCTCCCAGAATTGCTTCTCTTAATCAAACTATATGTAATTAGCCATCCATAAGTGCCTATTAGACACATAAATACCACAAATTGCTGCTAGAGTGTTTAGAAGATGCAACAGTGGAAGTGCGTTCTAAGGTAAGGGGAAAAAGTCAGATGACAAACAAGTAGGGAAAAATCAAATTCTACTCAAACAACATAACAAAAAAAGAACCCAAATCATTTTTAGCAAAACTCCAAGGCAATTGCTTTGCAGGTAAAGATAATACAAAGTTGGGGTGCTGAAGACTAGCAAAAGCGTAGGGAAGGAATAAAAAGGTCATTTCTATCTTAAGATTAAAATTAAACACACCAACAGTGTTCTGAACATGTATGCATTTGTGAAACTCCTTAGAAATTTTTGGTGAAAATGTTCATTCTCTACTTCTATTTGACATTTAAGTTTATGTGCATATGGATCTATTTTGTGATAGCGTCTGTCTGGTGTTCCATGAAGTAATCTACTAATCTTTATGCTCAGAAAAATCACACACAGACAAAGCACCCACCAACAAGGGCCACTTTCACATGGTCCAGGTAAGCTGTGTCTTAGGAAACCTTCCCCTGGGTATTGTACACTGCAAGCTTCTGAACTGAACTTTCCTATGAGTTCTTATAGTGATATCAGTCAGTAATGCTACACTTTTAATTACTGCAGCACTCTATTCATAGGATTTAGGTGTTTAAGACACAACTTGATACACGTGTTTTAATAATTGCCATAAATGGCTATGTATACCGAGACATGTTTATTGATCACCTTTCCAGTCCCCTATGATGTGAAAAATAATCTGGACAGCAAAATGGAATAGTGTCTGCCCTGCACCATCTGTACAATTTTTGTTAGGTTTTAGTCCATCAATACAGCCACTGTGTTAATCCATCTCCTCAGTGGTCTCCCTTTTTTCCACTGACCCTCAAATTTACAACAAGCCAAATGTCCTTTTCAAGGGACTGTTCTCTCCTGATAATATGGTCAAAGAATGTGAGATGAAGTCTAGCCATCTTCACTTCTAGGGAACATACTGGCTGGTCTTTCAAGACAGACTGGTTTGTTCTTCTGGCAGTCCATAGAACTGGCAATATCCTTCACCACCACCATCACTGAAATGCATCAATTCCTCTGAAATTTTCCTATTCCATTGTCCAATTTTCCCATGCATATAAAGCAGTTGAAAATACTGTGACTTGGGTCAGGCACAGCTTAGACTTGAAAGTGACGCTTTTGCCCTCTAACACTTTAAAGAGGGCTTGTTAATGAAACAATCTCCCCACAGAGGGGCCACAAGGAAGGGATGAGTCACCAGGGAACAGTAAAGCATGGAGGAAAAACACTCTATTCCTCTGGTTCCTTGAGGCTTCCTCACCCCCCACTACCATGACCCCAGTGCTGCTTCTCCATTCAGACTAGACCGGACCATGTACACAGGTATAAAAAGGGATGGGAGCTCAGGACACACAGAATCCAGGAACAGGAGTGGGAATAGTGATACCAGAAGGGTAGGGGGAAGAGGGGGAGTAGAAGGGACAAAGGGGGAACCGATCGCAATGATGGACACATACACCCCTCTACAGAGGGAAGAACAACAGAAAACATGGGGAAGGGAGACAGTGGTTGGTGTGAGATAAATAATAACAATGTACAATCTATCGGGGGTTATTAGGGTGGGGGAAATAAAAAAAGAGCTGATACCAAGGGTTCAATAGAAAGCAAATGTCTAGAAAAGAATGAAGGCAATATATGTACAAACAAGTGATGTATGGATTGTGATAAGAGTTGTATGGGCCCGAATTTTTTTAAATACCTGTAAAAGAATAAAAAATTAAGCTGTCAATAAATAGATAGATAGATAAAGAGGTCTTGTGCAGGAGATTTGCCCATTCAAATACATTGTTTGGTTTCATGACTGTTGCCTTCGTAAGTGTTGATAGTGAATTCAAGTCAAATGAAACCCCTGATAACTTCAACAATATTTTCTCTTTATGTCATGATGTTGTCTATTGATATAGTTACGAGATACTTGCTTCCTTTATACTGAGCTGTAATTCAAACGGAAAGCTGTGGTCTTTGATTTTCATCAGTAACTGCTTCATGTCCACTTGGCTTTTAGCACGCAAGGTTATAACTTTTGCATATCACAGGGGTTAAAAAACCTTCCTCCAATCATAAGGCCTCATTTTTTGTCATAAACTACAACATCTCAGATTATTTGCTAGGCACGAAGATTGAATAAGTATGGTGAAAGGATACAGCCCTGTCGCACACCTTTCCTGATTTTAAACCATGGACAACTCCATTGTTCTGTTCCAAAGGGCGGCCTCCTGGAAAATGTTTTGGAATTCCCATTCTTTTCAATGTTATACATGGTTTATTATGATCCACATATTCTAAATCCTTTGTCTAGTTGATAAAACGAGATTCATCTGGCGTCAGCAATATCTCTCATGTCATGTCCTTTTTGAATGTAGCTCCCTGTCAAAGTACAGCTGCAACCCTCTTTGAATTATCTTCAGTAAAATCTTGCTTGGATATGAGTTTAGTGATATTTTGATGGATAATTTCTGCATTCTCTTCAATAAGCTTTCATTAGAATGGGCACAAATAGAGACCACTTTCAATAGATTGGCCAAGTAGCTGTCTTCCATATTTCTTGCATAGACGAGTGAGTGCTTCCAGCACTGCATCAGCTTGTTAAAACATTTCAATTGATAGTCTCTCAGCCCCCCCCACCCCCGATTAATGCCTTCAGTGCTGCTTGGACTACTTCCTTCAATACTACTCATTCTTTTTTCCTCAATTTTTATTGTGAACTCAGTGAAAGTTGGGCTGCGATCTGCATGATCAGCAGTTTGAAACCACCACCAGCTCCTCAGGAAAAAGAATGGGCTTTCCACTCCCATAAGCAGTTCCAATTTATCAGATTGTTCACAGGGGGTTGCTATGAGTCTGGGGTCCCTTCATAGAGGCGTAATTGCACACATGGCAGATCTCAGTGTTCAGTCTCTAGATTTTCTGGAGAATGTCTGCTGTCGCCCAACTCAAAATTTCTATCATAATTTTTGGTGTAGATACAAATTTACAGAGCAAATTTCCCATTCAGCAAATTTATACACAGATAATTCCATGGCATTAGTAGTGACACCTACAATGTGTCAGCACTGTTCCCATAACCATCTTGGGTTCTTTGTTTCTGATGCCATAGTTTTCTGCTATTTCCTGCCCACTTAACCTGCTTTGGGGAAAGTATTTTTCGCTTTTGGTCTCATATTACTGATTGTCCCGAGGAGCATGTTCCTCCCAAGTGTTATTGTTCACTTGATGGGCCTGCCTTTTATGTGGCTGAAGGGCAAGCTTCGGAAGTGACCACAAGCACCTCACATTTGTCCTACTCCGTTTCTTGGTGGGAGTTACAAAGACTACAGCTAGCAGGGCCATATCAAGTAATAACTGCGCCATACCTGTCTGTAAGATAAGGATAAAAATCCCTGTTAGAAAACAATCATGGGATTGTTTTATATATCAAGAGTCAAACCAAACTCATTGATTTATAGTTAGGAGAGGGTAGAACTATTTCTGCGGGTTTCTGACACTGTAACTCTTTAAAGGATTAGAAAACCTCTTTCTCCTGTGAAGTAGCTGGTGGTTTTGAATGGCTGGCCCTGTGGTTAACAGCCGTGTGCATAACTCACTATATGTCACCAGGGCTAAAGATAACATAGGGGAAGTATCTGTGAGTTCTGGAGTAATCTACGTACGCTTGTTAATATCAAAATCATATACCATTCAGAGTCATAAATACTAAACCCTATCTGAAAATCCCCTGAACTCAGCTGCTAAATGAAAGACTCGCACCTTCCCCAGTCCACCTAGAAGTTCTGGGACAGAAAGGCCTTGATGATCTCTTTAAAAATCAGCCATTGAAAAATGTATAAAGCTCTGATATGCATGGGGTCATTATGGGTCAGTCTCTCCTCAACAGCACCTGTTTTTTTGTTTGTTTTTAGCTACAAATTTATACGTAGCAAATGAGATCTCAATACCGCGTGCAATGGGTACTGATGGCGGATACCCTGATAAGAAATTAAATACTCAAGCCTGTTCTAACCCATTTTGAGACTGTGTCCTCTTTTGTGCCACATCAATACAGAAATGGTTCTTCTAGCATAAGCTTACAAACAATGTCTTCATCTAGTATTAGAGAACGCAAAAAGAAATTTATTCCAATTTTAATGCATTTCCATTTTCCAGCTGCGCTCTTTGTTTTCATGGCTCTTTAATTCATTTAATGACGCTAGTGCCATGTCTTGGCGATATCTTCCTCTGCTGTCCCTTTGTATGATGCATTGAACTACACTTGTGAGTCTGCCAAATCCAGTAAAAAACTTCATTGTACAGTGCCAGAGAAGATAAAAATGAGCCACATAGCATCTTTTCTTCTCTATTTACTGTCACTAATTAACAAGTATAATCAGTCAAACTGACCAAAGCCTTGAAGAGTAGAGGCTAAAATCTCTTTGAGATTCAGGATGTTAAGGATGCTCTTAAGTGGTCAACACCTTCAGGTCACAAGCTTGTTTGTTCCTAAAAGCAGCCTTCTTTGAAGCACTCCCCTTAGCTCATCTCTAGGTTGGAAACATGCCGCTCTTTTGCAGCTTACCCTGCTTTGCCCTCCTCTTCAGAGGGAACACTTTGAATTGCCTGAACATTTGAACAGGGGTTTGCCAAGGTACGTTTTCAAATAAGCACCTAATGATCCCTTTGCTAATAATCTGATGATCAGACTGAAAAGGAAATTAGGAGGGATATGTAGCCCTGAGGAGCCCTGGTGGCTTAACCCATTAGGTTGCTTACCATAAGGTGAGCAGTTCAAAACCACCAGCTGCTCCACATGATAGAACAATGCAGCTTTCTACCCCTATAAACAGTTATAGTTTCAGAAACCCACAAGGGCAGTTCTATCTATAATGTCATCGGGTCAAAAGGAGCTGGCATCGAATTCAAGTCAGTGACTTTGGGTTTGGGTTTGGTATAACCCTGACCAAACAGCTCTTCTCTATACATTGCAATGGTGAAACTCAACAATCAGAACATTCTCCAAATACACCTGAAGCTTTTGGACCTGAGTGTGAACCAAGCCATAAATAGTTACAAGGATATCTAGCTACCTTGATGGGTAGGGCCCTGGATCAAACAGTCCCAGAACTCTCGCCAGTATTTCACTTGTTTGTTTCACTTTATGGTGTCAAAATTTCTAACCCATCTAGGAGGGTGTCAATCCTGAAATGCAATAAAAGCAAATTACACTGCAAACTACATTCTGAGTATACTGCTAAATTTAAGCACTGCTCAGTAATCTTAGAGGAAGTGGTGGTAAAGAAATAACCAGAATCCTGAAGGCAAATAAGTCTCCAACAGTGGAAACGGGACAGGGACTGACTAAAGACTAAAGAAGATATTTTCCAAGATTAATCCATAGCATTTTTGGGTTGCCTACCAGGGCCCAAACCAAAGTGAGGGACACAAGGCCCTGTCAGGGTCAAAATTTACAAGTCCCTAGTCCTAGCCCTGATGCATACAGAAGCATCTAAACAAATAACTTCATCTGACTGTCAAAAGAAAGAACAGTGAAGATGTACTTGTTTAGTAAAAGCAGCAATGGACAGATACCACTGCTCTCTTCCATTACACAGTGGCATCTCAAGCCACTTTCATGTGCATTGTATCATTACGCCAACCAGACCTGCTCAGGTCCAGAAGTGCAGAGGGTCTTATCTCCCCATCAGAGATGTGCAAACAAGTTTAGGAAGACATCAGGATTTGATCAAGTTGGCAGAGTTAAAATCTGCGCTCAGACCTTCGGACTCCACTTTTGTCCTTATGCTACACCATACCCAGTCGCTCACTAAGGTTCTTCTTAGCACCCCAAGTTTTATATCTATGTTGATTAGAAGTATTTATGAAGCCACAGTAAAGGCTCTTTAATAACGTAACAAGATGACTTTGAAAGTGCCTATTGTCCACTTACAAATAACCCTATTGAGTAAGCAAAACATAACCTGAAGGAATTCATCTAGTGGTTTTCTTAATGCCAGGCCTTAAAGTTTTAGAAGACCTAAAACCATTTCCAAATGCTTATAAAACTTAAAAGTCACTTTTGTTGTCTACCTTGCTCTCAACAAAGCTTGGAAGCATAAATATAACTTTGCTAAACACTATTAAGGAGCTAGGATTAAGGCAGAGATATGTAACAGAAAACCTGGGTTCTCTCACCCTGTATTGGGAAGCTATCCAGAGAAAAGCAGGAGCAAATATATTTGGTACTCTGTAATTTGCTGTTCTTTTTCTGCACAGCCATGCTTCTAACAAAAACTTTCTGACACTAGCAAGAAATATCATTTTAAGGGCCCAGAGAAAGTTACAATGGTGTCGCAAATGTACTTTTGTGGCTACAATAAATTAATATGGCAAGTGTCTGAATTACTTAGAAATGGAGAGAAACTTACCCCTTCCCATGATTTCTTGTGGTCTCTGGCAGGTCTCTGGATGATGAGTCCCTGAACAAAACACAGCACATACACACCATCAGATTCTCGGAGGCTTGGTCTGTGCATCTTCCCCTGTAAATAGTTCTAGTCCATTCGAACTCCGTTCAAGCTGATATGGTCAATGTGAGGTTTTTGTTTCAGCTCCAATCACACTCTAATCTTGTCCCCTTATATAAATGTTTTCTCCCTCACAAAGACATCTAACCTCTGAGAACAGAGACATAGCATTATGAAAACATGGGCTTTATGTGAACTTGCTTTTTGACCCTGTATTTCTGGCTGTAGTTTCCGCCCTTCCCAAATAAAAATCCTAAAATTGGCCACTTTCGTCACTGCAATGGACACAGCGATATTAATAACAAGTTATTCCCAATGCAAAGAATTCCACAGTTAGTATTCTTAATAAACAATCTGAGTCAATGAACATGAAATAATGATCCTAGAAATTTTGGAGAAGCCTAAAAAAACAAACCACATATTACCAGTTTAGGAGGGATGGTGGGCATCAAGAAACACTACTTCTGTTTCCAAAAATATTAAAAGGCATACACACACAGACACACACCATCCACACACATAAGCTAATTCATAACATACTCCTTCATGTTCATTTTCTAGAGTTCAAGGATAAAGATACTACGTATTTATTGTTCACCTGCCACATGCTCAACACTGAACTAAGCACCTGAAATATATATAAAACACATCATCTATTGGATGATCCATTAGGAAATGTATAATTTCAAGTTAAACATATTAAACAAAAAGAGGCAACCAGCAAATATTCACATATCAGACAGCCTTGTAACTAGTGGGTGATCCTGGGTACATTATTTTCTGTTTCAAAGTCCTTGCAAAAGGATGGGGTTGAATTAGATGAATATTCCACTAAGTGCCCATTACATGACGGTAAACAGAGTTATTAAAAATGGGTTCTCTACTCAAGTAACTTTAGGACATGCTGCTTTAAGATTAAATAGGTTTCGTTAGCGTAACTTTTCAGCCAGAGCCTTAAAAAAACTACGGAGGAACATGAGAACAGTCTATAGTCGCTTGACTTGCTTGGCTGAAGTCTTTTCTCTAAGCAATATCTCTCAGAACGTCTATCCTTGGGAGCTCAATTTGGGAAATTAGAGGTGAATCCTCTTGAAGCTCTGAAATTTGATAACAGGGTAATTGATAGAATAAAATTAACATAAAATGAAACAAGAAAGAAGTCAAAGGGCTTGGAGTTTCAGAATTTTAGAGATTAAAGAAACTTCCAGAAAGTATCCAGTGGTTTGTTATCACCTCCTTTTTTTTTTTAAGCAGCTGTGGTTACATGTTGGGCTGCTAATCACAAGGTCAGCAGTTTGAAACCATCAGCCACTCTTCAGGAGAAAAACAGGCTTTCTATTCCCACAAAGAGTTGCAGTTTCAGAAATCCATAAGCAGACATATCTTGTCCTATACCTGGTCGCTATGAAACTGCATCAACTCAAGGGCAGTGAATTTGGTTTTCGGCTTGGTCATCTCTCAACACAAAATTCTACTTAGCACAATATGTAAAATTAATTAGAACTCTTCAGGCTGCACTAAGGTAGAAGACCGAAGTCCCACGTATAGGGTCTCCCTGAGGCAGCCTAAATACACCCTTTCAGAAACCCAGTATCCAGGGAAGCAGAGATTGAAATCGAGGAACTCCAGACCCTTTCTCAACTCAGTGCCCTCAAGTTGATTCTGACTTATAGAGACCCTGCCCCTATGGGTTTATGAAATTGTAAATCTTTTCAGGAGTAGAAAGCCTCATCTTTCCCCCAAGTAGTGGCTAGTGGTTTCGAACTGGTGATCTTGCGGTTTGCAGCTCAATGCATAACCCATTACACCACCAGAGGCTCTTGACCATTTAGATGATGCTATTCTGGGAGGGCTTTAGGCAAGAGAAAGAACCCATAAATACATTGAAAACAAAAGTTCTTCATCTATCCCAAGTATCATCTCAATTTTAACAGTAATTATTCCAAATGAGATCCATAAACTATTCATTACTTAAATAGAATTACAAAACCCTCCTTGCTCCAGGAAAAATCGTAAGGCAGATAATGTACTATCATGTAACCCCTGCACAGATGACCAGCCACTAGAGGTAAGCAGGGAAGAGACACGGTTAAATTTGGGTTTTAAGAAGATACCTCAGGTAACAGAAAAAAAGATTTTGAGAGTGGCTGAGGAAACTGAGACTATGATATCAGAGATATTAGGAAAACCTGGCAAGACATCTTGTATTAGATTTCTTATTTATTCTTTAATATTTTATAAAGGCTTTTGGGAAAGCGTCAAGCCTATCATAATTGTATCAAGGGAAACCCCAAAGGATAAAGGGCTGTCAGGATTTTCAAAGGGGAATTGCCCCTGAAGAGGTGAACATAATGGACATAAGAAGCATGAGAGAGAGACAGCTATCTTTCAGGGCATGATGAAATCAAGGAGGCAAAAATCAATATTACCCATCAGGTTTGTTAGAAGTCAGTCTCTAAAAATCAGAATCCTATTGTAAAGACAATTTCCTAACAAAGATGTGGGGCTCAAGGCCAATGTCCTTACAGTCTTAAAGACTCAAGGTACTCCCCACACCCAGTTTCTCGAACTTAGCTTGCCCTTCAGCTCAGCTGGTGTGATCCAGTCCCCATCCCAAACTACCCATTACTTTTAATTTATTTATTTTATTTAAATCATTTTATCAGGGGCTTTTACAGATATGGCAAATCATAAATCAATGATGTCAAGCAAATTTGTATATATGTTGCCATAGTCATAGTCATTTTCAAAACATTATCTTTTTATTTGAGCCCTTATTATCAGCACTGTTTTCCCTCCCACCCTTGTGAACCCTTGATAAATTGTATATACATTCATATCTTACACCATCCGCTGTATCCCTTCACCCACGTTTCTGTTGTTCTGTTGTTTGTCCCCCTGTATGGGGGGGTGGTGGCATTACACATCATTGCTATCAGTTTCCCCACCCTCCTCCAACCCTTCATGGTGCTGTGATTCCCATTACTGTTTTCTGAGGGATTTATCTGTCCTGGCTTACATGTGTCGAAAGCTCTTATCTGTACCATGTACATATTCTGGTCTAGCAGGATTTGTGAGGTAGAACTGGGGTCATGATCGGGGGTGGGGGGCATTAAAGAACCAAAGGAATGTTGTGTGTTTCATCCGTGCTAACCTGCACCCTGGCTGACTCATCCCTTCTTTGTGACCCTTCTGTGAGGGGATGAGTCTTGGGTCTCCACTCCAACCCCTTTCCTTCACATCAATATCGTTTGTTTTTTATATTCTGATACCTGATCTGTGGACACCTAATGATCACACAGGCTGGCGTGCTTCATCCCTGTGGGCTTTGTTGCTTCCCTGCTACATAATCGCTAGTTTAACTTCAAACCTTTAAGACCCCGGGCGCTATATCTTTTAATACCCGGGCACCATCAGCTTTCTTCACAGCATTTGCTTATGCAACCATTTTGTCTTCGGTGATCGTGTGGGGAAGGTGAGTAACACACATAGCAGGTTATGAGAACAAAGTGCTCTTGTGTTGAGCGGAGAATTAAGTAGAGGTCCAAAATCTTTTAAAAGACTTTTTAAAGTAAAAGAAACACACTTAAATATTACAACATCATAAACACAGCTTAGGCAGACATTCTCACTTACTGTTCAATCATTGTCACTGAGTTGATTCCAATCCATAATGACCCTATAGGACAAAGTAAAACTGCCCTTGTAGGTTTCTGAAACTGGAATTTTTAAATTTATGTTTTAATCATTTTATTAGAGGCTCATACAACTCTTATTACAATCCATACATCAATTGTGTAAAGCACATTCGTAGATTCATTGCCTTCATCATTCTCAAAACATTTGCTCTTCACTTAGGCCCCTGGCATCAGGTCCTCATTTTTTCCCCTCCCTCTCCACTCCCCGCTCCCTCATGAACCCTTGATAATTTATAAATTATTTTGTCATATCTTGACCTGTCTGACGTCTCCCTTCATGCACTTTTCTGTTGACCATCCCCCAGGAGGTCACATGTAGATCCTTGTAGTCAGTTCCCCCTTCCCAATCCACCCTCCCACTACCCTCCCAGTATCGCCACTCACACCACTGGTCCTGAAAGGATCATTTGCCCTGGATTCCCTGTGTTTGAAACTGGAATTTTTTACTTGAGTAGAAAGCCTCATCTTTCTCTGGAGGATCACCTGGTGGCTTTGAACTGCTTGCCTTGCAGTGTGCAGCCTAACACGTAACCCAGTATACCATCAGGGCTCCTTTTCTTCCAACTCTAATCCCCCACCCCATACACAGAGTCCTCTGCATTATTTATAGCTAGTAAAAATTCTGTTCATTCTTCAATATTGTAAGTGAAGTTTAGTGAAGCTTGCCTTCATTTAACTGAGCAGAATCTCATTTGAGCTCCCATACAATATCAACTTAAAGGGCACCTCGAGCAGGTGCACATACCTTAGCAAATATAACAGAAGGAAAGCCATCCGTCTTCTATACCTACTTCTCCTTTGTGCATGGGGACAAGATCATCCCTCCTGAGAGTTTGGTGTCCTAAATAAGGCAGGCTTAAGAGGAGCTCTCTTCTCAAGAGTGTTCAGGGCGCATTATACTTGACTACATTTCCATTAATACATATCAGTGCTTCAAACTCCAGTCATCCCATTTAATCAGCTGTATGGCTTTTAATAAATCCATTTATGGTCTGCACTTAAGTATTTAATGTTTCTTTCTATTAGGTTACTATATTACTTAAGTATACACTTAAGTTTTGTCCCACAAAATAGTATGTTAAAAAAAGCACACGTGACGGGGTTCATCTTTTTCGACCGCACTATTTTGTAAATCACGAGCAATACACTTTATGAAACACTATTCATTCCTTTATTTAGTCCAGAAATGTCTGGTGACTAATATATTCTACTTGCCAAACACTAATCTATATTTTAGGAAAGGGGTTCTCAACCAGGGGTCATTCTGTCCCCCAGAAGACATTTGGCAATGCCTGAATCTGTTTTGCACAACTAGGGAGGAGGTAGAATTCCGGGATGCCGTTAAATATCCTGCAGTGCACAGGGTGCCCTGCCTCCCACAGCAGCACCAACAGCAACAAAACCATGTCTGATTCATAATGTTGCCAATGTCAAATTTGGAAAAATCTTCCTGTGGAGACAAAAAGAGAGAAAGGATCCCTGCTTTTTTGTTTTTAAACTGCTTACAATCCCATGACACAATGGTACAGATGGTGCTATCTTCCAACACAGTCAGTAGCCTACCGGTCTCAGGATTTATCTTTTGTGAACTCTGACAGAATATATTTCTGGTGCTGTAGCCTCTTGAAAGAATGCCAAGTTATATCTCAGTGAGGAGTACAGTCAACAGGTTAGAGCAGGAGCTTTGCCACCATGCATACCTGATTTTCAGGCTTGCCTTGCCAATTATTAGCTATCTGACCTGAGGCAAGTTATTTAACCTCTTTAAACCCTGGTTTCCTCAGCCATAATATTCATTAATGATAGCTTTAATCTCACAGGCTTTGAGGGAGACTGTGATGAACCTAAAACAGTTGTCGATGGCCATAAATGCATCATAAACAGGACCTGTTTATGATAAAATATCCCCCTTAGCCGCCCCCCCCCTTTAGAAAGAAAAAAAGAATGTCTCGGTTCAATCAGGTTTTTGTGTTCTATTTTCTGATTGATCAATCTGTTCAATGCAGTATGTGCAACTATTACTCTTTATTTTAAAAGAAAAGGTATTACAGCCAATCTCCCATTTAAAACAAGATCTGGTTCCAACATTATAACTGGGTTCTGGTGTATGGCAATGTGTTAATCTGGATACTTTAGAGAAACAAATCCACAAAAATTCTTATGTGTAAGAGAGAGTTTTATATAAAGGTTAAGCGCACATCAAGAAAACATCCCAACCCAGTGCTGCCCAAGCCCACAAGTCCAACATTAACCCATATGTCCGACACCAATCAACAAAGTCCTCCTCCATCTCACAAAACACACACTATGATGCTGACTGCATTAGGAAAGCCAAATCAGTGAACGTATAACCATCTCAGCGCTGGCAGGGGTCTCTACACGGCTGTTCCAGCATCCAGGGCTGCATCCGGTTAGTTCCATGTGGCTTCTCCTTGGAGATGTCTTGCAGGAATTGAGCCTTGTAAGTTGAAGCAGGGACCTGGCTAAGGCAGCTGCACCCTGGTCGGACCATCACAAAGCAAGAGACCTAACAACTCGAAAGGCGAGGCTCACTAAGCCATTTATCCCTCCACTCTTCAATTAATCCCACATGTGTTTATCGGCCAGGTTAGCACAATAAACTAACTAACTCAGCCAAATACCTCTTTTTGTTAGTTTTCAAAGTTTGCCAAAGGGCAGTGTTTTGAAAGCCTAACAATGAACAACATCTCAGAGTAAACATCTGAGAATAATTGCATCAGCCAATTATGTACTGCAACATTGGATGTATTACTAATGTTAAGATATACAAAAAACAAAAATCGCAAGACAGTCTTAAAGTGATTCATCCTAACTTGAATACATCATAAATTGGGCACTGCATATATTTGAGCTACATTTTCCCAATTAAAATTTGATTTTAAAGTTTTAACTTTAGCGTCATTTATGATTTAAGTCTAGAATGTGCATCCCCAATTCTCAAAGAGCTTCTTCTGCCATTTTGATGTGCCTCATAGTCACCCAATTTTTCCTAGTCTTACTATGACATTGATAACCTAAAAGTACCGAATAATGGTAGTTATTCTTCTCAAAATCCTACAAAAGCCGGTTATATTTAGTTCTTTATTAGTAACCCAAACTGCATTTTGCGTTTTAGTTGGGAGAGAAGCACTTCTGTTTAACTTTGCTTTTTAGCCACACGGTTCCCTCATGGTTGGTTAGGGAATCAATCAGTCATTGCGCACCACTGTGCATCAAGCACACCATCACATTAACCTTTGATGACCCTGTGAAAGATTGTCATCCCTAGTTTCCTGCTCTTCCCTTACGGCCAATGCTCTTCTAACTTCTAGGGGCAAAGGACATTGCCTAGAGAAGAGGTGCTCCCTGGAGTCCATTCCCTCTTCACCTACTTTCTGAAAGATACAGTTCTCTTCAGCTGTGTAAGGAGTCTACAAGAAAAGAATGTATTGAACTAGACCTCTGAGAACTTTATCTCAGCATCTTCTCTGATTCCACATCTATCGCAGTAAGGAAATTTTATATACATTATTTTATCAGTGCTCACAACAACACGATGATAGCCACTTACTGATAAATTTCAGAAACCTGATCTATTTGTGTTCATACAGCTAGAAAATAGCAGTATTATAGGATAATTTTTAAACTTATCTACAGACTGACATCAAAGTGTTCACATAAAATACAAAGTGCTAACATCATAAATGTATTTTGCTCAATGGTGTTCCACAAACAAGTCTGTATAACTCACATCCCTATCAAGATTCAGAACATTCCAAGTTCTTTTAACACAGGCTTCTGACATCAAGTTCTGTGGTACCCATTTTGTTCTATTTCAGATGACTCACTGGGAGTGGGGAGGGGCAGTTTTATAGGGAGTATCACAGGACGAAATGAGGGATCTGGTTTATAAATATGTGAGTGAACCAACTTAGAATTAGGTCCTGCAGGTCTAAGATAACATCTGACTTACAACACTATGACATTTTCCATGTGAGAACCCCTCAACTAAGCTGCTCCTGATTCCCCTCTCTCAGAAAATGTGTGAGACAACACATATTTATTGATTTAAGCTGCCAATTTAGGGATTAATATGTGATGCGGCAATAGAAAAATAATACATCCTTTCTTTAAAAATGTATTAAAGTATAACATGCATTAGGGGTCCCTGGGTAGGACAAATGGTTAAACATTTGAGAATTAGCCAAAAGGTTTGCAGTTCAAACCCATTCAAAGACACCTGGGAAGACTCCAAAGGTCATGGCTTTGACAGCCCTATGAAGAACAGTTTTACTTGGCACACGAGGTCACTATGAACTGAAATCAAGTGGGCAGCAATTACTAACAATAACTATAATAACGTACATACAGAATAGTACACAAATCATAAGTACATGGATAAGTCAAAAATTACTGCTACTGTGGTTCCAGTTCATACATGCATAGACTTATTCCTAACAAAATGTGTCCATACATATTTATAAATCTGCAATCATTGGATGGCTACAGACAAGAGCTCTCGGTGATACATTTGCCTTAGTCTCCTTAGGATGCCTTCAAACAAAGAAACAAACAAAAAGAGTCCAACTAAAACAGGGGCTTCTGAGAGTCTCTGCTGGGCTAGTTAAATTCAAGGCAGAGAGGGCAGCTTAGAAGGTATGGTGACTATATTTTAGAATACCAAAAAGGGTCATTTTCATAGATTTCCTGGAAAAAAATAGTGCGATTATGGGGGCTCATGATGAAAAAGTTTTTAGGGAAGCTGTGCCAATGAATTTCTTTCAACTACAACAACACACCTATTCACTACTCGAGGGCAATAAAGGCTGACCTCTGAGATGCTTTCTTGGAAAACCTGACTCCACCTACCCTAGTTTTGACTTGCTCTCCTTTAGACTGATTTCCCCCCAAAACTCAAAAGGACATTTGAAAGGAACACAATGTGAGTCTCTCAAGGATGCCCAAAGTACCATTTTCACGTAGTGTAAATTAAAAAAAAACAACATAATTCTTCAGGGTAAACACTGGAGAGATAGAAACAACAAATGTATAGACCTAAATGGATGCTATACAGAGAAAAAATAGCTTCATATTTTGATAGTTTTGTTTGTATTGGTTTTTATGACATATCGATATTTTTACTTACCCTTGTATATATTTTGTGGCATTTTCACAACATAAGGACAGCCATGTTATCACCTAGATCAGGATACCAAATAACACATTCCCAGCACTCCGAAAGCTTCTCCTATACAAATACAATTATGGTCTCTTACTAAGGGTAACCACTAGCCTGATTTCATACACCACAGGTGAATTTTTACACATTTTGGAACTTCATATAAATGGGATTACATTTCCTTTTCTTTAGGCTTTAGCTCCTTTTGTTCAACCTATTTGTGAGATTTATCCATAGTGCTACATGTAATTTTAATTCATTCATTGTCACTACTAACTCCATTTTAGGTATGCATCCCAGTCTGTTTAATCACTACAGTATCAGTGGCTATGTAGATTGCTTCCAGCAAAGGGCTCCCATAAATTAGTGTTGTGAACAATCTTGTACATGTCATTTGATGAACCTAGAAGTGAAATGACTTAGTCATAGTGTGCCAATAATCACTTCTAGTCATTACTGCTTTTCTGAAGTAGCTATACCAATTTACGTCCCCAGCAACGGCGATTAGAGTATCAGTCATTTCTCATTATAGTCCCCCCCTTAGCTATTATATTTCCCCCCTTAGCTATTCTAGTGGTTGGGTAGTAGTATCACATTGTACACTTTCCTGATAAGTAGTGAAGTTGAATAGCTCTTTATATTTTTATTGGCCATTTGGACATCCTTTGTGATCAGGTTTTTTGTTTGTTTGTTTTTCCCGATTTAACTATGCATTAATTAAGGACAGCAAAAAGCCAGGGGAATTTCCTAATGGAATCTCTGTTGTACTGTGAAAACAAGTGCCTTTGAGTAGCAGAAAGAACAGTTGTCAAGAAGAAAAAGAATGACAGAACCAATTCATAGCAAGACTATAGTTAGGTGCCTCTTTGAAACCTAGAAATACTCTGTGAAGAGAAACAAGAAAAGGTGCAGGGACTCTCAGAACAGGAAGGCACTCTCCAGATATAGGCTTTTCTGAGGAAAAGAAGGGACACAGACTTTTTTTAACCCTATTATACAGTGTTATATAATTTAGAGCAGGTCTATGCTAGTAGGATAAACAGTATTCTGCAAATGGAAAAAATCTATCATTTTTAAGCATACAAGAAGAAAAATTGTGTGTATATTTTTTCATGTAAACATATACTTATAAATATATATAATTGTATATAGATTCTCATCCTTGACTAGGAAATAAATATGCACTAACCTCCTTTAATCTTACAAGCTTGATTTTCTTTTATGAGTTACCAGAATGTGCTATGACATTAGCTGCTTATTTTTAGTGTACTGATTAAACTTTTATAAGACTCTTCAGATGGCCAAACAGTTAAGGAAGGTTAATATTGCTGGACAAGATCAATGCATAATGGATGCCATGTGTGAGCGGAAAGAATAAACAATGTGGCTTTGGTTTATTATCTTAGGCATACTAGAGCAAAGCGCATCTTAGCCCCAAATGTAGCAAACTGGTGATTTAAATGTGACCCTCTACGAAGTTCAGGTGCTCCAAAATACCTCTTTTTTTTAAGTGAGGCCAGATATACTACACAAATTCAAGAGCTTCATTTTGAATAGGCCAGAAAGAAGCATCGTTTTGCATTTTTACTTCTCCCATTGACCCATTGTAGCTGCATGTGCTAAACAAAATGGCATTAAGAAATCATCAGGTCGTATGTTGGACAAACTTGGCATGCTTCTGAGGCTTTAGAAGGAAAGGGTTCTTTCTATAGTGCATATGTCCACGGGTGTTACATTAAAGCCACTGGAAGCATCAAAGGTGAATGGCCTGATAGACAACTGAATCATTGACTTCAATTCTAAAGGTCTATATTGCAGGATGAAGTTCATATACAAACAAGATTTACCATTTATCCAATAAAAACTGATTCTCAGTCTAGGACTATTCCCTGTAAGCCTCATTATTGTTTTTTAAAGGAAATTTGTCTGAAGAACTCAATTAAGTTGGTAACACTATGCAAGTATGACAAATACATTTTATAAAAGCACCGGTATGGGACTGTTTGTAAGGTGAAATAAAGAGGCCCACGCAGAAGTGCTTCTTTACTTGGCAAAGGAATACCTTCTTCTCGAAAATCAGCCCAGATGCAATTACAAGGATGGATTCCTTGGAGCAGCCAGCTATTACACTGATGTTGAGAGACATGGACCACATGGGCAAAGAAATTTTAAAGCTGAGAGGAAATGCTGAGTTTGATTTGTCTGTCTGTTGCTCTTGTTTTAAACGGTTTTGCTCAATTTAATTGAATTGGAAAGCTATGAATTCTCAGACAAAAAGCAGACGAGAAATGAAGCCAACGTCCTGAAGAGTCCACAAATTAGATAATGAGCATAATCGCATTTGACTAGAAATCACCATCCCCAAAAGGGAGATTTAATTTCATAACCATACCCTACTTTGTTTAATGCAGGCAGATATTATTTATATCTTGTTTGGAGCCCTGTCCTCTTACTCATCACTATGCTTGACAGATATTCCCATTCAAAAAATAAATAACTGAAATACCCATGACGTCAATTCTAAGTCTTAGCAATCCTATAGGACAGAGTAGAATTGCCTCCCAGGGTTTTGAAGATTGGGCTGCTAAATACAAAGGTCAGTGGTCAAACACACCCAGCTGCTCCACAGAAGAAACATGAAGCTAGCTGCTGTTCCCTTATACATTTACAGCCTTGGCTTACTATTACTTACAGTTGATAATGGTCAGATTGGGTCAATATGAGTCAGAATCAACACTATGACTGTGGATTTGTTTTTGATCATTATGGAAGCCGATTGCCATGCAACTGGTGTGAACAGAGCTCTTCTTGACAGATACATGCAAATATTTAGTAAATAAAAATATGTTTTTCAATAACTTGATATTGCATTTTATGTCATTTTCATTCACACATGGTAAAAAAATTTTTCCTATAGAAAAAATATTTTATAAACCTGATTCTTACTTAAGGGCTATATTATATTGATATAGTATAATTTAACCATTCCCTAAATTAGAAAATAAACTGTATCACACCCATACACTAAAAATAAAATAGTCTGTGGCCAATAGGAATTTACTATAATGTTGCTGTTAGATATAATGTAGCAGTGTACATTTTCAATATGAATTATTGTTCTCATTTCTGATTATATCCTTGAAACAGATGAATAGGAGAACCTGGATTTCGTCATCCAGTGATAAAGATATTTTAGCCTTTTGCAGCAAGCATGCATATATTAGAACTTGAAGAGGAGGTTATCAACTCTTCATGCACACGAAAATGAATGTACCGTATATACTCATGTATAAGCCGAGTTTTTTAGCACAAAAAATGTGCTGAAAAACTGGGGTTCGGCTTATACACGGGTCAGTGGAACTGCAGCGAGGTGTAACATCTAACTGTCACCCTGCCCTCCCCCCCCCCCAACTCCCTAAGGTAACACGACAACCGTCCGTTATCTCGTGGGTGATTGCCTTTCTCCACTGTTCATTCACTGACACTACAGAGCTTTGAATGTTTGTTTACTCACATCTAACCAATCAGAGCCGTCCTATGACATAGACAGCTCCAATTCGCAGAAGCACCCATAGTGATTCACTTATACCGGCAGCTGAACTGGTAAGGATGTGTCTGTGTCTATGTCTGAGCCCCATCTCTCTTCTCTGGTTTCTGTGTTAATTCACATCCTGCGTCCCTACCTGCACGGGCTCCACCCCTCCCCTTCCTCCAGCTAACACATTGTGCCGGGGGTGGGGAGGGCATTACCATGAAAGTTCGTTTTCAAAGTCTTGTTTTTTTATCCTATTAGAAATGGATACTCTTGAAACAAAACAAAAACACCGGTCATATGAGGCTGGCTTCAAAATGAAGGTTGGGTCAAGAGCAGAAGAAAGCAATAACAGTGTTGCAAGTAGGGAATTCTGTGTTGACAAAAAGAAAGTGAGGGTGTGGCGGAAAATGAAGGCTGCTTGGAAAAGATTCCCAAAACTAAAAAAGCTCATTGTGGTTTAACATCATTTTATGGGGCTCTAGAGAGTGAGTTGTATGAATGGGTTATGGAGTGTTGTCAAAATGGTTACTGCATAACACGCATGGGAATCCGCATACGTGCTCTACACATGGATAATGATGAAGAATATAAAGCACCAGGCATTGAAAACTTTGCTGCATCAACAGGATGGTATACTCGCTTCATGAATAGGTTTGGCCTACTATGTTTGAGACAAAGAACAAAGATTTCCCAGAAATTGCCACAAGATCTTGAAGAAAAAATTATGTCTTTCCAGTCATGTTTTATAAAACAAAGGATTTATAATTATGACCTGGCAGACATTGGAAATATGGATGAAACTGCCATGACTTTTGATCTTCCAAGCAACAGAACTGTGGCAAGTTGAGGAGGAAAAAACTTTTATCTCAAAACCACAGGAAATGAAAAAAAAACCTCTATAATTGTTCTATCATGTTTGGCTAATGGAACTAAGCTGCATGTTGTCATTATTTTTAAAAGAAAGGCCTTGCCTAAAAAGATCAATTTCCAACCAAGAATTACTGTGTGTGCACATGTTAAAGGCTGGATGGATGAAGAGAGAACACAAAAATGGCTGGAAGAAATTTGGAACCGAAGACCAGGAACAGCCTTAAAGAAAAAGCCATAGTTACTTGTTTGGAATATGTTCAGAGCCCACCTATCAGATGACATAAAAAAATTGGCAAAATCTAGTAAAGTTATTTTAGCCGTTATTCCAGGTGGGCTTACATCTGTAATGCAGCCTCTGGATGTATCTTTGAATAAGCCTTTTAAAGACCATGTGCGAAGGATGAGGCATGAATGGATGTCATCTGGTCAAGCCCGACTAACAAAAGGAGGAAATCTCATGAACTCTGACAGAGTTAATAGCAAAGTGGGTTCAAGATGCATGGGAAGACATTCCAGAAGACATGGTGCGACATGCCTTCCAGAAATGTAGTATTAGTAATGCTATGGATGGCAGTGAAGACTGCGCTTTGTACGAAAATGACAGCAGTGATGGTGATGACGGCGATCTCAGTGAGGACAGCGTCTATGATGACCTCACACCAGCTGAAGCTCTGCATTGGGATACGGATGATGATGAGGAGGAATCCAGTTTTGAAGGATTTTAACTCTTTCCATTTTAGCTTGGTTGCTGATTGAGCTCAGGGAATAGCACTCTTAAGGTATCATTGTTGATACCTTATTGTTTTTGTTGAACCTATTTTCCACTTACTGTGTTGATTTACTAATGTTAAATGACTTGTCCTTTTATTTTTGTTTTTATTTAAAATAAATATTTAAATACATTACCCCACTGATGTCTCAATTTTTAGTAATTTTATTTTCATTTGTTTTCATTATTGAAACTCACCAATAGCTTCTGCATTTTCCACCTTAAGCTTATACTCGATTCAAGCAGTTTTTCTGGTTTCCCAAGTAATAATTAGGTACCTTGGCTTATATGAGGGTTGACTTATATTCGAGTATATACGGTAATCATTTTTCTTTTAAAACCCTACATGAAAGAGACAAGAGAAATGGAATTTTCCTATGGTGAAAAGGAGGATGTCAACAGACTACTGAGTTAAATCATTGTAACTGGATATGTGGGGAAATGACGCAAGAAGTAGGCATGAGGCTAGTCCTTACTTCTGTTAGTTAATCAGTTGCAATACCTTTAAGTTTTATGCCCTATTAAAGGCTTCAGGTGAAACATTCTAAGACTAAGGGAAGCTTGACAGGAAACAGCCAATAAATAACTTGTACCCTCTTTCAGGCTTTCATTGGAGGAGGTGGGCTTTTTTATGATTTTTCTATTTAACCCAGAAATTTTATTCTTATTTATTTCTGAATATCATCTTATTTAGTTAGTACCCTTGATAATCGCCAAATCATGATGATAAACACAAATGATAGCACAGATACAAATTAATCACATCAAATTTAACATTTCAATAAATTCCTTTTATTTACTGTGTTCACACAAAGTTTTGAAAAGACTTATGGAAAATAAAGATCTACAATAAAAATTATTTTTAAAAAATTTAAAGCATTTGAGAAAAAATTAAGAAAAGGAAAAGTCTAGAAGAGGAGAGCAAAAACAAAGTCAGGATGCAGATTTAGATTTAAAAAGCAAACAAAACCTCCAGAATAGTTCTGGATCTTTGTTAAAGGTCAAACAGTATCTCCAGAAAGCCCCTGCCTAGCAAGATCCCAACTCTTTGCAACCCCAAAGGACAGAGTAGAACTGCCCCCTAGGGTTTCCAAGGTTGGAAAGGTTATCTTATCCCCAAGATTACAACAAGTCAATTACTCAATAGTCTTTTAACTTCTGAATCTGAAATTAGTGAGGAAAATTACCCCTGGTGCTCTAAGGGGAACACTGAAATGTATTGTCTTCAACATTCATATAGTAAACACTACACATTTTATAGCATAATTTCTTGCAATTTCTTCACTACAAGTGAGACAATGGCAAAATACCAAAGAAACTAAGTACTCTAATTTCATTTGTAGAGCAGATTGAGTTGAGTTGGTAACACTACACAATGGTCTGCTCGCTGGCTTGCTAAAGCCGGATAGACACAATAAAAAACACTCCAGGACCAGTGGAAAAACTTGTGGCAAAGGAAGCTGGTTCCACCTAACTGATCTTGACCAATGCCCCAATGATCATTCTATAAACAATGCCTAAAAATCTGACTCACTCTGCTGGCCCTTCTCCAACAAAGAGCAGCAGTCTGAAATACCGATAGGCAATTGTATAGTTTGTCCCTAATCCCAAAGGCCATGATGGGAAAAAGAGAGCTACTATTCTTTATTGGAAGGAGCTCTAATGGTTCTGTCAGGTCAGCATTGCCTAATTGTCGGTTCATCAACCCTCAAAGCTAACTCAAATCAGGAGACTTCTCCAGCTTACCGACTCATACTTGGAACCCGCCTGGACTCTGCACTCTGATTGGTCTCACCCACTTCTACAACTGTGTGAGCCATTTTCTTGATATAAATAAATCTCAATCTCTCTCTCCCCCCCTCTCCTCCTCCACTTCTCCATCCATCCATCCCTCACTCCCTCTATACATGCATGGCTTTGTTCTCTAGAGAATCCAGCCGAACACAAAATGTTTATGCACATTTCTCACTGCTTTCATAGCCTACATTCTAGGATAACTGATACCTATTAATAACTTTCCCTCTACAATGTTCGTACCCATTTCACTTTTATCAGTGTACAAAAGCTTCTTTACAGAAAGTAGTTGCTTCATGTTAGCAGTTGGAATATTGGCAGTAAAGAAATATAGTCAGAAGGAATGAAGGGAACCATTTGAGGGAGGTTTATGTCATATAAAAATAAGAACCAAAATGATGGAGATGGGAGTTGTTATTATATTTCTCAATTTTTCAGTATGGCTGGTCTCCCATAATCTTAAAGAGAGGGTTTTGATACTGTCTGTTCCCCACACTTGCCAACAGCAAGTATTAGCATTTTGTTTTTCAACTCTGTGACACCAATAAGCTAAAAATTGGCATCACATTGCTTTATTTTACCATTTCGTGAATATATTTATGATCTAGCTATACTTCCTGTGTTATGAACATACAGCTTTTAAAAGTCTGTCCTTTCTGTTCTTTGTGTGCAATTTATTATCAGTTTTAAAGGCATGCAAGTAGAAAATATTTTTCACAAAAAATAAAACTTGCACCCCAAACAACTGACTGCCCTCCACGTAGGATTTTCAAATGAGGAAGCTTCAGTAAGTTCATGAAAAATTGCATTCATTATCTTTCCAAACCCATGAACTTTCTGAACCCCCCCCCCATATGTGTGGCCCTTATATGATCTCATCCTCCAGGATTACATGGCTTCAAAGCAGGGGGAAAAATCCCCCATTAGGGAAATGGACATAAATTTCCTAGAAAAAAAATGAACTACATGGAAGCCTTCGTAAAAGGTTTCTTCCCTTCCTAGAACAATTGAATGGGAGAGCTGCAGAGGAAATGTTGGTCTCAGGAAAGGAATCTGCCTAACAGATCTCACTATAGGGTTTTCCTGTTAAATAAGGAGAAAGGAATTTATGACAGAAAACAAAGGTGCTTATTTTTGGAAAAGGAAGAAGTCTTTAAATTTCACAGATGTCTAGAGAAACAGTGAAAGATACATGTAAGCTCATATATCCTAAAGCAATGGGGGGTGGGGTGGGTAAGAGCAGGGTCAGCAGCAAAAGTTAGAGGGTCTCCAGAATTCCCAGCTGCCCTCATCTTTGTTCCAACCAGCTTCAGTAAGAGAACTTCCCAGTGATACCCAAAATGCTGAACAGAAATTAAGTAAACTCAGATTCTAAATCAGAGTACCCATGAAGTGCTGCAGCCCCTCCCTTTATCTAATTCAATTAACAGACAAAGGAATGACTTGAAAGCTAACGGACATCCAGAAAGCACAGAATCCTGGGCAGCAGACAGATTATTTATGGAGTCCCCACTTACAGAGTTAAACGTTTTCCATACTGCTGGGGCCATTTTCCTGGAACAGATATTACTGTTTATTTCCACCTCTGACCATGTCCCTCAATTTGAAAATGGCCAAAGTATGTTTAATTTGAAATCATGATCCAAACCACACTTTTAAAATAGACAAAACAAGTTTGAAAAAAATAGCAAGAGATGGATCTTGTCCCTGACATTACCATTAAGATAGGGAGCTCAGTGTTAACACATATCCAATGTGAGACAATTGATTGGGCATGTGCCGGGACTTTTGGGAGACAAAGTCCAGTAATGAACATGACACTAGCCTGCCTACATAAATAATATCCAGAACACGTTTGCCCTCTGCCTTTCGCTAGTAGTTATGAATTGGACTTCGATCTGAAAAGTCAGCTGTTCAAAACCACCAGCCACTCCTTGGGAGAAAGATGGGGCTCTCTATTTCCATAAAGAGTTACAGTGTTAGAAACCACAGAGGCAGTTCTACTCTGTCCTATAGGGTTCGCTGTAAGTCAGATTTGGCTCGATGGCAGTGAGTTTGTTTTGTTTTGTTTTTCTCTAGTATAAACCAAAAACAAACTCACTGCCATCAAGTTACTGCTGACGCAGCAACCCAATAGGACAAGGTAGAACTTCCTCCTTTGAGTTTCCAAAACTGTAACTGTTTATGGGAGTAGAAAGCCTAATTTTCCTCCCAAGGAGCTTGTGGTTTTGAACTGCTGACCATGAAGATCCCAGCCCAATTCATAACCACTACGCCACGAGGGCTATTTTAAGAACTAGAAAAGTTCTCCCTTGTAACTAATGGTGGCCATATGATCCAATCTGGCCAATGTGATGTAAGTAAAAAGTATTTTTCTCAAGAGGATATACTTTGGTCAAATACTTCTGCCATTTGTCCTCTTTCTTGCTGGCTGGAACACAGACATGAGGTATAAAGTATAGCCATTGTGCAATCATGATGGCCTGGAAAAAGAGACAGTCCTTCAGGTTGTTGTTAGGTGCCAAGTCAGTTCAAATTCACAGCAACCTAAATCTAACACAATAAAACACTGACTGGACCTGGGCCATGCCTATAATTGTTATGTTTGAGCCCACTGTTGCAACAAACTACCCTCCTTGAATTGCTACCTCCAATGAAATAACAACACTCTTATCTAAGCTTCTATTTTTAATTGAATTTTCTGCTACTTGCAGCCAAATGCATTACTACTGATACACACCAGAGATAGAGACATGAACAATAATGGAGCTATACACTGTGGTGGAATGAGGCAGAGATATTAAAAATGCAATAAATGCATCAGAGATGCTATAAAAGAAGTAGAGGATATATTAAAGAAAGAGTAGTCAGGTTTGTTGTCTCCAGAAAGGAAGGATAAAAAGGCTTCATAGACAAGGCGACACTTGAGAGCCTTGAATAATGAAGCTGTGGTTGCAGGACTAGAAAGAAAAGAAGATTCCATAATAACCAAAGTAGGATATAGAACATTCCTTTATGAACTACATGATGACTTCATACAGATCTGAATCAAAACTTTTGAGACAAAATTGACATTCTAGGTCCCTCTTTATAACAAGGACACTGAAAATTAAGTCAAACCAGCTATCTACAACTACTGAAAACTTTCCCAGTCCCAAGCCTTTATTTCAATTCCTTTATTTTCACTCTACGATGCCCTCTTCTTCTTGGCTTATGACTCTTAATGCCACTATTAATGACAGTTTAATTCTGTACCTCCATACAAAGTCATCTTTATCAGCCCAACCACGAAATAATCTCTCTGTCCTGTGAATTTCTATAGAATTCGAATCTATAGTACTGATCTGTCAAATATTTCTCATTTGTTCAACAATTTTCAAATCCTGCATGACATTATATTCTCCCTCTATCCCTTTAGGATCTGGAACCTGGCTAGCACAAAGAAAATGTTAAATATTACTTACTACCTCTCTCCCCCATGCTAAAATAATAATAAACAAGCCTAGAATATAATATAAACCTCACTCTTTCAACAGAAAATCATAAGGCATTATGTCACAACACAAAGAATACTAAAATAGAACAAAACTTAGCCATCATGTTGCTTACAGTTTACTGGATATTTTTTAGGCTACCTCAATAAATAAGAGCCCTGGGATCAGTGTTTATGTGTTGGACTGATAACATCAAGGTCAGCAGTTGAAAATTGCCAGCTGATCCTCGGGTAAAAGATAAGGTTTTCTATTCTCATAAACAGTTACAGCCTCAGAAACCCCCAGAGGCAGTTCTACTGTGTCCTCTAGGGTCACTAGGATTTAGAACTGACTGGATGGCAGTGAGGTGTTTTTATTTTGGGGTTTTTTGGGGGGAGTTGTTTTGTTTTCAGTAAACAAAGCAGTCTCAATTTACTGGCTGCATTACCATTTCCCATGTGCATAGCCATAACCCTACTTATGGCCTATGGGAAATACCACTTTCCAATCCCTCTAAACCAGCGGTTCTCAACCTGTGGGTCGCGACCTCTTAGGGAATCGAATGATCCTTTCACAGGGGTCATCCGATTCAAAACAGAAGCAAAATTACAGTTATTATGTAGCAATGAAAATAATTTTATGGTTGGGGGGCTCACCACAACATGAAGAACTGTATTAAATGGTCCCGGCATTAGGAAAGTTGGGAACTACTGCTCTAAACTAAAACCCACTCTTAATCTCTATCATCTAGAATCACCTCACTTCTAGAGCAAAGGTTAGGGCATCATGTTGTCAGTTGTGATCATCTACAATCTCAGTGCAATTACTAACCTGGCAAAGATCCCAGGAGATCAAATCCATCTATTTTGTAACTCAGTTTCAAAACTTCTGGAGACAAGCAGGATCCAAGTACTTAAGAAAATTACCTCACCGTCTATTCACCTCCTTAAAAACACTGGCGAAATATATAACTGCAGCTGTAGCTGCAGGAATACGCATTCTTAGGAAAGGTACTCCTCCCACATACCAATTTAGTTACTAATTTAAGGAGAAACTCCTCTTTGGCCAAGCATTTCATTACAGGAACCTAATGCCATATGCTGCATGCTTTAAAGCAGACTTTCTCCTGTCTTCCTTACCACACGGGCATTGTTAGACATGCAGAGGATCCCTTGAAAATATAGCTCCTTGCCTTCCCATTCAACACAAGCATTCATTTACCTCAGAGATAGGAAGCAAAGACACATGTTAGTAATTGAAGTGGTGTGGCACACACCTTGAAGGGTCCCTGGTGGTGTAGCAGGTGGAACACTGGGCTACAAAGCGCAAGATTAATGGTTCAAGTACACCAGCTGCCCCACCGGAGAGCAGTGAGACTGTCTGCTCTAGTGAAGCTGTAGAGCCTCACAACCCACAGAGGGCAGTTCTACCCTGTACTTCTGGGTAGCTCTGAGTCAGAACCAACTCAATGGCCATGGGTTGGATGTTGGGTACGGAATCAACAGAAATGCTACTGAGCTTTCAAACGAATCAAACAAAAATCGACTAAAGTGTGAGTCTCTCAGAATCACCTGTTAAAAAGATACTGAATCCTATTGGCAGCATATGAGGAGCACTGGTGAAGAAGTGCTTATGAATTGGGTTGCTAACCCCAAGGTCAGCAGGTCAGAACTACCAGCTGCTTCAAGAGAGAAAGACAAAGCTTTTCTACTCCCACAGAGTTCACAGTCTCAGAAACCCACAGAGCCAGTTCTACCCTGTCCTGTAAGGTCACGAGTCAAAATCAACTCAATGGCAGTGTGGTTGGGTTTCTTTGTTTGCTTGTTTTGCTTTGTTTTTGAGATTGGCAGTGCGCAAGAATATCCATAAGAACATTCTTTGGCCTTATGACCTTGTTATTCTGGTCTAAATGTGTTTTTCACATTTTCCCTGTTCACTCATGCAACCAAAGCCTCCAAAGCAGCTTGGGGGCACTGGAATTCAACCCAAGTTACCACTTGAGGAAGTACGAGGCTAGGTACAAGGGTATCCATAGCCACTGGTTACCAGAGCCAGATAGAAGATGACTACCACAGCCCCTTAATGAATCTGGAAGCCCCAAAGTTTTCTCTTGGTTCCCTAAGAGATACAGGGCAGTGAACTGAAGAGAATACCAGAGTACTAAAGCTAAATGCTTGGATTCATCTACGGAAATATGTTATTCCATATGACATCGTGTTTACAATAACCATACTGACAAGTGAATGCCAAATCTGTAATTTTAGAGAATAGACCAATATTGCTGCTTTGATTTCATTCTCCTGCCAGGTCACCTAAATCCAGGTTATAATTAATCATAATGATATCAAAACATCACTTAATCTCGTATAGGTGAATTAACAAGAGGGTAGTGTCTCAAAAGCTAAAAGTAATATAAAATGACACAAGTTGTATATTGATATATTTTATTCTTTGTGTATATGTAGCCATAATCCTCACGCACACTTCAATCTCGTTGTTAGAGAAACTTCATTTGTAGTTTAGGAAACTTCATTTCCTAAACTGTACTCTTCAGGGGGGCAAATAGCCAGCCACTAGGTCTTTGGAACCCTTTGGTTAGCAACGATGCTATGAACCATAGCACCACCAGTGATCTTTAAATTACTTGACAGATTTTCTAAACCTGCTAATTTCTATAGGTACTTTTAAGGTGTTCAACTTACGTTACTTTGACTGTAACTACAAAATGAACTGTCTTATCTAATTCGCTATTCCCTATGGACCCTTTGCTGGGTTTTCATCATTAAAAAATACTGAGTAACACTACATAACAATTCCCAAGGGGGGTGTCTTTTTTTAAAAACACTTTGAAATTCATGACTGTAATGTATAAGAAGAAAAACATGTAAATAAAAAATGTTCAACTAATTTCACAATTGTTATTATTATTGGCAATCTTCTCAGAGAAATATTGTACCCAACTAGCATTTACTGAATATTTAGCTTTATAGCTGGCATTGTACTAAGCCAAGTAGAATCTAGTCTTTGATTCAAAAGAGCCATAAACAAAACAAAACAAATAACAAACAAAAAAAACAGTTGCCCTTGAGTGGATTTTGATTCTGGATGACCCATGTCTTACAGAAAACTGCTCCATAGTATTTACTTGGCTCTGATCTTCAGGGAAGCAGGTCACCAGGCCTCATTTTTTCAATGCTGTTCAGTAGATTCCAACTGAAAACCTTTAGGTTAAGTAGTAGAGTACAAACTGCTTGAGTAGTCCAAATCAAAACACAAAAAAAACCCAGCAATCAAAACAAACAAAAATAAGCAATTCAAGTTCACAGCTATTAAGTCCATTCCAACTCATAGCCATCTTAAAGGACAGAGTAGAATTGCCCATGCCAGACCGCAAATTTTAAGGGAGTTGACAGCCGCATCTGCTGACCTTGAGGTTAGCAGCACAACCTGTAATATAATACACCACCGGGGCTCCTCATAGCAGTGCCCTTTAAAGCAGCCATAAGCAGGTTTTTACAAATCTGTAGGCTTGGTGAAGCTACTATATTTTCAACATAATTCGGGAAAGTGCGATCATAAAAGTTATTCATAGTTCCCAAACTATTCTGCTTGTCTCAAAAATGTCTCCTGCCCTCTTTGTGTGAAGAATAGGAGGCCACCTTTATCAAGTGCCAACATTCAGTGAAGATCAGCATACTCTTGGCTTCTAAGCGCTTTGCCAGAAAAGCAGGGTTTCTTTCACCCTGTCAAGTAAATATTTAAAAAACAACATAATTCCTGTTTCTGGATATGATGAACTAAGGACCCTCAGACTTCCTCGCTTCTTCACACATAGATCCGTGAGCACACGTGCCTGCACACACAGAGTAAACAACTATAAAACCTGCATACAACAGGAAGAGAAATGAACTTAGGTACTGGAGAATGAACAGAAGGACACAGACTCTGACAGGAAAGCCAGGACTGTTGGAAGTGAGACAGCCAACTACACAAATTAAGTTTGCACCACCTGACCTTCTAGAGCAAAGAACAGCAGTGGGGCACATAGGGAAGGGGGAACATTCTCATCTTTCCAGCCTGGCAAACCAGCAAGATCAAGTTGAAAACATACTGAACAGAGCAGGGGGATGCAAGAGGTAAGGAGAGCCATAGAAAAACACCTCAAACTCTGTATGCCCACATCTCTGAACCCTGAACTAAGCTTGCATGGACTATATGCAATGAAAAGGAACGAACTGTGAACGGAGACTGGAGCTGCCACCCTGCAGGTACTGACTGATGACTGAAGAAAAACACAAAACTCCCTGCCATCTAGTCAGTTTGGGGGCATGGCATGGTTTTTTTGTTTAGGGCTAAATGCAGTTCAAAGGCACATAGGACAATAGGAACATATGGGAAAACACTACAGTCATTCAGGTCTAGAGAACCAAATAAAATGAATCCAACAAATCATTAAGCATTGAAGAGGAAGAACCAAACGGTAAAGTGCCTTAAACCCTGTCTATCCACATACCTGACTACAACCTGAAACGGGCTTGTCCTCAAACAAAAGATTTTAACAGAGATAAGAGGCTGCTATGCACACACACACACACACACACAGTTAACTGATGATGTAGTGAGTTACACATTGGGCTGCTAACTTTAGAGTCAGCAGTTTGAAACTCTGAGCTGCTCTGCGGGACAAAGATAGGGATTTCTGTCCCAGTGTCAGGGCCCAGTGGTGCACTGGCTGTGAGTTGGGCTGCAATCCACTTCAAAACCTGCCTGCTCCCCGAGAGAAAGATGGGCTTTCTAATCCCATGAACAGTTAACAGTCTCAGAAACTCACAAGAGCAGTTCTACTCTGTCCTTTAGAGTCTTTCCAAGTCAACATCAACTCTACAGCACTGAGTTTTCTGTCCCAGTAAAAATTTATAGCCTGGAACCCACAGAGGCAGTTCTACTGTCCTATAGGGTCACTATGAGTCAGAATTGATTCAATGCCAGGGAGTGAGTGACCACAAGAAACCGTTTACTGTTCAAGCCCAGCCAAGAAAATTGCTGACACAAAGTTAACAATACTTAGTAAAGAAGAATTAAAAAATTCAGAACCCTGAAAAAGTATCTTTCATACAACCCCAAAGTACCCAGCATGCAAAAAAACTAAGAAAATGGACACAATATCAAGCAAAAGGAAAATAAATTAAAACTAATCCCAAACAAGGACTTTAAAATGGCTGTTATATCCCCCTTCATAAAATATGAGAAAATGTTTCAATTTGTGAAAACCTCAGTAAAGAAATGTGAAGTCTCAGGAGTGAAATATAAGCAATATGGGGAAATTTTACAACAACAAACACACAATGGCTTAAAAAATGGCAGAGGAAGAATAAGCAAATTTAAAGGTAGGGCAATAAAAAACGCACAAAGAACAGACACAAAACAGACTGAGACCAAATGAACAAAACCTCAGGGGTCTCAGCTCATCGTGTTAAATGTCCTTGAGTTGGCTCCAACTCACAGCAACTGTGGGGATAGCAGAATAGAAGGCTGTTCATTCACCAGTCCTGTGCCATCTTCATGAATGTTGCTATGTTTCAGCCTAGCTCATCTAGGGCTTCCTAGATTTTCACAGACCCTTTACTCTGCTAATTATGATGATCTTTTCTAGCAATTGATCTTATTCCTGAAGACCAGTCCAATGTCCTTGTTTCTTAGTACCATCCTGGCTGAATCTCTTCTTAAATTAATTTGTTCTTCTAGCACACTCACAGCTATCAAGTTACTACCAACTCATAGCACCTCTATAGGGCAGGGTAGAACTGCCCTGCACCTATGAGTTTCTGAGACTGTAGCTGTTCATGGGAGTGGAAAGTCCCATTTTCCTCCCATGAAGCAAATGGGGACTTCAAACTGAGGAACCATTGAGGATCCCAACCCAACACATAACCACGAGGTCACCAGAGCTCCCCATTCTTCTGGCAGCCCGGTATATATTCAAGTTTTCCACCAATGTTACAGTATTAATGCATCCATTTTTCTGTCTCATTTTTCAGTGTCCAGCTTTGGTAAACATATGAGGTAATTTAAAAGACTATAGCTTGTGTGAGGAATACTACAGCCATCAAAGTGGCATTTACTTTTTAATTTTTTTAAAGAGGTCTTTCGCAAAAGATAAATGCAATAATATACCGTTTGATGTCCTTATAGCTGCTTATGTGGATGCTAATTCTTAATCAAGTAGAATGAAATCAGACAACTTAAATTTCTTCTTCATTTATTATGATCCTGTTTACTAGTGTAGTTGTACGAATTTTCTTTTTCTTCAAGTGCAGGTATAATCCACACTGAAGCCTGTAAATATACGTTCACTTGGCCAAATTATTTTCTCAGTATATAGAGTAACTAAGTATGGTGAAATGATATAAGTTTGACACACATCTTTCCTGATTTTAAGTAACACAATGTCCATGTATTCATCAAACAAGTGTCTCTTGGACTATAGATAGTTTCCACAGGAAAACAATTAAGAAAGTGTTCCAGAATTCATATTCTTCACAATGTTATCCATAACTAGTTATGAACCACAGTCGAATGTCTTCCCATAGTCAATAAATCACAGGTAAACATCTTTGTGATATTTTCTGCTTTCAGTCAAAATCCATATAATATCAGCAATAATATCCCTTGTTCTACATCCTCTTCTGAATCCAACTTGAACTGCAAATTTCAGGTCAATATATGGCTGTGGACATTTTAAAATTATATCTCAAGTGATAGTTCAAATAGTGATACATAAGTGAAATGAGAATACTAGAAAAGAGAGAGAATGGCACCAGAAGAAAATATTTCAAGTACTGTATGAACATTTCTCAAACTTGATTAAAGACAGCAAGTCATAGATACAAGATTGTAAATGAACACTGATCAAAATGAGCAGAGAAGCCCATGCTGAGGTACATAATCCCCCAAATTCAGCCTTGCTGCTACTGAGTCAATCTGACTCACAGTGACCCAAGTGAAAGTATTGTATCCTCAGAAACCCTCAAGGGAAATTCTACCCTGTCCTAAAGGGTGACTAGGAGGTACATAATAAACAGTTATAAATCAAAGATAAAAAGCAAATCTTAAAAGCAGCAGCCAAGAGAGAGAGAGAGAGAGAGAGAGAGAGAGAGAGAGAGAGAGTTGATCATCAGAAATCATGAGGTCAAAGGAGAGTAGAACAGCTTCAAGCATTAAACAAGACCAGCAGAAGTCCGATTTGCTGCACTGAGGGCCCGAAAGTACCATGGGTCCTCAGCAGCTCTACTGGAGCCAACCACAAACATTCCACCAGGGTTTCTACTCTTGCCACATCTGCCCAAATGAGTACAATCTTATCTAGATATGTGGCTTCAGTATATGTTGCTAGAGGTTCCTTGTAATTATCAGGATATATACAGGTTTCATCAAGTTGCACTAAGTGATTTTTCTTAGATTATCCAAGACATGTACCCACCAAAAGAAACAATACAAACTCTTTGCACATGAAATAAAAAATTTTCCATTAGAAACAATGTCAACTCCATAATTCTATATGCAGCAATCTATGAAGTATGAATCAATGATATTTTCAGATAAAAGAAAACTGAAAATATTTTTGCTAGCAGAGCTGCATCATAACAGGTAACAAAATAAGTGTTTTAGCTGAAAGGGAAATGAAATCAGATGGAATTGTCATCCTCAAATATTAATAACATATATTGAAAATGGTACATCCAAAAGGCTGGCTTTTGTGGTGTGGTTTTTTTGTTGTTGTTGTTCTTTCTCTATAAAGCAAGAAAGTATTTAAAATGCAAATGATAACCATGTAATGTGTAAAAGTTTATAAATTGTTAACATCTTCCTTCAAGTCCTGTTATTAGCTAAGTAGACTGTGAAAAATAATGACTGCATAATTCCTAGGGAAGTCACTGTAAAAAATAATATTAAAAACTAATAGCTAAAATGTCAATAGGAAGAATAAAACAAAATTCCAAAAACATGTCCCAATGAAAATAAAGGAGGTGTGGACAAGAGGAACAAAGTGGGGGGGGGGGGAAGGGGGGAAACAAACAGAAAACAAGTCCAAAATAAAACTATTACACTCATACAAAATCATACAGTAAAGATTCCAAACCCTTTACCATAAGGTTAATTCCAACTGAAAGCAACTATGTATAAGGTATCCAAGGCTGTGAAGCTTTACTCAAGCAGACAGCCTCAACTTTCGTCTGAGGATCAGCTGCTGGGTTTGAATACTTACCCAACAGCACCACCTAGGTTCTTTTAAAGATCATTAATCAACTATAAAGACTAATCAACACTCCCATTAAATGGCAGAGGTAGTCAGAATGTTAAAAACAAACCATCAAAGCACTATATGCTATTTATAATGAGTACAAATACAAACCCAGGTAAAATGTGCATTGATTTAAAATGTATACATTTTCATATGTATATATTGTAAAGAGTTAGCAAAAGGCTGAAGTGGATATTAACATAAGGAAAATAATACAAATTGCAAAACTGAATGTATTATAAGCTATAACTAAGGACACTGATAATGATAAATGAGTCAATTCAACAGGAAGACATGACCACAAAAGTTTTAAAATGCATGAAACAAAAATTGAAGGGAGAAAGTCCACAATCAAAGCTGGAGATTTTAATTACCCTCTCTCAGCATATCAATGAACTAGAAATAAATGAAAACTAAGAAGATCATACAAAACTGACAGCCACCTTGATATACCCTCAAATGGCAGGATACACATTCTTAAGTACAAATGGTACACTTCCCAAAAGAAATCATATTTTATCCCCTAAAAATAAATCAACAAATGTTTTTTAATCTTTAAACCTACTATCATACAAATCAAATTATTTGCAGACAAGAAAATTAAATTATAATATTATAATACATTTTAGGGTAAGCCAAGACCACCCTCAAGTTTAATGAGTCAGAAGATTCCACATTAGATTGTACTCATGGCTAAGATTTATTTTAGTAAAGAGTACAGAATAAAAGCATCTGGAAAGAGATATGCTTTGGATGGTGAGCCATGTGCACAAACACATGCCAAAAACTCAAAACTAAACTCACTGCTTTCAAGTTGACTTCAAGCAACTCGACAGAACAGAAACTGCCCTATAGGGTTTCCAAAGCTATAAGTCTTTAGAGAAGCAGGCTGCCAAATCCTTCTCCCTTGGAGCAGCTGTTGGATTTTAACTGACAACATTTTGGTTAGTGACTGAGTACTTTAATCACTGAAACACCAGCATTCACTAAACACCCACCAGTTGCCTCAAAATTACAAGCAACAATAAAAGTGCTACCATGAGATTCTATTACATGATCTGACTAGATGATACGCACAAGACACAATGATGGCAATTGAAAGTCATTATTATTTCTTATTAGACAGCAAACAAGACCAGTTTGCTAATAGGAAGCAAACAGCAGACAACAGGAACAGATTTGTGGTGAACCAATCCCATCTATCCCTACAAGTACTCAACATACCGCTGTATGTGAGGAACCAACTATGTTTAGCCAGGACTCACTTATCATCCAGAAATTACCCATGTCCATTTCTGTATCACTGGCAGACAAGCTGTGTATCAGTTGTCAGCAAGTATCTCTTTCCCCTTAGCAAATATATGTACCGCTGACCAGGTTAGGGTGGGTACAATATGACTGTGGTTCAAGCTTTTCTTGGCCAAGCCTGTCTCTCTTCTGTTTTCTTGTCCAGCTCTAACTAGCTCTCAAAATAAACTCATTTTGCTAGCAACCCCTGTATGATACATGCCCAAATCTCTGCTCCACTGGCAACCTACTGCCCAAAGGGGCCCGCCTGTTAATTACCTGCCCAGAAGTACCCAGTTAGGTTCCACGGGTTGATTCATCTACCACCACGGTCTTCTCAATGGGCCAAACCTGCCCACTGCCACTCATCTGCTGCTTTCTTGGTTCCCACTACTCACACCACTGCCTCTCTTCCTGCCACTTTGCTCCTCTGTACTTGCTATGATTTCTCTCAGTATTCAGCCTTATGTTCTCAGTAAATATTACCAGTTCAGAGTCCCCTGTCCGAAGGATATATGCGCCTCTTGGCTCTCATTGAT
Source organism: Tenrec ecaudatus (assembly GCF_050624435.1). Classification (NCBI taxonomy): domain Eukaryota; kingdom Metazoa; phylum Chordata; class Mammalia; order Afrosoricida; family Tenrecidae; genus Tenrec; species Tenrec ecaudatus. The sequence continues at coordinate 40,603,111 of NC_134548.1, read as the reverse complement.
CAGGAAGCCTCCAAAACCTATGTGACATTGGAGGTTTATATAAGACCACTCCTCATCAATTTCAGTGGGTGATTTTCATAAACCCACTAATCCTTTAGGTTGATCATAAACTGACAAATACTATTGTGTAGATTTTCCAGGCACTTATGGAGATTGTAAACCGACCAATCTTTGGAACAATTGTAGCCTAAACAATCATTTGGGGAGAATTACAAGCCTGAGGCCAGAAAAGCCGTACAAGAAAAATCCCACTCAACCATAAATGAAAGTCAGAGTGGTCGGACACAGACTTTAAAACATGCTTCCTGGTTAGTAGCAAAAAACAGGGGCATGAATGTAATATCTCTGCCTTGGAAAGACCATTCAAGTGTCAGGATTTATAACTTTTATGGAGGGCAACCTGATGGCACCTAATAATCCTGTAGGTATATCTTTCTACACAACCAAGTCATTGTAACTACAACAAGAGCCCCAGCAATACATCAAGGTACACATCAATGATCTTAATGGTTATAATAAGCAACTGGTAACCATGTAGAGCACAGTATGTTGCCCTGTATGTACACAACAAAAATTAACGATTGAAATCTAGATCCTTCAGAGAACCACATTCCCGGACTGAGAGGAGTCAATCATGGTTCCAGGCTTCCTTGAAGACATGAAGGAATTAACAACTAGACTTGTTAACACTTTCCTTACAAATATCAACATAAAAACCATAGATATTTAGAAAGTAAGTAATATAACTCTAAATAATCACTGGCTTGAAGACTAAATTCCAAGGGGAATTAGATAATATTTTGAGCCACATAATAATAAAAATATAACAGCAAAATCTGAGAAATGCAATTAAAGTAGTGCTTAGAGGAAATTTTACAGCCTTAAATGTCTATATTAGAAACAGCACAAAAATCAACAAGTATTGCTAACATTTTTCCAAAATGATATAAATGGAAATTACAATCCTTTTTCGATTCCATTTTTCCAGATCTAATTCCAGAAAGGGAATATTTTATTCATCCTTGCACAGTGAAACATTTGGCTTTCTTGGAACCGAAATACCACAGACTCTGAGCAAGAAGTAATCACATGCTTGAAGTGCATCTTTCCAAGGAGGCCCAACCACTAACACTATGTTTCATTTACTACCACTCTAAGGGGGGTGGTGTGTGTGTGTGTGTGTGTATGTGTTTGTGCGCACGCACGCACGCACGTGTGCACACATGAGAGAGAGAGAGAGAGAGAGAGAGACATGCTTTAGCAATTTTTAAATCATTTTACTAGGGGCTCATACAACTCTTATCACAATCCATACATACATCAATTGTGTAACATGCTTTAGAATTGGTATGTCCCTTTTAAGTGTGTAGCTAAAACTTTCTAATAAGTAGTTGCTGGTACTGGCCTTGGAAGTGTAAGAAAAGTAATACAAGGTAATTCCAGTTTTAAGTTCCGGCTCCTTCTGTGTACTTGTCGCACTGGAGTATTCCATGGTGCATACAGTAGCTGAATGGCTGGCCACTGACAGCCACACTGTGTCACACAGTCAAGCATTCCCAAAGGAGATATGTGATATCTGACAAGGTAACAAGTATTACTACTACAAATATTAGTTGGCTTGCCACACGTCCATAGATTTGGTTGGTCAGGAGACAAGAAGCCCAAATGAATCCAAACAATGGACTGCTCACCTAGACAGCAAAGCAAAATTAGCCTGGTGTCAGGAATCTAAATCCCCAATGCCACAGTATGAAATCAACTAGAGGGGCTAGATGACAAACGTCCAAGTATTGGGCCAGGTTGGCCACTAAATCCAACAGAAGTCTGCAGCTGTACTCCTGGGATATGTTGGAAGATGCCAAACTCACCTACTACACTTGAACTAGGAAATGGGTGAGAAATGGCCTTGTGGCAGTTTCTTCAAGACGGGAATGAGAAATTGCCTTAAGGTGGATCCTCATGACGCTGCGTATCTTCTCTTGCTTCAGGAGGAATCACAAGGCATTTTGCCAAGACTTGAGGCAGACTTGGGTCAAGCACTGCCAGGGTGGGGTAGCTGAAGATGCACAGGGTGCCCTGTAGCAAAGCTTTCCTCATACAACATGTTGGACCATAGGCTTCTCTGTGAACCAGAAGTAATAGAAAGATCATGCAAGTTAATATTTTTGGAGCACTACGCATTTCAGTTGGGCCCTTAATTAGTTAAAAGAGCAGAGTAGTGGAGTAAAGTGAAGGTGATGTTTTTGACAGACTATTCTCTGTCATTTATCCACAACACTAATGGAATTAACCATTTCAAATGCAGACAGCCTTGAAGCCGGCAGACTATTTGAGGAAAGTGTATGAAGGTCACAATGAGAAGCACTGGAAAGAAGCTATCTGGCTTCTCTATCCATTCACCCTTGGACTCAAGGAAGGATACTCGTGGGGTCTGATATTTCTAGAATGAATGTTGCTGTGTCTGGCCAAACAGAGTAAGGTCAGATTAAATGAAATGTTTCTAACACAATCCATGTGCGATAATCAGAACCATCTACCCTAGGCGGCCCTGAGATTGTGGAACAAGTGCAAATCAGATCGTAGAAACAGTGTTCTACAGTCCTGCCTACATGGGGAACGCCAACCTAATGCATTTGAATCACATCCCTTTACATACAGAGATTGGATAATTATATAACCTAAAACCTACTCCACTCCTATCAAGTCAATTAAGACTCATAGCGAACTTATAGAGCAGAGTAGAACAACTCCTATGGGTTTCTGAGGCTAAAATGTTCCACCAGCGGCAGATCTTATCTTCGTCCCTGGAACAGCTGGTGGTTTCGAACCTTGACGTTAGCAGCCCAATTCGTAATCCACTGTGCCACCAGGGCACCTTATGAATGACTATACTGCGACTAAGATTTACCTCTGCCACAAAAGAAGGCTTGACTTGCATTACTTTAGGGTTAAGCTTGGCTTCCATCAGTAGCATACAAAAGGCTACATTAATTATTCTTGGAATAAAAATAATGTAATGCTCCACATACAGATCTATGTAACATGATATGTGTAAGAAGGGAGCCCTGGTGTTATAGTGGTAACCCGCTGGGCTGTGATCCACATGATCAGCAGGTTGAAACCACCAGCTGCTCCGTGGGAGAAAGAATGGCCTTTCTAGTCCCCTAAACAATTACAGTCTCAGAAACCCATTGCAGGTTGCTGTGAGTCATGTGAGTCAGCATTGACTCAGTGGCAGCGAGTTTGGTTTTCTTTTTTATAGAGCTATCATCTGACTTAATCAAGGCTGGTGAGAGACAATTCAAATGCAGCTCTAGACAAACAGGTCCTACTCAGAGTGCTCCAAATGAAAAAAGAAAATAAAACCACATGCCATTGTGGTAATAGAACAGGAAATATGAAACCACCAACTGAAGCCCAGTGACTGGCATAAAAAGGAAAAATCACAGATTGGCCAGAGAAGTAAGTAAGAGTGAACTCTACTGACACTGTCCAGACTCTCTGCGGGGGTTGAAAAATCTCCTAAACTTAGGGCCTGTTGCTCACAAAAGAAAGAGAACTGGATAAAAATCCACCAAAACTGTGAAAGAGCTTTAGTGGTTTCAAAGTACAATGAAAATTCAAGAGAACATTACAATGTTCACTAGTAAAATGGGGTACAAATAGACACTGAGATAAGCTAAACCTATCATGCAGAAGAAACTCTCCAGGAGTAGTTAGGCATATGATTGGTGTTATTACATGGCGTCTAGTTGGTTCCAACTCAGAGCAAAACACTGCTAGGTCCTGCACCATCTAATTGTTACCATATTGGAACCCATTGTTGCAGCCTCTATGTCAATCCAACTCACGGAGCCTCTATGCAGCTTCTATGTCAATTCACCAAGCATGATTGCCTTCTCCATATATTGGACCATCCTAATAATATGCCCAAAATACCTGAGAAGAAGTCTCACCATCATGCTCCCCTTTTTTAAAGAACGTTTATCAGATCACCACCTTTGTGTTCAACAACTTCAACGACTCCTCAAGCCTTCCAACAGCTTGCTTGGTCTGTCCCACCTCCACACACCTCCACATATCCATATGTTGTTGATATTGTCCTTCTTTTCTATCCTTCCTTTTAAGGAGGATTCTGTCTGTTTTTTTTCCAAGATAGATGTGTCTGTTTTTCTGACAGTTCTTAGTATAGTTAATATGCTTCGCCAACATCATAATTCAAAAGCATCTAGTTTTCCCTATTCATTGTCCAAATTTCACATCCATGCGGCTAATAAAAATATGACTTGAGTCAGGTTCCCCTTAGGCCTTAAAGTGACAACTTTGTACTTTAACCCATTGAACAGGTCTTTTTCCACAAATTTGCCCAATGAAATATCTCATTGAATTTCTTAATTGCTGCTTCCATGAGTACTGACTGTGAATCCTAGTAAAATGAAGACCAGGACTGAATTCTACAAGAGCAGCTGGATTCCTGCTTACACCTGAGCTGCTTCTTACCCGGAGGTCTTCATCCCGAATATAGAGCTTCCTTTCCATTTAAAAAAAATATTACAATCAGAGAAGTTGAGGTAGTGGGCACAGGGAGAAGTTCTGTTTTAAACATTTTAGTTTGCGGTAAGTGGTCATGTATGTGACCCTGGATCTTTAAGGAAAAATTTTGGCTAGATATACCCTCAACACCCCCCCCCCAAAAAAAAAAACACTGCAGACAAGTCAATTCCAACTCATATTGGCCCTACATAGGGTTTCCAAGGCTGTAAGTCTTTAGGAGAAGAGACAGCAGACAACATTACCTTTCTCCTAAGGAACAGCCAATGAGTCTTTCTAGTTAGAAGTCCAATGCTTACACCAGAATGGGAAGTTTCAATATGCCAAGTAAGACTAAAGTCTTTAGAAGTGATGGCATTATCCAGGGAAAGGCCAGAAGACAAGGAAGGTGTTTTCGGGAGTAAATGAATGAGAGGTCAAGTAAAATGAAGCAGGTACATATAGCATTCTTTCGGAAGCAGAGTTCATCATATAGTATCAATTATTCTTCAAGGGACTGACAGGAAACAGCATCTATTACAGTCTCTCTTATTCTTCACCAGCAGACTGGATCTATGACTCAATATTAACTATTGTTTTCTTAGAAAGGTAGAGTACATAGTCTAAGTCAATAAGATTGGAAGGAATAACCTCATAAACTCAATAAATATTTGTTTAGTACTTAGCATATGCCCTATATTTTCTTAAGACAGGATCATTATCTTTATATCCTCTCTCATTCATTCAATATTCATAAGATTATTAATTAATGTGCTAGACCATAATATTTGACAATTGGAAAATGAGTGCTCAATTTACATTTTCTCTTCCTAAACACAACGTTGCCTTGTGTTTATCATATGAACCTGTAATAGGAATAGGCAGTGCAAAGTATGCTTCATGCAATTGGGATTCCAGATGGATCTCCGAGCTTTACTGTCAAAGATACTTGCATTGGAATTCCACACTACCAGACCTCCAAAACGAGTCCTGGCGGCAATGTCATGCAAGTGTTGGAATGCTAACGGTTAAGTCTGTGGTTCAAATCCACCAGCTAGCTCTTCCATAGGAGAAAGGTGAGGCTATCTGTGCCTTTTAACGACTTGCAAATCCTATACAGGGTCACTATGAGTCATACATAACCACTTCGATGGCAGTGAGTTTGGCTTGTAGTTTTGGGATATACACCCAAAATGACCTTGAGTGCTTACATTTTGTGAACTGTAGTGTCCTCCCTATAAAGTGGGGATCAGTTGTCATCCACCTTACCCAAAACCATACCAAACTCACTGTCAAGTCAATTCCAACTCTTAGTGCCTAGAATAAAACTGCCCCTGTCAAATGATTGGGGCAGGGAATGTATGGATGTGCTTTATACAATTGATGTATGTATATGTATGGATGGTGATAAGAGTTGTATGAGTCCCTAATAAAATGTAAAAGAAGAAAAGAGGAGAAAAAAATGATTAGGGCAAAGACCGTACAGATGTGCTTTATACAATTGATGTATGTATATGTATGAACTGTGATAAGAATTGTATGAGCCCCAATAAATTGTTAAAATTTAAAAAAAATAAATAAAATGTAAAAAAAAAACTGCCCCTGTGGGTTTCGGAGACTAAATCTTTACGATAGAATGCCTCATCTTTTTCCTGAGGAGTAACTGGTAGTTTCAAACTACTGACCTTGTGATTGCCATCCTAATGAGTAAATAGCCCACTAAGCAAGCCACCAGGGCTCCTTTTTATTGTGTAATAAAAATAACGAAAGCAAAATATTTGGTACAACATAAATTGGTTATTGTTGTTGGTATTATTATCAATAAAGATAATGTGTGTGATTAAGAACTACATGAGAACTGAAGAGAAAAAAAATTGTTGGGACAATCTCTGGAAAGGTGAGCTATCACTATACTCTTTTGAAGGGCAGGTCTTTATAAAGTATGTTTGGACTGCAGAAGGAAAAACAAAATCCACTCAGAATTTGTGCCAGGCCCCCTCCTGGTTTGTGGAGGCTCCCACTGAAGTCACTGGCATTCTAAATCATAGTGACCCTCTAGGACGGGGTAAAGTTGCCCTAAGGATTTCTCAGACTATAATTCTTTATAGAAGTAGAAAACCTTGAGATTTTCCTATGGAGTGGCTAGTGGTTTTGAACTGCTGACTTCGCAATTAACAGTCCAACTCATAACCACTACCCACTTGCTCTTGTCGGTCTGTTTGAAGCAGAATAGAGCCTGCCTACTCACTGTAATGGAAAGAGTCTAGGTGTAGGCAAACAAAGAATTTTAAAGCTCAAAGAACACATGTACTTTTGCAACACAGTTCAGACTAATGCAGCAAAAAATTTTAAAAGTTATATTTTCAGACTGGCTACTTATCATGAATTAGATATTAAAGAAGGATAAAATGACATAGGAAAGTAAATACATCTTTGTCAAAATCATCATTCTGGTTCCATGAGTAATACTAATACAGGGAAAGAAACTTGGAATATATTCCATTAACTTTTCTCTTTTTTTGCAGTGACAGCAAATTTTAAAACTCGGCATATGTTTCTAACTTAGCCTCTTTCCCTGAAGCGAACATGTCAGAGAGGATTACTGTGGTAAGTTGCTCATATGGATTTTTTAAAACAGAATTGGAATGCAGAATGCTGGAAGCCAAACCACAAAAGAACAGGCACATTGGAGATAGATTGGAGCAGATACACAAAACATACAATGCTTTGCCTAACTGGGCTTTGACACTGAAAAAGGAGGGCGGCTCCAGAAAATAACCCAGCTCTTCTAAGACACCATTTGAAAAGAAGAGAAGGAATAAAAACAGGGAACTTACTCCAAGTCAGAGATTTAGAATATGAACACAGTTTCAAAAGAAACCCTAGGTTTTAATTCTGAGGCACTCAAAATTTTGGCACAGTTTCTTGCCAACCTTTTACAGGCTATAATGAGTAGTACCAAAAATTCAACAGCAGTATTTGAATAAGCTTGAAAATAACTACAGTAATTAACACACACACACTCCAAAAAATAAAATAACGCAACTTAAAAAAAATTAAATGCTCTGGTTATCCCAGCCTTGTGGCACTGCATTTGATTTTCACTTGGGTCATATTTTTGAGAAGCACCATGTTTCCAACTTGCAAATGGTAAGGCTAATACAACCTTTATACAAAGAGGGGCCTCAATAAATGCAGAATTAAGGTTTGACTGATAAAGTATAAAGCAATTTGCTTAGGAGATCCTAAGTGTCAATTTGCAGTGACAGTATTATTTCAGCAGTCCTGAAGCTTTTCAGGTTAACCAGATCACTTTGCCATTGTAAGAAAACTGCTCCAATACCCAGAGTTTGCCTTTCAAGCCATTTCAAAATGTGAAAAGGAACCATCAGGAGCTAACCTTTTCTTCAAAAGCCCCCAAAGAAAGTTTTTTTTTCAAAAAAATCTTGTCTGTTATTCCCATGGCACAGTGGTTAAGAACTCAGCTGCTAATCAGAAGGTCAGTGGTTCAAATCTACCAGCTGTTCTTCAAGAAGGTGAGGCAGTCTGCTTCAGGGAAGAGTTACAGCCTTGGAACCCATGGGCATTTCTAATCTGTCCTATAGGATCCCTATGAGTAGGGACGGACTCAATTGCAGTGGGTTTGGTTTTCTGTTTGTTTTTGGTGACTCATCATATGCAAGTTAACACACACCTATGCACAAATGTACATCAATTTTCCCTTTTTCATTTTTCTATTCTCAAAATAACTCGTAAAAAAGAAACTTTGAATAAGTGTTCCTATAACTAAAAGGCGATATATGAGAAATTTCTTAGAAATATATTTTATTGAAACACAATCTTCAATATTATAACCAGAAGAGGGGAAGGAAAAAACACCCAACTCCACTACTATTCAGTCAATTCCAACTCATTGTTAAAATATAGGACAGAGTAGGCCCGCCCCTTTGAGGTTTCTGAAGCTGTAAATCTTGAGAATAGAAAGTCTTTCTCCCCAGGAGCGGCTGGTGGTTTCAAACTGCTGACCTGTGGTTGACAGCGAAATGAGTAACCCACAAAGCCACCAAGGTTCTTTTCAAGTTACTTTGGTGAAATAAACATTTTATATGTGAAATAACATGCTTTCTCCTAGCTCTCAATTCTGAAAGGCGACACTTGATAGAGTTTCTCATTTTTCCCCTCCCCAAGGAGAACCTGTACTGAGGTAATTCAAAGCATAGTAAGCATTTGAAATGAAAATGAACTACGCTTCATTATTACTCTAGATGCTGCCTGTGAAAAGGCAGCACTAGCACTACTCCACTACTCGGGAGCTCGAAGTGTAGAATCTCAGGGCGTACCCCAGAAGGGCTGAATCACAATCTGAATGTTAATAAGATCCCCAGAGGATTTATGTGCATACCCAGGTTTGAGATGCATCAAGTAGATGATCTATCAAATGCAATGTTGAGCAAAAGAAGTTATGTACAGATGCATGATTTCATTTATATATGTTTAAAACAAGCAAAATTAACTGATATTTGGAGATAGTAATTAGATGGTAACCATCTGAAGAAAAACAAGGGTTTCAGATTTTCTGGAGCCATGGAGGCTGAGTAAATCTTTGAAACTATCTCCTTGAGAATATCCTTAAATTTTCCACCAAAAACATCTCAGGAAATCTAAAAACCAAACAATAGTTTTTAGCTTACCTAGTAAAAGAGACCTGCCTTGATCACCACACTCTGAAAAAACTCTCTCTATGGGATCATATTGACAACAGTAACTTGGAAGATTATATAGGGGCCTTAGGGGGCAGTGAGTTGATGTCAGTGGAGATGAAGGAATCAGAAAAGGAGGGTGAGAATAGTTGTACAACTTGAATAATGTAATCAATGTTACTGAAATTATATACACAGAAACTGTTAAATTGGCATGCTTTGCTGTACATATTCCCAACAAGTTTTTTTAATTTTATTGAAAGCAAGGGAGTGACCTTTTCTCTTCCCTTGTCCTGATCCAATTTACTTCCAAAGTTGTCAATACCACCATACCACCTACCAATTCCTTCAGGCCAGACCTCTCCACTGACTTCCACCTGCATATCAAATTAAAAAACAAACGAGAAATTGCAATCAAGTCAATTTTAATTCATGGCAACCCCAGATAGTCATCTGGAATTCAGTGTGTCCAGTATTCAACTCTTGGTCTTCCCTGTCTCAAACCTGCTCTTCCCACAATCTTCCCTACCTCATCCAATGGCTACTCTATCCTTTCAGTTAAAAAAACAAACCAAACTCATCACCATCAGTCGATGTCGTCACATTGAAACCTATGGGGCAGGGCAGAGCTGACCCCTGTGCTTTTCAGAGACTAACTGTGAATGGAAGTAGAAAGCCCGTCTTTCTACCACAGAGGTGTTGGTGGTTTTGAACTACTGTCCTTGAGGATCACAGCCCAACTCATGACCACTTGGCACCAGAGATCCTTCCAGTTACTTGGGTCAAAATCCTTGGTATTGTCCTTGACTCTCACCCTCTCCCTCACACTGTTTCCAATTCATTAGGAAATCCAAACACTTGCTATAATCACCTCCACCTTGGTCCAAGCCAGGATAACCTCTCTTCAAATTAATCTTTCTGTTCTTGCTCCCTTTATACAGCATCACAATTGATCCTGAAAAACAGAAGCCAGATACAATCACTCCTCTGCTAAAAGCCTCCAATGCATTGATTCCCTTGTCCCTCAGAATCAAAAACATCCTACTAATGTTCTTCTATAATGACCTTAAAGGTCCTTCATGATTGTCCCACTCTCCCACACCCCTTCTCACACCGCTCACTGCTTCTTATTATCCATTTATCTCCCTCATGTTGCTCTAGGCACTAGGACCTTTTCACTAATAGCAAAAAGGTCTCCCAAAGGCCTCACCTCAGGACTTGGGTACTTCCTATTTACTGCCTTATAAAGCTCTTCTCACAAATCAACAGCTCTCTCAGCTCCTGCAGGTCTTTGTTAATCAGTGAAGTGCTTTCCAATTACTACCTTCCAACACATCCTATTCAACTACAGGGTGCTTTCCTCTTCACCTTTCCTGCTTTTCACTTCTTCAAACAATAAACTAATCGACTTGATCTATAATTTTACTTATTTACTTTATTTATTGTTTACCACCTGCAAATAGAATGTAAGGTTCTGGAAGGCAAAAATTTCCAATGAAATACAACTGGCTGGGTTTTGTTGTTGTTTGGTTTGGTTTATCTTTATTCATGGTTGTATCTTCAGTGCTAGAACAATGTCTGAATAATTGATAAGCACACAAATATTTGTTGAATAATTGAAAGAAAAGGAAATAAAAAGATATGATCCCACACACGGTTGACTTACTCTTTTCTAAAAAGTCTTCTAAATGTGAACTACACATGAACAATCATGTATAACTACCAAATGTAGCCAGTTTTTCACCTACATTAGTAAACTTGACAACCTCAACCTAATGCTAATTAATAGACTACTTAAATTCCACTAAAAACAAAAACAAACAAAAGCAAAACCAACTTCCCCTAAAGAATGTTTCTTTCACTCCCTCCCTTTAGATTTCTTTATCTTCATTCATTCTTTTCTCCTAGAGCGTCTGCTTCCATACTTTCCTGCTTTCTGGACCCACTGGAATACTTCATTGTATTGCACCTCCCTCTTTTGCATTTTGCAGCTATTTCAGTTTTTAAAAATGAAGAAAAAATTTAAGTTGTCAAGGATTTCATCTTGCTTGAATTCACAATCAATGCTCATGACAGTAGCAGTCAAGAGATCAAGACAGTAGCAGTCAAGAGATCATTGGGTAAATCTACTACCATCCATTTGATCCCCACGCATAGTGACCATACAGGACAGAGCAGAAAGGTTTCAAAGGGAGTAGACAGCCTCATTAGTCCATTGTGCCAAGGCTCCTAAACCAAACCAAAACCGAAACCAAAACCCATTGCCACCATATTGTTTCTAACTGATAGTGACCTTATCGACTGCATCCATGACTCTAAATATTGAAGGGAGCAGAAAGCCTCATCTTTCTCCCACTGAGCTGCTGCTGGGCTTCTGTTAGCAGCCCAACTCCTATTCTACATGGCTACCGAAACCAATCAGGTCCAACTCATATCGAATCTGTATAGTGTAAGCATAACCTTTACATGCATTGTGGTGGGGTGGGGATCAGTCACTCTCTTTAGTGTATTTGTTTTAGTGTAGTGGTATGAAACCAAGCCCCGTATCTCTCAGAATTACACCCGCAATCACTCATCTTCTCCAATAGGCTTTTCATTTCCCTTTACATTCCAATTTTCATGATCCCTTAAAATCTTCAAACTCCGTCTTTTTCTTTCCATCTACCATTACCAGCAATTTGTTGACAAAAGTATTTCATGTTTCACTGTCACCCTTTCCTGACTATCATGGCTAAAAGTGGTTTTTAACCAGAATTTATACCAAAACCTCCTAAAATGTCTTCCTGCCTTGAAATTCTAATTCAGCCAGTTTACATTGAAGGACCTGAGGCAATGGTTCTCAACCTATGGGTCGTGACCCCTTTGGGGGGGGTGTCAAACAACCCTTTCACAGGGGTCGCCCAATTCATAACATTAGCAAAATTATAGTTATGGGTAGCAACAAAAATAATTTTATGATTGAGGTCACCACAACATGAGGAACTGAATTGAAGGGTCATAGCATTAGGAAGGTTAAGAACCACTGACCTAACGAGACCTAGAGAAAAGCAAGGAGCCCTGGTAGTGTAGTGGGTTATTCACTGGGTTGCTAAACGTAAGGTCGGCAGTTCAGATACACTAGCCACTTCAAGGGAGAATGACTGGGCTTTCTACTCCCATAAAGAGTTAGTGTCAGAATACCAAAGGGGCAGTTCTCTGTCTTACAGGGTCACTGTGAGCCAAAATTGACTTGATGACAATGAGTTTGGTTTTGGGGGCAGCAGCCTTGGTGATGTAGTAGGCTCAAATTTGAACTACTAACCCGGAGGTCATTGGTTCAAACCCACCAGCCACTCCATGAGAAACATGAGGCTTTCAGCCTCCACAAAGATTTGCAGTCTCAGAAGCTCAAAGAGATGGCTCTACTGTCACATCATGCTGCTGTGAGTCAGCATCAACTCAGTGGCAGTGCGTACGGTTTGGTTTTTGGAAGCAGTTATACCCTGTACCTCATGGTGTCAGCATAACTGATTGGACTCAATAGTAACTGGTGGTGTGTTTGTGGTTTGGTTTTTGTTTTTTCTTGGGAAGCATAGCTAGGAGTCCCTAGGTGGCACAAATGATTTGCAATCTGTTACTAACAGATTGCTGGGTGGGTGCAAACAGGTTGACAGTTTGAACCCACCGGGCGCGATGCCACCAAAGACAAAGAAAAGGCCTGGCAATCTGTTCCCATAAAGATTACAACCACAGAAGCCCTATGTAACAGCTGTACTCTGTAACGCACGAGGTCATCCTGAGTTGGAATTGGTTTCAGGACAACAGGTGTGGTTTAGGGTGGTGCAAACAATGAACATTTAACTAGCCAAAAGGGTGAAAGCCTAAGTCCACCTAAAGGTGCCTTGAAGGAAAGACATGGCAATTTATTTATGAAAAATCCACCACTAAATGTCAACCAGAGAGCACAGTTCCACAGTTCCCATGACGACCATGGCGTCCCCATCAGTTAGAATCAATTTGAAAGCAACTGATAAGCAAACATGTTAGCAAAACCAGCTCCCTAAGACAGTCCAGTACACAAGCCAGCTTAAGGCCCACTGTTTAAAATCTCTCCAACCTCACTATCTAACACTCACAGAAGAGTCCTGGTGGTATAGTGGTTACAAGGTGGGCAGTGATCCGAAAGGTCAGCAATTTCAAACAGCAGCCACCCACTCCTAGGGTGAAAAATAGGGCTTTCTACTCGAGTAAAGAGTTACAGCCTAGGAAACACACAGGCAGTTCAGCACAGTCCTGCAGGGTTGCTGTGTATGACTTGGCATCAACTCAGTGGCAATGAGTAACTACTGAAATTGCAGGAATAAGAGTACAAAATAAGAGGAAGTCAGGCGCCGCTCAACTTTTGTTTCTACACCTGAAACACTCCAAAAGCAAACAACCAGAGATGAATTGGTAAATATAAAACTAATGATCTGCTCTGTAAACTTTCACCTAATTTACAGTAAAAAAAAAGTCAAAAACAAAACAGAAACCAAATAGACAAACTAAACTTCTGGTCATCAAATCCAACCACCTTCTCCTTATTTTATACTTCCCAAACTTTACATAATTTCTGATACCCTTAAGCTATCTCTTTTCTTAATGTGGACTACTCGCCTCAACTCGTTTGTATGCCATGTTTACCTGTGCTCCTCAGTATGATCCATGGGCCAGTAACAGCACCATCACTAGGGAACGTAATAGAAATGGAAATGGCCAGGCCCCCATCTCAGATCTACGGAATCATAAACTCTGGGACTAGGGCCCAGAAAACTCTGCATCCTTGTACTTATTGTGCACATTAACATTTGAGAATCACTATGCTAGCAACTTATTGTGCACATTAACATTTGAGAATCACTATGCTAGCAACAAAGTGTGGAAATATATGGGACAGTGGTTTGGTTTGAAATATTACTCATATAACCCACAAGGTTAGCAGTTTGAAACCATCAACTGTTCTGCAGGGGGACAGATGGGGCTTCTTACTCCAGTAAAGGATTACAATCTCAGAACCCACAAGGATAAGTTAGTTTGATCTTGTCCTATAGGGTCACTATGAGTCAGAATCGACTTAACAGCAGTGAGTTTTTGAGTGACAGATTACAGAGGATGGGTAGCAAAGATGGTGTAGCAAGGTATCTGGAGGTTGTGTCAAAATGAAATACAGCTTTTATCCTTAAATAATTCACAATCTAACATGGGGAAAAGACACCAATAACTAAGAAAAAGATAAACTATGATATGTGTGAGTTGAGAAAGAGGTTATTGTATTAGTCTGGGTACTTTAGAGAAACAAATCCACAGAAACTCATGTAAAAGAGAGTTTTATATAAAGGGTAAGTGCGCATCAAGAAAACATCCCAACCCAGTGCTTCCCAAGCCCACAAGTCCAACATTCACCCATTAACCTATCTGCCCAACACCAGTCCACAAAGTCCTCCTCCATCTCACAAAGCAGGCACAATGATGCCAACTGCAGGAGGAAAGCTGAGTCAGTGAGCATGTAAGCATCTCAGCACTGGCAGGGGTCTCCACAGGGGTGCTCCAGCACCCAGGGCTGCATCAGGGTAGACCAATGTGGCTTCTCCTTGGGGATATCTTGCAGGAAGTCAGCCTTGCAAGCAGGGAACCACTAAGGCAGCTGCACCCTGGTGCGACCATCACAAAGCAAGAGACAGGAGAAGTTGTTGAAAGGCAAGGCTCACCAGGCTATTTATCCCTCCACCCTTCAATTAATCCCACATGTGTTTATCGGCTAGGTTGGCACAATAAACTAACTCAGTTATTAATGGTTGCGATAGGTCTGTTTTGTTGGATTAACCAGTATCCAATCCTTATTCATTTTAGACTAAAATATCAACTATAATTATTTATGAGGGAGTCAATTTAATATGGTGAAGGAGGAATATGATCATTCTTTGTGAGCCAAAGCCAAAGTCTAAGCACTACTGGAAATTAGAGAGATGGCAAACAGAAAGGATGGTAGAAATGGTCAGGACAAAATAGCTCTCTCTAGCTTAAGCTTCAGAAGTAGAATACAACTGACTGTGTGTAATACCTTCCTCTAGTTCTATTAGTCTTCAGAAGATGCCTTCCAAAGTTGATTCACCTTAGTCAATTCTGGAAGCACTCTATTTGTATCTTTCTGGAAATGGTTACTCTTCAAGTTTCATGTGGCCTTTTCATTAGTTTCTGTTCCAGCATTAGTTTCTCATTAAATTCTGCCTTATTTTGAAAGCTATTTTCCCCTAGATATGCAGAACTTTTAGAATAAACTATGGTCTAATATGTGAAAACATAGTTGTCTTATAATTATCCCTTCTATAATCCATACAATGATGCTCAAACCTTAACTATTATTTTAGCCTTCTGAATTTCTTCTATTACACAATATGTATTACTGTTTTTCTAATGGCATTTATCAGTATCCCTAGTGGCATGGTGGGTTATGCATTAGTTTTCTAACCACAAAGCCATCAGTTCACACCCACCAGTAGCTCTATGGGAAAAATACAAGGCTTCTGATCCTGTAAAGATTTACAACCTCAGAAAACCAAAGGGCAGTTCTATTCTATCTTATAGGGTCGCCTCAAGTTGAAATCTGTCTCCCATGAAAGGGCTGCTGAGTTTGAACTGCCCAGGTTAGCAGTCCAACTCTTATGTGGCAATGCCACCAGAGCTCCTTGCAATATCAATAGTTAACAACTAATGACAAGTACAGTTATTAGGGTCTTACGACATACTAAGAAGCCCTAGGCATAAGGGTAAAGGGCATCTCTCAGGAGCCCAAGAGAAAGGTAAGGCCAATGAAATCTACTTCCCAGAACATGTAATGTTCAATTCATTCTGGGGAAATGGGCAACTTTTCCCAAGTAAATTGTGGTTGTCTTGAAGGGTGGATAGGAGTTCATCAGGCACTGGAAAGAGGAAAGAGCATCCCTACACACCCTTCCCCACCCTCGCACCCCACCTCAGTCCCAAATTTGGTAATGTTAGCAAGCATACTATCACTTAAAACAAGAAAATAAAGAAGACACAGAAAAAAATAAAAATTAACCAAGACTAAAGCCTTCCTAATTGGAGAAAACAAATTCCATCTTTAAGTACGCTTCAAATCTAAAAGTAAATGTTTATAAAACATGATTCACAATCTTGGAAAAGGAGTAGAGAAGGAGGAAGTTCAACTTGTGTTCTACTAAGCTAAAATAAATGAGTACAAAATACCATCTATGCTTGGGAACACAGCATATTTTTCATTAAAAATGCTGTTTGAAAATGAAGACCTATGAGACCTTCAATTTTACAGTATTTGTCCAAGTGGTTTATATTCCAAATATCATTTTTAAGGATATTTAGGTGGTCAGCAGTCCAAACTACCAGCTACTCTGCAGGAGGAAGACGAGGCTTTCCACTTTAGTCAAAAGAGTTACAGTCTTGGAAACCCCCAGGGTCAATTCTGCCCAGGAGCCTTTTGCAAGTCTTCCCCCACCCCAAATAATCCAGGCTTCACTGCAACCATCAATGATAATACCCTCATCAACCATTCACTCACCCTTACGTGCACACTTTCACATTTTTCCAAGTTTAGTTTCACACTGTAGACAGCACAAAGCAGATTTAAGTCTATTGGACATTTTACCCTTTCATTAAATTATTTCCTCCCGAATTCCATTAGTTTAACTTTTCTCTGCAAGGGTCCAGTAGGGAACACATCAACAGCATATTTACAAAGGCAACCACAGCTAGTCTCTCTCTCTCTCTCTCTCTCTCTCTCTCTCTCTCTCTCTCTCTCTCTCTCTCTCTCTCTCTCTCTCTCTCTCTCTCCCTCCCTCCCTCCCTCCCTCCCTATCAAATCCCTCTTGGTTGGGGGGCCTTCTACCACAGATCAAAATCAGCAGACCAGGAAGAAGAAAACGGAGGCAGGAAGGTTTGTTCCCTTCTTTCCACTCCCTGAAGCCAGCTTTCTCTAAACTCCCCAATCCCTTAGGGCCACACCTTAACCTCACAGCCCCGACCCCCCACCCCATTCCATACAGCACCGCCCCCGCCGCTGCTGTCACTCGCCACTGCTTGGAAAACAGTCCTAGCTTTTGTCAAAATATCCACAAGCACAATGGACCAGAAGACGGACACATTCCCAGGGGCTGGGTGAAGGAAAGTCACACAAATGCCACACCCTCCTTAGCACTAGCCTGGGGAGATCTCCAAATCGTCGCCCCCCCCTTCCGTCCCCCTCCCCCTCCAGGGGCGTTCCAGGCAACTGAGTCCCCAGGGGCAGAGCAACGGGGAGGGAGGGGCCGGGACGCAGTTCCTGGGCAGCAGGAAAAAGGGGAGGGGGAGGGCTGAACTTGAAGCTGGGACACCCTCCTGCGCCCTCGCCGACCTCCCGGTGTGCGGCTGTCCAGCCTCCAAAACGCCTTCCTTCCATTTTGCTCCTCGCACACGTCTTCCCCCACTCCCGCCACCGCTCTGCTCACCACGCGGCCTGAGCGCGACCGTTCCAGGCAGTGCCGCCGCGCCCCCACCCCCTTTCTGGAGTGACCAAGGTTCCCCGCTCATTTATCCCCACACGTCCTTCCCCTCCTGGGGCGCTCTACTCCGGCCATGGTCCCCCGCGGGGTGTCCACTCACCACGCGCCCCGCGCCGCTACTTCTCCCTCCACCAGCTGCCCGCTGCGCCTGCGCTCCCGCTGCCGCCAACCGAGCCCCAGGCTGGAGCGGGCCAGCAGAGGCGGCTGGAAGTGGCGGGGGCCGGGCCGGGGCGGGGCCAGGTGGGGTGGGAAATGAAGGGCGGGGCCAGGAGCGGTGGGACACCAAGTGGCTACTCTCTGCCACAGCCTCTGGGAAGCCTGAGCGCTGGAGGTATGAGGTATCTCATTCGGGAAGTCTTTTTTTTTTCCTTCCCCTACCAGTGACAGAGGAACCATTGAAGTCTCTCTGCACCCAATTACTTACCCCACAGAAACCTGTCTTGTCACAGGATCTTTATGCTTCTCTCTCAAGCCACCTGTGTGCCCACCAACTGCTCCTCCCCACATATTAGCCCCCTTGCCCCAATCTTTTCTTCTCATCAGCCCTCAAGGGATGAAGCACATGGACATTTCTCACCGCAGATCACTTGGGCAGGGCATCCTCCTCAACACGCCTCTTTGCGGTGTGCGAAGCCAGATTCTCCTTGGTCGCTATCCAACCATTGCTCGCTGTTTTACAGCCCAGGAAGTTGCCCTTTCTCTGAGGACAAACTCTCTTGCCAGTTTCTGGGACAGCAATCTGCATTTTCTACCTAAACTTACCCAAATATCTTGGGAAGAAGAAGAAAAAGGATTCTCAATTAAGACGGTTTTCTTTCTGGCCCTGTTACAAGAACCTTAAAAGTTGAACCTTCTAAAAGCCCCTCTGAGAAACAGAAATTTCAGTCTGTGCTGTGTAGACATTGTACTAATGGTTGTAGGCTTACAGGCACTTCGAATTTTAAAGAGACGGACTTGATTATTATTCCATGCCACATGCATACTTAGTTTTAATTGGATGCTCTCCTGTTTAGAATCTGGTCAGCTGTAGAATCCCTCAAACACACCTGAGTGAACCCAAAGAGAAATGGACTGTGGACAGGAGGTGATTTATTTCACGCTATTCCCTGTCTCTTCTCTTTACTTTAGTTAGCCTAGAATGGAGAAACATTTGATTAATTAAAATAAAAGAAGTCCCACACACCAGTAGTCCTTCCCAACAAGTATTTTGACTGTGATGGAGATATTTTATTGGTGAGCCTGGTAATTGTCTTGAAGGTCTGAGTATCCTCAGACTCCTCTCATCAATATTTTTGGTTCCATTAAAAGGACTTATCCTATTAAGTTCACTAATAGAATGCTTTGTATACATACGGTGCTTGAGAGAGACTAGGTTTGTTGCTATGGGTTGGAACTGACTCTGGTGTTCAGGTGTTTCAGGGTTTTTTTTGCTTTTAATAGATTGTTCAGTTCATTTCTTTTAAAAAATTCATTTTATTGGGGGCTCATACAATTCTATCACTATCCATGCATACATCCATTGTGTCAAGCACATATGTACATTTGTTGCCATCATCATTCTCAAAAATTGCCTATTTTGTCAGATTATAATCAGAGTGTTAAAAACATAAGTTGCAGTAGTTTGGCAAAAAAGAGAAAGTTATTGTGTAACTCAAGGTGAGAAAACCGGGTCCAAGATTGGCCTTAGGGACAAATGAAACCAGAAACCAGGAATGCCTAAAATTCCAGCTCATTCTCTCAACCCTACCACTCTCAGACAGGGTCATTCTCTCGGAACCCCAGAAAGGCATGCTCTGCAAGTTTGGAACAACCTGATAAATTGGTGTCTGATAAATTGTGAGCTCACACTTGCTAATGGAAAGTGTTCCTCTCTGCTTAGTTTCCATTTTCATCCACATGATAAAGTGGCCGATTAGGAAGGACTAAGTAGAATGCTTCTTAGACACAAAGATGGGGAGAGTTTGTCTCAAGTACTTTAGAGAAGTTATCAGGAGTCTCAGGAAAAAGACTTCACACTTGATAAGGCAGAAGGGATATGAAAAAGAAAGAAGACCTAGGACAAGATGGATTGACCCCGTTGTGAAGATGGCATAGGACTGAGGAGAGTTTCTTTCTGTTACACACAGGATTGCCATGAGGCAAAGCCAACTTGTTGGCACCTGACAAAAAGAAAGAACATACTTACTCCTGGAGAGAAAGTGGATCTGTGACATAGAGTGGCACCACAATAGAACCCTATGGGTGGAAAATACATAAATAAATGGATAGATAGAAACTTTCTAAATGAAAACAAAGGGGAGAGGGGAGGTGTTCTTTCCATAAGAAGGAAACGGTGCTGCATTTAGGGAATATAGCCTTGGATATATCTATATATCTTTGATTATTCTATATATCATTAAAAAATATAGATTTTTGGATATATCTTATATATCTACATATAAAACGAGAATAGCCGTTTCTATTTTTTTAATTTCTAGAATCTGCTTACCACAAGGTCAGCAGTTCAAAGGTGCCAGCAGCTCTATGGGAGAAATAAAGGTTTCTACTACAGTAAATAGTTCAGTCTCAGAAATCCACAGAGGCAGTTCTGCCCTACCCTTCAGGGTCACTATGAGTCAGCATCAACTCAATGACAGCTTTGTGGTGTTGTTGGGGGATTTTTTGGTAATTATATTGGTTTCATACCAATTCTCACTAAGTTCGCGTTTATCCATGATACCAATAGAGCTTCTATGCCTTGATTTTCATTGCCATCAAGTTGATTCGGACTTCTGGCTAGTTTATGTAGGATTTCTGAGGCTGCAAACCTTCAGAAGAACAGAGAGCCTCGTCTTTCTCCCTCTGAGAAGCTGGTAGGTTTAAAGTCCAACCTTGGGGTTAGTAATCCAAGACTTACCTGCCAGTGCCACCGGAGTTCCTGATTTGCAACCCTAATTCCACTGGCAATTTTAAATTTACTTTGTGCTGCAGCTTTAACATACATGAGACTTTCACAGTTGCTAGAAATTAAAAGGTGGACGTGTTTGTAGTGAAGGGTGATGATATTATTTTACTTAACACTATTTTTATTTTCATAAAATCACTAGAGCCTAATTCAGTGGTTCTCAATTGAGACATTTGTAACACACACACACACAGACACAGTAGTATCTGGAACCTACTCATTATGATTTAATTATACTAGAATCTGTTACACATTCAGCTGGTTGGATCAGAGTTGAGCATCTCAGCCAAGTTCAGGCAATCTGAGAATTTCCCTGGAGATTTAGCAAGGGAGAGTGGTGTAGGGGATTGATAACACAGGGAGCCGGGAACTATGCCATATGGTTCAGTAGGAGCACAGTCAAAAGAAGCAGAGAAAACACATCTAGGTGGTGATAGTGGGGCTGGGACAGTGGGTAGGAGTGGAAGATAAGGAGAATTTGAAAGGGAAATGAGGTTGAATTAAACTAGCGCCTGGACGCTCTATGATTGTCTGACTGCTGGTTACACTGGTTTCTAACCTCGGTTTCTCTAAGACTGCTTTCATTGAGGAACCCTGGTTCCCTAGTAATTACACAGGTCAGCAGTCGGAAAGCACCAGCTATTCTGTAGGAGAAAGACCTGGCTTTCTACTCCCATAAAGAGTTACAGTCTCAGAAACCCACATTGACTCAATGGAAGTGAGTTTGGTTTGGATTGGGTATCCTCATTTTTAAAAAAAGCCCCTCATTTTATTGAAGGTAGCTCAAGTTCATTTCTCTTGCATAAACCTTGACTCATAACAACCATCCTCATAGAGTTTCCTTCACTATAATCACAAAATGAATTCCAACCATCCACCTTTCAGTTTGCAGCCAAAATGCTTAACCACTGACCTTTATTTTATTCTGATTACTATTTTTTAAACATTTTATAAGGGACTCATACAACTCTTATCACAATCCATACATACATCAATTGTGTAAAGCACATCTCTACGTTCTTTGCCCTAATCATTTTCAAAGCATTTGCTCTCCACTTAAGCCCTTGGCATCAGGTCCTCTTTTTTTTGCCCTCCCTCCCCGCTCCCCACTCCCCACACCCTCATGAGCCCTTCATAATTTATAAATTATTATTTTGTCATATTTTGCCCTGTCTGACACCTCCCTTCACCCCCTTTTCTGTTGTCCATCTGCCAGGGAGGAGGTCACATGTAAATCCTTGTAATTGGCTCCCTCTTTCCAACCCACGCACACTCTGCCCTCCCAGTATCGCCTCTCACAAGCCTGGTCCTGAAGGGATCATCCGCCCCGCATTCCCTGTGCCTCCAGCTCCTAGCTGCAGCAGTGTACATCCTCTACTGTATCCAGACTTGCAAGGTAGAATTCGGATAATGATAGTTGGGGGTGAGGAAGCATTTAGGAACTGGAGCAAAGCTGTATTCTTCATCGGTGTTACATCACACCCTGACTGATTCATCTCCTCCCCTACACCCCTCTGCAAGGGGATGTCCAGTGGCCAACAAATGGGCTTTGGGTCTCCACTCTGCACTCCCCCTTCATTCACTATGGTAAGATTTTTTTCCTGATATTGCCTTATACCTGATCCCTTTGACACCTCGTGATCGCACAGGCTGGTGTGCTTCTTCCATGAGGGCTTTGTTGCTTCTGAGCTAGATGGCCGCTTTTTTACCTTCAAGCCTTTAACACCCCAGACACTATCTCTTTTGATAGCCAGGCACCATCAGCTTTCTTCACCACATTTGCTTGTTCACCCACTTTGGCTTCAGCGGTTGTGTCGGGAGGGTGAGCATCATAGAATGCCAATTTAATAGAAGGAAGTATTCATGCATTGAGGGAGAGCTTGAGTAGAGGCCCACGGTCCTTCCGGCACCTCAATACTAAACCTATAAATATAGGCACATAGATCTATGTTCCCATCCTCATATATATTTGCATATGTGCATGTCTTTGTCTAGACCTCTATAAATGCCCTTTGCCTCCTAGTTCTTTCTGCTATTTCCCTTGTCTTTCCTCCTTCCCACTATCATGCTCCATCCACACATGGGTTTCAGCTCTACCTCTTCGTTACCTTACCCTTGATCATTCCCTACCAGGCTTGCCACACCCACCTCACCACCAATTTGGATCCCATGTTGTTCCCTTGTCCCTGGGTTTGTTAACACCACTTCCTTATCCCCCACCTCCCCCTATCCCATGTCCACCTGGAACTGTCGGTCCCGTTGTTTTTCCTCCAGATAGTTCATCCAGCCTATTTTATTTAGACAGACCTGTGGAGATAATAACATGCATAAAAAAAAAGACAGAGCAAAACCAAGGAACAGTATACAACAAAACAACAACAACAAACCACTGACAAAGAACAAAACAAAACACATCAAGAAAGAAAAGCTTGTAGTTAGTTCAAGGATCGTTTGTTGGCCTTTAGGAGTGTTTTCCAGTCCAGTCTGTTGGGGCACCACATCCTGGCCCCAAAGTCCACTTTCAGCATTCCCTGGGGACCTTGCCACTCCATTCCCTTGCTGTTCTGCTGAATTCCACTAGTGCTTCGCCTAGGTATGGTAGGATCAGGTCAGGCGCAATTCCCACACTGTGTCTCCGGTGCTATCCCCTGCAGGGCTATGGGTCAGTGAGGGACGTCATATCTCATAGTGGGGCTGGCCATGTGGTCCTCTCTGTGAACTGGCTGCTATAATTGGGGTCATCACCCTCAGGGCCTGGTGGGCCAGAATGTGCTCCACTCTCTCCGATTCCCCCTTCATCTGCTCTTATTTCTCTGATCAGATATGATCCTCTCCCAGAGCTGCAGATTCAATGTCATCCTTTGAAACAAATTTTTCTGGGGGGAGGGGAAGGCATCCACTTAAATTTGGTACTGGGGACAACCTCCCAGACCTCTTCACTGGTTCCCTACTCCACGCCAGAATGTTGCATTCACACCTTGAGGCACTGGGTTGAAGTCTGGTCCCTCTTTCCCTGTGGAGATATAAACAATACCCTCCCCTTGGGTGGGTTAGCGCCCCATGCCCCCGCTCCCCTTTTCTTCCTTATATTCATCCTCTTTTTTTTTCTTTCCCCACCTCCTCCCCAGTTGTCTACCATGTGCATCCCTGGATTTGATCTGGTCTCTGCCATACTACACAGTCCTCACCCCAAGAACGTTTGTATACAGTAGCTTTTTCCCTATGCCCCTTTTGCATTTTTTTTAATACTTACCTCAGCGGGCTCATGTTGTACTTGTCCTTTTGTGCCTGACTTACTTTGCTTAGCATGATTTCCTCCAGTTCTTCCCATGCCGCTATGTGCCTCATACATTCATCACTGCTTTTTAGTGATGCATAGTACTCCATTGTATGTATATACCACAGTTTTTTAATCTAATCGTCGGGTTGATAGAAATTTGGGTTGCTTCCAACTCCTTGCAATTGTGAACTGTGCTGCAATGACCATTGGAGCACAGATATCTGGTCTTGGTTTGTTTCTTGCCTCTTCTGGGTATATGCCCAGTAGGGGGATTGCTGGGTCATATGGTAACTCTATTTCCATGTGCTTTAGGTATCGCCAGATTGATTTCCATAGTGGCTGTACGTACTTACAGGTCCACCAGCAGTGGATGAGAGTTCCTGTCTCCCTACAACCCCTCCAACACTTGTTGCTTTCTGATTTTTTGAATTGGGCTACCTTTGAGGGTGTCAGGTGGTACCTCATTGTTGTTTTAATATGCATTTCTCTTATGACTAAATATCGGGAACATTTTCTCATATGTTTGTTGGCCATTCGGATTTCTGCCCCTGTGAAACTTCTGTTCAAGTCCTTTGCCCACCTCTCAAGTGGGCAATTAGTTTTTTTTTCTTTTTGGAAGCTAGCAGAGTATTGCAGATTTTAATAATAAGGCCTTTGTCTGATGTGTCATTGCTAAAGATATTTTCCCAGTCCGTGGACTCTCTTATTATTCTCTTGGTGAGTTCTTTTGATGTACACAGATGTTTTATCTTTAGTATATCCCATTTGTCACTTTGTGCCTCCTCTGTGTGTGTGTCCTTCCCTATTTCTGATAGCCTGTGCCAAAGTTCTCCAGTTGGTCCCAATTCCCTCATTGATGGCCCTACTAGTTTGGGTTGATTACTATTTTATGATAGGCTTTTTTAGTTAATAGATAAGGTAGTTTAAGAAACACGTTGTAAGAATTTGGTTCTACTGGTCTTCAGTCAAACTTACCAACACCCTCATCTCCCAATATCTCCATATTCTCTTACTTCTTCCTGATAATAGATACTCAACGGGTTATAAGGGACCAAACAGGTTATCTAAACCTTGTCCTCATTTTGTAGTTCAATCTCCATAAGATTTATCAGTGCAAAAAAAAGATTTATCAGTGAGGTATAGATTCAGTTCTCTACCTGATTGATGTCAAGTCAATTTAATACATTTAAAATTATATCTATCTATAAAGTTATAGTATGTGTACTATATATAAATACTCTTTATATGCATGCCAAACTATTATATACACAATATAGACACCATATTGTAAATATAGATCACATATATTGTATCTATATCATATATCTGTGTCCTATGAAATTCTTCCAAAATGGAAATCTAATTTTACCAACACCATTTGTTGAAAAGACTGTTTATTTCTTCCCCTTTGATTTATTTAAGCCCTTTGTTATACACACACACACATGTATATAAAATCATCATCAATAATCTCCCATCCTAGGTTTCCTGGTCTTTAATTTTGACAGATACTTTTATAAATATAAATATGATCAAACTATTCTACTGCTTAAAATCATTTCATGATTCATATCAATTTTAACATAAAACATAAACTCTTTATATGCACAGTTAAATCCTTGATTATGGGGCTTTAGTTAGAACTTTGTAAACTCATACCTCTACAGATGCTAAGCTACTCTATGCATCTTCCTTATTCTTTCATACAACTCGAATTTTTCTACTCTGAGCCTGAAAACACCAACTCACTCTTAGAGATCGAGTTCCAAAGAAACTACGGAAGCAAGCAAACAAAAAAACTCAACAACTATGACAAAACAAAACAGAGACAAACCTCAATCAAAAGAAAGTAGGGAGCAATCAAGCTGAATATCAGCTAGGCAGACTAGCCCAGGGCCGAGCTTAGCCCTTGAGCCCCTCTGTTGAACCTTGATCTGGGGGAGGACAAAGGTCCCCTCTAACTGGAAGGCACGAGGAAGGAGAGGAGGAACTTGTCCAAAGTCTATGAAGACCCTCCTGGCCTGGCTAAAGTGCTTACCCTTCAGAGAAGGAGCTGAGCCTTTCTGCACAAACCAACCTGTTCATTCTGCAGGGTCACCCAGGGTGGACCGATTTTTGCAGTACTTCACATATAGACAGACTAGGAGGAAAGCTCTGGCAATTCCACTTCAGAAAATAAGCCAATGAAAACCTTATGGATCACAGCAGAATATGAGCCCCCAAATTGAAAGACATGCAAAATACACAAATGGGAGCATAGCAATGATCTTGATGTTAACAAAGGTCAAATCACTGTTTTAGAAACCAAACATGAATTAGATACATTTGAATTGCTGTGTTAGGGAGCGATTTGACTATCAGAAGAAAGAAGGAAGCACTGGAGAGGGATGTTATTGTTGGTCAAATGAACAGAGAGGGGAGTGAAGACCCATAGTGCGATGGATTAACACAGCTATGTCCAACAATGGGTTCAAACAATTGTGAGGGCAGTGCAGGACCAGGCAATAGTTAGTATTATTTACACATATGATCTCAGAGTTGGATCCGGCTTGATGGCGATTGACTATAAAAACCCTATCAGAGAGGCCTTTACTTCCCGAATGCAAAAACTTACTACATAGCCCAAAGAAATCGACTTTGATGGTTGCCCTTTATAAGGAGGGAAGAAGAACCAATGTGCTGGAGGGCGTGATTGTTAGGTGTTGTTGAGTAGGTTCTCCCTCGTACCAACCCCATGTCCATGAGAATGAAACACTGCAGAAGACATAGGCAGTTCCGTACAATATTGTTCTCTCTGGGGCCATTGTAATCACTGTGTTGGCTCATCTTGTCGAAGTGCTTCCTTTTTTTTTTTTTTTGCTAACCTTGTGCTTTGCCAAACATGGTGTCCTTTTCCAGGGACAGATCTCTCCTGGTAACATGTTAAAAATACATGACCTAATGTCTCAACATCCTTGCTTCAAAGGAGCAAGGTTAGAGAGGCTTTAACATGGATGAAACAGAAACCAAATTCACTGCAAATGAGTCAATGCTGATTCATAGTAAGCCGATAGGACAGAGTAGAACTGCCCTGTGAGTTTCTGAGACTACAACTCTTTATAGGAATAACACACACACACACACACACACACACACACACATCTTTCTACTGTGGAGCAGCTGGGGTTGGAACTGCTAATTTTATTGGGAGTATGATATCCTACAGAAGAATAAAAGGGGCAAGAGGCAGGGCAAGTCTTTGGGAGGTTTGACACATTGTATATGTTATTGAATAAAAAATGATGATATGCTATGTAAACCCCCTACCTCATTCAGAATACAAAGCTATTGCATAGGACAGTAGAAACCCTGTCTGAATCATAGGTGGGTCTGCTGAATAATTGTTGAAATGACAGAAAATGAAAATAAAGTGTTAGCCATCTCAATAGGCAGGACCTCGAATTTAAAAAAAGAAAGAAAGAAAAGCAGAAAATATTAAAAATCCAGGATAGGTAAATCTATAGAGATAATAACTGGATTAATAATTACCTAGGGGCATGACAAGGGAGGTTAGAAGGAAATGGGGAGCTAACAGCAGTTAGTATAAGTAGAAGAAAATGTTATAAAAATTGATTGTGGTGATGATTGTACAATTCCTCTTAATGTAAATGATCAAATTGTAGGATATGTGGATTATATGTCATTAAAATTATTTTCAAAAATAAAATCTGTATATAAGGTCTTCCAGGTGTCCCTCCTTCTAAAACAAATTAGTTGTGCTTATACTTTCATTCCTCATCGCCAGCCCTTATATCATAATGCTATTTCCCCTAAATTTTCCTCTGGACTGAGAGCTTTTTGAGGGCAGAGACAGTGTCGCTCTCGCATTAATCATAGAATCTGACCATTATGTCACCAGGTCTTGAAAAGTAAGAACCTAGATTATCTAAACTGACTTTAAGCATGCCATCTTGTGTTGAGTGTTGAGCTACTAACCAAAATATCAGTGACTCAAACCTACAAGCAAACCCATAGAAGAAAGATGAGGCAACTTTGTCCTTTGAAGATTTTCAGTCTCAGAAACCCAAGAAATAAGTTCACTATGTCCTATAGAATTGTTGATTCATAATTTTAAAATATAATAATAATATGTTGTTGTTGCTAGGCACCGTGTAGTCAGTTCTGACCCATAGTGACCCTATGGATGATTGGAAAAAACAATGTCTGGTCTTGTGCTTGCTTCACATTGTACTGATGTTTGAACCCATTGATGCATTCACTGCATCAACCCATCTTGTCCAAGGTCTTCCTCTTTTTGGATGCCCCTCTACTTTACCAAGCATGATGCCTTTCTGGAGAGGTTGGTCTCTCCTGACATGTCCAAATATGTGAGAAGTCTCACCATCCTTGCCTCTAAGAAGTATTCTGGCTGTACTTGTTTCAAGACAGATTATTTTGTTCTTTTGACACTCCATGACGCTCAATAATCTTCACCAGCACCATAATCAAGATAACCTTTTTTTAAAATCCCACCAACTCACTGCCATGGAGTTAATTTTGACTCAGAGCAACCCTATCTGACAGGATACAACTGTCCCTGTAGGTTTCTAAGAAAGTAACTGTTTATGAGACTATAAAACCTGTTCTTTCTCCCACTGAATGGCTTGTGGTTTTGAACTGCTAACCTTGCAGTTTTCAGCCTAACACATATACAACCAAAATATCAATACATATATAAGTAGATTTGAATAAAGAGCCCAGAAATACTGCCCCTAAACATATTTATATAATCATTTGGTTTTACAGAAAGTGGCATAGGCCACTCATTGGAGACAAGAAAGCCTTTTCCATAAATAGAATTATAATATATTATAGCATATTTAAAGAAATGAACACATAACATATCTAAAGAAATGAAACTCATCTCCTCCTGCACAGCATCAATGAAAATATATTTTAATAGGCCGTAGGCCTAAGTGTGTAAGTTAAAACTATAAATCATTTATGAGAAAATATAAGAGAATATCTTCAGGATTGGGAAATATGTAACCATGTCTTAAAGAATTCTCACTGTCATCAAGTCAACTCCGACTCATAGTGACCCCATAGAACAGGGTAGAACTGCCCCTGTAGGTTTCTGGAACTCTAACTCCTTATGGGAGCAGAAAGCCCATTGGTTCTCTCATGGAGCAGTTTGTTGTTTTCAGCTGCTGACTTTGGAGTTATCAGCTCAACACGTAACCACTATGCCACCAGGGCAAGTAAAGCAATAATAAGAATATAAAAACAATGATAACTTAGATTTTATAAAACATTAACACTTCTGTTCATGAAAATACATCATTAAGAAAACTAATAAGACCAAGAGAAATTACTGAAAGCCAAATGAAGGTCGTACATGATAGTGGGACAAGAGGAAAGTAAAAGGAAATAGAGAAAAGAACTAGGAGGCAAAGGACATGTATATAGATCTAAACACAGACATGTACATATGTAAATACATTTATATATAACAATAGGGAAATAGATCTATGTTAACTATTAAGGTAGCAGATGGGCACTGGGCCTCCACTCAAGTACTCTCTCAACTCAAGAACACTTTGTTCTAATAACCTGACATTCTGTGATGCTCACCTTCCCTGACACCTGAAATAATTCATTTTGGTAGAAGCATAGTAAAATGGATAGATGGTTAAGTAATTGAGATAAATAAAGTGAAATAAACAAATCAAGAAAAACCCATTGCCAATGGATGCATTCCTAGTCAGTTTGAACCTATAGGACTGCAGCCATAGGTTTTTCAAGGCTATACTCTTATTTTATTTATTTTTTAACTCAATAAATCTTTTTATTGGGGCTCATACAACTCTTATCACAATCCATACATACATCAATTGAGTAATCGTGAAGGGCAGAGGGGACCAGGTCTCAAACAACAAAGGGGGGGGTGGGGTGGGGTGGGGGGGGTGGGAATTACATCACCGTGAATGAGGGGGAGTGTGTGATGGGGACCCAATGCCCATCTGTAGACAGCTGGACATCCCTTGCAGAGGGGTAGTGGGGAGGAAATGAGTCACTCAGGGTTCAGGGTAGCAACAATGAAACTCAAAACCTGCCTCTAGTTCTTGAACGCTTCCTCCCCTCCCAATTATCATGATCCCAATTCTACCTCGGGACCTGGTTATACCAGATGATGCACAGCGGTGCAGTAGGGATCTGGAAACACAGGGAATCTAGGATGGATGAACCCCTCAGGACCAGCGGTGGGAGTGGTGACACCGGGAGGGAAGGGGGTGTACAAAGGGAGAACCGATCTTGGGGATCATGTGCAACCTCCTCTGTGGGAGATGGCAATGGGAAGGCGGGTGAGGGGAAACGCCGGGCAGTGTAAGATAAGATAAAATAATTATTTATAAACTATTAAGGGTTCAGGGGGAAGGGGGAGCGGGGAGGGAGAAGGAGGGAAAAAAGGAAATCAAGGCTATACTCTTAATGGAAGCAAACTGTCACATCTTTCTCCCACAGTGACTCTTGGTTAGCAGCCAAATTTAAATGCTATTTTTACAACCAAATAGTGGGCGTTCACCATACAAGTCTTTCAAATTTTCTGTAAGGTTAATATTTTTCATAATGAAATGTTGAAAAAGATCCATAGTAAATATTGGAAACTTAGGAGATGTTAAATACATTGACATATTTTTTCTATCCATACTTATTGAATGTCCTCAGAATTTAATACATTTCTTTTGACAAGAAAAGAAATCCATCCCATTTAGGTATGCATTAAAAATTTTAACCTTTTAGATTACAGGTAACCAATAGTAATATGTTCAAAATTTCTAAAAATGACTTAAACAAAACATGAAATTCCAGTTTATGTCTATAAACTTCAATCTATCGATCAATCTATAAAACCAATCAGAATATGGTTTTTCAATTTTAATTCACATGCCTTATTTTATATTACAGAGTAATCCCCAAAATATATCATCTACCTGAATTTAGTAGAAAGCAAGGATATGAATATAAGATGTCTCATTTCCTATAATATTTAATATCCTTTAATAAAATGAAAATTGCATTTTAAATAATCGTTCCTCATGTTATAGAAATGGGAGGTAATTCTTCATTCATGACAATTGACTACTACAGAAACTCTGGATAATATGGCTATGACCACTTCCCCACACGTTCTAGAATCTATAAGAGATTTTGGAATTAATCATGCTTGCAATGCCAAAAATATTATTTCTAATTTTTGAATTTTCATTCACTGCAAAATATATGAGTGAGATTTTGTGATTTGGCTTCACAGTATTTTAAATGCTAACTTTATTGTCATATCAGTTGTATCTAATATAAAATAAATAAACTTTACTATTTAGCTTTTAATTAGAATTCATGATTTTTTATTTAAAGTTAACACCACAAGAATTTAAGAACATATAATTAAGAAAAGTTATAACATCCTTCAGTGATAAACTTTAAAGTTATTAAGTCATGAGAAAATAGGACAAATTCTTAATCTACTAAAATATATTGAGTGCATGTATATTATGGGAAGCTCTTAGTGGCAGGCACTGAAGTGAACTGCTCCGATATTCCTTCAAGAAAGAAAATTATTGTTCATCTACAATGAATAGCGTTGGCACCCTTCACCTGTAGCAGCTTCACCTCAGCTTTCGAGTGGAAGTCATGTACACCACCTTGCCATCATCTACCCAGTGATTGAACACATTGAGATGCTCCCGCCTGGTCATTGCTACTCAATGCAGGACTCCTCTTAAGCGCAATCCTATCTCCAGAGATTCCTCTTGGGTTGTCTAAGACTTTGTCATACTTGCTCGGTCTCTGGCTTTCCCTGACTAATCCTGCTTTCTCTCTACTTTCTTTTCACCTCTATCAAATCAGTATCTCATACTCAAGCATATCACTGCCCAGTCCTGCCATCTCCCACTTTTACCTTTCACAGGTATTTACTTCCCAGCCCTCCTCCCAGATCCTTTATAATACACAGTCTCAGGGTCTGCTACCTGGAGAAAACACACAGACACAGTGTTTAAGTAATAACCGTATAGAATTTGGATCATCTTTGTGACTAAATATTTCTGAGTCATTGAGAAAGGATAATCAATATCAATATTGTTAACATTGGCATATAAATTAAAATAACTATCATAATCAACATTGTGTTTCTGCATAGTATTTTCCCCAGGGTTAATTATTTCACTCATGTAGACAGATGGGTAGTACATAAGAAGTATTTACAGACCCTGGAAGGATTCCCAGGGTGGAGCTACCTCTCTCAGAGAGGGTATTTCACTTTCATTTTGCTGACCAAGAAGTACTCTGAACTTCAGTGTTCTGGCCTTTTAGGTAGTCAGTTCTGCTTGCTCATACCTGCTGAAAATAGGTGATATTGTCCTCCCAGGTGAGTTTTTTTTTTCTGTACTGGCCATCACCCCACTCACCAGCACAAAGCCACAGGTACAGGCTGGTAGTCCCTAACCAAGATATTCCAATTGCTTCAAGGATCATTTCTCTTGAGCCAAGGTCAAAGGTATCTTGATACAAAAAAAAAATCTCTCTTTTATTGAGTCATTTCCAACTCATAGCAACTCGATAGGACAGGGCAGGACTGTCCCCACCAGTTTCTGAGCCTATAACTAACTCTTCATGGGACTAGACAGCCTCAAGTTCCCTTAACCGAGTAGTGCTCTTGTCTCTAATCCAAGACATTATCTACAATTTTAAATTTAAAATGTTTGATTGAACCTTGAATGTCCCCGTGGTTATTACTGTTAGGTACCTTCAAGAAGGTTTCGACTCAGAGCAACCCTCTGAGCAACAGAATGAAGCACTGCCCAGCCTTGCATCATCCTGAGCATTTTTCTTATGTTTGAGCCCATTGCTGCAACTACGGTATCAATTCATCTTGCCAAGGTCCATCCTCTTTGTAGCTGCCCCTCTACTCTACCAAACATGGTGTCCTTCTCCAAGGATTGGCCTCTCCTGACAACATGTCCACAGTACATGAGATGAAGTTTCCACATCCAAAGAGCATGCTGGCTGTACTTCTTCTAAGACAGATGTGTTTGATCTTGTGGCAGTCCGTGGTACTTTCAATATTCTTCGCCAGCACCATTATACAGATGCATCAATTCTTCCTCAGTCTTCTTATCCAATGCCCAACTTTCATATGCATTTGATGCAATTGAAACTACCATGACATCAGTCAGGCCCAGCTTAGTCCTCCAACTATGACATCCTTGCTTTTCAAAACTTCAAGGAATTCATGTGCAGCAAATTCACCCAATGAAATGTGTTGGAGTTACATAATCTGATATCAATTTGAGGATTAAGAGTGTAGGGGTGGAGTCTATTCTGCCAATCAAGATATGTCCAGTAAGGCCTCTGTGTGGGCATGGCCTTTCTCCTTAGGGTTGTGAGAACTCCTGGATTTCCTCCTTGGAGGCAGGAGATATTCCCTCTCTCTGCTCACTCCCTGTGAGACATCTCTGTTGAGAATACACATGGAGAGAAGCTGATGGCAGTCAGTCTCAGAGCTGAAGGAACCACGTGGAGACCTCTGCCAGCGCTGAGATGTTTACAATGCCACTGGATCCACAAGACTTCCCACCCACTGGCCTGTGATCTTCCTGCATTCAGCATCATTGCATGTGTTTCATGAGTCTGAAGAGGACATTATACATTGATATTGGACATATGGGCTACTATTGGACTTATGGATTTGATCTGGACTGGGCTGGGCTGTTTTCTCAATGTTTAATTGCTCTTGCAAATAGAGCTCTTTCTTATACACATATGCATGTTTTTGAATTTTTTTCTCTAGTCTATCTGGATTAACACAATCATGGTGTTACCTATTGGTCTAGTTATTAACAATTTTTCCCTTTATATTGAGTTGTAACATATTGAAGGCTGCAATCCTGTATCTTCATCAGCAAGTGTTTCCTCCTCACTTTCTGCAAGCAAGATTGAGTCATGTGCATATTGCAGGTCTCTAATAATCCTGATGCCTAGTTGTGATCATATAATCCAGGTTTTCTGATTAATTGCTTATCATACAAATTAAATAAGTATGGTGAGAGAATACAACTCTACTCACATTTTCTCCTAATTTTGAATCATTCAATATTCCCTTGTTCTGTATGCAAAACTGCTTCTTGGTCCATATACAGTTTGTGCCCGAGCACAATGAAATTCTGGAATTCCTGTTTTTCTGAAGCTTATCCATACTTTGTTATGATATACAAAGTCAAATGCCTTGGCATAGCCAATAAAATACTAGTACACATCTTTCTGCTTTCAGCCAAGATCCATCTGACTTCAGCAATTATATTCCTTCTTCCATCTCTTCTACTCTGACCTGAACCCTGTCAATATACTCCTGCAACTATTTAATTGAAATTAAAACAGTTTAATTGAAAATTCAAAGAAGTCTATGAGAACCAAAATATAACATTCAATATATTACACCTGAATTTTGGGAACATCTGAAGAACAGAATTGATGCACTGAGCATTAATGACAGAGACCTGATTAGCTGTGGGATGACATTAAGACTACCATACATGAAAGAAAGAAAAGAATAAAGTGGATATCAGGAGAGACTCTGAAACTCGCTCTTAATTGTAGAGTAACTAAGGCAAATGGAAGAAATGATTAAGTCAAAGAACTGAGCAGAAATCTCAAAGGATATCTTGAGAAGACAAAATACTGTAGCAAAATGTGCAAAAACTTAGAAAACCTGAAAGGAAGAACATGCTTAGCATATTTTACATTGAAGTAACTGAACGTCCCTATTCATACAACCAGCTCTTAGAACAGAAAAATAAGGGGCAGATTAAGTTTTAATAAATTTCTATTGATTCTTGTGATAGTTACATAATCTGATGTCAATTTGAGACTTAAGAGTGAAGGAGTGGAGTTTACCCTGTCAATCAGGTCACAGCTTGATGACCTCATTTGATATTTCACAGCGCTAAGGAGATAAATAACTTGCTGGAGTGGGGACACACACTCACTACCTGGGAGACATTACTGACAATAAGCCTGATGGAGCTGTGCTGATGCAGCCAGAGCCCTGGAGCTGGAGAGGCCAGGTGGAGACCCCTGCCAGCACTGAAATGCTTCTACCACCACTGGATTCACAAGACCTTCCACCCACTGGCCTGTGATCTTTCTGCATTTGGTGTCATTGCATGTGTTTCATGAGTCTGAAGAGGAATTTATAGATTGGTATTGGACATATGGGCTAATATCAAACTTATAGACTTGATCTGGACTGGGCTGGGGGTATTTTCTTAATGTACAATTACTCTTTGATATAATGTTCTCTCTTATACACATATGAGTGTATATGAATTTGTTTCTCTAATGAACCCAGACTAACCAACTCTCTAGTTAGTTTCAATGTTTGTTTGCCATTCCAACTTCTAGAGGTTGTTACATGGTGTACTTCATCCCCTCCTCTTCTTCATGTAACTCCAATTCTTGTTTCTGTTTTCACAGATCTTCTGTCACCAAATCACCCTAGGTCTACTTTTTATGAGAACGCCTGTGATTATATTTGAGGTGTCCTAGAAAGATAGTGGGTTATGCATTGAGCATGGTCAATGTCTTGAAACCACCAGCCACTTTCTGCAAGAAAGATGAAGCTTTCTACTCTCCTCAAGAATTACAACCCCAGAACCCCACGGGGGAAGTTTTACCCTGTCCTGTAGGGTGCCTATGAGTTGAAATTGATTAGAGAGCTGTGAATTTGGTTGGGTTTTGTCATTACATTTAGGACTCAACTGGATAACCCAGGTTAATCTTATTTCAAGATATAATTTAATCACACTTGCAAAATCATTTTACCATGCAAGAAAATATATTCATAAATTCCAGGGATTAAGCTATGATGGGGAATGGATGAACTTGACTTAATTAAAAAAATAAACAACTATTACCCAAAAGTAAACTGAAACACTAATTAGGTTGGTTACATAAGCAAGGAGACCTAAACATGCCTAAATGTGAGGAATTAAATCACACATGTTTTGAGAATATTTTAAGAACTTTGTCAATAATGATCTTCTGATTCATTTTGGACATTTGCACCTATTTAAAAAACAAATACTATTTAAAACTTAAGGAAGAAAACTCTCTTGCTGTTACCGTAAAAGTTGGGCTTCTGCCTGCCACTAGTCAAGCTAAAATACTCCAATATACACTTTTGGCAAGAGAAAGACAGTCTTTATTGTGAGACTAGTCACAAGGAGGAGGGGGAGCTGCTTCCTCTAACTGCCTCCCAAGGAGGAAAGGAGGAGATTTTCATACATTCGAAAAAGAGTTTTGTAATTTACGTCAAGGGTAGTATTAGTTACAACTAAACATTATTACTGTAACTATGTTGGGAGGAGGTGTTGGGTCTTTCCCTCATGTTATTCTCCACGCCACTGGTCACCGTGAGTTCCCTAGAGACAACACAATGAGTAGATTTATCTAGCTTTTTCCTGGGAACTCATAAGAACAAGCTTCAGTTTAGTTACTCTTTAACATTCCTGTTTTGTGACCTACAATCACAAACTAATGACTTGTTTTAATTTTTACTGCTAAGAAAATGAAAACAAATCTTAGGAGCTAAAGCAAACCACACTAAAATCATAAACTCTTAATAACTCTTAACCTACTCTTCACTTATTTTATTACAAATGTGTTTAATGTTCCCCTTTACTTAAAGCATTTCAATAAGAATTACCTTAATTTATAACTTCTAAAAGGAGATAGCGAAAGCCAAGTTCATTCATCATAAACCAAACTATAAAAGCAAGCAAAAGCATGTGGCCCCAGCAAATCACTGGAACCTGATCTGACTTCATGCTTCCATCTTTTCTTCCATTGATCCTCTTCTCTATAAGTCTCTCTTCTTTTAGTGTTTCCTTAGAAGTCATCTAATGATGCTATGTGAATTATTGAGCTTTTACAGTTAATTCTGAATCAGTTCTGCAATGAATAATAAATAAAATCCATCCTGAATGTACAGTTTAGCTGTCTTAAACACTAAATAGAAGGGCAGCACTTACTTGAAAAAAAGATACTAGACGTAAAGAGATAACAAAGATGGCAACTGGAAACAGGGAACCTAGGGCAGATGAGCCCTTGAGGACCAGTGGTGAGAGTGGTGATACCAGGAAGGTGTGAGGTAGAAAGGGGGAACTGATTACAAGGATCTACATATAACCTTCTCCCTGGGGGGCAGACAACAGAAAAGTGGGTGAAGGGAGATATTGGACAGTGTAAGACATGACAAAATAATGATAATTTGAAAATTATCAAGGGTTCATGAGGGAAAGGGAGCGGGGAGGGAGGGGAAAATGAGCTCATACCAAGGGCTCAAGTAGAAAGCAAGTGTTTTGAGAATGATGAGGGCAACAAGTGTGCATGTGCTTTGGCACAATGGATGGATGTATGCATTGTGATAAGAGTTGTATGAGCCCCCAATAAAATGATTTTAAAAAAAGAAACATAAGCAGGGTAATTTATTATTCTTGTATCCAGTGAGGAAATTACCAGATTGCTCTTTCTCCAACTTGACCATTACATTAATTAGTTTTACCTCATGCCATTTATTTCAGTTGAGAAAATTCTAACATATTTTGGCTACTCTGAAGCCTCTCAGGTACTTAGGGTTAATGTTATTAGTCTTTCAGGTGATATAATTCATTTTCATCTTACAGGGTTATGAACTACCAAGCACTAGGGTTTTTCTTGATCTATGAGGGTTTCTTTGTGGTTCCTCACTTCATTTCTTTCCTCTTAATTTTTAATAACGAGACTTTCATAATATTTTTACTGCTTTTCATTCATTTGGTTGCTCCATGCTCTTATAATTCCTGTAGCTCATCTCCCACTTTCACTATTTCTTCTACAGGCCGCTGCCGCAGGTTACCCCAACTGTCCACCGTTTTGTAGTAGATTTGTTCTCTATCTATTGACAAATATCATGTTTTCAGTGTGCAGATTCTTTTCATTGTAAATATTGATCAAATGATAGGATTATGTTTGATGGTTTCATGACTGTTTTATAGGGATGCATATCATTCCAGGATGTGTATGTACCAGAGTTTTGTTATCCATTGTATTGATGGGCATTTGGACTCTTTCCACCGTTTTGCTATTGTCAGCAGTGCTGCAATGAACATAGGACAGCATATTTTGTTCGTGTTCTGTTTTTCTTTTGGATATGGGCCTGTCGGGGGTATTGCTGGATCAAATTTCCAGTTGCTTTAGGTACCAGATTGCTTTCCACAGTGGTTTCACATGATTAGAAGCCCGCCAGCAGTGTATAAGCACTCCAATTTCTGCACACCCTCTCCAGCATTTGTTATTCTCTTTTTTAATTGGACTATCATTGTTGGTATAAAGTGATATCTCATCACTGTTCTGATTTGCATCTCCCATTTCTTCTAGATCAGTGGTTCTTAACCTTCCTAATGCTGTGAACCTTTTGTTCCTCATGTTGTGGTGACACCCCCCATCATATAGTTATTCTTGTTGCTATTTTCATAACTGTTATTTTGCTACTGTTATGAATCAGGTGACCCCTGTGAAAGGGTTGTTTGACCTCCAAAGGAGTTGCCACCCACAGGTTGAGAAATGCTCCTATAGATTATTAAATTGGTTGGAGCTCAGTCTTTGGTAGTGATGTGTTCTTATTCTTTTATTTGTATCTATTGCGATGTCACCTTTTTTATCTCTAATTCTAGATATTTGCATATTCTTCTTCTTGTCCTTTGTTAAATTATCCAGCAGTTTGTCAATTTTGTTAACTCTTTTTTAAAAACACCTTCTTCTCTTGTTTTATTCCTCATTGTTTTTCTGTTTTACAGCTCATTTATTTCTGCTCCAATCTTTATGATTTCTTTTGCTGTTTGTGGCTTTATGTTGTTTCCCTTGTTCTTCTTGTTGGAAGTGTTGTAACGGTGTTGATTTTTAATTTCTGCTTTTTAAGTGTGCACTCTTTGCTATAAATTGCTTTCTGATAACTGATATTGCTATGTCTTAAGTATTTTGATATGATGTATTATTGTTCTCCTTTGTTTCAAAAATGTCCTTAATTTCATCCCTTAATTGATAAAAGTGCAGGGGTGGTATTCAACCTATTAATCAAGTCACAGCCTGATGGCGACTCCTTGTAGGTATAGCCTTCTCATAAGGAGGGTGCTGGGGAGCTCTCCTTCTCTCTCTGCCTTCACCTCGATGTTGGCTGACCTTGGTTGCTCCCAGAGCCCTTGAGATACATCCACCACCATTGGATCCACAAGACTTTACACCCACCAATTTGAGATATTCCTGCATTCTGCGTCATTGTTTGTGACTGCCTGAGTCTGAAGAGTGACTTATGGACTAGTATCAGAATTATGGACTTGAGTTGGACTGGGGTGGGATGATTTCTTGATACAAAATTAGTTCTTGATATAAAGCTCTTTCTGACACATATACAAGTGTCACTGAATTTGTTTCTGTACTCAACACGGCCTAACACAATTACCCAGTTGTCAATTTTTAAGTAGTATGTTGTTCAGCCTCCATGTTCTTTCCCTTATACTTCTTTTTCGTCTTCATGTTCTATTACTGAGTTCCAGTTTTATAGTATTGTAATCTGAGAAAATGGGATGTTGTATCTCAAGTTTTTTTTTTAATATGTTGAGACTTGCTTTCTGGCCTGATGTGTGATTTATTCCCAAATGTGTGTGTGCTGCAGAAGTAGGTACACTGTGTTGTTCCTGGATGGAGTGACTTCAATCTTTGCATAACTAGACAGCATCATCTTTCCCCTTCCAAGTGGTTGGTGGCTTATAACTGCCGACCTTGTAGTAAGCAGCTCAGTGCTAGTTCATTATGCTACAAAGTAAAAGATAACCGTTCCCAGCTCCTCTTACATATGTCTTCAGGTCTTGGTATCAGCTCATTTTTTTCCTCCCTCCCCCACCCTTTTGAACCCTTCAAAACTATAAATTATTTTCATATTTTATACCATCCATTGTCTTCCTTCACCCATGTTTCTGTTGTTTGTCACCATGGTGGGGGTGGTGGTGTTATGCATCAATCATTGCAATCAGCTTCTCCTTCCCCCCCCACTTTTCCCCTACCATTATGGCATTGCTTCTCCCATAATTGTTCCTGAGAGGTTTATCTGCCTTGGATTCTGAGTGTTGAGAGATATTATCTGTGCCAGTGTACATGCTCTGGTCTAGCCAGATTTGTAAGGTAGAACTGGGGTCATGATATTGGTGGGGGGAGGGAGCATTAAAGAACTAAATGAATGTTGTGTGTTTCATCGGTGCTATACTGCAGCCTG
The DNA here is from genome assembly GCF_050624435.1 of Tenrec ecaudatus. NCBI lineage: Eukaryota > Metazoa > Chordata > Mammalia > Afrosoricida > Tenrecidae > Tenrec > Tenrec ecaudatus. Next base: position 40,562,757 of record NC_134548.1, on the reverse strand, counting down.
ACTGGCTCACCCTTTCTTGTGACCCTTCTGTAAGGGGATGTCCAATTATCTACAGATGGGCTTTGGGTCTCTGCTATGATCCCCCCCCCATTCCCATCAATATGATTGTTTCTTTGGGGTCTCCTGATGCCTGTTACCTGATTCTGTCGACACACAGGCTGGTGTGCTTCTTCCACATGGGCTTTGTTGCTTCTCAGCTAGATAGCTGTTTGTTTTCCTTGAATCCTTGAAGATCCCAGATGCCATATCTTGTAATAGCTGGGAACCACCGGCTTTCTTCCCCACATGTGTTTATGCACCCATTTTGTCTTCAGCGATTGTGTCAGGAAAGGTGAGTATTACAGAATGCCAGGTTATTAAAACAAAGTGTTCTTGCGTTAAGGGAGTACTTGAGTAGAGGCTCAATGTTCATCTGCTACCTTTAATATATAAATATCTGTATATAGATCCATGTTCCTATTGTTATATAAATATATTTACATATGTACATGCCCATATGTAGACCTCTATAAATGTCCTTTGCCTCCTGGTTCTTTCCTGTTTCCTTTTACTTTCCTTTTGTGCCACCATCATGTTCAGCCTTCATTCGAATTTAGTAATTCCTCACTGCTACATTGCCCTTGATGAAGCTCTAATTCATTAGGGGCATGGGTATCTTTACTTTTGGCTGCTTTGGGCTGTAGGGGGGCCTTGGCCCTCCCTAGCATTGTGATCCCATCATGACTGTCTCTGCGGAATGTGTGAGCTGACTGGTCTAGATCCTCTTGCTGAAAGGGCTGATAAACTGCTTGACATTTGAGGGTCATTGGGGCTTTGGCTGTCTGCTTGTAGGAAGCCTAGAGCTCATAGGACCAAACAGCATCCTACTAGGACAAGGAGTCCCATAACTACACGATAATTTAGACCCAGCAAGGCCTTTCCATTTTCCAAACCATTGTTCTAGCCAACTATTCAGGGAGTTATCTACACTTGAGTTTTTGGCCAACTGTTCGGAGAGGACGGTTAATTCTTGCAGCACTTTTGTGATAATTCCATCTGAGGCAGTGCTGTTTGGGATGAAAGTGCAGCATCACCCCCACCTAACCTGATGCACAGTCCTCCTTCCTTGGATACAACCAAATCTAAGGCTCGCCTGTTTTCTCATGTCATCAAGCTGGTGGGTCGCAATTGCTTAGAGATGCCATTGATGACAGCAATAGTATAATTAACAGATGCATGTTGGTTCTCAAATATGTAATTGATCTGATCTATGTTTTTATTAATAGTGACCCACCGGAAGATGGATTCAAACTCAGCCACTATTTGATCACTGGCTTTGGATTCATGGAGTACTCCCCTCAGGACTCTGATTTCATAGATGTATACTTTCATACCAAAGGAACCATGAGGAGAGGTGCTTCTCTTTCTCCTAGCTCTGATCAGAGTTGTGGGTTTGGGGAGAAGATGTGGGCTAAGGTAAAAGGGATAGCCAGCTGTACAAGGACACACACTGCAGTCCAGGTATCTGCAAAGGCTTGATTGAAAGGTCTCCCAAAATACCAAGACTATGGCTTGAAGTACGTGTAGGGCTGACTGGTTGGAGAGAGACCCAAACTCTTTGGTCTCATTGTAGATGATTAAGTTTCCTAAGAGGGAGCTTCTGGCATCTGATGAAATTTGGGAAAGGCAAGAGAAGGAGATTGCATAGCTGGTTCGACAGCCTGGAGCACTACCAGGATAGGATCCTTGACTTCTGAAAATCATATTATCAAATCCACAGAAACTCATATGTGTAAGAGAGTTTTATAGATAAGTGACCATTCAGAAAGCATCCCGACCCAGTCCAGTCCAAGCCCATAAGTCCGACTTAGCCCATATGTCTGACACCGATCTACTAAGTCCTCCTCAAACTCACAACACACACACACAATGACGCCGAATGCAGAAGGATTACAGGCCAGTGGGTAGGAAGTCTTTGAATCCAGTGGCGGTATAAGCATCTCAGTGCTGGCAGGGTCTCCACGCTGCTTCTCCAGCACCCAGGGCTGCATCAGGGTCAGTCCATGTGGCTTCTCCTCAGGGATGTTTCAAAGGAAGTGAGCCTACCAGCTGAAGCAGGGAACTGACTATGGCAGCTGCACCCTGGTCTGACCATCGGAGAGCAAGAGACCCTAGAACTCGAAAGGCAAGGCTCACTGAGCCATTTATCTCTCTGCCCTTCAATTAATCCCACATGTGTTAACCGGCCAGGCTGGCACACTCAACCTTAACTATCTCCTGCATACACTCAAAGCAAGTGAGAGGGGCCTTTTCCATTCCCTGTGGCTATTGGGTCTCTATGGGGCCGCACTCTTGGCTCCAATGGCTTGACTTACCACACCAGAAGCAGGGCTTTCCTGGTTGGCCAGGGCTCATCCCTTCTGACAATTGGGCTGATGCAGCAATGGCTGTTCCAGTTACTTTGGCCTTATGGCTCTCCTTCCTCTCCTGCTCAACATCATGATTGTTAAAGATGGAGATGGCCAGGGTAAGTAATTCATTTGGATCTGTGGGGTTCCAGGGCTTTTCTCTGGAGTTTTCACCTAATATCTTGTGGAGACGCATTGATAAAATGGGTGTTTAAAACTTCACTTTCCTCAGGTGACTCGGAGTATAAATTGGTGAACTTGTCCATAGCCCTGACCAGCTGGTTTCAGAAAGCAGTTGGGTTTTCTCGGTGGGTCTAGGTTAGCTTGGCCAGATTAGAATAGTTCATCAGCTTTATCTGAATTTCCCTCATTCCCTCAATGAGGCATGCCGGCATATAATCCCAAGCTGCTCAATCAGCATTGCTAGCGTGGTCTAGTTGATAATTCGATCCTAGGATCCATGAGCTAATTGGAGGTTACTGACCATTATATTGTCAGCCTGAGATGGAGCCACATCAAGTATTCTGCGTCTTTCATGAGGTGAGCAAGTGCACGTCAGCCTAGTCATGAAATCGTTCCAAGTCAAGTCAAACATGGTCAGCAAGGCCTGGAAATCTTCCATATACCAACCAGGGTCTCCTGTGAAGGTCCCAAGCTTAGCTTTGCACTTTTTTAGGTTTCTCAAGCTAAAGGAAACATGAACCCAGACCACTGGACTGTTGCTTCTGACCACATCTGGTAAAAGGCACAGGGCCAGCTAGAGCTGCCCCTCCACTTCAGGGGAAACCAGGCAAGGTTCTCCTATAGATGACGGGTTAGGCTCCCGGGTGAGGAGTGGGGTCATCATGGGGCTTCTAATCTTTTATGACCAGAGTCCCTCATTACATTTAACATAACACTTGTGATTAAAGAAAACTATTTTTCCTAACACTAATAATCACTCATATAATGGTTAATCTTATATGTCAATATGGCCAGTCTATGATGCTCAGTTGTGTAGCCAAACACTAGCCTAGTACCTATTGTAGAGTTGTCATGTTATTAAGTCAACCGATCTAAGTAAAACATTATATGCCTTAATGTTGGTGAGTCTTCACCAATTAATTGAATACCTCAAAAACAACAAGAAAATCCACAAGAATGTGTTCTACCTCAATCCTATAAACATATATTTTGATAGAATTCCCTCCTTCCCTTCTTCTGTTGCTTGATTTTGGGATGGAAGCCTGCAAAATCCTGGGACCTGTCACTTTCTTGCCCGGCAGGTATGTGATCCAATTCCTTCAAGTATATCTTTCTTAAGTATTGTTTTTCTCATAAACCCTGACGTAGACTGTTTCTCAGGATCATTCTTCCTTGAGTCCTTTCCACAAACCATTTTCTTTTAAGACCCATTTATCCTTACATCCAGTCTTTTTCACTTCTCCTCCTTTATGAATTGAATGTGTGTAGAGGAAAGAAATAGGCTTAATTATAAAATATTAGAGGTTGCAAGAGGAAAAGCAAAGGAACAAAAAATAATGAGGAGTCATATTCTCAATATCATTTAGATCATAGGTTCCTAAACTTACTTGGCCTGCTGCCTCATTTTCAGAAAAAAACATTTATTCAGTACCCCCCCCCTGGCAATTTGAAAATTTGTGTTCTATAGTCCCAATTCAGGGCAAAGTACTTTTGCAGTGTCTCTGGATCATTCCAGTGGGCCCTGGGAGGCAGTATCACAATGATTTAGATTAGATCTCTTTCTGGAATGAGTATTTGTTTGTTTTCTGGAAACTTTCTGAGGAGCTATTCTATATTGAATGCTTTAAACACTGTCATGGCATCATAGTTCATATACTTAAAAAATCACATTTTGTTAAAAGATGAAAAGAATTATAAGAATGCCTAGAGGTTATTGTTTTCCAACATTTTATGACATACTACAATAGCTCTTCATGGTATATTTACTATGAAGTTGGAGTTTTCAATCAATCTGATGACAAAATCTTTTAGTGTAATGAACCCTATGAAGTCTTTGCTTTCTTCTTTTATTTTCAATTCACTTTCACAATATACAGTGAATATCTTTCTTTCCACTATTTACATATATTAAAAATTTTCCAATAGATAAGGAGAAGAGTAGACAGAACACACTAATATTGTAGTGAGAGTGATTTTGTTGCAAGACTGGTGGGAATTTTTAAAGATGAATTTCATTAATAGCATGTATTTTTTCTCTCCTGATTTCTCAGCTGATATTTTTGGATTCCTAGAGGATATATTTACATGGCTTCTTAGATTCCTTCCACACACACACCCCCGTACACATACAGTTCTCAGAACAAAGAATAATTGTGCCCCAAGGTTAAAAGAACAATGGCATTTCTCCTTATTTTTCTTTAAAAGTACACCATTGTTTCTGCAATGTGCATTTTCTGCCTTCCTGATTCACTGCCAGAATTCTTTTTGGGTAAAAGGTTTGTTGCAAGCTAATGTGTTGAAATTCCAGATTGCAAATGCATTTGGAGATTTACTTATCAGAACAGAGGCCAAATGCCAAGTCTTTCCACAATTTTCTGATAATATACATTTACTCAGTAATGCATTTTTCATTAAAGCCTCTGGAAGTAAAGTGCTAATGGAAAGTGGTTGCGTTAAAGTTCTCCAAGACCACCTTCACTTTGGAAGTTTGAGGGAAGGACTCAAAGATTCAGAAGGCTAAGATTTGCTGGTCATGTAGTAAGGACCCATAGTCGGTTCATAAGGGGAAAAGACACAGCCGACTCAGAAGAGATTCATGCACAGGCTGTTAGGCACAGGGTTTCTTAGACTCTCTCTCTCCCATGAGTCCAACAACAAAAATACAGCGTACACATATATATGATTTCTCTGCAGGGTAAACCATTAGATACTCGGTAGCCAAGTTTATAATGGGGTATGGTGATGTGGGCACATTTATCCCCAAATTCACATCCCCAAAGGAAAGTAGGTGTTATCATAAATCGCATTGCTTGCATAGTTCAGACATAGGGAAGTATTTTAGTAATTAGGGAACTGTGAGCACAGCATGAAATCTAAGTTCCCAGGTGCTAGCCAAGAGGGAATTTTGCAAGTGAGCTTTGATCAGGATAGCAGTTCAGGCCCACGATGGTAATTCCTGTCTGTACAATGACTAACCCATCTGGCCTTAGCAAACAGTAGACGCTTGAACACCAGAAATTGAAAACAAACAAATCCACCTCTGCCCCACCCCAAACAAAAGTCCTTTTTAACTGTCGGCTCTGTAACAGCTTTAGTGATAAAAATTAATTTCCTAATTACAAAAATAGACTTTCTCCTGTACTTTATCAGTGTTCTGTTATGAATGGAATGTAAACTGCAAAGCTGTGATCAAAAGCAATTGACTCCTGTCAATGGTATCATTAGCCACCCTGTCTAGGTATTTAATTTAATGAACAGGATGTTGATTTTAATCTAAGTTAAAGTGTAATCCCATTCTAAACTTGATGAAAAAAATAAATGATTATAGGACACTTTTGCTACTCTAAAATTTCTGGTATGCCTGGAGGTTTCCTTTTTAAAATTTTATTCATTTTTAATCGTTTTATTAGGGGCTCATACAATTCTTATCACAATCCATACATACATCAATTGTGTGAAGCACATTTTTACATTCATTTCCCTCATCATATTCAAAACATTTGCTCTACACTTAAGCCCCTGGCATCAGCTCCTCATTCCCCCCTCCCTCCGCACTCCCTCCTCCTTCATGAACCCTTGATAATTTAAAACTTATTATTTTGTCATAGGTTGCCCTGTCTGACGTCTCCCTTCATCCACTTTTCTGTTGTCCGTCCCTCAGGGAGGAGGTCATATGTAGATCCTTCTAATCGGGTCCCCCTTTCCAACCTACCCTCCCTCTATGTTCCCAGTATCGCTACTCACACCACTGGTCCCGAAGGGATCATCCACCCTGGATTCCCTGTGTTTCTGGTTCCTGTCTATACTAGTGCCCATCCTCTGGTCTAGCCAGACTTCCAAGGTAAAATTGGGATCATGATAGTGGAAGGGAGGAGCATTTAGGAACTAGAGAAAAGTTGTATTTTTCATCATTGCCACATTGCCCCCTGTCTGGCTCATCTCCTCCCTGAGACCCTTCTGTAAGGGGATCTCCATTGGCCTACAAATGGGCTTTGGGTCTCCACTCCACACTCCTGCCCTCATACACTATGGTAAGATTTTTTGTTCTGATGATGCCTTATACCTAGTCCCTTGGACACCGTATGATCGCACAGGCTGGTGTGCTGTTTCCACGTGGGCTATTTTGCTTCTGAGATAGATGGCTGCTTGTTTACTTTCAAGCCTTTAAGACCCCAGATGCTGTATCTTTTGATAGCCGGGCACCATCAGCTTTCTTTGCCACATTTGCTCATGCACCCATTTGTCTTCAGCAATCGTATCATGGAGGTGCACACCCAATTATATGATTTTTTTTGTTCTTTGATGCCTGATAACCGATCCCTACGGCACCTTGTGCTCACACAGGCTGGTGTGTTCTTTCATGTGGGCTTTTTTGCTTCTGGGCTAGCTGGCCATTTGTTTACCTTCAAGCCTTTAATACCCCAGATGCTATCTCTTGATATCCGGGCACCATCAGCTTTCTTCACTACATTTGCTTATGCACCTGCTTTGTCTTCAGTGGTTGCCTCGGGAAGGTGAGCATCATAGAATGCCAATTTAATAGAAGAAAGTATACTTGCATCGAGGGAGTACTTGAGTGGAGGCCCAATGTCCTTCTGCTACCTTAATACTAAACCTATAAATATATGCACATAGATCTATTTCACCATCCTCATATATAAATATATTTGTATATATACATGTCTTTAGACCTCTATAAATGCCCTTTGCCTCCCAGCTCTTTCCTCTATTTCCCTTGACTTTCCTCCTGTCCCACTATCATGCTCAGTCTCCACCAGGGTTTCAGCAATTCCTCTTTGTTACATTACCCTTGATCATGCCCTACCAGGCTTCCCACACCCTCCTCACCACCAATTTGGATCACTTGCTGTCCCCTTGACCCTGGGTTTGTTAACACCACTTCCTTTCCCCCCACCTCCTCCTCTCCCATTTTCCCCCAGAACTGTCGGTTCCGTTGTTTTCGCCTACAAATTGTTCATCCAGCCTATCTTATTTTGACAGACCTGTGAAGATAATAACATGCACAAAAACCAGACAGAACAAAACCAAGCAACAATATACAACAAAACAACAACAACAAACTAATGACAAAACAAGGGGAAAAAAAGCTTGCAGTTAGTTCAAGGATTGTTCGTTGGCCTTTAGGAGTATTTTCCAGTCAAGTCTGTTGGGGTACCATGCCCTCGCCACAAAGTCTACCTTCAGCATTCCCTGGGGACCTCACAGCTCCATTTCCTTGCTGCTCTTTTACACCCCTATAGTGTTTTGCCTCGGTGTGACGGGATTACATCGGGTGCAATTCCCACACTGTATCTCCGGTGCTGTCCCCAGCAGGGCCATGGGTCAGTGGGGGGGGCGTCATGACTCATATTGGTGCTGGCCATGTGGCCGTCTCTGTGGACTAGCTGCTCTAATTGGGGTCATCATTCTCAGGGCCTGGTGGGCCAGGATGTGCTCCACTCTCTCCTACTCCCCCTTCATCTGCTCCCGTGTGCTCTGATCAGATATGTCTTTTTCCCGGAGCTGCAGAGTCAATGTCGTCCTTTGAAACAAATTCTTCTCGGGGGAGGGGCAGGTGTCCACTTAGTTGTTGGGATTGTGGCTGTCCCCCAGACCTCTCCACTGGTTCCCTACTCCACGCTGGCTCCTGAACCTTCAATGTGATTGATCTCAACATGTTAGTGAAAAACACTTCGACATAGTGCAGTTTAACACAATTATATTTATTGTCAATTCTCCCTTTACATTAATAATTCAACGGTTTGTCTTTAAACACAACTGGTTTTCATTCTTTTAACCTACAAAATCCCACAACTAAACACTTACATACTTACACGTGCTTTCAACTCATTGCCATCGCGTTGATTTCAATTCACAGCCACCTGATCTAGGGTTTCTGAGGCTGTAAATAGTTACAAGAGCACTTAGCCTCACCTTTCTCTTGCAGAGAAGATGATGGTTTTGAATTGATGGCCTTTTCTAACCCAAAGCACAACCAGGGCTCTTTAGATGCACATACACGTATTATATTAGACACATTTTTTACTGGGTAGATGATAAATGACTCCTTACAGCATGTGATATGTATTATTTTTTTCACTGGGATACACTTTGGGCTTAAGAAAACCTGTTTTATTTTCTTTATTTGGGAAATCCATATGGATAAATTCAGTTGGATAATCAAAAATATCCCATTTCACATTGTAGGGCATGGTCAAAAACTGAACATAGAGCAGTATTTAGAGCAACTAGTTCTGATATCAGTGGGATTTGAGTATTCTCCACCACTTCTTAACTGCAATTTTAAATGTTTTAACCTCTCAATCTCCAAATGTGTAAAATGGGGGTAAAGGTATAATGTATCTCTCCAAGAATTGTAAGTATAAAATAAGTACTTAAAGTATATAATACCTGTTTTATAAATGAGTGGTCTTATTGCTTTATCATTCTTTTTGAATTGATAATGGACACTTCAGAGCTGGCTCTATAGGCAAACATTATGTTTTGTAGCTGGTATGACTGATGTGTTTGTGTGCATTAGACTTTCTATGTTTGTGATCTATGATTGTTGTGAAAAGACTGGGGCTCTTCTGCATTTTGTGTGTATGGCAGCACCCAGGCTGAAGAAGCAGCCTCCCACTAGGGTACTGGGGCAAAAGAAGTCTGAGAAATGTCAACATGAATACTCCATTATAAGCTGTTCATCAGAAATACATTAAGAATAACATCTTAAAATAATGAAGAAATTAATATCATTTAACTAAGTTTATTATCAAACTTACAATACTTTTAAATTTTTATTATTTTATTTTATTTTTTGTACTTACAATACTTTTTGCATGAAAAACCAAGTTTCATTAACAAAATCAAAATATTAGCAAATGATAATAGTGTGGAGGGGGGGAAATTTTAAGGTATGTCAACATTGTCCAAAAAGCCCAGAATGCACCTCTCATGTCCTCCTCTTCTTTCCTTACCTCAGCTCCATGTCAAACTGTCCACAAAGGCTCAAAAGTTTACAGTACGACAACCAGGTAGGTGGCATTGCTAGAAAGGAAATGCAAAATGTGTGCGGTGGCATATATCAGCAAGAGAAGAAAGGTGAAGTTAATACTATCTAAGGCCTTCAGTAAATCACAATCCCACCCTTGTACTTCTTTTCCCTCCCTTCTCTCCAGTCTTATAAGTATTTACATACTTACATACATACTTACCCAGGGTGGTGATGGAGAGAATTGCTTTTAGATGTGTATTACTTCAAATAAATACTAAATTGTGATCGTCAAGATCTCCTTCACTCTATCCATTCCAGAAATGATCTGACTCCTTTTTAAACTCAAGGTAGGTCAGAAAACTTGGTTTGCCATGGAATTAGGCACTCCCTGCATATAAATACCTAGGAAGGAGCGTACCAAAGTTTATGAAATATGTTCATAATATTTCATTTTTTGTTTAATAGGCAAAAAACTTACAAAGCAGATCACAGTTTTGCATTCAACAATCCATTCTCATTCTGATTCAACTCATCCACAGCAATCCACTCAATATAGCATCCCTTGTTCCACTTCCTCTCTGTTTATTTTTTCCGTTCTTCCTTCTTGTCTACCTTTCTGAGTTTTGTAATTGGGTAAATGATGCTCTTCTGAACTAAATGGCTCATTGTTCTAACACAGAGGTGAGTTCAGTTCGTGAAGGTTGATGGCCACTGTCTTAGAAGTATCTTTTATGATTTTGAGTTTTGTCCTACATTTGTCTCCTAAGACATTCTAATACGATCCTGTTCAGAGAGATTGCCAGTGGTAGTCAGGTAGTGTCTGGTTCTTCTGGCCGCAGGGTGGTGCAGACTGACATTTTTGTGCTGCATTAGTCCATTGGGTGCATTGTCGTCATGTGTCCTTTGATTTTCATCACTCGTCTTTCCTCCACATGATGAGAGACAAATAGGAGCACCTTAGTTGGCTACTCACAAGCTTTGAAGACCCCAGTTGTAACTCACCAAATTAGGATGTAGAACATTTTCTTTGTGAACTATTTTATTCCAATTGACCTTGGCTTCACCTGAGATTATTGTGCTGAGTCTCCCAGGCCCAGCAACTCATTCCCTCATGCTGTTTGGCTACGTCTAAGAGGTTTTTACAGCTTTATCCCTATGCACCCCACCACATTTATGGATATATATTTGTAGCAAAAGTAAATACTTATATACAAATATCTTCTATCAAACACACACATATCTTCTATTCTTAAAAGCCCACTTGTATATATCTTAATAATTCACCTAGACGCTTAATTTTATAAGCATCAATCTTACATTGCTGCATACAACTAACTAACTTTGATTCAAAATTAGGTCAGAACTATGTTCTGGTAGGCATAATTCCACATTTCTGAAGGAAATGTCAGAGTTTTTTTTTTTACAAAAATAGTAATAACTAAAGTAATGCATGCTGCATATATAGGTCACTGTCACTCAAGTAAAGTCTGGATAACAAAAATCAGGCCATTAAATATATACATCCTAAATAAATAAATAAAAGTGAAAGATGCTCTAAATTGAGCGATTTATTTCACCAAGCTTATTCCTATTGAAGAAAACAAGAAATTATGACAAGAAGGTGCTAATTTGTGAGTTTTAGTAAAATATTTTTCAATCTAACTGAATGCATGCTGATAACACTTCTTCCAAAGTGAATACACATTTAGTTGTTAAGGATAGAGTTTCATTGTACATCAATTTTCCATAGAGAGTTTAGCGTGTTACTCTTTAGATTCAAGGCTTTTGAATATACCAACTCATCACATATGAACTCTTAGTCATTAGCTAGCATTTTGTCTGCATGGCATTAGTAAAAATATGCTATCTTAGCTATTTTATGCATTAATGGGGCATGGTATGTGACTGCAATCTTTGACTCCCGCCAAAGTCCTCTGGGAAGCTGGGTCACAAGGCCTTGCACCCTCTGTTCTCTCCTGCTGACAGGGGGGTCCAGGTGCTGGGAAGAGCGGCCTCCTTTGTGCTCAAGGCCTCACATCAGATGTGCAGGCAGCAAAGAGCCAGTGGGGCATATCTTCTGGGGTGTCAGCTCCTTTGCTGCCTGAGGACCTGAAGCTCAAAATTGCTGTGGGGTGGGAAAGGCAGAAAGAGACCTCCAAGAGTGTGTTTGGAGGAAATACTGTGTGAATTTATTGACATCCCACATGAGAGGAACTGAGCCGGAAACTTCGGTTTGGTGGGGCTAGGCACACTGCCTGACTTCCAGCATCCTCTCAGGAAGCCTGAGCCAAGGTGCCTTGCCAGGCCAGGAAGGCTCAATAAATTCCAGACTTGCAGGGGTGGGAGTAGAATTCCTGGAGGCAGTTCCGAGAGGAAAGCTCTGACCCAGCACAGGAGGAAGGTGAAGTAGTTAAACTGTGGGCCCTGCAGTCAAGCAGTTGGACTTTATCCAACTTTGTCTCTTTCAAGCTTCCTTCTTGGCAGATGAAGAATCCAGCTCCAACAAATAGACAGTGTAAGGGGACAAAGAGTTTCTATTTTTACATAATGCCACTTTTTGCATTATGACCTGGTCATAATGCAAACTATGTTGAAGCTAACTATGAGGAGTGGTTATTATCCATGCCTCATAGCTACTTCCATAAAACAAAACAAAACCCATGGCCAATGGATTGATTTTGACTCATAGTACGATATTGGACAGGGTAGAATCGTCACTGTGAGTTTCCCAGACTGTGACACTATATGGGAGTAGAAAGCCTTATTTTTCTCCTACAGAGAGACTGGTGGTTTCAAACTACTGACCTTACAGTTAGCAGCCAAATATGTAACCCTCTATGCCACCAGGACTCCTTTGGTAGATGGTTACAGATGAGAAAATTAGGTCAGCGTCTGCATATAGCTAATGTCAAACTGCATCCCAGAAAGAATGAAGCAATTTGTGATTAGCAAGATATATAAAAATGGTGATCCCACTATGCTGTACATTAAATTCCTCAATTCAGGGAGCTTTCTTTATCAAATGTTGAGTTCTTGGGAAGACTGTGATGGTTAATGTTATATGCCAACTTGACTAGGGCATGATTTTCAGTGGCTTGACAGACATTCATGTGACAAGCCTCCATTTTATGATCTGATATGAACAAGCATGTTGAACGTGAAGTTTCCTTGTGGGAATAACCTACATCCAATATAGATGGATGTTTTTTAGCAAGTCTTGTGTTTTCTTTCCATCCTGCATTTGTCTCTTCATCTCTGATCCTGGTTCTTGGGGTGTAAGCCAGCAACCTGTCATCTAACTAGAGATTTTGGGTTCATCAGTCTTGCAACCACGTGAGTCAGAAATTCTCTAGCCTGCTGCCTGACCCATGGCTTTGACACTTGCCAGCCTCCAAAATTGCATAAGCCATTTCCTTGAAATAAGTCTTTATATATACTGCACTGGGTTTGTTCCTCTAGAGAATCTAGTCTAAGAAATACTCTTTTCTGTTATAGGAGTATTGTAAATCTGAGTATAATGACTAGGATGGTCTGCAAATATACCAGGTTTCTCTTGTCTTTCACAACAAACACCAGGTAGCATTGTCTTTCTCCTCTCAGAAGTATAATGAACTGAATTATACATATATGACTGACTTTGGTCCAAGGATCATGAGCAAAAGTTGCTCATAATTTGCACAGTCTCTCTTTCCCGGAGCTATGTTTATAGGACAGCAAGTTTCCAGATGCTGGGTGCTCCAACTGCCTAAGCCAGTCAGAGAAGGCAGCTGTGGGGTAAGGTCCCAATTTCTCCATGGCATATGATCATGTGAGCAAGAAATAAACCCTCATTGTTTTCTGCCAGTACAATGCTGGTGTTTTTTTTTGTTACTGCACAAGATGTTCCTATTGTGTTGGTATGGTTTTAAATATGGTTTTGCTAGTTTCCACTGCTGCATTTTTAAAAGCTAAAGGGCATATTTCCAGATTGCTAAAGGGGACTCAAATATAACAATTGTGAAGATGGCTTGGGACCAGGCAGTGATTCCTTCTGTTGGGCATGGTGTTGCCGAGTCTGAACCAACTTAATAGCCTCTAACACTCACTTTCCTGCCATTTCATAGGACAGTGGAAGAAGACAGGAAGCACTGTACTTACAGAGGGGTATGGTATATTGAGAAGTCTCAATGTTTATTTAACCTCTAACTAATATCCTCTACTTTCTCCCCTCGTTATAGTAAGGAATAAAAAGAAGTAGAAGGCCCAAGAAAGGGGGTGGAGACACCACAGTGAAATAAAAATTTATATTTCTATTGTGCTTGCATTATAATTCAGTTCTAAATCCTTAGCATATATGAATTAAATTAATCCCTAAGCTACCTCATGAGTTATTGTTAAGTGCTGGTGAGTCAGTTCTGACTCATAGTGAATGACAATATGGTGCTAAGCCATGTCACAATTGTTATGCATGAGCCTATTGTTATGCATGAGCCTACTGTGTCAATCCACTTCCTTAAGGCTCATCCTCTCTTTTAGTGCCCTTTCACCTTACCATGTTAGTGCCCTCTCCTGATACCATGTCCAAAGTATGTGATCCAAAGTCTTGACATCCTTGCTTCTAAAGAGCCTTCTAAGGAGCACTCTGATTGCATTTCCCCCAAGAGAGAATTGTTGTTCCTTTGGCAGTCCATGGCACTTTCAGCATTCTTTACCAGTACCATAAATCAAATGCAGCAGTTCCTCTTGGGCCTGCTGGAGCAAGACCTGTGTCTGGTTCCTCATTCTTCTGTTGTTGGCATCTGCCAATCCCAGGAGCCATCAGAAAGCTTACCTATTTTTACAACTGTGTAAGCCATTTCTTGATATAAATATCTTTCTACATGTCACACATACAAGTGTTGCTGGTCTTGCTTCTCTGGAAACCCCAACCTAACACATTAAGTGTGTTCCATAAGTTTACAGAGCTCAGAAGTAGCAGAGCTGAGGTGCAGACAGTGTTCAGAGAACACATTTCAAAAGTTGCTACTTGGGTATACCAAGCTTTGAATGTAAAAATATTCTTAGAGTTTCCAGATAAGCCAAAGTAACAATAAAATAAGTAACAGGATAAAATAAAACAAACAAACAAAAAAACATGTTGTTTCAGGGAAAAGGAATTCAAACACCATTTAATAAGGAAGAACAAAAGGAACAAAGCCTTAATTCTGCTAAACATGGTACATTCCTCTCTTTTCATGCTAGGCAGATGTATAAGCTCAATCTTGTCCTTGACCCTATCAACTCCCTTTTCCTTTGGCAGTCACAATAAATTTGTTCTCTCTCTAATGGGTTGGGCAGCTTGCCAGACTCACATTTATGTTCAGCCAAAGGGAGAGGCTCATAGTGTGAAGAGACAGGGCTCACTGTAGCTTTTAAGACCTTTGATTTTATTCAGCATTAGTCATTTAGCAGCCAAGTTGATAATACTGTTTTCTATGCCTTGTAACATGAATGGACCATTGTCATATCTGAAAAGTCCCAGTTGAATGAGTAAGGAATATACTTGTACTCAGGAAATTTCAGTACAATGCTGACTTAATACTTTGATCAGTGGCTTTAATTAGTAAGAGAAAAACGATGAAGCATATCAGGATATTTTGGGCCTATTTCTCAATATATAAACATCTTTGCTCAGTTCACTGAGTAAACCCTAGATTGTCCGTTCTTTGAACACATCTACAAGGCAGAAGTCAGCACATAGATCTCTTTGGAAAAATTCACTCACACAATATTATGCATTAGAAGCAATTAAGAATCTGTTTGATATTTTTGCATTATACATTTCCCTCCTCAAGGCCAGGTAAAGCATCTTTTTGAGTTTATTGGGAAACGTGGTGGCCTAACAGTGAGATTGCCCATCAGAGATTAAATTTGTTTTCCCCTTCTCTTTATTATTATGAGAGTAGCCTCCTTTAGGAAAAGAAAACACTTTAAAATCACATTTGGAATTTTTTTTAGACTGCATTAGAATCCCCAGGGGAAACATTACAAAGTGCTAGGTAGCACAGCTGCATATCCTCAGGGTTTCTGATTCAATAGGCTATGGGTACTCCTGCCATGGACATACATTTTTATGAGAACAGATAGATTGATCTCTCTCCTATGGAGCAACTAGTAGGTGTGAACCTCCTGGGGTGAGACCTTAAATTTATATTTCTAACAAGTTCCAGGTGATGCTTGTGCTATTAACAAGGCAACATTTGGCAAATCATTGCCTTTCACCAATCCTGGTTTGAGGCAGGAGTTCTGCTACAGTTTCAGTATCAGCACCCGTATTGACCTGTCATAAATCATATCCAGTGAGTATTGGTTTTGTGAAATCCTTCCACCACCATTTTCCATGTTGTGGCAGTTACATAATCTTGTGTCAATTTGAGGATTCAGAGTGAAGGGGTGGAGTCATGCCTGTCACTCAGCTTGATGACCTCATTTGGAGGTGCTAAGGAGATAAATAGCTCGCTGGAGGCAGGACACATGCTCACTCTCTGTGAGACATCCCTGTGGAGCAGAGAGAGAGGCTGATGGAGCCAGACCTCTGGAGCCGGAGAAGTCACATAGATACCCCTGCCATCACTGAGATGTTTA
This sequence comes from Tenrec ecaudatus, assembly GCF_050624435.1. NCBI lineage: Eukaryota > Metazoa > Chordata > Mammalia > Afrosoricida > Tenrecidae > Tenrec > Tenrec ecaudatus. The sequence goes on along the minus strand of NC_134548.1, from coordinate 40,546,590 downwards.
CAATGCCACTGGATCCACAAGATTTCTGACCCACTGGCCTGTGATCTTCTTGCACTCAATGTTATTGCATGTGTTTCGTGAGTCTGAAAGGACTTTATAGATTAGTATCAGACATATGGGTTAATATCAGTCTTATGGACATGATCTGGCCTGGGCTGGGTTGTTTTTTCAATATTCAATTGCTCTTGTTTATAAAGCTCTTTCCTATACACATGAGTGTCCATGAATTTATTTCTCTAGCCTATCTACATGTGCACTATTTTGATAATTATGTTCTTATGCTGGGGGCTACCTGAGCTCTGTGCACATCCTCTAATTCATAAACCTTCTTTTGGAAATTAAAAAAACATGCACATTTACTTTTTCAATATGATTTTACTAGTTACTAAACACTATTAGTAGGAAGAAATGTAGGGCATGCCAGTCAGAGGTTAGAGACGCTCTTACCTCAGTATAAATTTTATTGGTTCCATTTTATTCCTCAAATTAAACGCAAGATTCTGCCCACTTCTTCCACCAGCTTTACAGGCATAATTTTGGGAGCTTCAAGTCAAGGAGGCCCTAGGAGTCAATAATAAGGAGCTCTCATGTGCCTAGTAATAAACATTTGATAATTCAATTCAAGTGTACATTTTTAAATCAGAGAGAGTGTGATAGAAAGAATTTTAAAGGTTTTCCCACTGCAAGATTCCCATTTCCTGGTTACTCAATCAAGGGTTAATGTAGGTATTGTTGTGCTGGTTAGGGATTATGTCAACTAAACACTCCTTGATAAAAGTCAGGGTTCAGTTCAATTTATCAATAAGGTTGCAGCCGGATGACACCTCCTTAGGGAGGGTGGCTTTTTGTATAGGAAAGAAACCAAGCAGAACTGAGTTTTCTTTGGCTTTTCTTTTGATGCTGGGGCTGTATTCTGCATCTTGTTCATCAATTCCTTGTTGTGTTACCTGCTGATTCCAGGATCCGGCATCAGACTAGCAACAGTAGATTCATTTACCTCTGCATCCACCAGCCTGTGAAACTCCTGCTTCATCATTTTGCTTCCTGTTCATAACTTCCATTGCTACACAAGTCAGGAGAATCCTAACTTGAACTGGACTAGACTTACCTACTTCTACACTTGGGTACGCTTTTTCTCAACTTAAAATATCTTTCTATATATAAACACATACCAAGGTCACTGGCTTTGCTTCTCTAGAGAACCCAACCTAACCTAGCTGTGAAGGGATTTTTCAGATGTTATTAAAGTTCTTAATGTAGTAGCAGATCGATGTGTATGCTAATCAAATTACCAGAGAACTGCTTTATATGAAGAGAAACACAGCACCAGAATTGGAGAAAGGCTTATTAAAGCCTGCAATATACAGATGATACAACATTACTTGGTGAAATCGAGAAGGACTTGAAACACTTGCTGATGCAGATCAAGGACTGCAGTCTTCAGTATGGATTATAACTCAAAAGAAAGAAAACAAAAACGTTCACATTGGACAAATAAACACCATGATAGGAGAAAAGATAAAAGTTTCATTTGATTGGAGCCTCAATCAATCCTCGTGGAATCAACAGTCAAGAAATCAAACAATATATTGCATTGAGTAACTCTGCTACACGAGCCCACTTTAAAATGTTGAAGAGCAAGGCTGTCACTTTGAGGAATGAAGTGGACCTGACCCAAGCCATGGTAGTTTGAATCACCTCATATGCACGTGAAAGTATGACAAGGGATAAGGAATACCTCAAAAATAATGGATACATTTGAATTCTAGTGCTGATTAACAAGAAGGAAAGTGCCATGGACTTGTTTTCAGAAAAGGCTCTCATGCATGGTAAAGTGGAATGTCGGGGGGAAAGTGGAAGACCGTCCAGGGCATGGATTGACATGGCATTCAAAACAATGGGCTCCAGCATAAGAAGTGTGCGAGTGGCAATTGACTTGGGAGCGTTGCATTCTGCTGTACGGAGGGGCAAATTGAGCTGAAATGGAATGGATGGCACCAAAAGCAACATTTTTTGTAACAATAGGCCACTCTGATACGCTGCTAGAAGTGAAATCAAAGCATTTTATTGAATGGTAGAGAGGTTCACAAATTGGAGGACACTCTAGCACCCTGACAAGGTAAAATATTATTCCAAAATACAAAAAGAGATCAAGGTTTTCATCAGGTGAAGTACACAAAGGGATATATGCTCCTAGGGACAAGTGTGGTATATGCCGAAAGCTTACAAGGGCGTCATTAAATTAGAATCCTCTTACCATTATTAGTTTTATCTTCTAACATCCTGGGGCATGATGAACAAGACATTCTTCCTGTATCATGATATGTGTACACGTTCAACAGGCAACTTTTAACAAACAATTCCCCTCACAAACTAGAATCACAGTCCTTGCTCTTTTTGGGTTACAAGAAGTTCAACTTTTATAAGACACTTAATTATATCAGAGCAGCAGAAGGCAAGCTGATGTTTGGTTGAAACTTGCCTTCAATTTAGATCTAGGGCAGACACACAAGTTCTGCCAACTGCTTTGATTTGGGGATTTCCCTATACACTAATCATTGTTTGTTTTTATAAATTATTGTATTGTGGCTCAGGCAACTCTTATCACAATCCATACATCCATACATTTGTACATTTGTTGTTATCTTCATTCTCAAAACATTGTCTTTCTACTTGAGCTCTTGTTATCAGCTCCTCATTTTCCCCTCCCTCCCCCCACATCCCCTCCCTCACGAACCCTTGATAATTTATAAATCATTATTTTCCCATGTCTTACACACCCACTTTTCTGTTGTTCGTCCCCAAGGGAGGGGGTTATATGTAGATCATTGTGAATGGTTTCCTCTTTCTCTCCTACCTTCCCCTTATCCTCCTGGTATCTCTACTCTCATTATTGGTCTTAAGGGGTTTATCTGTCCTGGATTCCCTGTGTTTCCAACTCTGATCTGTACCAGTATACATCCTCTGGTCTACCTGGATTTTAATGAGATCATGATAGTGGGGTGGGAGGAAACATTCAAGAACCAGAGGAAAGTTATATGTTTCTTCGGTGCTACACTGCACCCTGATTGGCTTGTCTCCACCCCATGACCCTTATGTAAGGGGATGTCCAATTGCCTACAGTTGGGCTTTGGATCTTCACTACACACTCCTCCTCAATCACAGTGGTATGATTTTTTTGTTCTTTTATGCCTGATACCTGATCCTATCCATCACTTATGATCACAAAGGCTGGTGTGCTTCCTCCATGACGGCTTTGTTGTTTCTCAGCTAGATGGCCACTTATTTATCTTCAAGCCTTTAAGACCCCAGATGCTATATCTTTTGATAGCTGGGCACCATCAGCTTTCTTCACCACATTTGTTTATGTACCCTCTTTGTTTTCAGAGATTGTATTGGAAAGGTGAGATTCATGCAATGCCAGTTTAATAGAACAAAGTGTTATTGCATTGAGGGAGTAATTGAGTAGTGGCTCAATGTCTATCTGCTACCGTAATACTAAACCTATAAATATTTGCACATAGATCTATTTCCCCTTTGTCATATATAAATATATTTACATATGTACATGCCTGTATTTAGACCTCTATTAATGCCTTTTGCCTCCTAGTTCCTTCCTCTAATTCCTTTTACTTTCCTCTTGTCCCAGTATCATGTTCAGCCTTCATTTGGGTTTCAGGAATTCCTCTCAGTTACATTGCCCTTGATCAAGCCCTACCAGGCCTCCTACACCCTCCTCGCCATCGAATTTAGATCACTTGCTTTTCCCTTGTCCCTGGGGTTGTTAACGCCCACTTCCTTTCCCGGCTTCCCCATCTCCCATGTCATCCGCGCGGGAACTGTCAGCCCCATTGTTTTCTCCTCCAGATTGTTTATCCCACCTGTCTTATCTAGATAGACTTGTGGAGATAATAATATGCACACACAAAAACACAAGACATAGCAAAACAAAGCAACAAAAGAAAATAAAACAACAATAACAACAAAACCAATGACAAAAAAAGAGAAAAACCTATAACTAATTCAAGGTCTGTTTGTTGACCTTTAGGAAGATTTTCCAGTGGAGTCTGATGGGGTACCATGCCCTGGCCCCAAAGTCTATTTTTGGTATTTCCTGGGTACTTTGTTGCTCTGTTCCCCTTGCTGTTCTGTTGCACACCCTTAGTGTTTCGCCTCAGTGTGGTGGGGTCAAATCAGTTGCAATTCCCTCACTGTGTCTCCAGTGTTGTCCCCTGTAGTGCTATGGGTCAGTGAGGGATGTCAAGTCTCATAGTGTGGCTGGCACTATGGTCCTCTTTGTTCTCTGGCTGCTCAGGATGTGTTCCACTCTCTCTCCGTTCCCCTTCATTTGCTCCCGTGTGCTCTGATCAGACATGTCTCTCTCCCTGAGCTGTAGCTTCAGTGTTGTCCTCTGAAGTGAATTCTTCGGGGGTGGGGGGTGTCTATGTATTTGGGTTTAGGGCTATCCCCTCAGACCTCTTACCCTAATCATTTAACCATAAAATAGTAAGATCATCCTGGATAGCTATGTGGAATCAATGTCCTGAGAGTAAAAGGCAAAGGAAGAAAACCAGAGAGATACAATAGAAGGGGAGATCAGAGATATTTGAATCGTTAGAGGTATTCAATCCACTGTTGCTAGGTTTGAAGAAAAAAAAAAAACCAATGGGTGTGAGAAGCCTCTAGAAACTGAAGGAGCCCTGGTACGGTTGTGGGTTAAACATTGGACAGCTACCTATAACATTAGCAGTTCAAACCCACCAGCCACATGATGTGTGGTAGTTACACAATCTGGTGTCAACTTTAGAATATTAAGAGTGAAGGGGTGGAATCTAGCCTGTCAATCAGGTCGCAGCTTGATGACCTTATTTGGAGGCACTAAGGAGATAAATAGCTCACTGGAGGCAGGACACTCACACACTCCTTGTGAGACATCCCTGTTGAGAAGACACATGGAGCTGTGCTAGAGCCCTAGAGCTGAAGGAGCCATATGGCGGCCCCTGCTAGTGCTGAGATGCTTCCACTGCCATTCTATCCACAAGACTTTCTACCCAATGGCTTGTGATCTTCCTGCATTCAGTGTAATTGCATGTGTTGCATGAGTCTGAAGGTGAATTTATAGATTGGTATCAGACATATGGGCTAATATCGGGTTTGCTGACTTGATCTGGATTGGGCTGCGATGTTTTCTCAATATTCAATTCCTCTTGTATATGAAGCTCTTTCTTATACACATATGAGTGTCTATGAATTTGTTTCTCTTATTCAAACCATACTAACACGCATGTCTATTCAAATTGTGTACAAATAACTAGTCATATACTATTCAAACAAAGATATGGGTAAAGCCAACTTTTTAAACACCATGTAATATCAATTGTTTAATTTAGATTTTTGCTTTTAAGGACATTATTGAAATAAATATTAACTCTGGAACTTTATCAAGAAACTCTTGGCCTTCTTTAAGCTTTGCAATTCCTTCACAGTCTTTACATAGGTGAAAACTTGCATCAGCTTCTTCTAATGGTAACTCTCTCTCATCTTCATTGTCTCATCATCACCATTATTTTTCAATTTCAGATTTCTAATTTTTTGCAGATTTATTCTGTCCAGCTATGTGGCAATGTCTTTGTCGATGTCAGTGTTAGGTATCAAAGGCACTGACCCCATTTTCTTAAACAGTACTTTAAATGTCACTCACTGTGTCCCCAGTCTACATGATATTATGTGTTCAATAACTGTTTCATTTTGTATACTTCTGCTGCTACTGGTAAATAAGAAAAAAATAGGCCTTAAAATATTTTTCTTACTGTTTTGTCCTTAAGCTTTTGGATTGATTATGAGATGAAATTGCACCAAGGATATTGGTTTTCCCCCTAAATCTCAGATGGCAACTTGCTCATTTCAATGTTGGCAACCTTGTTTTGAAGCAATGGCTGCCTGTAGTTTGTTTCAATATTTCGGATAAGGCTATTCTCCAGAGTTTGGAGCACCTATGTTGTGGATGGTGGAAAAATTAATATTCAGCAGGGGTGGTGACTCATGATAAGTAGCATTGTCACAGTATACAAGAATGCTTGGACTTTGTTGTTTCATGTTACTCTTGAGCTTATTTTAAAACTTTTCATATATTGCTTCTGTAATCCAAGTGTGTTAGTCCAATTAGACTAGAGAAAGAGATCCAGAGACACTCTGGCGGAGCCACGTGGAGATCCCTGCCCATGCTGAGATGCTTCCACTGCCACTGGAGCCACAAGAGTTTCCACTCACTGGCCTGTGATCATCCAGCATTCCGCATCATTGCGTGTTTTGCATGAGTTTGAAAAGGAATGTATAGATTGGTATCGGATATGTGAGCTAATATAGGACTTATGAACTTGATTATGACTGGGCTGTACTATTTTCTTAATGTATAATTACTCTTTATATAAAGTTCTTTCTTCTACACATATGAGTATTTATGAATTTGTTTCTCTAGTCTACCCAGACTAACACACCAAGTTTTTCAAATTGAGTTTCAATTTTGCTAAAAGCTGGTTAATTTTGCTCTTCTTGAAGTACAGTGGTTTCTTGCTCTTTCCATTTACCTAAGCTTTCTCAAATGCCCCAACCACAAACATGGTCAAGAGAAGTGTAATCTGCGAACCAACTCCAGGAGCATTTCCCCCCCCTTTGTTTATAGGGTCGGGTGAGCCCTAGTAAAAAGCGTCTTAGTGGTATAGTGGGTTATGACTTGGGCTACTAACTGCAAGGTCAGCAGTTTGAAAACCCCAGATAAGACTCTGCTCCTGTAAACAGTTACAGTTTCCAAAACCTGTAGGGTAGTTCTACTCTAAACTGTAGGGTTGCTATGAATCATATTCAACTTGATTTCAGTGAGTTTGTATTTTGTTTGTTTGTTTGTTGTTAGACATTGCCCTGTGAAATAATCTCACTAGCTTTTGTGGCATCCTTTTTGCGGGATCATATCCCTTTATGTTTTCTTTTAATCTTTTGAACTAGATTTGAACAATATTTTTTGTCAGTTTCACTTGACTCCCCATAAACTACATTGCAAGGGAGTCCATGCTTTGGTTTGTTTTGAAGATCTGAAGTCACCATTAGAGACTGTTTCTTCTACCTTTGCTTGTAGATTAGGTCTTGATGGAATGGAAACATTCTTTTTTCAGAGATTTGAGAAACGACTCAAAAACAGATTTGTTGATTTCTGTATAAGTTCCATTCTTTCCTGGTGTTTCTGTTGGTGCTGATCATGTTTTTAAAAATTATTTTATTGCTTTGCTTCATAATTGAGTATATTTGCATTTTGCTTCAGTTGTTTTTAACTTCAGCTCCCTTGAGGGTATATTATCCTTTTAAGTTATAATTTCTACAACATCAGACTTTTTTTTTCAGAGACATATTTCTCACTTTCTTGTTCAAGGCTATGAAAAAAAATGAGGTTGCCCCCCGCCCTGAAAAAAAAATCTGTTCTTAAAAAAACTAAGGAATTTATAGTATAATTTTCTTGAAAATGTGAGAATATCAAATGCAAAGAAAACTAAAAACTTCATCTGAGAAAGTTAGCACACCAGTAAAATATTTAAGAAAAAACTTATCAGAGGAATGTTTATCATATGTACTCACATTGAATGCATTAAATGAAGAATTGCTTCTCCAGATTTGGGGAGGGGTGTGTGTGCAAGATAAGAAATCTGGAAGGAAAGAATTTCAAGGAAGGGAAGGAGGGAATTTTGAAAATTGTTTTAATTTCTATTAAAATTTTAAATAGCTAAAGCAAAATCTAAACCGTCAAGATGCAGAGACATGTAAAACCTCTCAAGACAAAGGGAAAAAGTTTGCTTTGCTAAATCTTAATGAATCTAAATGAATTAATATCACACAGTATATATCCTTCCAAGTTTTGTGTATGTTCTTGGCTGGGGAAATGTTATCGGTAATAAAGAAAAATAATAAAGAAACCCAAAATGTAAGGAACTGACATGCTTAGAAAACAGCAGTAATACACAGTACACATTCACGTACAATAACAATGCAAAAGGAAGTGGAAATCTGAGCCTTGATCGCGACTCTTGTCATTCTGGAACAATTTCCCACTATTGAATCTGTGCTTCCTTGTATTCAAGTTGCAAAACTAACTATTTTATGAATGCATCAGCTTCTCTCAGATTCCAGATTTCAGAGAGTATTTATTAGACTGAAGTTCTCATTTTCATGGAAAATATTTGAACTTTCCTCTCTGACAGATTTTCACCTTTTACAAGTTCCAGATTTCTCAGTTTTGAAGTAAAGAGAAGGGAAACCACAGTCTTCAATAAGGAAAGGATGACTTTTAATACAGGAAGCCCCGACTTCTGATGTACTCAAGATATGACAAACTACACTTATGAGCATCAGTTCGTTCATCTTACTGTTAGTAATATATACTACACGTAATGCTTTGTATTTCATGATTTGTTGATGTTATAATCTACATGATCCAGAAACTTCCAAGTGTAGTTATTACTGTAACTGGCAAAATGCCAACAATGTTCAACTCTTCATCATCAGAGTACATTTTTATGATTTATGTATTTTTATGTTTGTATATATGTGTGTGTTGAATAGATCTGTATGTTTATATGTAATATTTCCACTTTGAAACACAAATAAAGGTCAGATTTATAGAGTTACTGATAATAAAAGACAACAATAATGAGAACTTTAAAAAAAAGAAATATTCAACATATCTGAACCAACTTACAATGTATTCATCGAAATAGAACCTCGTCATCAGTCAGAGACTACCTGTAAAACCTCAAAGTTTTTGTTTAGGAGAGTAAAAGCACTAAAGTTTCTTTTTGTTAGGTGCATTTTTAACTGAACATGTGTTTCTTTGGCTACTGCCTGCTTGAACCCCAGTGCGCTAAGTTGAATTTGTGTGTTGGGCGTTATTGTGCATTTTTGTTCTGGTCAACATTCTGGTTTCCATGCCCTCTTGCCAAAGAGTGGCCTCCCTGTGCTCTTTATTGACAAATGGAGCCCTGCTTTGGAATTTCAGAGGATGAGAGCTCACAACAGTCCAAGGTCTGGTGTTACAGATGCCAACTGCCCTTTTCCACCACCATTTCCTACTCTTGTCTGCTTCACACCAACTCTGCCTTCCTGTCCTCCCAGTAGGAATCATTTATCCAAACTGCACTGGAAAAGGTCCTACCCCCAAGGGCGCAGTCTTTTATTTGACAGATAACCACTATGCTCTGCTCTCTTACGTGACCGTAAGTATAAAAAGCAAGTGGATATGAGATATACAACACTTGGGCGAGTGAAGGAGGTGATAGGAACACTAATTCTAGGATGACAGGCATTATCTGGATTGTTCTAGGCAAACTGGTATAGGTGGGCACCCCAGCTATAGTTCAAGTGTTACCCTGAGTGCTCGGATTAGCACAGCAAACAGCACAGACAAGGCAAAAATCATTACCCTCTAAGCACTTGCATGCTAAGAGAGAAGATAAACAGTAAGCACATAATCTAGAATATTAGATAGTGCTGGGAGAAAGAATTCTGAAGTATCATAGATAATGCAGAGAGGTAATGGGGAATGTGTTTGGGGAGTAGAAATTAAAACAGGGTGATCAAGGTAAAGCGCAGTGAGAAGGTGGTTCTTTGCAGACATTTGTGGAAGATGGAGAGCACCATCTGGAAATCTGAGGGGTGGGGGGAAGTCCTGGGCAGAAGGAGAGACAATGCGAGATTTGAGGAAAGAATATGTCGGATGTATACTAGGATCCGCAAAGAGGCCAGTGTGGTCAGAGTAGAATGAGGGAGGTTGAGAGAAGTGAGAAGGAGGTCTATAACGTAAGATCCAGGGGAGCTTTGTAGGACCTTGTGAAGACTGACTTAACTCTGAACAGTGGAGGGAGACAATCTGATTGCAGATTGACTAGGATATCGCTGGTGCTATGTTGAGAGTAGACCGGGAGGGTCTAGGAGGGAAGTAGTGATACCAGGGTGTTATTTACTTGGATGAACTAAGAAACACACTTAAGGTACAGGCCCTCGCTCCTGTGGCTCCTTCCCTCTGCTCTACAAACCAGTTTGCATGGTTGTAAATAGATTGCTAGCGCTAGCTGACAATTGCCAAAGGTCAAGCTGAAACATGAGAAGCTGCTAATGTGTGCCTTCATTATAAAGAGCAAAGTCCGTTACCACTGAGCCACCAACCGTTTGTACCAACATCTGATCCTCATATGGTACCCTTGCTCTTTAAATTATATTCCACAGTCTAGCTATAGAAAACACGCAAGATACCCCCCAGCATGCATGCTAAGCAGAGCAGAAAGCATTTTGTTTGAATCGTTTTGTTTCAGTTAAAGGGGAAACATAACATCTCATTCAGCCTCCTACACAGTGACAGAAGTTGCCTGAAGCAACTCCTTGAAGATATTCATTGTAACTCTGCTGAGGACAAGGAAGATTTTTTTCCTGAAGCATCCAGATCTGAGACATAAGCAAATGAGCATCTGCCGGGATTTTGCTGCCATCCTCCCCTACACAGCAATGGAATGCAGCCTTTGATGCTACTGTTTCATGCAGATGCAGAAGAGCGATCCTCACTTTTGAGTCAGGAAAACAAAACAAAATAAATGAAACCAGACAGGAAAGAAGTTAATAAACAACCATTTCAAATGTCTGGCTTATGTCCAGTGCTTGTGGCATTGAATAGTCTCTCCTGCTCATTTTCGTCATTGTTTTAACTAATGCCCAAGATAGTATATTCTGGTTTCCTGAGCTGATAACTATGCTTCCATGTAATTGGAGTTGAAAGGCAGCTTCTAACTCTTGTCATGTACTCATTCAACTATGAACATCCTCCTGCTATTTTTTCCATAGCAAGAATCTGAAGCCACTGACTAAAGATGGGCCCAGAGCATCATGTTGAGCTTAGCTTTCTTTAAAGCATAGTGTGAGCATTTGATATATGTATATATCAATATATATCAACTTTAGGAGGCCATATATGGGGATGGAGAGGGATAGAGAACAGTGAACAGCCATTGTTCAGTGGAATGATTTTGACTTTCCATGTGGGTGACCTTGATATTAATGGAGCTTCTGAACTAAGACAGATTAATATTAAAGGTCTGGCAATGTACTATTGAAATCAGCCAGTGAAAACCCTGTAAATCACAAAATTCCAATCTGGGGTTGCCATGAGTTGTGTTGGGAGCTGACTCAGGATAAGCTAGCAAACACACACATACATCTTTATTATCAGACAGAGTATTGTAGAGATGATTATAGTAGGTACAGTTAGATTAAAATGCAATATTTTCCTTGATCCCCCTTTTATCAGTTTAAAAAAGTACAGGGAAAATACACAGGGATTATAGTGGTGGGTCCCTTCTGAACACAGACCAGGGATGTAAATAGCCGTGCTATCTTTCAGAGTTCATTGGAAGGTGGTTTATGGCAGATATAGTTAGGTTAACATCTTGTCATTTGATTTCTTTTTTGACCCATTTTATAGTCGTTCTAGTTTTTTTTAAAACAATTTATTAGGGGCTCATACAACTGTTATCACAGTCCATAAATATACATGCATCAATTGTATAAAGCACATCTGTACAGTCTTTGCCCTAATCATTTTCTTTTTTTTCTCCTCTTTTCCTTTTTTTACATTTTTTTAGGGACTCATACAACTCTTATCACAATCCATATATATACATACATCAATTGTATAAAGCACACCCTTACATTCCCTGCCCCAATCATTCTCAAAGCATTTGCTCTCCACTTAAGCCCTTTGCATCAGGTCCTCTTTTTTTTCCCCTCCCTCCCCGCTCCCCCCTCCCTCATGTGCCCTTGGTAATTTATACATTGTTATTTTGTCATATCTTTACCTATACGGAGTCTCCCTTCCCCCCCTTCTCTGCCGTCCGTCTCCCAGGGAGGAGGTCACATGTGGATAGTCGTTCTAGTTTTTAATATTTTCTTCTTTCTTTTTAACTGAGGTTTTTCTCTGTTTTATTATTGTTATTATCTTCTGTGTTCCTTACTTTTATGTTTTTGGTATATGAAATCCAGGATGGGTGAAGTGATAGCGACACTAATAGATTAATGATTTCTTGGGGCTATAGCAGGGAAGTTGGGAAGAAATAGAGAACTAATGTAAAAAAATACAAGACAAAGGAATATATTTTTAAATTGATTGTGGTAATGACTGTACAACTCTTCTTGATATAATTGAACAATTGAATTGTGTGGTATGTGGATTATGTCCCAGTTAAACTCTGTACTTACATAATAAAAGTTCATGGGAAAAATGTAACTATCTTTTCATTCCATTTTCCATAAACTTTTTTGAAGCGTGCTCCCCACCTGCCCTGCATCTTACGTGTACTTTGTTGCTCTGTCTAGCAGCGTCTAAGTCATAAGTGCAATGAAAATGCTTAAATTGATAAAGCCATATGCTCCTGGATTGTAAAGTAGCAAGGATTCCCTATAGCTTTGAGTAAGAAAGCTCACTAAGCAGAGTTAGATATTCATCTAGTCGTGTGAGAACTTGCAGTATTGTGGAACTCCTTCCTGTTTGAGTCAGCTAATTCGAAGTTGGGTCGTTTTAACTACTGTTCGTGTTGATTCTGCGTGCGTCTCCCATCACTAGTCAAAATTTTGCCACATGGAGCAAAGAGAAAATAGCCATGACCCATTGCAAAAATTTCAAAACCTCATTTCAAAGATGTTAGACCTGTTCTTTGTCAGTGTCAGTTTAGTGACATGCACTGCTCACTGAAAGCCGCTCATTATACATATTTGTATTAAAATCGGGGCCTAGAAACACATATTTGTCGAAATGGTACTTGATCATTTCATAACACAAAAGGAGTGCTTCCTCCATTGAACTGGATATGACACTTCCATTAACTCACAGTTAAGATTCCATTAGTTTTTCCAATAGCTTGGTTAACACTGTTAATTCATGTTGAGCAGCAACCCCATCCCCAGGACTCTTTCACATTAATTGCTGTCACGCTGGGCCTCCTCCAGTCAGTACAAGTGATCGATCTTTTGAACTTGCACACAAGCCTCTCCTTTTCTCTTAATAAGCTTCCCTTTGTTGGCTTCACCTCATCATTCCAGCCCATCAAGTTTGATAATATTTCTGATTTTGTTATCTGAGGTCTCAGCCAACTCTCCTGTGTGGAAAAGAGTTAGCAAAGCAAGTCTGGGATTACTGCCCATAGAAAAATGTGCTAGTGGGGAGTGGGGAGGGAGGGGGAAAATGAGGAGCTGATGCCAGGAGCTTAAGTGGAGAGCAAATGTTTTGAGAATGATGAGGGCAACGAATGTACAAATGTGCTTTACACAATTGGTGCATGTATGGATTGCGCTAAGAGTTGTATGAGCCCCCACTAAAATAAGTAAAAAAAAGGAAAAATGTGTTCTTGTCCGGGAGCGTGGATTTCAGAAGTATTCCCACTTTTCATTCACTGATAAGGATAGCTTGCTGTGTCTAAACTGTGAAAATAATGTGATTTAGGCTAGGTAGCTGGTTTCCTCTGTGCATCCGGGATCGTGGTCTGTTTTAGGCATGCAAGATCATGCTTGGTTAATGCAGAGGGCAGAGAAACAGAGGAAGACCATCAACAAGATGGATCGACACAGTGGCTGCACCAATGGACTCAAACTTCAGACCAATTGTGCAGAGTCTGGTGCGGTATTTGGTTCTGTTATTCAGAGGGTCGCTAGGAGTCACAACTGACTTGATGGCACCTAAAAGCAACAACAGGCACAGGATCCCTATGGGTCTAGAAATGGAAAAAGCAACAACCCTCTAAGCAGAGTCTCAAAAGGCTTCCTTGGGCAGAAACACTGTAAACATTTCCTGTCTGCATTGCTCGGGCCGGATCACATTATCTGTGATCTTTCAAGTCAAGCAAAAAAACATAGGAAGTCTCTGCCTGCATTCCAACAGACTCTGCTTGTGTCCTTTTCCCTGATGACCTGATTAAAAATGCAGACTCTCAGGTTTTATCCACAACTTCTGAATCTGAGACTTTGGCGGTGAGGACTAGTACTTACAAGAATTTGCTATGGTAAATTGGGTGATTTACATTAATTAATCAATTTTGTATTCAACAGTTGAAACTTTTAACTAATATGCCTCACCCTAGGAGTTTATCTTTCACCCTCTCTTTGATTTCACTTCTCCCTCTTATGGACTACTGTCTTCAATTTCACCCAAGTCTAGCATTTTTAATAGGCCCTGGGTTGGGCTAATATTTAATTGTGTGGCTAATAATCAACATATTCTATAACAGCTGTATGAGTCCTTAATAAAATGATTTTCAATAATAAAAAAAAACAAGTTCCAATCCATCCCGAAACACCTTGGAAGAAAGGATTGGGAATCAATGTTGATATCGTTTATTGTCCCAACCTGGCCAGTAAACACATGTGGGGTTAATTGAAGGGCAGACGGATAAATGGCTGGGTGAGCCTCGCCTTTCAAGTTCCCGGGTTCTTGCTTTCGATGGTCGGACCAGTGTGCAGCTGCCTTAGCCTGTTCCCTGCTTTAGCTGGCAAGTCTCACTTCCTGCAAGACATCCCTGAGGATAAGCCACATGGACCTACCCCGATATAGCCCTGGGTGCTGGAACACCCGTGTGGAAAACCCTGCCAGTGCTGAGATATTTACACCTTCATTGACTCAGCTTTCCTCCTGCAGTCGGCATCATTGCGTGTGTTTTGTGAGATGGAGGAGGACTTTGTGGATTGGTGTTGGACATATGGGTTCATGGGTTAATGTTGGACTTGTGGGCTTGGGCAGCACTGGGTTAGGATGTTTTTTTTTTTTTTTTTTGCCCTAATCATTTTTTTCTCTTTTCTTCTTTTACATTTTATTAGGGACTCCAACAACTCTTACCACAATCCATACATATACATACATCAATTGTATAAAGCACATCCATACATTCCCTGCCCCAATCATTCTCAAGGCATTTGCTCTCCACTTAAGCCCCTTGCATCAGGTCCTCTTTTTTTTCCCCCCCTCCCTCCCCTTTCCCCCCTCCCTCATATGCCCTTGGTAATTTATACCTCGTTATTTTGTCATATCTTGCCCTATTCGGGGTCTCCCTTCCCCCCTTCTCTGCTGTCCCTCTCCCAGGGAAGAGGTCACATGTGGCTCCTTGTAATCAGTTCCCCCTTTCCAACCCACTCACCCTCCACTCTCCCAGCATCGTCCCTCACGCCCTTGGTCCTGAAGGTATCATCCACCCTGGATTCCCTGTACCTCCAACCCTCATATGTACCAGTGTACAGCCTCTTGATGCGCTCTTAACTTTTATATAAAACTCTCTCTTATACATGAGATTCTGTGGATTTGTTTCTCTAACGTACCGAAGCGAACACAAAAGTATAACCTCTACAGGACTAATAGTTAATGATGTGTACATGATTCAGTTGTCTTATTTCGTTTCCCTTTCCCACTTTTATTTACTTATATATTTATTGAGCGTGGTTAAAAAAACCCTTTTTATTATGAAGTGGGTGAAGGTTCACAGAGCACATCATCAGTTTTACAATTCACAAACTTTTGCTTCACCTCATCCATTGAAATGTGTTTCCTATTGACATCCCTCCTTCTTTCCTAACCCTCTGAACTTTGTCCTCGGATAAATGCTGCCCCTTTGAGCTTAAATGATTGTTTATGCTAAGATATGTGTACCACACCATCGTGACTGTTCTCCTGTACATTGTTTGGCTGAAAATTGAACCATACAATAAGTTCAGTTTCAGATCTCAGAGTCTTAGGAGTTCCAACAGGCTCTATCTGACCAGTAAGCCTGGCTTCTTTTTCATGAGTTTTGTTCCCCATTGTTCTTTCACATCATCCATGATGTTCTAATGCGATTCTTTTCAGAGCCTTGGCAGACCAGAAGGGTGACTAAAGCCATAGTTGGGGGTTTCACCAATATCTCTCCTCATAAGCCTAATTTATTTTATGATTTTGACTTTGTTCATGTTTCTCTCCCGCTCTACCCAAGACCTTCTGATGTGATCCTTTACAGAGTAATTTGCAGTGCTAGCTGGGCACCACCTAGTTCTTCTGGACTTGGAAATTATTAAAGGTAAGTGAGTCAAGTATTGTGGTTTAGAATTATTCAAATCTGTAGTAGTAACTAAACCACTTAAGACATGAAGAAATGCGTTGAGATATTTAAAAACATAAAACTATTTAATTTCAGGTTCTAGCTGAAGATTTTTTAAGTTCCAAAGAAATTTGTGATGACTTTGATTGACTGAAATTGTCAACAAGGCTTTTCTTGACCTTAAATTGAAGAGTGCTGATGATTACATATATTTTCCTGGGCTGTATTTGTGATAAAATAATTGCTCAGATTCACTAATAATTAAATTCTAACTCT
The DNA here is from genome assembly GCF_050624435.1 of Tenrec ecaudatus. NCBI lineage: Eukaryota > Metazoa > Chordata > Mammalia > Afrosoricida > Tenrecidae > Tenrec > Tenrec ecaudatus. The sequence continues at coordinate 40,530,175 of NC_134548.1, read as the reverse complement.
TCCTATCATGAATATAAGGCATTATAAAATATACTATTTTGATTTAAATTAATTTAAACTATTTTATATATTGGCTTTAAATTTCATTTTAAGAGACTCAAATCTGGAATACAGTTTTTCACAAAAGTTCTGTAATTACTGCTTTGTGTCAGGTGACCACTTAATCAATGGCTACCTTTTAGTATTAGAATTACAGTCATTATCCTTTCTAGAAGAGTTCAGGGTGCTTGCCTGACACCAGTATACACCCTTTGAGAGGCAGTTACTGACTTGATAACTCCCATTTTTCTTCAGATATTAGCTTAAGCTTCATTTCCTCTGGTTGGTCCCACATGCCTTTTATCCACGTGACTAGCTGTTGACTCGATCATGTGTCTCTCATGGGCTAACTGGGCTCATTCAATGGTGGTAATTCAGTGATTCCCAAGAGCAATTAAAAAGGGCAACTTACAGCACCAGCACTTTTCAACTCTCTGCTTATGTTACATGTGTAATTGTCTCAGTAACAAGAGCAAGTTACAAGGGCAAGCTCTGAGTTCATGTGGGAGAGGTATATTCAAAGGCATCGTTAGCTGGAGGAAATATCACTTATATCATTTTTAGCACATTATTTCCTACACTTTCTATATTATTTCTAATTATGAATATGTAAACCCATACTCCAAGCTGGTCATGTTAGATACCTCAAGATTATTTCCACTTCTTTCTTTCCCAGTGTAACACTGAAAATTAATCATTAACTCCTTATAAATGAGAATGGCCAGCCTTTTCCTCCATGTACTTTGGTCATGTCAGGAGGGACCAGTCCCTGGAAAAAGACATCCTGCTGATAAAGTAGAAGGTCGGTGTGAAAGAAGAAGACCTTTGATAAGAGGGATGGACACAGTGGCTGCAACAATGGGCTCAAACCTAGTAACTATTGTGAGGATGGTGCAGGACAGGGCAGTGTTCCATTCTGTTGTGCCAAGGATCACGATTTTGATGAGTTCCAACTGATGTAATAGCACCAAGCAACAACAATAGTATCTAAAAATATATTTGGTGGGAAATAGTTTCCTCACAGTATTGTAACAACAAAAGAAACCCACTACCATTGAGTTGATTCTGATTCATTGCAACCTTAGTAATTGAGCTGTCAATACAAAACTTTGACTTCAGACCTGTTGTTTTATAGTGTTTAAAAACTGAAGATATCAGACATAAGTAGTAGGCTAAAATATTAAACCTATTTTAAATCCATTATAACAAAATACCACTTAATAATTACATTAGCACATTTTATTTTTTCTTACAAAAATTAATTAAAATATTTTATTTAATTAGAAAAATTGTGTATATACTTCTTATCTAAGAATTTAATCCAAGAAGTAAATGTTTTCCCTTGTCAATCCACTTTCTTCCAGCTAATGCCTGATTTCGGTCCCTGCTGCCTCCCAAGAGGTCACTTGTATTGATGTGGAGGGCTGACAATCATAGAAAAGGACTTAAGTTTTACGTGAAGGTGCGTAGTGTTTGGTGTTTGGGCCAGTAGTTCCTAGGAGCATTCTCCATCGACAGGTGGAGCAGCCCCAGCACCATGTCTGGGGAAGTTTAAAAGCAAAGTTATGGGACTTAATGCTTTTTCTAAAGGAGCTCTGGTGGTGTCATGAGAGAAAGAGGAGGCTTTCTGTTCCTGTAAAGATTATGTCTCTGAAACCTACAGGGACAGGTCTATTCTGTCCTTAGGGTTGCTACGAGCCAGAGTTAATGTAATGGCAAAGGCTACTGCTTCTTCTTCTTTTTTTTTTGTGACACTTTTTGGAAATGCAGCCTTTTAGAAAAGGCTGAAGGGAGATCCTTTCCTGCTGAGAGAGGTGGGATGGGATGCAGGCACAAATTGGAGAGGGGAAGGATATTGTGGATCCCCATTCAGTTTAGGTTTGTAACAATTTTGGGCTTTCAGATTATGCCTCCAGAAAACAGTTTAGAGTAGCTTGTGCTTTCTGTTTATGCCTTCTCTTCACTTAGGTTTCTCTAGCTTTGGGATTTAATCAGCAGTCCACTAACCAAAGAATGGGAGGAGGAGAACCTAAACACTCCAAATCCTGGTGAAAACAGGAGGCTCAGAGACTTGCTGCCATGAAGTCAATTTAGACTCTTTGTGACCCTCCGGGGCAGAGCAGACTAGAATAGCCCTGGTGGGTTTGTGATCGTGTACATCTTTTTTAAAAAACATTTTATTAGGGGCTCATACAACTCTTATCACCATCCATACATATACATACATCAATTGTATAAAGCATATCTGTACATTCTTTGCCCTAATCATTTTCAAAGCATTTGCTCTCCACTTAAGCCCTTTGCATCAGGTCCTCTTTTTCCCCTCCCTCCCCGCTCCCCACTCCCTCATGAACCCTTGATAATTTATAGATTATTATTTTGTCATATCTTGCCCTATCCGGGGTCTCCCTTCACCCCCTTCTCTGTTGTCCATCCCCCAAGGAGGAGGTCACATGTAGATCCTTGTAATTGGTTCCTTTTCAACCCACTCACCCTCTACTCTCCCAGTATCACCCCTCACACCCCTGGTCCTGAAGGTATCATCCACCCTGGATTCCCTGTGCCTCCAGCTCCTGTATGCACCAGTGTACAACCTCTGCTTTATCCAGTCTTGCAAGGTAGAATTCGGATCATGGTAGTTGGGTGGGAGGAAGCATTTAGGATCTGGGGGAAAGCTGTATTCTTCATCGGTGCTACATCACACCCTGACTGACTCAGCTCCTCCCCTAGACCCCTCTGTGAGGGGATCTCCAGTGGCCCACAAATGGGCTTTGGGTCTCCACTCTGCACCTCTCTCTTCATTCACTATGGTAAGATTTTTTTTTGGAGGATGCCTTATACCTGATCCCTTTGGCACCTTGTGATCACACAGGCTGGTGTGCTTCTTCCATGTGGGCTTTGTTGCTTCTGAGCTAGATGGCTGCTTGTTCACCTTCAAGCCTTTAAGAGCCCAGACACTATCTCTTTTGATAGCCGGGAACCATCAGCTTTCTTCGCTACATTTGCTTATGCACCCGTTTGTCCTTGGCGGTCGTATCACGGAAGTGTGCAGCCAACGATATGATTTTTTGTTCGTTGATGCCTGATAACTGATCCCTTTGGGACCACTCGATCACACAGGCTGGTGTGTTCTTCCATGTGGGCTTTGTTGCTTCTGAGCTAGATGGCCACTTGTTTATCTTCAAGCTTTTAAGACCCCAGACACTATCTCTTTTGATAGCTGGGCACCATTAGCTTTCTTCACCACATTTACTTGTTTACCCTCTTTGGCTTCAGCAGTTGTGTCGGGAGGGTGAGCGTCATTGAATGCCAATTTAATAGAAGAAAGTATTCATGCATTGAGGGAGTGCTTGAGTAGAGGCCCAAGGCCCTTCCACCACTTTAATACTAAACCTATAGATATAGACACATAGATCTATTTCCCCCATCCTCATATATATATTTGCATGTGTTTTTCTAGACCTCTATAAATGCCCCTTGCCTCCCAGCTCTTTCCTCTATTTTCCTTGACTTTCCTCCTGCCCCACTATCATGCTCTGTCCCCACTTGGGTTACAGCTATACCTCTTCTTTACTTAACCTTACCCTGGATCATTCCCTACCAGGCCTGCCACTCCCCCCTCACCACCAATTTGGATCCAATGTTGTTCCCTTGTCCCTGGGTTTGTTAACACCACTTCCTTATCCCCCCACATCCCCCATCCCAAGTCCCCCCAGAACTGTCGGGCCTGTTGTTTTTCCTACAGATATTTCATCCAGCCTGTCTTATTTAGACAGACCTGTGGAGATACTAACATGCATAAAAACAAGACAGAGGAACACAAAGCAATATTATACAACCAGACAACAAAACATCAACAACAAACCACTGACAAAGAACTAAACAAAACACATCAAGAAAGAAAAGCTTGTAGTTAGTTCAAGGATCGTTTGTTGGCCTTTAGGAGTGTTTTCCAGTCCAGTCTTTTGGGGCACCATGCCCTGGCCCCAAAGTCCACTTTCAGCATTCCCTGGGGACCTTGCCACTCCATTCCCTTGCTGTTCCACTGCACTCCCCCAGTGCTTTGCCTCGGTGTGGTGGGATCAGGTCAGGTGCAATTCCCACACTGTGTCTCCGGTGCTGTCCCCTGTAGTGCCATTGGTCACTGAGGAGTATCATGTCTCATAGTGGGGCCAGCCATGTTGTCCTCTCTGTGGACTGGCTGCTCTAAGCAGGAACATCATCCTCAAGGCCTGGTGGGCCAAGCTGTGCTCCACTCTCTCCTCCTCCCCCTTCATCTGCTCCCGTGTGCTCTGATCAGATATGTCCCTCTCCTGGAGCTGCAGAATCAATGTCGTCCTTTGAAACAAATTCTTCTCGGGGGAGGGGCAGGAATCCACTTAATTTTTGGTGCTGGGGCCAGCCTCTCCACTGGTTCCCTAGTGTGGGCGTAGAAAACCTCCCATTTCTACCATGGAGCAGATGGTGTTTTTGAACTGCTGACCTTGTGGTTATCAGACCAATGCTAATCCACTCTGACACCTGCCCTGCTGGTTAAAAGAGGAGGTGATACAGCATTTAGCAGCACATTCACCATTCTTAAGACACAAATCCAGAATACCAATAACACAAGTGTAATAACAGGGTGAAGTTTCAAAACATTTTGTGTAACAAAAGGCTGCAGGTACCTGCTGCTGGTTTTGGATCCTTAGCTCAGCATGGATGGTTTCTGAAACCTTAGAAAATGTCTATGCAGCATCCCCTTGTGGCTGGAATGGATGCACACCTGCTTTCTGAAGTCCTTCAGGCTGAGCGGATTAGAAGCAGGTTTCCACCACTTTTTCTGGATCCAAGGCTATTTGAGAATCTATTATAGTTACAAGTGCAGTTGGTCCTTAAAGTGATGTGAATATACACAGATTCATCCCATTACATAAGAAAATTATTAAAAAGGCCTTTTGGGTTTTAGGCTCTCCAGGAAACCTGCTTGTTCTAGCTAAAGGCTCCCCTTGGTGGTTACAGACATCACCCCTCATTGTCTCCACCTCAGTGGACACATAAAACTGTCAAGGTGCTCAGAGTGAAAAGTCAATTCTATTTTTTGAACTCCAGTCCTCAGGCCATTATATTTTCCCTCTGAAGTTTCTGTTTCCTTCTTGACCTTTAGGCTTTGGTTTTGTATGAGCCTCTTATCAATGGAGTATCTGATTGAAAGATTTTAGAATAAAACTGGGAGGTCCAAGTCACACACAATCTTAAGAGCTGAGTTCTAGACTTGATCTAAAATGCCCCTGCCCTTTCTTTCCTCCCTGCCACTGATTCACAGAAGCAGATGGAAAAAAGTTCTCCAGCTTCTCAACTGCTATGGGGAAACTGTTTTCCCCTTGATAAGACTGGACTTCCGTGGTATGATTACTCAAACCAAGGCCCCAGACTGCCTCTCCCCATATGAAGAGCAAAACAAGGACTGGGGATCTCCTGGGGAAAGAAGTATCTGTCAGATCTAACTTATGCTGCAAGTAACCTAATGTTAGGGAATGGTGACCCCTTTGCCAGGCATATCCTGTCACGGCCAACTTCTCAAAAGAGGTGGGGGCATGGTGACAATACAGAGACTGAACAAGAAAAAGCGGGAAAGAGTTGGCAGCACAGCAGGTTTGTTGAGCAGTAAAGTCCGGATACACTGGTGATAGACCCCCAGCAGGTCTACATGACAGATACAAAGGGTGAAAGTAGAGGGACACCTCCCAGAGCTGGCAGGACCTTTTTATATATCTGGCAGGGGTTGTTGAGCTCATGGCTGTTTTTGTTTTTGTTTTTTTTTTTTCAGAAAAATAGTGGTTATACCTGATTGGCTGGGATTCAGCTGTGTTCTCACTTGGCAAGGTCCTGGGTTGGCAAGGTCCTGGGTTGTTAGGTTCATGACTTCTGGGCTCCACATTTCTAGTATGTTGAGACTCATAGGTCAGACTACTCAGGTGGCTTTCCCTGTTTGTCATTCCCCACTCAGAGTCATGTCTCTAATTCATTAGGGGTTTGAACATTGTTCATTCAGGCTGCTTTGAGCTGAAGGGGGATGCTTGCCCTGAGTTTTGACTACCTGCATGCTGATGGCAGTGCTGATAACCCAGTCTAGGAAGCCTGGAGTCATATTAGGCCAAGGTCTCCTGCAACTCCAAGAGAAGTTAGCAGGGACCCAGCAAGGCCTTTCTATCTTCCAAACCATTGCTCTAGACCACCCCTCAGGGTTATTTACCACTGTGTTTTTGGACAAGTTGTGGGAGTCAGCAGTTAACTTTTATGGCTCCCTCATGGTGGTTCCACCATACCTAAGGCTAGCCTGTTTAACCATCCAACTGGTGGATCCCAGTTGCTTTGAGATTCCCTTGATGGCATCTCTGTTTATAATGAACAAATCATTGTTGGTTAAAATCAAGGAGACCTGGTGGTATAGTGGTTATGTTTTGGGATGAGATTCTGCATAGTCTGTTTTTCAAAACCACCAGCAGCTCCCTGGGAGAAAGACTGGGCTTTCTACTCCTATAAAGAGTTACAGTCTTGGAAACCTAAAGGGGGTCTCTATGAGTCAGCAGCGACTCAATGGCAGCGAGTTTGATTTTGGTTGCTTATAATATGTATAGTTGAGTCAATCTATGTTTTTATTAATAGTGACCCACCCGAAGAAGGATTTGAACCTGGTTTTGAGTTCATTGGGGATTCTCCTCAGCCTGCCAGTTTTCAAAGTGGTCTCTACCGGCAACATCTTGAGTCTTATTCCCTGTACATTATCTGCACCGACCTTGGGGTCAACAACTCCCATCTCAGCTGGAATGCTCCTATTCTGGTACATGGGCTGTACAACCATCAGGGAGAACATAGGAGCAGGCTGGAAAAGGACCCAGCCTTCACTCAAGCCAGCAAGTATCAGCCTAACAAGGGCGAGGGAGCTTCCTGCCTCACTAAGAATTGGTGTGCAGAGAGCCCCTCTCCACATGCAAGGCAGGACTGTGGGGAGATACCCCTTCACAGGCTGGCCATTGATCCCAACAGTCACGTGATGCTCGGAGGGCAGGCGGCCTGCATAGGATCCTAATGCCAAACAGGTGGCTCCTGTGTCAAGAAGGAAATAAACGGTCTTCCCAGCACCTCTAAGGCAGGGGTTCTCAACCTTCCTGATGCCACGACCCTTTCATACACTTCCTCATGTGGTGCTGACCCCCCAGCCATAAAATGATTTTCGTTGCTACTTCATAAGTGTAATTTTGCTACTGTGATGAATCTGGCAACCCCTGTGAAAGGGTCGTTCGACCTCTCCCCCACCCCAAAAGGGGTGTGACCCACAGGTTGAGAACCGCTGCAAAGGAAACTCATGGCTCTTGCGTTAGGATGTCAATTTCCTGCTGGTTGGTCACAAGCGGGGCGCTGGATTCATCAGTCTCGTGACTTTCTTAGCCAGGAGAACTGTGGAGGTGCATTCTTTTGTCATGTGTCCTGGAGTCCTGAACTTAAAACAAGTGAGAGGGGTCTTCGCGCCTCTTCTGTGCCCCTAGGGTCTTTATGGGGCTGGCGGCGCTCTGAGCTCCAGTGCTCTGGCTTACCACACTAGAAGCAGGGTTTTCCAAGTCGGCCAGTGCTGGTCCCTTCTGACAACTGGGCTGATGCAGCGATGGCTGTTCCAGTTATTTTGACCTTATGGCTCTCCTTCCGCTCCTGCTCAACATCACGATTGTTAAAGACAAAGGTGGCCCCAAAGCAGTTCATTTGGATCTGACTGGGATCCCAGGGCTTTTCTCTGAAGTTTTCCCCTAATATCTTGTGGATACAGGTTGATAAAATGAACTGTGCTTCCCACAGATTACTTGAGGTCTAAGTTGGTGAACTTGATCATAGCCTGAACCAGCTGGTTTCAGAAAGCACCTTGGTGGTCTTGGCGGGTCTAGGTTAGCTTGGCCAGTTTAGAACAGCTTATCAGCTTTATGTGAATGTCCTTAATGAGGCATGCCTGCATCAGTCTAGTTCAGCAGTTCTCAACCTGTGAGTCGTGACCCCTTTGGGAGTCTAAGAACCCTTTCACAGGGGTCGCTCAATTCATAACAGTAGCAAAATGACAGTTATAAAGTAGCAACGAAAATAATTTTATGGTTGGGGTTAACCACAACATGAGGAAATGTATGAAAGGGTCGCAGCATGAGGGAGGTTGAGAACCACTGGTCTCACTGGTAATTCCATCCTGGAATGTCATCGGGAACTGCTTGGGCCCCATGAGCTCATTGGGGGTTGGTGGCCCTCATACTGTCAGACTGAGAGTCGAGCCACATCAAGTATTCTGCATCTTTCATCAGGTGAGCAAGTGTATGTCAGCGTAGTCATGAAATCTTTCCAGTCATATCAAACATGGTAAGCGAGAACTGGAAATCTTCCATATACTGACTGGGGTCTCCTGTGTGGGTGCCAAGCTTGTCTTTGCCCTTTTCTGTTCAAACACATTTTATTGGGAGATAATGCAGATATCACATATTCCATTGTTTAAATCACATCAAGCAGTATTGTATAATTTCTACCACAATCAATTTCAAAGCATTTTCTTCCTTTTTGAACTGCTTGATTTCAGCTCCCTGTTACCACCCCCTCCCCCAGCCAGTGCCTCCACCTTACACCCAACTCTTATTCTACTTATTATCTCTATAGGTTCATCAATCCTGGGTTTCATATACCAAAACTCAGAAATATATATATATACACACACACAACAATTCAAGATGGCTTCCTACAATGACAAAATATATCAGAGATAAACCCCAATATGGAAAAAAGAACCCCAGAAAAATGTTGAGAACTAGATCAGACCCAACATGTATTAGAGGGGGGAATCGAGTGACAAGGATTTAACTGTTCAAGTCAGGTTTATCATTTTGATCTCCTGTATCATACCTTCAATACTCTTTGGTAACCAGTTTATTCCCATCCCTCCATGATGGATAGAGGGAAATCACTGGTGGCTTATTTCCCGTGTAGATCTCACAAACAAATCTTGGACTTCCACTGTCATCCACAGACTTCTCAAAGAAAAAGGGCTCTTCATGTTAGCTGGGATCATGCAAAGTAATGGCGAGGTCTTCCCAGACAGACAGAGGGATGAGGGATACCGATGGGAAAGAAAAGTCAGGAGAGGGAAAAGGGCAAAGACACTTCATAGAAGACAAGTGCATACCTGTTGGTGGAAAATGAGGACCAACCTCCAAGTGGGGGGGAAATGACTAATATACTTTTAAGGACCCTAAGGAGGAAGTATGCCTGGTAATATGCACCCAATAAGCCACGTTGGCCCAAGTTTCTGGACACACCCTGAGGACCCAAGTCAAATTCCATACATCACTAGGGCATTGAATCCTGGATCTTCAAGGTGCATGACACACCCCAAAGGCTACTCCAGAGAGATCAGATGGAAAAACTCCTCTAGGGGAACTGGACTCTACCTCAAACACACCTGCAACCTGAGGACTTAAGACCGAAAATTCATGGTGTTTGAAGAAGCAGAAGACAGCTATACCAAAAGTATTGAAGTTTTGTTAGGTTGACAAGTATTGACTTACTATATCAATGCCTTATGTGCTGTATTAAGATATATATTATTCCAGCAGACCTGTGATTGACATGGTTAGTTAAGATTATTGTAAATTTTGCATGACAACCAACTCCCGTTTGTAAATAGCATCCAGTCATTTAAGGATTCATTCTGTACAATGAATAATTCAGGTAGTGCAATATGGGATTAGCCTACACTGGTCCAATGCCCTGCACTCAGCAGTGGTTTAAAAATTAGTACCAGGGGCTAATTAATGACAATATTAAATTAAGATCTTTATGCTCCCGGGAGATGATTGATAAGACTCTACCATAAATTAACAAGGAGAACTCTAAGGGAATCCACAGGCAGATAAAAAAGCATAGATTTTGGAATCCTAGCTCCAATTTAAGAACAATTAGTTCTTACTGCTCGATATGCACCCTCAGGAAGGGGAGAACACAGAAGATATAGATGCTATGGCAAAGTGTGGTGAAGAAATTAAATGGTGCCTGGCTGTCAGACAGAATAGTATCTGAGATCTCAAAGGCTTATTTGTAAATCAGCAGCCATATAAGTGAGATGTCAGCTAAGCCAACATGGAAGAAACACTGTCCAACATCCATGACCCAAGTATTATAAATGATATAATCTTTACACATTTTTATGTCTCCCATACTAAAGGGAACATGAAACTAGACCTCTTGGCCTCTAACTACATCCTGTAAAGTTCTTAGGACGGGCTAGTGCTGCCCCTCCAGTTGAGGCACCAGGCAAGGCTCCACTACAGACAACAGGTCAGGCTCTAGGGGTTGTGTGGGGCCTTTAACATTTTCTGACCTGTGTCCCTAATTAGTGTGGTGGTGGTTGAGGTGAGGGTAATTTCAGGTGTTTTCTGAGCCAATTTCATTTAAATTAATCAGAATGGCTGTTAAGGTTTGGGTGGACTTAGGTGGGATACTCAGGGAGCAACCTGAGCAAATTTCTAGATGATCTCACAAAAGCATAAAACCTGTACATATGGGACCTTGGACCACATCCCTTCTCAGAGGCAGAAACGATCTAACTGCAAAATGGTATTGTATTCTTAAAGAGCCACCTGGTGGCCAGTGCTCTCTACTCTCCAAGGAGTATTGAAGCCAAACCATATTACAGAAAAACACTATTTTTTACTTTCTCGGGGAATCCACTTCTCAGGGATAAAACCTAAAGGAATCACTCTGGGTCTTGTGGGAGATTGCTTTTGTCCATGATTGCAAGACCTTCAGGGAAAAGAAAGGAAGAAACAGAGAATGCAGCAAAAAGAAGAGCCTCACCTCCTCTGGTCACTTCTGATGTACAAACTACTGGTTCTCATACCTGTTTCTCTTTAAGGCCACTCAAACTCATTCCCTGCCTCTGAGTCAATGCTGACTCATACATAACCCTGGGTTTCTGAGATGGTAACTGTTTATGGGAGTAGCAAGGCCAATCTATCTTCCGAGGTGGTTTTGAACTGCTGCTGATCATGTGGATCTCAACCCAACACATAATCATTACACCACAAGGACTCCTAGTTCATCCCAGCTCTGGGAACATGCCCCAAAGCAGCAGATCATGTTCGTGGAAAAAGGTTAATTCCACCCAGCGTCCTGGCCTAGGATTGTTTTCCCATTTAGGGAAGTCCTCCAATTAAGGAAACTGGATCCAGGGAGACCTTCTCATCCTTATCAGATTTCCTACAGCGGACAGCAGCAGAGAAGCCACTACTGCCTATCCCCTCAGTGCCCCTTTGTGCCTGCTTTATATGCATATTTCTTGACATCACTATCTGTTGGGCTGAGATAGACCCACCTCTTTTCTACAGGGGTGCTCCGGTATAAGTCTTTCAAATCCTTTTTCCTGTGCTGAAAGCTGGATCCTGAGAAGGCAGATAGGGGAGTTCCAACCTGGTCCAGGAAGGCCACCTAGATGATTGTCTTTGGTTTAGGAGGCAGAATGAATTTTGGTAAGCGTGATACTTCTTAAGGAGGTGTCCCTGGGCCCCATAGTGGGATAGGATAGACTATCAATGACAGGCATACAATAGTTTCCAGTGGTGCCATTGTCTGAGCTGACCCGTGACAGGCACAGTCCCTCAATCCCCCAAACAAATGTGCATACAGCAGAAATCAGGATACACTATGGGCCATGCCATATGGGCCAAAAGTTCAAAACACAGGAGGCTTGGTTGTCCTTCGGCCCACAGACAGAATAGGGAGAAAGGCTGAGTGGGTCTGAGTAAAAAGGACAAGGCTTTCAGACCCTCAATAGGCAGTTCCATATTTTGAAAGGACCCAAGTGAAAGAAAACTTATTCAACCCCATTTCGAAGGACCAACGGTTCTCTAAGGTAATAACTCTGGATAGAAAAGAAAAGATGAAGCTCAGGGGTAGGCAAGGATCTGGCAGCTGCCATTAAAACAAAAGAAGTTGTCCACCTAGTTCCTCCTGGACTTTCCAAGCCAAGGAAATAGCTTGGGTGTTATGTGCTGCTTGAAACTTGCTAACTCAGAGGGAGGACTAGAGTGAGGGAGTTCACCCTTGGATGTACCTACCTAGGCGATTTCCCAAAGGACTCTTCAAGAGGTGGCCAGGCTAGGTTTGTCTCAAGGGAACCTTTGGCAGCCTGCTGGAGTCTCAGACATGGGCTCAACTGCTCTTGTTAACTGGGATACCATTATAAACCCACAGCCAGGCCTCTTCACTGACTGGGAGCTGTTGAGGGGGATCACTTTATCCCATATGAAACTGTCTCACCACCTATTCTGAAACCAGGCAGGTGTATGCCGACAATCTCCACTTTTCTAATGGAACGGAGAAGTCCAGAGGCCAAAAGGAGGGAGAGAGAGAAAAAAAGGGGGTCTCTATGTTACCTGGAGGATCCTGTTGCCAATTTAGTCTCTCCTGGACCAGATCCCGAGTTGTTAGGGTGTGGTCTCCCCTTTTCCGGGCACATCCCGGCACCACCAGCTTCTTGAAAGCAGCGTGGTGTTATTACAATTCAGGTAGGAAGAGAGAGCACAGGATGTTTATTGAGCAGTAAAGTCTGGATACACTGGGGACAGACCCCCAGGGGGTCTGCACTACACAATGGGCGAAAGTAGTGATACACCACCTAGAGCTGGCAGGGCCTTTTGATATGTCTGGTAGAGGCCCTTAACTCAGGGATGGGTTTCCCAGAAAATACTGTGGTTGTCCCTCTTTGGCTGGGACTCAAGTGGTGCTCCCTGGTTGGCTGGGATTCAACTATGTCTCCACATGGCAGGGCCCTGCCTGGTCAGGCTCGTGGCCTCCCTGTTTCTGATATGTGATAACACATCAGGCTGCTGTGCCTGTCCTTGTCAAAATGATCAGACAATTATTAGTGGACTTCAACCTGGGGCCTTTCATCCCTAAACGAATGCATCTTCCTATATATTGAAGCTTCTCACTACACTGCTTGCTTTTCAATAGATTGAAATACTTTCAATATGTTTGAGTGTGAAGGATATTTAGGAACAAATATTAAAATTCACCTTTTAAATAGACAAGCATGATAATGTTGCAGGGCCTCAATGTATGAAAAGGAACACTTCATTGCTGAGGAAATTTTGAAACTTAAATGAATGAAATCTACTTTTACTAGTAGTACGAAAGTTCACTTAAGTCAATGGTTATTAACCTCACCAAACATCTGTTTAAGCACACACACACACACACACATACACACACCTCTTTATACTAATTAAGACTTTGCTATACTTAAGCATTTCACAGCTCCCACCAGGGAGCTAACTGGTCACATAACATTGTCTCACTCTTTATTAAGGTATCAGTGGAAGACATTTTGGTTCCCACCAGGACCATTTTCTCCCTTAATATAAACCAAATTGCTCAGTGTTACTTTACTTCAGGATATGTTCTCTTCATTTGTGAATTAAAAGAATATTATTGGACTAAAATACCCCCAAAAGTGTACATACTATATGGAACAAAAACAAAAGCAGGGGCATTTAGCAAACAAGGAGCAGAATGATATGCCATCACCACATTTAACTCATCGTCAAATTAAAATGGCGTTTCCCTTCTTTCCACTTAATTACGCACGATGTCAGTGCCAAATAAATACTTACTAAACAAAAGATTGACAGAAGAAAATATGTGTTCTGAACAATTTTCATAAAACACTAAACCCAATTAAAGTCCCAACTACAAAAACATGGTATTTTTTTAAACGACAATCACAAGTAACATCTGCAAGGTGCATTTATTTAAAAAATAATGTTGATCAATTAGATTACTAATACCATCACTCCTTTGTTATAACTATTAAACCCCTTTCGAATGTGCGTGTTAGACGTCCTACAGGAACAAGCTTCTGTGAAAGACAAAATGCACTGTTTTACAGATCTAAAAAAAGCTTCAGGTACATTGGGTTTCAGCTAAGCCTCAAATTATTTTCAGGTTATCTGTCTCTTTCTTTGTGTTTTTCTTTCTCTAAAACTCATCATATATTGGTTTTCAGCATCCTCAGATCGACAAAATCGCCCAAGGCATCTTTAAGTTATACTAACTTAGTAACCACTGTAGAAAAAAAATGATTTCCCATTTCCAGGAGTCCCAACTGACATAGAAGGTTTAACCCTTGTTGGACAGCCTTTGGTCAAAGGGTTATACTTAAAGGAATCATTGTAACAAGAAATATGAGATATGCTGACTCACGTGTCCATTTCATTGACCACAGCAATGAACTCAGCTGTACCTCCCCACCTGGACTAAAATGGGTGAATGGAAAAGTGAAGGGGCTATTACATAAGCCCGTTAAATAGATGCTAAGCAGGCAAGTACTACACAATTCCACTGATTTCCCCCAAACAACAAAAAACCTTAATTTGCATCCTATTTTTAATAGGTTGAATTTCACATTTCCACCCCAACCTCAAACTTGTGGCCACACTTTGCAAAACAAGTCAAATTACTTCAAATGTGTTCCTCCTATCTGATGTAGTCTCTCTTCACACCCCTCAACAGCCAATTTCCCTGGGAGAAACCCGCTCTGTTAATGGCACAGATTTAAATGTAGCATCTTTATAAATCATGTCCTATCTCCCACAGAATAATACTACCCAGCCCCATACTTCTGCAATACTACTTAAAAGGGTTTCACATTATTTGTGGGAAAAATCTGATTGTCTTTTCATACCGTTTTGCTGCAAGCTTTTTTGAAGCCACTCCCAGGTCTAAATCTATTGTAGCATATCCCACCCACCGTCATCATGCCAATTTCAACTCTAGTGACGCTATCTACACAGGGTTTCCATAGAGATAGCCTAGAATTTCGCCCTTGGAGCAGCTGATGGACTAACAGTACAACACTTATTTAATAGGATCACCAGCTCTCCACTATAGGATATAAAACTAAACAAACTCACTGTCTTAGTACGGATGCAGAATCATAAAAGCCCAATGTGGATTTCAGAAACTGTAACTGTGTATAGGAGTAGAATGAGTTGCTGGTAGTTGGGGACTGCTGAAGATTCAGATCACAATCCAACAATTAACCACTACTTACCCCAAAAAAGAAAACGTACTGATGTCGAGTGTAGTGGTTTCATAGGGACCCCGTGTGGGTTTCGAAGACTGTCTACAGAAGGAGAAAGCCCTATTTTTCTTTGATTGAGAAGCTGATGGTTTTGAACTGCAATCCATGCACTTCGCAGCACTATGCATTATCACTACGCCACCAGGGCTCCTAACCTCTACTTACTTGATGGTATTTGTGAGTTTCTTCTATGAAGGTTCCCCTCACCTGGAATATGCTGTACTTGGGAGTAGTACAGTTATGTGTGTATCCCAAGGAAAACCCATTTGATTTATCTCTTGTGTCAAGGAGAGTGAGGGTCCCAGTTCACATTGGAAGAATTTATTAAGTCTTACTGAATGTCATTTCTCAACCTCAGTAGCCAAATCCTGCCTTAATGCAAATAATCTGAATGGAGGCATCCAAGACCAGCGGTAAATGGGATGGGCAATATTAACGAGTCCAGGAAGGCCTAGAGATATCTTGCAGATAGCACTTTAATGATTGTTATTTTCAATAAACCACCCTGGCTGCAACAACTCACATAGAACAAAATCAGCAAAGTCTGCATTCATTACTAGAGGCGAAATAACTATGATGGATCTGTTTTCAAAGTGCCTGTGATGTCCTGGGTCATTTCATTTGAGTTATATGTCCAATATTTATGAGTAAGGAGAACAAAAATGAAACTGGATGCCTCTGTAGAGGATTCCTTAAGGAATTCTGTGGCTTGGCATTCCTGCCAATGCTTTTTAAAATGAGAAATGTGAGGGGCTAAAGAATGCAGGATGAAGCTATTAAGAGTTAAGAGGAGACAAAGGGGAAAGATTCAGCTTGGGGGAGGGGGTCTAGTGAATTATCCAAAAATTGTGGGCTTTCTGAGTGAGAATCTCTGATTCAAATATTTCTTGAGGAGAAAAGACAAATGTCCCCAGGCACCTAAAGAAGAGAATTAGGACATTTAACCAGAGTGCCTTGGGTGTGGCTTTTTGAAGCAGAGAGGTGTATGAAACTACTGGCTGCATTCACGGTTCTCTGACTTAGTTTATGAATTATTGGAGCATATGAAAGCCTGAAAAGTTTCCTGAAAATATATTCCCGTGGATGAGAAGTGAGGGAGGACAATGCTGAGAACGCAATAAATGCTCAAGTGCCTGGACCTGCATGAAATGGGACCTAACTTGAATCCAGATCGTACTAGGTAACAATGGGTGGGGGTGGGGGATGGGTGGGAAATGTGCTCATGGGTGGGGTGGGGTAGCACATAATGGCTTCCTAGCCAACAGTTCCTGAGGGCGTGTGGCAGGACCACCCACCCAAGTCAGGTCCCAACACCAAAACTAGTGCAGAGATTGCAAAAAAGGCAAAACCCACTTTAGTATTTCTTAATAGCATGGCTTAATAGTCAGATAATTTTCCTTTTGTCCATCAAGATGGAAAATGCCGATTCGGATGATCAAGAAAGTGAGCCTGCAGCCCCCATAGAAGGCAGATGGGGCATGTAGTTCACTAAGAAGCTGTTGGCCGATTTGTGAATATCCTGAGTGAAGACCATTACAGGCTGATGAGGCACTATGGCCTGTTAGGCAACACAGGTCAAAGTACTGAAAAAGAGTTACTGTAAGGACTATGGGACTCTAAAGAGCACCCCCCACCCCCACCCCAGCACCACCACCACAAGACTCAGGTTACCATTAAAGTATATTTGGGGAGGGTGGTGGTGTCCTATGTCCATTGGACTTTTCCCCTACTTCCTGTATTACTGCGTCTTTATAGACATGTGGCTTCCTCACCAGCAAAGAGAAAGATTGCATAGTCTAAGTGGTTTGCAACAGGGGTGTGGGGGATGAGTTTGTTTCCCTCACTCTGAGGGGCATTAGGCAAAGTTGACAAGCATTTTGGTTGTCACTACAAGGCCTCCACAGCAGGGGAGGACTTTCAGGCTGTTGTTTCCCTCCCAATGTGAAAGGGACAGTTTTACTCTAACCAAGAGGCTACTTTAACAGTGCAGGGTGGAGCATGACTTCATGTCTGGTGCTAGGTTCAGTCTGTTCTTTTGAACTGACCTACAATTCCCTGATGGTTCAGTTCAATAAGGGGTACTCACGTACTTTCAAATTTATAAATAATTGCTTATATTTTAGCAATAGTCATAATTTCAACAAAGCCTTATGCATTATCAGGAGGTCTAGTAACTATGGTAAAGCACTCCACTGCTAAGCAAAAGCTCAGCAGTTTGAACCTACCAGCTGATCCTCCTGAAAACGATGTTGTCAGTCTGCTTCAGCAGAGATTTACAGCCTTGGAAATCCTATGGCACAGTTCTACTGTGGTCTAAAGGGTCATTATGGGTCAGAATTGGGTTTGATTTTGGGCATGTGGGATATGTATTATCAAAGGCAATTAAGAGCCTAAATAATTAATATAGATTAATGAGAATTTGACAAAAGTGAAATTTGATCTAAAACAAGTACTATATTTGGGACTTTTCAAAGTTTGTGGACAACTCCATTTCTCCATGAATGTTTGAGGCCCCTTTGTACCTTACTGAAGCTTACTTTACTGGTTACATTTCATTGTAGTGGAATTTTTAAAAGGTGTTCCATTTTCATATTCATATTCATCCCCTCCCTACAGTAGAGGCTACTGAAAATGTGAATGTAGACTCCTTCTAGCTTCCCTTTAACAAATTCTCTCAATTTCTTAAGGATTAGTTAACTTTCTTAAAAACATCAAATGGAAACTTTTGTGCCTTTACTTGTAAATCTAGACAGTGTAGTTCACAAAAAAATTAACTGTGTAATTGTAAAATCTGTGGAAAACATCTGACTCTTTATGTGCTCGTTTTGGCTTGTTTTAGCAATAAACTACCAGAGCACTTTTTAATGATTGTCCTAATTTTACTATTCCCATTCTCCCTCCCCCTATTTTTTGTTAAAAGGTGGACAAGACTCTTCAGATGAAGTATCTTATTGTGATTCCACTGTTGACTGGTTTAGGTCTTTTGAACAAACTGAAAAAGTGATAAGAAGTAGGCAGAGAGGAAACTGAGCTTGCAGAATATTGATCCAGAATAAAACTTAATGATGATGATTCCAGATTCAGATGAGTATGAAACTTTACCTGTAGTGTGAACCCAAGCAAAAGGAAAGAATATGCCTCTTCTTCAAGATAGCCATGGTGGTGGTTGGGCGGGGGGGTGGGGGGTCGGGGGGAATGTAGTGTCACAAAGATCTTATCCTGTTTCTTTACCTTGAACTTTTTAGCATGCTGCAGTCAAGGAAACCGGTTATTTCTAGAACTCAAGTTTAAGAAACAGGGACAGAGCCAATAACTAGAACTGAGTTACAAAGTACAACTTTTGTACCATGGGATGGTACAAAATTTTCAAGGAGAAAATTCTACAGGGAAAATCATCAATGCAGAATGTTGGAGATTAGAGAAATTATAGATTAGAGATTCACAGTATAGAGAAACTGTGTTAGTCTGGTTAGACTCAAGAAACAAATTTCATAGATACTCATGTATAAGAAAGAGCTTTACCTACATGTGACCTCCTCCCTGGGGGATGGACAACGGAAAAGGGGGTGAAGGGAGATGCCAGATAGGGCAAGAAATGACAAAATAATAATTTATAAATTATCAAGGGCTCATGAGAGAGGGGGGAGCAGGGAGGGAGGGGGAAAAAAGGACTTTATGCAAAAGGCTTAAGTGGAGAGCAAATGCTTTGAAAATGATGAGGGCAAAGAATGTCCAGATGTGCTTTATACAACTGATGTATGTATGGATTGTGATAAGAGTTGTATGAGTCCCTAATAAAATGTTAAAAAAAGAAATTTTGATGAATATTCAAGATTAATCAATAAATATTTAATATTTGCTAAAAATTTTAAAAAGATAGGAATTCCTATCTGTACCAGATCACACAGCAATTTCATGGTTAACATTTTCAAAATATATTATTTTTGTTGTTGAAAATATACACAAAAAAATAAACACCAATTCAACACCTAAAAAAAAATTTAAAAAAGAAAGAATTTTATATATAAGAGTAATTGAGCTTTGAGAAAAAAATTCCAGCCTAGTCCAGATCAAGTCCTTAAGCCTGATATTAGTTCATAAATTCTTCTTCAGACTCATGCAGCCATGCAATGATGCTGAATGCAGGAAGATCTAAAGCAAGTAGGTGGAAAGTCTTGTGGATCCAGTGGTGTTAGAAGCCGCTCATCCCTGGTGTGGGTCTCTATGTGGCTCCTCCAGCTCCCAGGCCCTGACTGCATCAGTGTAGCTCCATGTGGCTTGTCAGCAAGCATATCTCGCTGGGAGTAAGCGCGTATCCTGCCTCCAGGGAACTGTTTATCTTCTTCAGGCTTCCAAATGAGGTTATCATGGTGAGGCCTGATTGACAGGCTAAACTCCACCCATTCACTCCTAAGTCTCAAGCTGACAACAGATTATGTAGCTACCACAGAAATCCAAGACTCTTAGATCTTGAAGTACAAAGAGTTCACCATGGAGGAGAGAGGCAGTGTAGCTACTATAGCCCCAATAGCACATCAGAAATCTGTCAGCCTCATCACTCATGAAGAAGGAGGAGGGAGATTAAGGCAGATGTTTTCACAATCGAAACATCCAGGTTTGAGAATATATGTCAGTAGCACGAGAAGGTTCATTTGTAGAACTTCAAATGCTGGTTTAAGTGATACAGAATCTGATTAAAAGCAGAGCACATTCCCACAGACAGTGACAGTATTGGGGGAATCAAGCAACTTGATGCCCAGTGTACCTGCTTTAGGGCCTAGGTACTTGATGCACAGTCTGCCTATTTCAGGACCTAGTTACTTCATTTGGGGTGAGTCATTTTTAGAACCTGGTGACTTGGTGTACGTTGAACCTCTTTTAGGGCCTAGTGACTCAGCTTCAAGTGAAAATAGGGAACAAACAGAGAAGGAGAGCAGTGGTGATTCCAATCATATTCACCCTTTTGGTTCTGATTCAAATCCTAGCTTCTACAATAGCCCATATATTTCATTAATTCCCAGATCAAGCTCCAGTTACATTTATAGTTCAAGTTCTAGTACAAAGTCTGGCTCTAGATCTAGTAGTGAGATTTCTGACATTAGTTCAGTGCTATTTGAAAACAGTAATAAAGGAAGTGTATCATCAGAGTTATTATCAGATTTCAGTCAAGAAAGACAACCCTGGGTCCTTTGACCATTTCCTAATGTGCTTCAGTTTGTTCACCAAAATGAAGAGAACCAAGAGTAACCTACAGGACTCATTAAAGAACAGGTTGACACTTGGAAATCCAATGCTTTAATGGACATGGTACAATTAAATCCGGTAGTGCTTGCATTACAGAATACGCAGAAGGCAACAACCTACGGATACTACCTTGCTCATATGAATATCATGCTCATTGCATGTACTGCTGGCTGGCTGACAGCTCGGCCTGCCCGATTTGCTGCAGGAAAATCATAGATTCTGGTGACAGATAAGACATTTGAGATCTGAACTCTCTACAGAGTGATAGAATGATGGACAGAAAGTTATCACTTGGTCTTTGTTCATTTTCTGGGAAGAATGCTTACAAATATAAACTAACAACCGGAATGGAGTCAGTGAGTTCAGAAAAAAAATATTATTTCTCCAAATTCCAATTTCTCCCAGTTCTCGCATTTCAAAAGGAAATATTTTGTAAGAATCATTAAAGGTCAGTGCCTTGGGGTAACAAAGAAGAACATTGAAGGGGCAAGTATAGAGTTCCCTGTAGTCCAACACTACCACAGACACACTCTTCGTCTTGTGCACATTATCAAAAGCACCTAATTCCTTTTTGGGAAATTCCTAAATTATAATGAGAAAACCCTAGAAATAGCATTTGAGTTCTAAATTGTGCCAGTTTAATTCAGAGCCTGCAGTGAAAATATACCCTTAACACGATGGCTTTGAAAAATCAAACTTCAGGTCATACTTCACAAGTTGTTGTTCTTAGGTACCCATTGAGTATGTTCCAACTTGCCATATGTGAAACTTGTCCTGTGTCATCTTCACACTTGTTCTTATGTTTAGCCCACTGCTGCAATCTCCTCAAGGGGGTTCCCCTCTCTCACTGGCCTTCTACTTTGCCAAGCAAGCGGTCCTTTTCCTGGGCCCGTCTCTGCTGATCTCATGTCCAAAGGACGTGAGAAGAAACCTTGTCATCCTGCCTTCAAAGAAGCCTTCTGGCTCTGCTTCTCCCAAGACAGACTTGCTTGTTCTTTGGGAAGCCTATGGGACTTTAAATATTCTCCACCAGCATCACAATTCAAAAGTATTTGTTCGTCCTTATTTACTGTCCAAATTTCACATACATATGAAGCGACTGAAAATACCATGCCATGGTTCAGGTGCATCTTAGTCTACAAAGTGACATCCTTGTTTTTCAGCACCTTTAAGGGGTCTTGTGCAGAAGAATTACCTAATGCAATTTGATCTCTTGACTGCTGCCTCCATGAGCATTGATTGTGGATCCAGGCAAGATAAAATCCTTGGCAAGTTCAATCTTTTCTTTGTTAATCACGATGCTACCTACTTGTCCAGTTATGAGGATTTTTGTTTTCTCTATATTGAATTGTAATCCCTTGAAGGTTGTGATTCTTGATTTTTGCTGGCAAGTGCCTCAAGTTTTCCTCACATTCAGCAAGAAATGAGGGAAATAAACCTGTCATGAAATGGACTGACACAATGGCCCAAGCATGAACACTAACATAAGTGCACCGTAGTCCTCAAAGTGACATCTCTGTTCCTTATCACTGTGAAGGGGTGTTGTGTGGATTTGCTCATTTTAATATGTCACTTGTTTACCTGGCGGCTTCCTCCGTGAGTGTTGATTGTGGGTCCAAGTAAAATGAAGTCCTTGACAACTTCAATCTTTTCCCAGGTACCGTGAAGTTTATGGGTTCAGTCGTGATGATTTTGGTTTTCTCTCCATGAGTGCCATCCTTACTGAAGGCTGTAGTCTTTGATCCTCAGCAGTAAGTGACACAAAGCTGATGGGTGGACTCCTGAGTCTCTGGCATGGATCAGAGATGAATCAATCAGCCTCCTCTTGTGCCCCAAGGGAAGCTCTCAGGTGGTCCATCATCCCTGAGGAATTTCTCCGCTAAATCAGGCCACCGGTAGCTGCAGCAAGAGGGGCTGCCTGTGCCGCAGTGACCTGACCTACGGGTTTGACAGCCTGGGCCGCTACCAGCTGCTGAAGGTTCAGACTCCCCACAGCTCGAAAGTGCAGTCATAGAGGACCTGGGAGCATTCATGGGACACGACTCCAACAGGTTGCCAGCCCCACTGTCCCTAGGAGCTTGAGTTGGAGCACCCAGGTCTTCCCCAGGTCCTGGGCTGTGCTCCTCGGGGGGCTGCTCTTGTCTGTGAGCTCCCCTGAACCTCCTGGAGGGCTCGCTTCTGGCTGTTTTCCCTTCAGGGGTCTCTCCTGCTCTGAGCATTCCAGGGGGAGAGCTCCTGGCTCCTGGAATCTGTCAATGTACTTTCAGGAGTGAATGTCTGGCTTAGACATCAGCAGGGGGGAGTCCAGAACCTACAGGAGGCCTGAGTCAGGCACACTGTGGCCTCCAGGCTTTCTCGTGCCCCAAGAGACACATGGGGGATTGATGCTGCGGTCATGGCTCTTCAGGGCCATTCCCAGGATGGCCCCGGAGCCCCACCAGGGGAAACGTGT
Organism: Tenrec ecaudatus; assembly: GCF_050624435.1. Lineage (NCBI taxonomy): Eukaryota > Metazoa > Chordata > Mammalia > Afrosoricida > Tenrecidae > Tenrec > Tenrec ecaudatus. The sequence goes on along the minus strand of NC_134548.1, from coordinate 40,507,295 downwards.
CTCTGGCAGCACACAGGGGTCTGATATTCTCCTTGTGCTGGTCATACTTGTCTAGCCAGGGCCCTGCAGGAGCTTCTTGGACACCTGCCATAGGGCAAGTCTGCCATGGCATTCAGGTGGCAGGTCACCCCAAAGCCTTATAGTGGTGTGCCCTGTTTCCAACCACAAGAACCTGGTCTTGGTACTTTAGAGAAACAAATCCGCAGAAACTCATGTATAAGAGAGAGTTTTATATAAAGGTTAAGGGCACATCAAGAAAACATCCCAACACAGTGCTTCCCAAGACCACAAGTGCAACATTAGCCCATATGTCTGACACCAATCCACAAAGTTGTTCTCCATCTCACAAAACACACACACTGATGCCGACTGCAGGAGGAAAGCCGAGTCAGTGAACGCGTAAGCATCTTGACGCTGGCAGGGGTCTCCACACAGCTGCTCCAGCACCCAGGGCTGCATGGGAGTAGGGCCTTGCAGCTTCTTCTTGGGGATGTCTTGCAGGGAGTGAGCCTTGCCAGCTGAAGCAGAGAACTGGCAAAGGCAGCTGCACCCTGGTCTGACCACACAAAGCGAGAGACCTGAGAACTCGAAAGGGGAGACTCACTGAACCATTTACCTCTCAGTCCTTCAATTAAACTCACATGTGTTTATCGGCCAGGTTAGCACAATAAACTAACTCCCTCATGGGGCAAGAGGCTGGGCTCCTTCTCCCACAGCCAATGCAAAATCTCCGCTAGGAAAGACACCTCTCAGAAGGTCAGGAAACCAGACACATATGGGGCCTTCAGGTTCACCAAGCGACACACCTCAAACATCACCGTTTCTAGAGCAACAAGATTTCCTCAGGAGGACAATCAGCGCTCAGATGCGCCATAGCTTAGCCCTTGTCTTCTTCCGTCATGGCTTTTGTTCTTTGTCCTTCAATGATCCTTACTGGGATAAAGTGCTGCATTTGTACACTACAACACGAATGCAAACAGAAGCGCCAAGACCTCAGTTCTCTTTGCCCAAAACTACACACTCTAATCAACTGGAAGGAGAAGCTAGGTAGTATCAAGAGGTGAGTGCTCAAATACTAGCCCCAAACTTGATGGTCTGAAGATGGGAAGGCAGGGATCTATGTCTGAAAACCCTGTGGAGCAAGTGCCACTCTCACACATGGAGTTGGACTGAGTTGGCTTGTCAACCACTGACAGCAACAATGGTCACACACTCACCAAACCACTGCCACTGAGTTGATTGCTGCCCATAGAGCCCCTGTGGGACAGAGGAGAACTGCTCCTTCGGGAGCCCGGGGCCACTGTGGGCCAGGTGTGTCCCTCAAGAGAACGACGAGGGTGTCTACTCTGGGGAATATTTACTCTCCAAAGCCTATATCATAGGCTCACCGTGAGTCAGAATTGACTGGATGGGAGTGGTTCAGCAGGTTCCTGAGGCTGTACATTTTTTGGATGGGGGGAAAGATCAGTTTCCATGGCTGATATTATATTTTCCACAACCATTTTATTGAGAGCTAACACAGGTATATCATACCATAGTTCAATCACTTCAAGGAGTATCATAAAATTGGTACCACAATCTTTATGGGAGCAAACAGCTTCCTCTTTCTTCCACAGAAAGGCCAGGGGTTCTAGCTGCCAGACTTGCCATTAGGAGTTCAACACTTATGCCACGGCATCCCTAGTATTCCTGGTCCCATCAAGTGGAAAATAATTATCTGAATGAAACATTTCCATATAAAGCTACACAATATATAGAAGGCTTCAAAAAGATTATTTATATACATACATCCTCTTAATAATTTTTTGTGCTCTCATGCAAACAAAGGCACAAAGGCCCTAGGATTATAAAAATTGCAGTGGTAAATTTTAAATATACATACATTCTTATCTATAAAAGCAATTACAGTAATTTTGGGATAAAAGGTTATCCAAACTTATATGGATATTTGATATATTAAGAAAATTAAAAATATTTCCAATTAAAAATTAAATGTTCTTTGATAGAACATTTGAGTAGAAAATCTATTATGTATATTATGCTGCTAACTGAAAAGCTCATTTTCTCCAGTAAAATAATAACTAATGAAATATAGATTAATCACCACATATTATGATCAAGTGTGACATTGTAATAAATTGGTGGTCATATAATACAGAGATACCTCTTAGAGATCAGGCTCAATGAGACTGCCTTTCTTCCTCCAAGTCTCAGGTTCTCTGCCAATCAGAGGGTAGTCTTAACACTTGTCTATTTATCTCTCTTAGTCAGAAGGGTTTGACTTTTCCTTCTCTGACAGGTCTTCCATGTGCTCCACATTCGCATGGTTTACTATACTTCAGACTTGTCTGTGCTCTTCAGTTCTCAGACGGAAGTCACAGGACAGCTGTCAGAGTGGCCTGATGGCATCAGGGCTTGTCTAACTTCAGAGAGAGGAGAGAATATCAAGTTCAGCCCAATGCTGATTCCTATGACATGTAAGTCTCTTCAACTTATTTTTTAAAAACAATTTCTTACACCATACCTCACATAGAACTCTCTACTTGTCTGCAAAACTACAAACTTCTCTGCAAAGCTCCATACCCTGTGGGTTTCTGAGACTATCATTCTTGCAAGAGTAAAAGCCTTGTTCTCCCATGGAGCTGTGAGGGTTTGGAACTACTGACCTTGAAGTTGGCAGCGCAACGGTAACCTCTACACTATGGGGGCTCCTTACTTCTCTGCTGGGTTTGATAGTTCATTGCAGTAGCCACAGAGAACTCACAGGCCATTCAATTATGGGTTTATTAAGGAAGTAACAGGTTCCAATTCAAGATCAGGGAGCAGAGCATGTAGGTAAAGTATGGAAAGCTCCCAAGTGGAGAGGAAATCTCTCTCTTCTTCAATGAAGGATAGCTCTCTCAGCTCGTCCCAGTTTTGTAGGCCTCCTCACATGTCCCCCAGCCTTATCTCAGCCATCTGAAGACAGGCCTTCTGCCCCTCTGGGTCTCTGCCTGGCCCAAGTAAATGTTACAACGCCCTTTAGCATCTTTAATGAGTACCTGTAAGCATCTCCCTCTGCCAAGAAACTTCTTGGCCGAAGGTGCATAGTTCTCTCACTCTATGGGTTGGTATGCCCACCTTATTTGGTGAGATGAAAACACATCATGCTGCCTCATGGTTTGCTGCTTCTGTTTCTCTGCCATAGGAGTCTGCTCTGCTTCTTGCCGCTTCCCGTTAGCTCCTGCTGGTGCCAAGTCCTCTCTCATGCTCTTCAGGGTTACAGTTCTTTGTTTCCTAAGGACATAGGTCCTCAGTTCAGCCACCCGGGGTCCAAATGACCCCTGGATTTCCTATTGTCCTTCCTGGTAGTAAGGTTCTTCTGGCCTCTGGGATTGGCGCCCTGTAAGGTTATGTTGTTGTCATTAGTTGCTGTTGAGTTGGTTCCAATTCATAGCGACCCTACGCACAACAGAACAAGACACTGCCTGGTCCTGTGCCACCTCACAATTGGTGCTATGTTTGAGCCCATTGTGGCAGCTTATGTATTAATCTAGCTTGTCAAGGGCCTTCCTCTTTCCCCTGGCCATCTCCTTTACCAAGCATGATGTTCTTTCCCAGGGACGGTTCTCTCCTGATAACATGTCCAAAGCACTTGACACGAAATCTTATCATCTTTGTCTCTAAGGAGTCTGGTTGTGTTTCTTCTAAGACATTTTGTTGGTTCTTTTTTTAGGGGGCCCCAATCCTTCCTTATTCAGTGTCTAACTCTCACATGTATAGGAGCAATGGAAAATACCTTGGCTTTCGCCAGGCATCCCTTAGTCCTCAAAGTTACATCCCTGGTTTTCAACATTTTGAAGAGGCGTAGCAGATTTATCCAATGCAACACCTCCTTTGATCTCTTGACAGCTGCTTTTTATAAGCATTGGTTGTAGATTCCAGGGAAAAAATCCTTGACACCTTCAACCTTAACTCCATTTATCATGGTGCTACTTACTGGTTCATTTGTGAAAATTTCCATTTTATTTACACTGAGTTTCAATCCATATGGTTGATTACAATCCTTGATCTTCATAAGTAATAGCTTCAAGTCCTTCTCACTTTCAGAAAAAAAGGTTATGTCATCGCTATATCACAGGTTATTAATAAGCCTTTCTCAAATACGGATGCCGAATTCTTCTTCATGCAATCTGATTTCTCTGGTTATTTGCTCAGCAAATAGATTTACTGAGAAATGTGACAGGGTACAACCCTGATGCATACACACCTTTCCTGATTTTAAAACACAGGATATTCTCTTCTATTCACACAGCTGCCTCCTGGTCCATGTACAGGTTCCACATGAGCACAATGAAGTGTTCTGGGATTCCTGCTCTTCTCAAGGCTATCCATAGTTTGCTTTAATCCACAGAGTTGAATGCCTTGGCATATTTAAGAAAAAAAAAGTAATCTTATTTCTGGTATTCTCTCCTTTGAGCCATGATCCATCTGACATCAGCAATGCTATGCCTTATCCCATGTCCTCTTCTGAATCCAGCCTGAACCTCTGACAGCTCCTTTTCAATGTACTGCTGCTACTGATGTTGAATGATCTTCAGCAAAATTTTACTTGACTGTGATATCAATGATATTGTTCTGTAATGTGTGCATTCTGCTGAATCACCTTTCTTTGGAATGAGTGTAAATATGGATCTCTTCCAATTATTTGGCCAAGGAGCTGGCTTCCAAATTGTTTGGCATAAATGTATGAATACTTCCAGTGCTTTACAAAGTCATCTTCTTTGGATGCTTCCTTTATCCTTCGATATTTGGCCCATAGAATCTTGCAACTTGAAGCTTGAATTTTTTCTTGAGTTCTTCTAGCTCAAGCTATGCTGTGTTCTCACCTTTTTGGGTTTCTACTGCTGAGTCTTGGCATATTTCATTAAAATATTCGATTATTTCTGTTCATTTGCCCTTGGAGATTTTCTGTTCAGTTCTTTTACTTGATCATTTCTTCAATGTTCCTTAGTTACTACTCTGTGATTAAGAGCAAATTTCAGAGTCTCTTCTGACTTCTAATTGGAACTGTTCTTTCTATCCTGCTTTTTATTGGAGGGGCTTTTACAGCTCTTATATCATTCCATACATCATTTGTATCAAGCAGATTTGTACATATGTTGTCATCATCATTTCCAAAACAATGTCTACTTCAACCCTTGGTAAAACCTCTTCTATTTTTTCCTCCCTCTCCTCCCTCCCACCCTCATAAATCCTTGATCAAGTATATATTGGTATTGTGTTTTTTTCATATCTTACACTGTCCATTGTCTTCCTTCACCCACATTTCTGTTATTCATCTCCTGGGAGTGACTATATATCCAATCTTGTGATGGTTTCCCCTTTCTCACTCGTCCCTCTCCCTGACTATCTCCCTACCCTCATGATATTGCTTCTCCCATTAATGTTCCTGTGGAGTTTATTGTTCCTGAATTCTATGCGTCAAGAGCTCTGTACCTATGTGTGTTCTACAGTCAAGCCAAATTTGTAAGGTAGAACTAGGTCATGGAAGTAGGGAGGAGGAAGTATTCAGGAACTAGAGGAGTGATGTGTGATTCGTCGGTGCTCTACTACACCTTGGTTGAATCATCCCTTCCTTATAACACTTCTGTGGGGGTTATTCAATTATCTCCAGATGGGCTTTGTGTCTCCACTCCAACCCACATCTTTTGCATGGATATGGTTGCTTGTTTTGGATCTTTTGATACCTGTTTCCTGATCCTGTTGACACCTCTTGATCACATAGGCTGGTTTTCTTCTTCCATGTGGACTGATTTGATTCCCTGCTAGATGGCCACTTGTTTGAATTTAAGCCTTTAAGACCACAGATGCTATATATTTTGATAACTGGGGACCATCTGCTCTCTTTACCACATTTGCTTATGTACTCATTCTGTCATCAGCGATTATGCTGAGAAGGTGAGAATCAAAGAGTACCAGTTTATCTAAACAAAGTGTCCTTGTATTAAGGGAGGTCTTGAGTAGAGGCCCAAAGTCCGTCCATCTTTTATCTTAATACGAATCTTATAAATATATATACATCGGTTTTTATCCATTTCATTATAAAATAATATATTTACATATATACATGCCTATAGCTACCTTTATAGATAGCATTGGCTCCTATTTCTTTTTTATAATTGTTTTATTAGGGGCTCATACAACTCTTATCACAATCCATACAGACATCAATTGTGCAAAACACATTTGTACATTCATTGCCCTCATCATTCTCAAAACATTTGCTCTCCACGTAAGCCCTTGGCATCAGCTCCTCATTTTCCCCTATTCCCCATTTCCCCCTCCTTCATGAACACTTGATAATTTATAAATTATTATTTAGCCATATCTTTCCCTGTCTGACGTCTCCCTTAACCCACTTTTCTGTTGCCTGTCACCCAGGAAGGAGGTCATATGTAGATTCTTGTAATCGGTTCCTCTTTTCCAACCCACCCTCCCTCTACCTTCCCAGTATCGTCACGCTAGCCACTGGTCCTGAATGGATCATCCACCATGGATTCCCTGCATTCTTTTCTCTATTTCCTTTCACCTTCCTCCTATCCCACTATCATGCTCACCCTCCATTTGGCTCTCAGGATTTTCTCTCAGATTCATTGCTCTTGATCAAGCCCCACCTGCCATTATATGGCCTCCTCACCATCGATTTTAGAAACTTTGTTGTTTCCTTATCTCTGAGTTTGTTAGATCCACACTCCCCCTCCCGGCCCCCTCCTGTCCTATGGCCCTCTGGAATCGCTAGTCCCATTGTTTTCTCCTAGGGATTGTTTGGCCAGTCTATCTTATATAGGTAGACATGGGGGAAAAGAAAAAGAAAAACAAATATAAAAAACAATAAAACAAACAAAACTGAAGAAGGGGGAGGACAATAGGTAGTGCCAGATCTGTCTGTTGACCCTTATGTATGTTTATGTTCAAGTTTGATGAGGTGCCAAGCTCTGTCCCCCAAGTCAGAAATCTATTTTCAGGATTCCTTGGGGACTTAGTTACTTTGCTGCCCTTGCTGCCCAGTTGTATTTCTTTTTCTTTCTATATGATTGATGTTCTTGATGTCACCCCACAGTTTATCACATCTTTTTTCATTGCTGTTCAATGTGCCAAATCTATTTTTGAGATGTGCTCAAAATTCAAATAGGGTATACTCAAGGTCATATTTTGGCTCTCTCAGACTTGCTTTGGTTTTCTTCAACTTAGAACTGAACTTACATATGAACAAGTAATGGTCTGCTCCAAAGTCGACCCTGGCCGCATTTTAGCCACTCATACTGAGCTTCTCCACAAGCTCTTCCCACAGTTGTCCTCAATTTGATTTCCGTCTATTCCATCTGGAGAAGCCCATGTGTAAAGCTGCCTTTTGTGCTGTTGGCAAAAGGTATTTGTGATGAAGAAGTTGGTCTTGAAAAATTCTATCAGGTGATCTCCAACTTTGATTCTATCACCATGATTATAATTCCCATCTACTGTTCCTTCCTCATTTCCAACTGACATTGGGTAGACTGGGGAAATGTGATAGAAGGGATGGAGGAATAAACAAGCCCACCCTGATATTTTCTTGAACTTTAAATAACCTCCAGAAAGACATGTATTATCTCAATGGCTGTGTTTTGGGGATATTTTTTTTTGTTTATTTGTATGTTTCTTATGTTGCATTCTGTGCTGCAAAGTGTTAACCTGCTCAGTTGCTACTAAATAAAGTTGGGCATTTGAGTCCACTCAGAGGCACCTCAGAAGAAAGGCTGGGTGGTCTGCTTCCAAAAAATTAGCCGCTGGAAACCCTGTGGCATGCAGTCCTAGCTGTGATTTAGAATCAACTCCATGACAACTGGGTTCCGCCTACACTACAGCAGGTATCAGCATTGAGAAGAAGCTGTCGTCAGCAGTCCCGTGTTCTGATTTTTACCCAAGTGACAATATACAGACACATGTGCATTTGTTGATGTTGGTTTTCATGGTCTCCATAGTGATTCCATGTATGCACAGTAAAATATAGGGTTTTCAACAGCAGGGAATTTTGAAAAGCATTTTACAAGACTTCTCTTCCAAGGTACCTCTTGCTGGATCCAAAGTTCCAAGCTAGTAGTTGAATGCTTAAGTTTAACCATTTAGTGCTTAAATTTAACCATTTATTATAAACAATTCACCTTTCAGTTAGTAGTTGAGTGCTTAAGTTTAATCATTTTTACCACCTAGGGAGTTCTCATTTGTGTATACTTATGGCTGTGAAGTAAATTTCAGCTTATAGAAACCCTAAAGGCAGTAGAAGAACCGTTTCATAGGGTTTCTGAGATTGTAAACCTTTATAAGAGCAGACAGTATCATTTTTTTCCTTCAGAATGGTGGTGGGTTTGAGCTGGTGACCATGCTATAAGAAGCCCAATCTGTAAGTCATGACATCACCAAAGATCTTTTCATAGGGGCTGGTAGCTACATCTTAAATAATATAATCCCTGTCTGCACAAAGACATTGCACACCAAACATCTCTAAAACCAACAAGGCCGACATTCCTTTCTTGGAATCCATTTGCCACCAATGTCTCAGCCAGACACTGTCAGTAACAAGCCTATTGTGAATTGTTACAGAAGGACATTCCCTGGAGTGTCTGCTCAGAGGCAGCACTTTTGTATCTGCCTCCCTGGGAACCCCATAGCTAAGGGCTTTGCAATCAACAGAACAGACCTCCCCAGAACTCATTCTTGGTCCATATGCTTCCTCTTTTGGTGGGTGCTGAGACCTGCTGATGGAAGCTGATGTGTGCCAGGAAGCAGGGACCTTTAGTGGGGGCTGTACCCACAGTGAACACACTACAGAAGGAGTCCTGTTGGCAACAAAGGAGCTATCTCCGGGGGTACTTTTGGAGAATGGCAACCTTTCTCCCACCAGCAACTGTGACCAGCAAGCTTGCTGTGAATTGCTACAGAAGGATCTATACCCTCAGTCAGTACACTACTTGCCTCCCTGTGTACCCTGTAATTCAGCCTCTGAAATGAAGTGGACAAACCTCCCTGGGGACAATTATGATTAGGCTGCCCCTCCACGGCTGGTTAACACTGAGGGCTGCTGACTGAGGCAGCCAGGCATTATGAAAGAAGAGGTTTGATTGGAAGCTAGGCGCAAAGCCATTGATCTATCAGGAGTGGGAGTGGGATTCTAAGAACAGAGCAGACTTCCATGGGGAACTGACTAGAAAGCAATCCCCTCCCACTTGTTTTAAATTGCTACAGAAGACCCCTGGGTGAAGTTGGCTTCCAGAGACATCAATCTACATGCCTTCCTAGGCATTCCATAGCTGAAGCCTTTGAAACAAACAGGAGGTGCCTGCCCAGGAATAATTTAGATCTGGCTGCTCCCCCTTACATTTGATAATGAGGATTGTGGACAGAGACTGCTGTGGATTCCCTGTGTTTCCCGTTCCTATCTGTACCAGTGTATATACTCTGGTCTAGCCAGACTTGCAAGGTAGAATTGGGATCATGAAAGTGGGGGAGGTGGGAGGGAAGCATTTAGGAACCACAGGAAAGTTGTATGTTTCATCGTTGCTATACTGCATCCTGACTGGCTCATCTCCTCCCCTGGATCCTTCCATAAGGGGATGTCCAGTTGGTTACAGATGGGCTTTGGGTCCCAACCCCATACTCCCCCTCATTCACAATGATATGATTTTATGTTCTTTGATGCCGGATAACTGATCCTTTGACACCTTGTGAAGCACAGGCTGGTGTGCTTCTCCTATGTGGGATTTGTTGCTTCTGAGCTAGATGTCTGCTTGTTCTCCTTAGAGCCTTTAAGTCCCCAGATGCTGTATCTTTTGATAGCTGGACATCATCAGCTTTCTTCACCACATTTGCTTATGCACCCATTTGTCTTCAGCGATAGTATTGGGGAGGTGAGCACACAATTATATGATTTTTTGTTCTTTGATGCCTGATAGCTGATCCCTTTGGCACCTTGTGATCACACAGACTGGTGTGAAGCAGATATCTTTAATTGAGGCAGTACCCACAGCCAACCTAGAATTGGGAGGTAGGCTCTGATATGATAACAGAAAGACAGAATGCCTCAGGGAAAACTCACTGTAAAAATCCCTTCTGCAATTGACAACAGTCCTTAGAGAAAAGTTCTTGTAGTAGAATCCGGTTGTGTGTCTCATAGGTGGACACTGCTCCCCCACGTTTTAGAGTGCTACTGGCCGGATCTGAGTTCCTTTAGAAGGGTGTGAACACCTTTTTCTCCAAAATCAAAGGAAAGTCTCATGGTTCTTGTGAATACCAATTCAGATATAGGCAACCCCCACTAAGCAGAGAGGAAAGTTTCAGGCAAAAGTTGAGGGGAGCAAGCACACCAGCCAGTGCGATCAAGAGGTGCCAAAGGGGCCAGGTACAAGGCATCATGCAAAAAAAAAAAAGATATATATGTATATATATATGTTTGTGTATGTGTGTGTATATCTATATCTATCTATCTATCGAGATATATATATATATATATATATATATATATATATATATATATATATATATATATACCATATTGAATGAAGGGGGAAGAGCAGAGTGGAGAACCAAGGCTCAAGTGTCGGCCACTGGAGATGCCCTCATAGAGGGGTTTAGGAGAGGAGATGGGTCAGTCAGGGTGCGAGGTAGTACCGATGAAGAACACAGCTTTCCCCCAGATCCTGGATGCTTCCTCCCCCCAACTACCATGATCCGAATTCTACCTTGCAGGACTGGATAGGGCAGAGGTTGTACACTGGTGCATATGGGGGCTGGAGGTACAGGGAGTCCAGGGTGGATGATAACTTCGGGACCAAGGATGTGAGGGGCGATGCTGGGAGAGTGGAGGGTGAGTGGGTTGGAAAGGGGGAACTGATTATAAGGATCCACATGTGACCTCATCCCTGGGAGATGGACGGCAGAGAAGGGGGGGAAGGGAGACTCTGGATAGGTAAAGATATGACAAAATAACAATGTATAAATTACCAAGGGCACATGAGGGAGAGGGGAGCGGGGAAGGAGGGGAGAAAAAAGAGGACCTGGTGCAAAGGGCTTAAGTGGAGAGCAAATGCTTTGAGAATGATTGGGGCAGGGAATGTGCAGATATGCTTCATACAATTGATGTATGTATATGTATGGATTGTGATAAGAGTTGTATGAGCCCCTAATAAAATGTAAAAAAAGAAAAGTGGAGAAAAAAAGAAAATGATTAGTGCAAAGAATGTACAGATGTGTTTTATACAATTTATATATGTATATGTATGGATTGTGATAAGAGTTGTATGAGCCCCTAATAAAATGTTTAAAAAAAAAATTGAGGGGAGCAACCAGTCACAAAGTGGCTTCATCAGTGAAGTTTGCCAAGTTAAATCTTAGTGATAGAAACCTGAAGCATGCTTTTGTTTTCAGCTTCTGTCAAGTAGTTTCTGGCTCATAACAACCCTAGGATCCGCAGAACAAGACACTGCCCAGTGGTGCACCATCCACACAACCCTTGCTGTGCTTGAGCTCATGGCTGCAGCCAATGCTTATAGAAATTCAAATAGCCATGCTCCTTGACCTACCTGCCTGCAGACGACATTATGTGAGAAACTGAAGTTCCCTGGGAGAAGTTTTGGACCCTCGACTCAATGTTACTTCCTCCAAAGGATGCAATGTCACCCATCCGTCCTGGGATTTGGATCAAGTCATGCAGAAGGAGGCCTAGTTTGTGCTAGTCACAAAATCCTGTTGGACTTTCAATTTGTTTCAAAAGGATTACAAATGACAAACACAAAATTGAAATAATGAAAAGTTAACACCACGCGTTAACTCTCCCTCATTCAGTGTCATTGAGATGACTTTAATTCATAACAAACCTATAGGATGGAGTAGAACTGACCCCCACTGGATTTCCTAGGCTATATATTTGTATGGAAGCGAAAAGTCTCATTTTTCTTTTATGGATTAACTGATGGGTTCAAACTGCTGACCATCAAGATAGTACCCCAACATGTAATCAACTGCACTACCAGAGAATAGCCAATATTAGCCCAGAGAGGGGCTACTTCTAATCTATACTAATATGGACATTGATTGTTTTAATGAACCATGTTAATCGCTCCTGTATACATGAACCATCTTGAATTTATATAAACTACAGCACTTCAAGAAATGCAGGCTTACATACGACATTGACATCTGATTCCCCCCTCCCCCATTACCCATTATCCACAAAATGATACCTTGGGAGAAACTTTTTACAAATAATGTGACTAATATAATAAATGTTTTAGCATTAAAAGTCATAAAAATGACCTAACGCTTGATCTCCTTGGGACATTAGATTACTGAAAACAGTAATATGAGAATTCTATATGGAGTCATATGATAAGTTGAACTTTTACCTTAATATTCATGTGCTCCACAGGCTGCTATGTGTACTCATAGGTAGATGACATCATATTGTGCTGTCATCAGTCAAATATGTGCCTGTCTTCTTGGCTGCAAAGATGTGTTTTCCCGAGGACTGGCAGCACATGTGAATCAACGGTGTGTCACCAGTGTCTGGAGCGAAGCAGCAGCATCTGACACATAGCAAGTGCTCAATATATGTCGCTGAAGAATGAATAGCACACCTAAAGCTTGTGATGCATGCTGTATTCACAGAAATGAAATCATTTTAGTCATACTTTATATTAAAATAAAAATTTCCCTAAAATTATATGTAAGAAAGCGTTCCTTTCCACAAACACAGTTGGCATTGAGAAATGAAACAATGTAATAACATTTCTAGAATGGCAGTCACAAAATTGAGGTCCTTAACACAGGCACAGCTTTAAAAACATGCACAAACACACATTTTTAAAACAGTAATCAATAATTATTTTCAAATATTCCAGCTTTATATTAATGTATTTGTTTCACTAACCTGTGAACATCTTACCTCTGACCATTTGTTCTAATCACAGTCCTGAAGTTCCCTTGACAATTCAATTTAGCATTAGGATGTGCCTGTACTACATTGTTGGGAAGGTTGTGTCATCTAGTGGTCTATGAAAAGGAACTGCAATTTTTAAGGGAAGGACACTGTAACACAGCACCAAAAGACTTCTAAAGTCACGAGGAGGGAGGGAAAGAATCCAGATCGGCTCAAAGCTGATTCTGATGAAGTGAAGGGCAGACACAGCTCCATTCTCCAACCATTTTGCCAGTTCTAACAGCAGTCATCCTCCCGACAGCAGCTCTTTCTGTTGAGGCCAAGTATTCTTTGCAATGGCCACACAGGGCTTACAGCCCATATGCACAAATGTGTGTTTTATTAGAGATTGACAGGCTACAACTCTGGATCAGGATCCAAGAGGATACAGTTTATCAAGGAGGCCAGCTTTCCCTCAGGAGAAATCTCTGCACCTCCTCAGCCATGTCCACCCACAGGCAAAGCACACTTCATGGCTATGCCTGCAGACTGCGCCCTGCTGAGGCATGCCTTCTGTTCCTGGGCTCAACTTGAGTAAGTGCAATAGCTCATTGGCTCTAACACCAAGTGCCTCGAGACACCTCACTCCACCAATAAGCTGCTTTCCCGAAGATGTTCCAGCTCTCCCACTCCACGAGTTGGCCAGCCCACTGAAGCAGCCCAGCTTGGAGCCCACCACAGGGGTCTGACTCTAGTCCATCTGTTCTTGGGGCTCCTACTGTCTTGCTCTGGCTGTTGCCATCTTCCATCATCTTGTTCTCTCTCCAGGTTTATAACTCTCTGCTTCCAATGTCTAGAAGGGCTATAGCACAGGGACCCCAGGCCCTTAGGATGTGCTCTACTCTCAGCTCTTCTTTTGCAAAACCATTTTAGTGGGAGCTAATACTGATATCATATCATTCCACAGTTCAAAACATCAAGAAGTATATCGTACATTCAATTTCAAAATACTCTATTCCTTTTGAACACCTTGATATTGGCTCCCCTTTATCACCACTGCGTCAGCCATGGTCCTGCCCAGGAGCCCTTATTCTACTTGCTATTTCTATAGGTTAATCAGTTCTGATTTTCATATTCGAACACACAGAAAAACATAAAAAATCAAGAGAGTTATCTCCAATGACAAAATACCTCTGAGACAAAGTACAATATGAAAAATTAAAAAAATTAAAAACACAAGCAATGTTGTCAACCAAATCAGGCCCAGCATGCATCAGTGGGGTGATCAACTGACAGGGTTTTAACCATTCAAGTCAGGTTTCTTATTTTGATCTCCTATTGTTCTCTTTCCAGTGCTCTCTATTTGTAACTAGTTTCTTTCCATTCTGCTATTATGGATAGAGGGAAATCACTGGAGATTTAATTCCTGTGCAGATCTCACAAATGTGTCTTGGGTTTCCACTGCTATCCATTGCCTTTTGCAAACCAGAATCTTGCAATTTAGGCTCTGATACAATCCCCTCTTTTTGCTTCAGAATATATGAATTACAATCCTTGGGTCACCGATGTTGATGTGCTGCTTCCACGTGTCCTTACGTGATATCTCACTGAGATGGTTGCTTGGTTTCAAAAGACCTTTAACAGACTAGATGATATTTTTCTCATAGCCAGCACCATCTAATTCCTTTATGACTCTTTGCTATACCATCTATGTCTTTCTTCCATGTTCCCTTTATGAAGGCAATTTTGGAGCAGAGCCATGATGTAAGAAGTAGCTGTTCTTAACTTGGAGCTGGAATTTAGTGTGAGCCCAAACCCATTCCTGAATCTGGGTTTTTTGTATCTGCCTCTGGCTTCCTTTAGAGTCCTCCTGGTTAAGCTATGGTAGAGAGTCTGACCAATCATCTCCCTGGAGCATGAAGATCTTCCATGAATAATTTCACTGATTAGTCCCTGATATTAATTTTTTATTAAACATTTTATTAGGGGCTCATACAACTCTTATCACAATCCATACATATACATACATCAATTGTATAAAGCACATCTGCACATTCCCTGCCCCAATCATTCTCAAAGCATTTGCTCTCCACTTAAGCCCTTTGCATCAGGTCCTCTTTTTTTCCCCCTCCCTCCCTGCTCCCCCCTCCCTCATGTGCCCTTGGTAATTTATACATTGTTATTTTGTCATATCTTGCCCTATCCGGAATTTCCCTTCCCCCCCCTTCTCTGCCGTCCATCTTCCAGGGAGGAGGTCACATGTGGATCCTTGTTATCAGTTCCCCATTTCCAACCCACTCGCTCTCCACTCTCCCAGCCTCGCCCCTCACACCCCTGGTCCTGAAGGTATCATCCACTCTGGATTCCCTGTGCCTCCAGCCCTCATATGCACCAGTGTACAACTTCTGCCCTATCCGGTTCTGCAAGGTAGAATTCGGATCATGGTAGTTGAGGGGAGGAAGCATCCAGGATCTGGGGAAACATCATTGAGAGTCGGGGAAGGGGCTGGGCATTGTTGATAGAGGGATACTGGGCCAATGTAGGCTTACTCCATAGCAAAATTCATGTATTATTCACTTGTACAGAATACTTCTGTGGCTGGATGCTATTTTACACAAACAAAGGGACTTAGTTATCAGTCAAAATTTACACTAATGCTCACTGACAATGTCAGTCACGGGTTGCCAGAATAATACATATATCTTAATTACAGCACATTGGGCATTGATGTGATAAGTCAGTGTTTGTCAGCCTACCAACAGTTCCATACGCTTGGTCTTCTGCTTCTTCAAACACCATGAATGTTCAGTCTTAAGTCCTCAGGTTTCAGGTGAGTTTGAGGTAGAGTCTAGTTCCCCTAGAGGAGTTGCCCCATCTGATCACTCTTGGGCAGCCTATGGAGTGTGTTTTGCACCTTAATGATCCAGGATTCAATTCCCCAGTGCTCTACGGCACTTGGCCTGGATCTCATGTATCAACTCTTCTTAATGGTAATGTGGTCCCCAACTACCTCCTTGGGATTATCTCTTGTCTAAAGCTAATTCTCTCTCAAAGACTACAAACTGACTAATCCCCTTGATAGCACACAGATAATTTATTTATAGAGCAAGCTGTCCTTTTCAGATTGAGCTCTATCAAATCATCTTCACAGAATTATCACCCAGGTAAAGCAAGGCCATATATATTGAAAAACTCACTCTCCTGCAAAAATCTACAGAAATAATTATATCTAACCTGTATTTTAAATGGCTCATAAGAAGTGTTCAATTATTTTAATTAGTTCTTCAGACCAAAAATCTCCATTTGGAAGTACAGGAAAGTTGAATGTACAGAGTGGATGTATATTGTGGCTGACTCTTGGAGGTGGCAGTAGGCCACCAAGTGGCACTAAAGAAATTCAATCTCATTTGTCTCCTGTCTCTTCTTAAGGTCAGCCCATCAATGTATAAATTTCAGGAGAAAAGGAAAAAATTAAAATAGGCTGAGTTTGTTAATATTCCTACCAAAATGATTTCTTACTCGTGTTTAAGGGACAAGAAAAGCTGTGCTTCACAATGGGAATGGAGCTTTGGTTAGACTTTGAGATCATCACTTCTCTAGAATTCACATTTCATTTGGATTTACAGATTTTAAGGTGACTGCAGTGACTCATCAAAATAAAAATTAACAGTAACATTTATTTAAAATTAATAACAAGTACCTATATCTAATAATAAAATATTAATAACACCACATAATTTGATGTCAGTGAAATTCATAGTAAAATAATTATAAAAAATCATTCCCTGGATAGGAGTGTGAAATAGTATCATTTAAGAATCATGACCCCAGTCCTGCCTTTTAGTACTGACTACACTGGAGCATGTACTCTGGTACAGATAAGAGCTCAGGACAAATGGAATCCAGTCAGATAAACCCCTCAGGAACAAAAATGGGAGTAGAGATACTAAGAGTGCTGGGGAAAGGTGGGGGGAGGAAAGAAGGAAGGGGGAACTTATCAAAATGACTGATACATAAATTCCCCCGCCACCACCACCCCCACCTCCCACCCCAGAGCAACAAACAACAGAAACGTGTGTGAAGGGAGACAGCCCTTGGTGACAGATATGAAAATAATAATAATTTATAATTTATCAAGGGGTCACGAGGATGGGTAGGGAAGTGAGGGAAGAAAGGTCAGCTTATACCAAGGGCTCATATAGAAGCAAATGTTTTGAAAATTATGACATGTGTACAAATATGCTTGATAAAATTGATGTATGGATTGTTATAAGAGCTATAAGAGCCTCAATAAAAATGATCTTTAAAAACAATAGAAAAACCATTTATTTTTCTGACTTATGCAAAGTCTAGGAAATCAGGCTTTATCGGATGGACATGTACATTTTGGCTAGAAAAACCATCAATATGAAATAAAACATACTTGGATGTTAGGAAATGTTCGATTTAATTCTCTATTTAAATACCTGTAAATTAATGTATGACCTTGCTATTATGGTTAGGTGCTGTCATTTGGTTCTGATACGTAGAGCCCCAACAAAACACTGCCTGATTCTGCGTCATCCTCATAATTGTTGTTCCATTTAAATCCAGTGTTGTTTTCAATCCAAAGATGTCTATCCATCTTCTTGCGGATCTGACACTTTTCACTTTTTAACTAGTATGATATACTTTTCTAGGGAAGGATATCTCCTGATAACACGTTTAAAATTTGTGAGACAAAATCTTGTCATCTTTGCTTCTAAGGAGCATTCCGGTTTTACTTCTTCCAAAATAGATTTTGTGTTTTTCCAGTAGTCCACCATACTTTCAATCTGCTTCATCAACAGCATAATTCAAGTGCATTAATTCTCCTTCAGTCTTTCTTATTCATTGTCCAACTTCACATGCTTAAGAGAGATTGAAATCACTATAGCTTGGACCTGGAGGACTTTAGGGGTTCAACGTGACATCCTTGCTCTTCACCATTTTAAATAGATCTAGGGCAGGAGATTTGCCCAATGGAATGCAACATTCGATTTCTTGACAGTTGATTCCATGAGAATTAATTGTGAGTCCAAGCAAGATTAAATAGTTTACAACATCAAACTTTTTAAAATGATAACGCTGCTTATTGTTCCAATTGGGAGGATTTGGGCATTCTTTACATTGAATTACCATTCATACTGAAGAGTACAGTCCTTGATCTTCATGGCCAAATCTTTCAAAATCCTTGATTTCAGCAAGCATGTTTGTGTCACATACATATTGCAGGTTGTTAATAAGCCTTCCTCCAATCCTGGTGCTTCATTTTTCTTCATGGTGTCTAATTTCTCAGATTATTTGATCCATAAAAAAGAATGAATAAATATAATGAAATGATACAACCCTGATATACAATGACACTGATGCCCAATTTTCTTGATTTTAAACCATTCAATAGCCCTTTTATGAAAAACAAAACAAAACCCTGTTTCTTGTGCATAATATGGACAAAATTTGTGAGACCCAGTCTTGACTTCCTTGCCTCTAGTCAGCTTTGTCCAGTCCTCACATAAGCACAACGTTGAGTCCCCTATTTTAGATTTTTCTCAATATTTTCCACAGTTTGTTATAATCTACATAGTCAAAGGTCTTTGCATAATCAATAAAACACAAGTAATCATATTTATGGTATTCTCTGTTTTGAGTCAAAATTCATCTGACTTCAGAAGTAAAATACCTTAAAATCCATCTGCCCTCAGAAGTGATTTACCTTGACCACATCCTCATCTATTTCTAGCTTGAAATTCTGACAGCTCCCTGTTGATGTGTTGTTGTAGCCACTGAATTATCTCAAGTAAAAATTTGCTTCCGTAGATAGCAATGATATTGGTCAATAATTTATGCAATCCAATAGTTTACATTTATTTTAAAGGGGCAGAAATATGAATCTCTTTCTGTCAGCTGCCCAAGTAGCTGTTGTCCGAATTTCTTAGCATGGAAGAATGAGGGTTTCCAGTGCTTCATCAGCTTGTTGAAACAAGGGTCAATTCCTGGACCCTTGATTTTTGCTGAGACCTTCAGTGCAGCTTGGATTTCTCCCTTCAATACCATTGTTCTTTATCACACGGTGTCTCTTGAAATGGTTGTATATCCACTAGTTCTTTTTGGTACAGTGACTCTGTGTACTGAAGAAGTTGGTGCAGTTCTTTAATTTCTTCATCATGAACTTAGTGGTCGATATATAAATTTGACTAATAGTCATATGAAAAGGATTCATTTCTATGTGGACAGATGTTTTCTACATTTTCCATACTTAAGGTCATGGTATCTGCAAGTAGAGATAGTTTTATTTCATCCTTTCCACTTTGAATGATCTCTTCTTCTTCTTTTTTGTTTTTGTTTTTTTATTTGCCTAATTTCCCTAGCTCAAACTTTCAGTACAGTGGGGAATATAAGTGGAGAAAATGGACTTCCTTATCTTTTTTTCTGATCTCCAGTGGAAAGTTACAGTTTTGTTCACTACTGTATGTAATTTTAGTAGTTTTTCATAAATGCCCTTTATCAAATTGAGGATACTCCATGCTATTCTCAGTTTGATTGAGTCATGAAATGATGTTGGATTTTTATCATGTATCTTTCTTCATCGATTGAGATATTTTTTCTTTTATTATGTTACTATAGTGTATTATATTGATTTGTTTTCAGATATGAAATCATCCTTGTTTGCTTGGAGAAACTCCCCCTTTGTTATGATGTATAATCCTTTAAATATGCCATTGTATTGCATTTGTAAAGATTTTGTTAAAAATTTTTGCACATGTGGCTGGGGTACATCCTTGTATTTGCTTAGAAAGCATCAACAGTGACCAGATGGAACCATGATTACATAAGATAGACCAAACGGACAAAAACAAAAATAAAAGCCATTGCTATTGAATCAAGGCAAACTCATAGATACCCCACATGTTCCACAGTAGAATCGTGCATGTAATGTTCAATGGCTGCAACAATATGGAAGTAAGTAAGATGACCCTAGGTGCTCCTGGGTGGATTTGAACTGTCAATAGTTCATTGAGTAGCACAGGGCAAAACATCTGAGTCACTCTGGAACCTTTACTATCACACAGGCTCAGAAACTCAGAATGATATTGCAACTATAAGAACAGAATTTGGGACTAAAATGGTGTCTGTCTGTGTGTGTGTGTGTGTGTGTGTGTGTGTGAGTGTGTGCTCAAATGTGTACCTTTAAGTAGGTTAAGAATCTCATAAAATCACACTGCAATAAAAATTATCTTTTATACAAAGAACTGGGGAAAACCAACTTGAAAGAGAAATATTTAACTGACATCAACTCCAAGATTAATCATATATTGGAATCATCTGACTAGGGCTTTATTGCCATAATTATAAAATAATTTTAAAGTTAAAAATTTTATTGACACCATCAAAAGTGAAGAAAACACAAAAAAGAAATATTGATTGAGAAATAGATTTTTGACTAGGTATTTTTAATTAATATATGTGCCTGCACTACACATTTGTATTTTCAAGTATCTATAGTATTTTATATGTCTGGTTAGGTTAATTTCTAAGTATTTTGTTGATTTGGAGGTTATTATAAATGAAATATTTTTCTTAATTTCTTTGTATCTTTGTACGTGTAGGAAAACCAAATTTGTTGTTGTTTATAGATATATCCTACAAACTATCCTATTAGTTTCTTTAGGGTGTTTTGGGAACCTTTAGGGTATTCTGTGTATAGAATCTTGTCATCTGAAAGTAGAGAAAAATTTACTTCTTCCTTTTTTATTTAGATACTTTTAATTTCTTGTGTTATTTCTCTGGGTAGAACTTCTATTCAATGCTGAATAAGAGTAGAGTCAATGGACGTCTTCATTTCATTCCCACTCCCCAAAAGACCCTCAAACTTTTTCTGTTGACTGTAATGTTGGCTATTGGTCTTGAATGCATGACCTTAATTTGTTGAGAACATTCCCTTATCTACCTATTTTGCTGACATTTTTTATCAGAAAGGGTGTTAAATTGAATCAAATACATTTTCTGCATCACTTGATATGGTTATGGTTCTTTTGTTTTATGTGTATGGTGGATTATATTGATTAATTTTGTAAAGTTGAGACAACCTTTTATTCTTGGTGTGAATCCCACTAAGTCATGGTGTACGCTTTGTAAATATATACATTCCCGAATGTAGTTGTCTACAATTTTAAAAGAACATATTATTGTAAATTGGGTGAAGGTTTACAGACTGATCAATTTCCATCTAATAGTTCATGCATGTGTTATTTAATTTCATTGACTGCAGACCCTATAATCTAAAATCATTTGTCTATCTTACTTTCTTCTGAACTTTGTCCTTGAATATACACTGACCTTTATCATCTTGACTGATTATTTGAAACTGTATGCATTTTACTAGTATTATTGTTTCCCTTCTAGGCATGTCTCTTTTTTGGCTAAAAACTGAGCCCCAAGGTGGGGGTGCACAGGTAATTTCCAGACCTGATGTATGATTAAGGGCCATAGTCTCAGTGATTCTACCAGTCTTTATCTTACCAGTAAGCCTTTGTTTTTCAATGATTTTGAGTTTGTTCCACATTTTTCTCACATTTCAACCTAGGCCTTGTAATCTGATCCCTTTCAGAGAAATTGGTAGTGTCAGCCAGGACCCATGTATGCAACTGATGTTCACTAGGTCCATTAGTCCATTGTTTCCATTTTCCTTAGATTCCCATCACCAGTATTTCTTTTTTTTCCCCAGTAAATTATTTGGAATTTTAATCAAAGCAACAGGCTAAGTTAAACAAGTCTGTCAGGGGAAGCCAGCCCCTAACACATCATTACGGGTCCGGTAGGTGCAATTGTACAGGGATAATAAGTAAAGATCACAGTAAAGTTATTGAGAGCATGAGAGATAGAAGTATTGAAATAAATGGGAGTCAGACACGTTTCATGGTAGCATGCTCACCTCAGCCCCGCCTGATGGTCCACGTGGAGGGAGAGAGAGAGCCACCAGTATTTCTTATGGACAGCAGGAGACCAGTAGTTGCACTTCAGATGACCACTGACAAGTTATTAAGTTGCTACTCATCAAAGTTTGATACAGAATCTTGTCTTTGTGTAGTACCTTATGCCAATTGTCCTTGGTGTCCCCAAGACTATGTTCCTGAACTCCCAGGTTGTTTCAGGATTTTACATGGCAACATTAATATCTTCTTTTGTAATGGATTTGTTGAAATTTTCTAACTCCCCTTGTATTAGTTTGGGTAGATAGTATACTCATGAGAATTTTTCCATTTAATCCAAAATTTCAAGTTTGTTGGTGCACACTTAAAAAATAGTAATCAGAATTAAATCCTTGATTTAAATATAGTAACTTCTGCTTTTGTTGTTATTGTTGTTGTCAGTCAGTGGTGTATCTATTTTACTATTCCATTCATAGAACCAGCTTCTGGTTTGTGGATTATTTCTATTGTTTTTCTATATTTTTAATTCTGTTCTGCTTAATACTTTTCATTTCCTGGTTGTTTTCAGCTTCTTTTAATCTTCCTTTGCTATTTGACCCAATAGTTGCTTTATGTTAATTGTTTGGAATTTCTTTCTTTCCACAGCTGTTTCATTGGCATTTAATACACATAACATAAAATTCAATAGTTCAATCACATCAAGAAGAATTTAGAATAATAATAATTGATTTAGAATACTCTCTGCCTGACAGCATGGCTATTCATATCTCTCAACTATGATCAGAGGCAATTCACTGGAAGCTAATGGATTTTGGGCTTCCCCTGTCATTGAGAGTTTTATGACAATTAGGTACTCAAAATTTAAGCTCTGATGCCATTCCTTTTTTTAAAATTTGGATTATATTATTTACAATCCTTGGATCATACAAGTTGGTATGCTTCTTCCATGTGGTTTAGTTGATGCACCGCTTAGATGGCTGCTTTTTTGAATACAAGACTTTAAAACCCCAGGCCCTATTCTTTCTGCTAACTGGACACAATGTAATTTCTGCACCACACTTTGCAATTGCACCTATATCTTCAGTGATCTCTTCATGAGGTTGAACATCAAACAGGGCCATATCATAAGAACAGATTGTTCTTTGATTAGGACTAGAATTAAGGGCAAGATCAAAGTTCATGCATCTAATATACATATACATATACACACACATATATTTATATATATTTCACCTTAGAGGCATCATTGTCCTTTTATGCTAGAGAATACTATCAATCATCCCCCTTGGGGCATCACTTCCACTGCCATCAAGTCAATGATGAGTCAGAGCAGCCCTATAGTATAGGGTAGAACTGTCCCCTGTAAATGTCTGAACCTGAAAATCTTCTCAGGTGTAGAAAGCCTTACCTTTCCTCTGTGGAGCTGCTTACTGGTTTTGAACTGCTGACCTTGTTTTTAGCAACCCAATGTGTAACCAGTACACTTTGATATTGTCATTCGTGTAGCCAATGGTATAGAATTTAAAACACTGTAGGAAAAGGGAAACTATAGGAGTATAGGGCAGCTATGAACTGCAATACATGAATTGTTGACGTGTACAAATAAAACTCTTAGGTGATTGGACACTATTTACACAAACAATGGGGTTGGTGATACGGCAAATCTTCCAATAATATTCATTCATAGCATCAGAGTCATGCCTACCATATTAAAATATGTCACAATCAAACAAGGAGGACATTAAAATAGTAAGTATATGGTAATTCCAGGCCTCCATTCACTGGGCACCCTTCAAGGCAAGAGATTTGAACCAAAGTCCGATGTCTGCCAGTTCTATGCCCTTGGGCTAGTAGTCATCTGCTTATTCTCACACTAGGGTGTTTCAACCTTAAGTTCAATGGGTACAGGTGAGCTTGAGGTAAAGCCCAGTTCAGTTAGTGGTATTTCCACATTGAGTCTTTCTGGTGTGACCTATGAAGGATGCTATATGCCTTGAAAGAAAAGATTCTAGAATCCCAATTATCTTTGGGATATAGACTGTTATCAAGAGCTACTACTATAAATTTTCCTCTGAGTATTGACTTTGCTGTGTCCAAATATTTTGATATGTTTTGTGTCAATCTTCATTTGACTATATGATTGTTCAAAATTTCACTTTTGAATTCTTATACTACCCATAATATTTGTAATTTATTGAGTTCCATACATTTAACATTTCTTTTTTTCACCCTGTTGTTGATTTCTGTGATAGGTAGGTTTATTGTGCCAACCTGGCCTATAGGAACATGGGATTAATAAGGTTGCAGTTTGATTGTAAGGCAAAGAGATAAATGGCTCGTCAAGGCCCACCCCTCTCGCTATTACTCTCTGGTGATCAGACTAGCAGGTGGCTGCTTGAGCTAGTTTGATGTCTCAATTTGTGAGCTACACTACCTGTGGAACAAGCCAACCAATGGATCATACAACTCGAGCTTGAGGTTCCTTGGAGACCTGCTTCACCACACTGCTGGTGTGTACATCACATGAGCTTGAGGATGGTAGGTATCTGTTGTATTGCATTGCTTGTGTTTGATATCCCATCCAGGCCTACTTCGCTAAGCTCCTGAGCTGCTGATTGTTGGTGACCCATTCTGCTGTTTGCTGCCTGTGGGCAGACTCTGCCTGCATTGCTCAAAGGAAGACTCAGCTGTCTACTCCTTGACCTTGGACATGGCAGCCCTCTTGAGTTGAAAGACTTCCAATATATTAACTGTTCTATGAAAGTGAGTTGAACTGAGCCCTCTTTACTGCTCTGTGGACTATATTCCTTTGTGTTTGTGCTGTATAAACTTATATATATATAATCATATATATATATAAAATCATAATTGTCCTTGTTTTGTTTCTCTAGAGGACCCTGCCTAACACAATTCCTAACTTCTTATAATTATTGACAGCACATATTTTGTATGATTTCAATATTTTGAAATTTGTTGAGATTAATTTTATGTCATAACATATGTTCTATTCTGTAAAATAATCCATGTGTGCTTAAGAAAATGCATGCATGCTTGATTCTGTATGCAGACAAATTGTTCTGTATGCCTTTATATCCCTGTTAGATCTGATTGGTTTATGATTTTGTTTACACTATAAATTCCCTTAGTGACTTTTTTCATTTATGGAAAACATGTATTAGGAATTAAAGAGGATAGAGAAAAACGCACATTATCTGGATCAGGAAAGCTATCAAAAAGGACATAATAGCAACCAGCAGTTTACAGAGAAGGGAAGTTGAAGAAAACTAAAAATGAAGCATAATTAGAGGCAGAGCAATATCACAGTTGGAGGTGGGACTACAGAATCAGAAATTGGACCATGATTGGGACACATCCATTATGCAAGACAGAAGAATTTAAAAGATTAGAGTGACTTTCTTACCGCACCCCTCAGAGAATCAAAGGCACTTTTAATCTGTCACAACCACTGTCAAATGTATGAATGACTAACTAAACATTTTATATTTTAATTGTTGGGTATGTGTACATTAAACCTACTGATTCATTCATAATTGAAGCTGCATCAAAGAAATCATGCTTTGGTTTTCTTCTCTCTTATCTGGTCTTTGTTGGTGGTGATTCTATATCAAAGTTGTCAAAATGCATTCATTATGATCCTCAAATTTCCCTTCTGAGGACATCATAACAATTGGCTCTTCATCTCCTTCTATTGGGTTTGCAAGAGGGTGATTGTAATCTATAAGAGTTTGATGATGTTCAGTATGCATTGGGAGAGATACTCAAAACAGGTCATACTATTTTCAGCTCTCACAGAGGTAAGTCGTGGGTTCTCCATCATAGCTGGGGTGTGCAGTGTTTGATCTCTGTTTAACTATGTACTATCATGACTAATGTCTTCAGTGATTGTAAGCTGCATGCCCTCAACCAGTTTATATTGTGTTACCTGTTGGGTTGCTAATTGCAATGTCAGCATTTTAGATACCACCAGCCACTTCACAGGAGACAGATTAAGCTTTCTACTCCCATAAAGAGTCACAGTCTCTGGAACCTACAGGAACAGTCCTAGCTTGTCCTGTCAGGTCACCATGAGTCACAATCAACTCAATGGCAGTGAGATCTTTCTTGTAGATAGTTTTTATTTTTATCTCCATAAAGTTGATCCCTGACTTCAGCCTTCACTTATTACTGACATAGTGTCTTAATCTATATAACCTGGCAAAGAATTTCAGTAAGATGTCAGTGGAAGCAATGCAGCTTCTTTTCACAGTGACATCTAAAAGGTCGTGAACTTCCCAAATAAACACGCATGATTCTTTTGCCTTGTTGGAATAGTTTAGAATAAAGTTAACCCAGAGTATAAAGAATATCAAATTTAAAGCTTGATAGCTCTGTCCTTATGGATTAGGTTTTTGAAAAGCAAATATGGTGTCATCTTCATGTAGCAGGGTTATGGGTGTTCTGGTTTTCAATTAATCAAACTGAAAAGTTAAAGGTAAATGTTGAGCACCTTCTCTAATTCCACTGAATAGTGGACATGATATATGAATGCATAGATTGTTTATTGAATAATTTCACTTAAAAGCTCATGTAAAGTGAGATAAAGTATCTTTGCACACTGATTTTGTCTATCTGCCTTGCTTTACTAATTGTTTAATATCTCCAAAGTCATTACATTGCTGCATATACTGCTTGCAATGCTTTGTATATTATTTGATGATATCTGCATCTGTATTCATCTTCTACACAGTACACACAATTAGCTTACAATATGCTGTGAGTAGGTTTTCCCCTTGTGCATAGCTTCATTTTCATTTTATTTCATACTCCTTTTGACCATGTGCACTGTGACTTTCATTACTACAATCCTTGATGATATCATCCAAAATAAATCAAAGCCACTCAGACTGCAATGCAAATTCTCAAACTCAAACTCACTGACATTAATTTGATGCTGAATCATTAGATCACTAGAATAAAACTGGCTGTGTGGGTTTCCAAGACTGTAACTCTTGATGAGAGTACAAAATTTCATTTTTCTCTGGCAGAGCAGCTGATGATTTTGAATACTGATCTTGGGGTTAGCAGTTCAAAGCATAAACAATTAGGTCACCAGGGCTCCGTTGCAATGAAGAATAAGGAGTCTAAATTAATGGATCTAACATGTCATGTGTCTCCTTAAAGTGTTAAAGAGCAAAGATGTTACTTTGAGGACTAAGGTGCACCTGACCCAAGCCATTCTTCTTCATGTAACCCAGCTTGTCTGATTATTTGCTAATCATACAGATTCAATAATATGATGAGAAGATGTAATCCTAACACACTTTTATTGATTTTAAACCATGATGTATGTATGTTCTTAGTGACAGAAACAAACCTAGAAATCTCATTATAAAATTTTGCAAGGCCAACGATTTCTTCATCACAAGTCCTGCTTCTTTACAACAAAAAAGGTCTCCAAACACTTGCACTTCTGAAGACTGAATACACAGAAACCAAATTGACCACATCCGTGGGAAAAGATGATGGAGAAGTTCAGTATTAGCAGCTAAATCCAGATCAGGTGTTGACTGTGGAACAGACCATCAAATAATCATATGTAAGTTCAGGTTGAAGTTGAAGAAAATTAAAACAAGTCCATGAGAACCAAAGTATGATCTATCCCACATGAATCTGAGACCATCTCAAGAACAGACTTGCTGCCTTGAACACTAATGCCAGAAGACTTGATTCGCTGTGGGATGACTTCAGCAGTATCATGCTTGAAGAAAGTGAAAGGTATTAAAGAGACAGAAAAGATCAAAGTGGATGTCAATTATACTTTCAATGCTGGCAAGGATATAGGAACAGGCAACAGAAGATGATAGGTAGGTAGGTAGGTAGGTAGGTAGGTAGGTAGGTAGGTAGGTAGGTAGATAGATAGGAAGGCGGATAGAGGATAATTTTGCCAAGGCAGTGGTCATCAGGTAGCAAGGACTGTCATTCCTGAGAGATAGGAATTAAATGCGGTGAGTCCAATGATTGTCTCACATGCCTATTGCATTATGAGGCCGTGGCGTGGGACAGGAAAGAGATCAGAGTTCTCACTAATCTGAGGTGATAAAGAGACTTGTACACAAATGCTACAGCGGCTTTATTTGTAATACTCTGAACTAGGAAAAACCCAAACGTCCATGAAAAGGTGAATGGATAACTAGGCCATGGTGGTGCCATATAATGGGCACTACCATTAAAAAGGATGAGCTGCGGGATGGGAGTGTGCAGGAGTTCCAAGAAAGTTGCCCCTGGCGCCAGGATTGTGCGCGTGGTTCCTGTGGGGCCCTGCTCAGAGAACCCCAGCTACGTGTGGGCATTCAGTTTCATAGCAACCGGAACTCTGACTGGAAAACAAACAGCTGGACAGCAGGGAGCCTGACCCACCATGGACCATGAGAGGCCAGGTTCCCGACTTCCGGATGTGGAAGCCACACCCTCAGACTTGAACAGCAAATCCGGGTATGAAGAGGGACTGCCCCCCCAGCCCTTGGCAAAGCCCCAGGAGAGGCTGAGGTTCCCTACGTCCCCGTATAGCCGGAATTTGGTGTTCGCCAAAGAGGGGGTGCAAGAATTCAGAAAAGTTTGCCCACATTGTGGTGAGATAATCATTTTGGGTCCAAGGGAGGAGCCCCTCCCTTTAATTAACCGCAAAAAGGCCTCACATGTTCTAAAGAGTTTTCGAAAGAAGGCGCCCAAAAACTCAATCCTACTTCCCAAGCCCTCAGAAGCCCAGCTGGCACAGAATGCTTCCGTGGAGGAAGCCAGTCAGAAGGTTCATCCCTTGGATGCCTGCTCTGATCTGGAAGATTCACTGACAATAGAGCTGTTACCAAATACGCTGGAAGTGCAAGATCTTGACAAACTGCTTGAAGACACCTGGGATTACTGTCAGGATGGCAAGAGAAGAACGAAGAAACCAGCAGAGCTGTTAAAAGACCATCCTCCGAAGACCCAGCTGAGACTCCCCAAGTTGGCTCCACTGCCACACCCAGACAACTGGCGGAAAGAGAAGGAGGCTGATGTGGAGGATTTGTCTATACCTCTTCAAAATCGAAGCAATGAGTTTAGAGATGTTCCTAGCTTTTTCAGATGCTGGGATACCATTGACTGCACGGGCATTGATAAAGAGATCACCGTGAAAACATATGAATCATTGGACTGGAAACCAAATTTTGGCCAGTCCTATCAGAAGAATGCCGTCGTGGTTGCCCCAAAAGAGGCTGGGAAAACAGACTCAAACAAAGTTATCCTAGCAAGAATTAGACTTCTAGGGGCGAAAAAAATATACAAGAATTGAAGATTTCCAGCTCACATGAAAAGCATGAAAATGAAGTATGTAGTGTGTTATCTTTAACTCAAGTTGTGGGAAAAAAAAGCAAAAGATGAACCTCTGCTTGACCCACCAACACCGCATATGAAGTTGAAGATGGCTGTTTTAGACGTATTGACAAGGCACTGGATAATTTTTAAGACTTTGGGGGGCGATTGCCTTCAAATTTCAGGCAAAGGATACACCATTCTGAGAATAACTGAAAGACTGTTTAAAAGAAAGAAATGGATGTACAATAAGGTGACCATACCTACGACACTACAAAGAAGACAGCTCAGTGGAAAAGTCTTTTGAAGAGGGTAAGATCTTTCTGTATTTACTGCATACGAAGCTATTTCTTTTTCATTTTAAACATCAAACAGTTTACAATGAACGTTCTACGATTGATAACAACTTTGGCAAAGTTAAAACCTAATGCTTATGAACATTTCTGAATGACCATCTCAACAAGGTTCATCAGTATTTTCTCAACTATGCGACAAATATTTCCATACAATTCCCACAACTTTTAATATTTTGACTACCATGATTATATTTCAGTTCTTGATAAAAATATATGAAACAATAAATAAAAGCAAATTTTCATTTACAAAAAAAGAGTGAGTGTCTTATGGGAAAGATCTTAAAATAATTTGGTGGGGGGAGGTGATATAACATATATATCTAACTTAAATTAAAAAGTCACTGATGAAATTAAGACACTTTAGTATATAAACCTATTGCTGAAATGCATGGCCAAAAAATATTGGGCTCATTTAACAGTGAAATTGGAATCTCCATAAAGTCCTCAAAATAGGATAGAAAACTACTTATCAAAAATACAGAAACTTGAATTGTGCTGCTTCCTTTTCTGAAGTGAACATAGTTTCAAATATTGTATATATAAACATTCAGTAGGAATGTGTCTACATTATATAAGAGAGGTTCAGATAGCAGGGTGCCTGAAGATCCTGGGAAATTTAGTTTGCAATCTAAATCTTTGTGAGCAAAATTAAAAAGCCTCACATACTATGCAAATACAAGTATTCTTTGTGGTTCTTGCATAAAAAAATTTCAATCCATTAATAATCTTACAGTGAGAAATCAGGAACTTTGTTTATATTTCTAAAATAACAAAGTTCTCTGGGACAGATACATTTGTAGCTAGCAAGAATAGTACTGCATATCTGAGGTGAACTTCTGATTCCAGTAAGAAAGAAATCTACCTGTAAGAGAACATACATTTTATCCATAGAAGAAAAGGATTTTATTTCTCCTTTATCCACATCCAATCACAATATAAGTAAATCTAGATAAGCTAGTGCAATCATAATGTCATTATTTGCATGGTGCAGCACAATAAACACACATTTCCTGAACAAATTATACTCCATGTGAAACTACGGAAGGTTCTGTTCCTCACAGGCATCCTGGGACCCAGGCTTCTTCCATTTTGGGGCAACGACAGTCCTCCTCAGGATCCTCTCGATCAGACCAGTGGTAAATGAGGGAAGAAATTATAGAGGTATATGTAAGATATATAATGAGACATTACTAGAAGACAGATACTTCACTTCCACCTGCATTCCATTGTCCCAAACTACATTCGTTGCAACACTAGACGCCAGTAGAAAGCTCACGCAGATATTGGTAAGTCCTCAATCTCAGTTTTGAAGAACTATTCCCTCTTTTAGTTCCTTATGATGTGCCCTGTCTCTCAACTATATGCCACATGAGGACAAGAATTCACCCTTAATTATTTTCTGTTTCCAGTAATAATGATGTCAACAGTCAAGGAGGCAGCCCCTGACTCCTTCTGACCCCATGCATAACAGAATAAAACACCAATTGGTCCTGTGCTATCCCCCAAATTGTTGTGGATCTGAACTTGATGATCTACATATAGGAATTTCATTAGGTGGTTTTCTTGTGTATCATCAAGCCTTTATCTCTATCTTAGTCTGTCAACTCTGCTGAGACATTTGAGCATCATAACAACACCCAGTCCTCTCTGCCAGCTGGGTAGTGGCTGTGCATGAGGTGCATCGGCCAGAAAATGAAAGAGCCTTCAGCCTATGCTCCAGTACTAAATCTAAATCTTCAAATAATTGTTTTCCTCCACAAATACCCTTATTATTTAAGTAGAATTACTAAGATCCTCCAAACAAAAGATCATCAGGATTAATCTCATGTTCTACATCCCAGTCATCCCTAAATCATCAAACCTCCATTGTCATCTGTGTTTGTCTGGGTAAACTAGGGAACTAAATCAACAGAATCTCATATGTATAAGCGTTTTATATAAAGGGTAAGTTTACATTAAGAAAGCATCCCAAGCCAGTGCTGTCCAAGCTCATAAATCCAACATTAGCCCATAAGTCATACATCAATCCACAAAGTCCTCCTTCATCTCACAAAAGACACGCAATGCCACTGACTGCAGAAGGAAAGCCGAATTAGTGAGTGTGTAAGTTTCTCAGTACTCGCAGGGGTCTCCACACAGCTGCTCCAGCACCCAGGGCTGCATTGGGGTAGGTCTATGTGTCTTCTCCTCAGGGATGTCTCGCAGGAAGTGAGCAAGGGACTGACTAAGGCAGCTGCACTCTAGTCCAACCATCGAAAACAAGAGACCCGAGAACTCAAAAGGTGAGGCTCACCAAACCACTATCTCTCTGCACTTCAATTAATCCCACATGTGTTTATCAGCCAGGTTGGCACAATAAACCTTAACTTTCTCTTCATCTTTCACCATCTTTTCCCAATGGATTTCTTTGTTACTGAAACCAGAAATGGGCCTCAGATTTCCAGGTCTAATCTTTCTAGCTATAAATGTATCTGTCCTAGAGAACTTTATTTTTTGGAAATGCAAAGAAATTTCCTGATTTCTCACTTAAACTTATTAATGGTTTAAAAAATTATATGCATGAACTGCAAGGACGACTTGTATTTGCATAGTAAGTGAGGCTATTCCATGTTGCTCACAAAAATTCAGATCGTACATGAAAT
The DNA here is from genome assembly GCF_050624435.1 of Tenrec ecaudatus. Taxonomy (NCBI): domain Eukaryota; kingdom Metazoa; phylum Chordata; class Mammalia; order Afrosoricida; family Tenrecidae; genus Tenrec; species Tenrec ecaudatus. Next base: position 40,475,068 of record NC_134548.1, on the reverse strand, counting down.
TTCCCAGGAACTGCAGACACCCTGCTATTCTCAACCTCTGTTATGAGTAGGTTTATGGGTATGATGCATATTTTACTGATTCCCAAGCAATTGTGTCCATTTTCTATTCTAATCCAATTCCAACCCTTCCTAACTGCCTAAACCCTTCCACCATTTCCATTTTCCTCCCCTGGAACACAGTTTATTTTCGGCAAAATCTCCTCTGTCTTCACTATCTCAAGCAGGAGGCTCCTATCAGCTCCTTTCCCTAATTGTCAGCTGGTCATTGTGTTAGACCACCGCTTTTCTTGCAGCATCTCAAAGTCCAGGCCTTTTTCTTTTCTTCCTATTTCCAGTTTATCGCTGAGCCTAAAAGTCCTGTTGGTGTCTTCCTTGCTCGCCGCTGCTATTTCCAGACTATTTGTTCTCCTTTTTCACGAAATACCACAGTTTGTTTAAAGCACATTGCACCATGTTGCGCCACACTGCACTTTCCTTGCTGTAATTTACTGTTACCCTTCTATTTACTCTCAAAGGAAACAAAAGGTGGGTTTTATCTCATAGAAGACAGTTGGCAGGATCAGGGTAGATATTGTGGACATCAATTGCAGCAGTTAGGATGTCCTTGAAATTGTTCGTATTGGGGTCCAGATGGGACAAAAGGACAGTATTTTCGGACTGCGTTTGATTGTCAATAAGGAAGAGGGAACAATGAGGAAAGTGGAGATCACTGGAGCAGAAAGCACTGGGTGTGAAGACGCTAACAGAGTGTCCTTAGTGCAGATGTTGCCGTCACGGAGGAAAGCTGCCTTTTGACTAAAGCTCGGCAATATGAAGTGTGCGTGTCCCCGAGTGTTGTAAATCCTGCAGCACTAGCCTACTAGGGAAGCTGCTACTTTGAACCTACTCAAAGGCATCTTGGAATCTAGGCCCGGCCACTTGCTTCTGAAAGGTCAGACACAGCCCTGCCGTCTCCATGAGGTGGAACAAACTCATGGGCAAGTCACAGAAACAAAGCTGATCATAAGTGAGAGCACAAAAAGAAGCAGTAAATCATAAATCAAATCATAAACTCACTGCCATTTATCAAGCTTGATTCTCATTGACCCTGTCAGATAGAGTAGACCTGGCTGTTTTCGTTTCTAAGGTTGTAAATCTGTAGAAGAGCAGAAATCCTCATTATTCTCCTGAGGAATAACTGGTGGATTCAAACTATTAACCCTTAGGTTAACAGCTCATATCCATATGCAAATATGTTGTCATAAGGAATATCCAAAGGACTCTTGCCTAATGTTTGCTCATGTACTTACAAATAACTTGTAAAATGTGCAGGTACCCATGGTCCCTGTCTCCACCAGGCTCCATGAAAGGTGGTGTTAGATCACACAATCATGGACCTGTCCATATGCCCGTACCCCCCAGTAGTGAATAAATGAACCCAACATCAAGGTCCCAATCCTTTTTTATGCTAGATATTACATCTGTGTTCCAATTGTCCCCTTAAAAAGGACCCCACCACAGTGAGCTCATTCTGCCACTGTGGTAACTATAATGAGTCTCACCATCTTCAGAATTTACTCAGGGGACTTCAGCAGGACTCTGTTGAGTGTGAAGTCAGCCACCTTCTGTGCTCCACCTGTGCCCCCATTGTTGCCAGCTGACTAAGCCATGGCTAAAACACCATCCCCTCAGATGTGTCAGAACTACCACCAGGAGTACAAGGCAGCTATTAATTAGCAGATCGACCTGCAATCATAGGCCTACTACACATACTTTACCATGGCCTGTCACTCCGACCACAACATGACCCTGAAGTACTTTGCTGCCTATTTTCTGCTCCAATCACACAAGAAGCACTAGCATGCAGAGGCGATGCTGAGGCAGCAGAGTCAGTGTGGGGGTGGCATACAGCTCCAAGACATCAGGAAGACCAAAATAGGCCATTGGGACAGACTCAGGGCCATGGAGAAAGCTTTACACCTGCAGTAAAGGGTCAACCTGAGTTCCGTGGACCTGCATCAGCTAGCCAGCGAGCAGGGAAACCCACTACATTGTGACTTCCTGGACAGCCACTTTCTGCACCAGCAGGTCAGGGCCATTAAGGAGCTGGGTAACTATGTCACCAACTTGTGCAATTGGGGAGACCCAAGACACCTGCCTGACAGATTGCTCTTCAACAAGCTCAACCTGTCAACAACATGGGGAATCGCCCATAATCACCACAGAGTGACTCCTGCCATTCCCAGTGTCACATAAGCAGGCTGATGCATAAGAAATTCACCTATCTCCCTCTCTGTTTCCTCCCAAATCTTTCATGTCTCCTAATAAAATGATGCGGATCCAGTTAAATTAAAAAAAAAAGGTCTCCCGGTCATTCTTGTGTGTGCAACACTCGCGTCTTTGAAGAACACAGTAAACCCTATACAGGTATCTATGAGTCTCCCCATTTAACCAAGCCTCAACCTTTGGGAATTCAGCATATCCAGGGTACAAGGAGGGAAAAGTTATCTCAGATCAACCTGAAAATCAAAATTGACCTCCTTATAAACAATATAGGGTATAGGTTGTAGTTGAGAGACCAAGCAAAAATGAATGTGATAAAAGGGTGAATTAGAATAATGGTTTCCTCTGAAATGAAGTAAAGTTAACATAACTGGACAGATGTGAAAATAAAAGTAACATGGTTTACTCCTTAGAAGTGCATTTCATCTGTTTGTTACTCATCTAAAAGATTGGGAGTGTGGATGAAGGCAATTTCTCATGAGGTTATGAGCCTCCAACGTGTTTCTAAATCCTTAGTGCAGACACCCTACATTTTGGGGTACAACACCCTCCCATGCCTATTTTTAAAAATGAAAAGTTAAACCAAGTGATCAGAATGACATGTTGAGGGAGAGAGCTACTACTGTCCTCAGTGGTGTTGAAACCAGCCAGGGCAGTGTGGAGACAATGCATCAGCTCACCTGTCCACTTCTCCCTCTGCTGAGGTCTTGAGGGGCAGTTCTGTGGGAATCCTATCCCAGCAGTCAAGAATACATGACTTTTCTTGGGGGCAATGTACCTCGAATTTGCTTCCTCCATCTGACTAACCTGGCGGTATCCAGAACAGGTTTGTGTTCTTTCAAGGAAATTTAGAAGTCAGAGTTTTTATTTTATTGTGCTTCCCCTACCCCCAGCCACTTTTCTCTCGGGATGGGTTTACCGAGTCTCTGGTCAGGTGGCCATATTTTCCCAGGATCAATGTTAGTGCATTTGCACAGTAATTCATTTTTTAAATTACTAATTGCCCTGTAAACTGTCATAAACTCTTCCTGGCACTAGGTATCTTTGAGGAGGTCAGCCAAGACACTTCTCTTTCCAAAGCTTGATTCTGGTAGGAGCTCACACTCAGTGCTCTGGTCCTTCCTGTCTCTGTCTTTCCCAGATCACTGATTTATTTTCTCTACTGCCCATTCTTTCTTGTGAAGTGTCCTTCCCAGGCTGATGATATAGCTCTGATTGCATTCCATCCTTGTTATGATCTTGGTCTCAAGTCTTAATCCATAATAGCATGCACATATCTTATATAATTTAATAAACATTTAATTCAGCAAAAATTTTCTGGCCACCTCAGGCTCTTTGTTATCACCTCTTCATAGTACTTTTTTTCCCATTCTCAGGATCCTTTCTAGAAAATAATATTTCTCTAAAGGTTGTCTGTTGAATGATTCAGTTTGGTGGGCAGGTGGAGCATGAGGTGAAAGCAAACATTTAAAAATTATTTTTGAAACTGCATTAATGGGCATTACTCTATTCCACACTGCATTTGACAAGCCCTGACACAATGTGTCTTTCTGCTTTGGGACCTGGTGGGCATGATGGCTAGGATGAATGACAGCCAGAGGAAGGAAATGAAGGGATCATTTCTAAAGTCAGAGAGGGCCATGTCCTTCCAAATCTAGCAGGAGATTCAATGCATTCCAATGGCATTTGCTTAAACTACAATATGTTCCAATCTATAGGAAAAGAAGCTGTTGCCAGTGGAGTTATTATTTCTGACCAAAATATTAACTAGTGGAAGCATTCTGTTACCTAGCAAGTATCCATCTTAGAAATGCGTCCACTACATCATACTGGTGGTGTATGACACTGCAAGCTAAACTAGCCCTGCTACCATCTGAGGTTCTAAAAACCAATGTACATCAGCGATTCTACCCCAGCCTCCATTCTCATAGCAAAGTTGATGAAGCAGGAGCTATTCTGTTCATAAGGAACAGCACATACATGAAATGTTCCTTCCAAGAACATCATTGCCAAAAGGAAAAATCATGCTGGGTAAATAAAAGTAACCACGTTCTCTTATAATTGAGGGGCAAGAGTTATGTACACATCTCATGTGGTAAAATGACAACAAATTATTATTGCTTTCAACTCTTGTGCATTTTTCTCCTGAGACTAAAAGTAGTTTTGACTTTCAGAGGTTTTTTTCCCCGCACTAGCAGCCCTGGTTGCAATCCACCAGCCCCTGAAGTCAAGATAAATACAAGACTGTCTGCTCCCCTAAAATTGTAGAGCCTTAGAAACCCTAAATAGGGCCACAATGAGTCAGAAGTAGTTATATGAAGTAGATTTTATTTGGTTTGGTTTTCAAAACCTTGATGGCATAGTAGCTGGGATATCTGACCCAACATATCCTTTGGAGAAATATGAGGTTTTCTATTCCTGCTCCTGCAAATATTTACAGTCTTGGAAATTCTGGGGAGGAGTGATACTCTGCCATATAAGATCGCTAAAAGATACACTCACCTGATGGCGATGTACTTTAGGTCACCCCTATTCAATGCCTTGCTTCCTACATCCAGTCTAAAGAAGCATTAACCTAGGTATTTTTATTTGCAAATGTCACTTGATTTACCTTAGAGCTAAAGAAGTATCCCTGTTCTTGAGAGGTCCTACATGAGTACCCACTGTCCCTGAGCTTAGCAGCAATGCAGACATTTTAAAATCACACCTTGGCATCTCACCTGAGGTTTATGTTGTGGTGAATGTAGTTTCTGGGCCAACAAATGAGAACCTCTAGGATGTTCCCATGGACAAGGAATCTCATAATATGATGAATTTCTTTACTTGTGAACATCCCCTGCTCATGGATTCTTCAGACACTGCAGAGACATTTTGTCAATGCCTGCTCTTCAAACAAATGCCTAGAACAGACCACACTTTCCCTCTCCTCATCAGCTTCCAATTGGAAGGGAGGAATATGGGGGCCCTAGTCTTTTAAAATAATTGCCCCTTCTTGTGCTGCAAACTCTCCTTACGCATTTCCTTTGGCCTAAAGGGAGGGTCAGTTTCACAGTCTGTGTATAATAGCTCACATCTTGTTCTATGAAGTCAAACAATGTGTTTACATCTCTGATGGTAACGTTGTGGGAAAATTAAGAGAAGATGAACCTCTTCTTCACTTCAATGCCCCATAAGATACTGAAGATAGAATTTTTAGAAGAACTGACATGGAACCAGACATCCTTAAAGAGATTTATGGCACAACTGCCTTCCAGGATTTTATTCTCAGTCAGGAATACGCCATGCCAATGGTGAATGAAAGGTTGCTTAAAAGAAAGAAATGGGAAATGGGTGGAAAATGGCGACTTGATAGGACTCACCCATCCGGAGCTCCTGCTGCCAGACCAGAAAATTGGGAGGTAAGGTGAAAGAAATGGGGAGGTGGAGTCCTGAAATTAGAACTAGGGTACTATGGTCTCTCCAGAACCCATTTTTTGCATGTGATTTCCACTCACAAAGTAAACCAAAAACACTCTAAAGCGCTGTAGCTTTTGCGAGCCAGCAGGCGCCAGCTGGAAAGCTTCTTGTGCCCTTGTTGGAAGCAGTGATTTCTCCAGGACTGATGCCCTAAAGGGGACAGAATCCCAGACATAAGACAACCTCACACCAGAGTTCTCTGCATGGTTGGCTGCCTTGAGCTCACAGCCTGGGGAGTGGGTAGCCCTAATTTGGAGGAGAAGAAAAAGCATTTTTTTACTTGAGGCAGATTTTGGTGTAGAAGAAAATAGGCGATAGTTGGAGTCCAGGGAGAGAATTTAGTTCCAATTGGCAGGCAAGGAAACAACCCCTCTGATAAGCTGTCAGCGTGACAGCCCCCGAATCAGAACACATCACAAGCATAATATTAAAAAGAGTGAAATATATTTTATTGGTTAAAAACTCAAACCCCAATCTTGTTGCTCAGCTTCAAGGAGCATATAGATATAAATCAACATAAGCCCAGCTAAGGAATACCAGACCTCAGCTACAGGGTCTGGTGGCTTTTTGCATAGCAAAGACCCACTGTAGCAAGTCTCAGCTTCAAACAGCACGGAGCTGCTGCCCAGAGACTGTGGGAGACAATTTAATTTGATTCTATTCTAGTTGTCCAGGGGGATAAAACATAAAAGTTAAAACCTCTGATATAATTGGGTACCAGCAGTCTAGACAGGACAATAAGCTCAGCTTCCCTCTCAGTGATTCTACAAATAGCTGGGGAGGTCCTGCTTGTCCTGGGGCCCTACACGGGGCTATGGGAACATCCTGCCCCCCACCCCTGCTAGAGGGCTACAATGTAGCTATACCAGTGATATCCAGTGCTCAGTACCGTGGTGGGAACTGATGACTCCCCACAGGTGTGATCTTGCCATTGAAAGTAATCCCACATAGCATCTGTGGAACCCTACATCACATGGGTACACCACCCCACTACCTGAGGCAGGGTTGGAACTCCTCCAGCCTCATGGACAGGTGATCAAGTATCAGTTATCTCCTTACTTACCACTGTATTTCCTCTCTTTATCCACTCACCCTTCTGTCTTTCCCACCCCAGTTAGTCTCAACGAGCTCATCTTTGTGTTGATTTGTTTTCTCACTTTCTTCTTTTTCCCTCTTTCTCCTCTTCTCTCCCACTCTTTCCTATCATACTCCACTACTGGCTTCCAGGTCACTACCCTCCACTTAGGGCAAATCAACCCAAATAGCAGGGGGAACACCAGCCTGCCCTCCATGTGAGTGTTGTACACCACACAAGTCAGCTAAGACACCACATTGAGCTGCTGAGGAAACCTCCGTCGGTCCTCTAAGGTAATCTCGTCAACTAGGGCAATTCTGTCCAGCACCACTGGGTCCTTGCATTAGGAGGGCACACCAAACTGCCACTGTGGGGCAGGGTCTAAACCCTCCTGAGCCCACACTGAAGCAATCAGGGATCAGTGCTATCTCTTTAATCTTTATTTCTTCCTTCTTTCTCACCTCCCTCTTTACCATCACAGGCAATCTCAGTGAACACAGTTGAGTTTTTTTCTCCTTCTTTCTCTTTCTTCTCTTTTTTCTTTCTTTCCTCTCTCTTTCTTTGTTCTCTTTGCTTTTCTCTCTGCTTGTATGATTCTCTATTCTCCCTATCTTTCCTTTCACATGCCACTGCTGGTTCCCAGAGCCCTACCCTATGTCTAGGGCAACTCTGCCCACGCAGTGGGCAGTCTGACCCCTAAGACAGTGCTGCACACAGCATGATTCAGTGCTACATGCAGCACAGCACAGAGTCAACTATCTCTTTATTTATTAAATTCTCAATCCTTTTTCGTTCTTTTTCTTTCTTTCTTTGTGTTCTTCTTTCACTTTTTATTCTTTTCTCCTCTTCTCCTAGCTCTTCTCTCTTTCCTACCACAGCCTCATCAGATTCAGTTCTCCATTTTTGTTGGTTTCTTTGTAAAAAATTTAATTTAATTAAATTTTTTTTTTACTGTTTTCACTTTTGTTTACTCTGGGCATTTTAGTTGTGTGTGTGTGTGTGTGAGTGGGTGTCCATTTGCTTGGAATTGTTGCTCCAGTCTGTGTCTTTTTCTTTCTCTATTTTTCCTCTACTTTCACTCTCTTTCCTGTCATAAGCAACTAGCTGCTTCCAAGCCACTCCCCTCTGCCTAGGGAAACTCTGAAAGCACAATTGTGGAGCTCCCACCCACACTTATTGGCTTTGCAAGCAGCTGGGGAAATCACGCTGGTCCTCTTCCATTCAGCAAGCAGCAGGGAATTCTTCCATGCAAAAAGAGGAGGTATCTCCAGCCTAAACTCCACCTGACCACCACTGATGGGGCTCCATGCTACTGCAGGAACATGCACCCAATCTCCAAGGCAATATATCTGTCTATGATAATACCACAGGCAGCTACAGATCTCTAAACCAAATAGGGTATACCCAAATACCTTCCTCAGCACTCCAATTGCTGAGTAAAACACCATAGGCCATCCGAGGTCCTCCACAAACCGAGAAGCCTACTTAATGATCGTCCAGGGAAGCGATGCCCTCGTGGGCCCACAAAAACCCGACCAGCATCACATGAGAGGAATATCCAACACACATTCCAAATAATGGAATACAGGATGGCTAGGATAAGAGTGAAACCACAGGAAGCTATAGCAATAGCCTGACCCCTCAGTACAGCTACTGGCAGGTAGTTAATAGAAGCACTCATATGAATCTCCCAAGAGAGAGCCCAAGGTTCTTTGACTCAGGGGGATGACTCCAGGCTTTTCTAAAACAATACGTAAACAGCAACCAGTTCTAACAGCTTCAATGAAAAATCAGGAGAAACAGAAGACAATGCCAGTAGAAATCATGAACTTAACGATGGGCATACATTTACCTGCCACAAAAAGAAATTTTCAGAATGCTGCTTTGAGTCATAAAGTATATGAGGGAAGCAATGCAGAAAAAAGATGAAATGATAGAGGAGATAAAGGCAATACACCAAAGGGAAATACAAGAGTTAAGGGATGAAATAACAAAATCTAGTGACTAAATGACAGACCTTGATCTTACCAGTGACGTAGGGGATAACCAAGCAGACCTCAGCAAACGGGAAAGGCAGTCAAATAATCCAATCAAAGAAGCTGAAGAAAACTTGGGATCCATGTCTGATGCTATGAAAAGAAACAATATTGGAATAATTGGACTATCAGAACAAGAACCAAAAAGAACTAAACAGTGAAAATAGCAAGGAAATACTTAGAAGAAAACTTGCCCAGCTCAATAAATGAAAATCAGGCAATCATTCAAGAGGCTGAAAGAACACGAGTTAGACTGAATCCTGTGGAGAAGTCACCAAGACACATATATGTCAAATAATTCAACTATGAGGAAAAGGAGAAGGTCATAAAAGCTGCTTAGGAAAAGCAAACAGTTGCATATAAAGGTACTCCAATAAGAGTATGTTCAAACTTATCAGCGGAAACAATGAAGAAGAGGAGGAAATGGAGTAACATATTCCAGAAATTGAAGGAAAACTACGCAAATCCAAGAATACTTTACCCAGTCAAATTATCTATTAAGATACATGGAGAAGTAAGAGTCTTCCTTGACAAGGACAACCTTAAAGAATGTATAAAAAGAAACCCAGCCCTAAAAAGATCTTTGCTGATTCAGTATGGGCAGAAGATCTACACCTACTGAGGGCAAATAAGAGACCAAGACATAGAACAACTCCACCCATAGGGCAACAAAGAGGAAACAGCTCCCAGGATAGCATCAGCTCAAAAGTGGAAATAAGGCAAACATAAACCACACACACAAAACAGAAGCGAATAAGATAGGTAGATCGTAAAATATCCAACACATAAGGTACTATATGAAATCAGAGTCCACAGATGGATATAATAACACTGAAAATCAATGGCCTGAACTCAGGCAATAAAAGGCAGAGGCTAACAGACTGGCTCAGGAAACATAACCCATTGATCTGCTGCCTCCAGGAGACTCATCTCAAGCTTACAGACAAAAACAGGTTGATAATTAAAAGCTGGAGAAAAATATACCAAGCAAATAGCAATGCAAAAAAAGTAGGAATAGGGAACTTAATATCTGACCAAATTGCTCTCAAGATACAGGCCATAACAAGAGACAGGGAGGGGCACTGGGCACTATATAATGCACAAGGGAACAATAGACCAAGAATCAGTGAGCATAACAATCATATATGCACCTAAAGAGAGACCTGCGAAATTTGTAACTCAAACACTCCAAAAGTTTAAAAAAGAGATCACAGGCTCAACATTGAGAGTTCGTGACTTTATTACACAGATCATTGGGAAAGTAACTCAACAAGGAGGCTACAAATCTATATAGCACAATTAGATGACTTGACTTGATAAATATTTTCAGAGCTTTCCACCCACATGCAAAAAACTCACACTTTTAAGGCTACATGGCACATATTCGAAAATAGACCACATGTTGGGACACAAGTTGAACTTGAATAAATTCAAGCACAAAGAGGTTATGCAGACATCTCTCTCTGATAATTGTGCCACAATTAACAGCAGGACGGTGAAGAAAATAAGGGGAGATAATTGGAGGATGAACAATTTCCTATTGCAAATGGAGTGGGTATTGACACAGATCAAAGATGAAATCAGGAAGTTTCTAGAAACCAATGAGAACTAAAATATGACGTACCCAAACCTGTGGGACACAGCAAAGGCATTTATCAGAGGAAGCTGATAACAATAAATGCATACATTAAAAAATAAGAGAGACTCGTGGATGATATACTGGCACAATACTTACACCAATTAGAGCAGAGTCCACAGGACAACCCTACTAATAGCAAGAAGTTAGATATAATAAAAATCAGAGTCGAGATACAGGAGAGGGAAAACAAGGAAAACTATGGAAAATATTAATGCCGCTAAAAGTTGGTTCTTTGAAAGAATTTACAGAATTGATAGACCACTGGCAAACCTAACAAAAGAAATGAAGGAACAAACGACATGTGTAAGGATGAGGTTTGAAACAGGGGTCATTAAAATGAACCCTAATGAAATCAAAAGGATAATTATACAGTACTATGAAGGTCTATAATATAATGAATTCAACAACTTGGAAGGCATGGACAAATATTTGGAAACACATTCCCTCCCTACAGTATCCCAGATGGATGTCAAGAACCTCAACAGACCCATAGCAATGGAAGAAATAGACAAGGTAATCAAGGGATTACGAACAAAATAATTCCCCGGGCCAGATGGCTACACAGGAGAATTCTACCAAGCATTCAGGAAAGAACTGACACCAATCCTACACAAATTCTTCCAGAACATAGAAAAAGATGGAAAACTTTCAAATTCTTTCTATGAAGCTAGTATAACTCTGATACCCAAAGCGGGCAATGATACCACAAGAATCGACAACTACAGACCAATATCCCTAATGAACATTGATGCAAAAATCCTTAACAAAATACCTGCCAATAGAATAGAAAAGCATATTAAAAAAATAATTCACCATGACCAAGTGGGATTCATACCAGGGATGCAGGGATGATTCAACATATGAAGGACCACAAGCATTATTCGCCACATTGGCAGGAAAATTTATAAGAACCACATGATAATATTGATAGATGCTGTAAAACCATTCGACAACATCTAACATGCATGCCTGTTTAAGACACTAAAGAAGATAGGAATAGAAGGAAAATTCCTCAATATTATACAAGCCATATATGAAAACCAATAGCTACGTGGTAATTAAAGGAAAAAAAGATGAAAAGAATCCCACTGAAAAAGGGGACCAGACAACGTTGCTCCCTGTCCCCACTCCTATTTAACGTCATACTGGAGGTCCTAGCTAACAACATAAGACACAGGTAAGATATCAAAGGTATCCATCTGGGGAAGGAACAGGTGAAATTTTCTTTATTCGCAGACGATATGATTCTATATATTGAAGATCCCTTAAACTCCACAAGCTGGGTGTGGGAAGCAATAGAGGAATATGGCAGAGTGGTAGGATACAATATCAACAAACAGAAGTCTATTGGACTGCTCTACACATCAGACAAGATCACAGAAGAGACGATTAAAAAGGTAGCACCCTTTACAATAGCCAAGCACAAATTGAAATACTTAGGGATATACCTAATTTTTAAAAGGAAAGAATTGTATGAGGAAAATTATAAAACACTACTACAAGAAATCTACAGTGTCCTCAACAAATGGAAGAATGTCCCATGCTCATGGAATGGCAGTCTCAATGTAGTAAAGATATTAGTTCTGCCAAGGTCACTATATAAACTCAATGCTATCCCGATAGATATACCACCATCCTTCTTCAAAAATTGGAAAAATAGATTATAAACTTCACATGTAGGGGGAAGAAGCCCAGAATTAGCAGAGAACTCCTCAAGAAGAAGGAAAAAGTAGGAGGGCTAGCTCTACCTGACTTTAGCACGTACTATACGGCCACAGTAGTCAACACAGTGTGGTATTGTTATAATGACAGTTATTCAGACTAATGGAAAAGAGCTGAAGACCCAGAAATAAAAACATCAGCATACAGGCAACTGATCTTTGATAAGGGCGTAAAAATATTAAATGGGAAGCAGATACCATCTTCAATAAATTGTACTGGAAAAAATGGATATCTACCTGCAGAAAACTGAAGCAAGACCCTTACCTCACTCCATGCACAAGAATAAACTCAAGGTGGATCACAGACCTTGAGATAAAATCCCAAACAATTATGGCCATTAATGAGGGAATTGGGACTAACACGAGAAGTTTGGCACAGGCAATACCTAGGCTATCAGAAATAGGGAAGGATACAAATACAGAGGAGTCACAAATAGACAAGTGGGATATAAGACACCTGTGTACATCGAAATAATTCACCAAGAGAGTAATAAGAGAGTCCACAGACTGGGAAAACATCTTTATTAATGACACATCAAAGGCCTTATTACTAAAATCTATAATACATTGCAAGCTTTCAATAAGAGAAAAACTAATTTACTACTGAGGAGGTGGGCAAAGGACCTGAATAGAAGTTTCAAAGAATCTGAAATCTGAATGGCCAATAAACATATGAGAAAAGGTTCCCAATCACTAGCCATAAGAGAAATGCAAATCAATACAACTATGAGATACCACCTAACACTCAACGATAGTCCAATTCAGAATATCAGAAAGCAACAAATGTTGGAAGGGAGGTAGTGAGATAGGAACTCTCATCTACTGCTGGTGGGCCTGTAGGTATGTACAGCCACTATGGAAATCGATTTGGAGATTTCTCAAACAGATGGAAATTGAGCTACCTTACGGCCCAGCAATCCCCATACTGGGCATATACTCAGAAGAGGCAAGAAACAAACCACGGTCAGACATCTGTGCTCCACTGTTCATTGCGGCACAGTACACAATCACAAGGAGGTGGAAACAACCCAAATTTCCATCAACAGATGAATGGATTAAAAACACTGTGGTCCATACATAAAATGTAGTATTATGCATTGCAAAAAAGCAGTGATGAATGCATGAAGCATATCGCTGCATGGGAAGAACTGAGGGAAATTATGCTAAGTGAAGTAAGCCGAACACTAAAGGACATGTATAACATGAGCCTGCTGAGGTAAGTTTATATATACCATACATACTCGAATATAAGCCAACCCGAGTGTAAGCCGAGGTACCGAATTATTACTTAGGAAACCAGAAAAACTGATCGACTCGAGTATAAGCCTAGGGTGGAAAATGCAGAAGCTATTGGTAAGTTTCAATAACAAAAACAAATTAAAATAAAATTACTAAAAATTGAGACATCAATGGGGTAATGTATTTACAATTTTATTTTAAATAAAAAACATAAATAAAAGGACAAGCCATTTAACATTAGTAAAGCAGCACAGTAAGTGGAAAATAGATTCAACAAAAACAATAAGGTATCAACAATGATACCTTAAGAGTACTTACTCCCTGAGCTCAATCAGCAACCAAGCTAAAATGTAAAGAGCTACAATCCTTCAAAACTGGATTCCTCATCATCATGCGTATCCCAATGCAGAGCTCCAGCTGATGTGAGGTCATCATAGATGCTGTCTTCACTGAGATTGTCGTCATCACCATCACTGCTGTCATTTTCGTACAAAGCGCAGTCTTCACTGCCATCCATCACATTACTAATACTACATTTCTGGAAGGCATGTCGCACCATGTCTTCTGGAATGTCTTCCCATGCATCTCCAACTCACTTTGCTATTAACTCTACATCAGGCAGGCTTCATGAGATTTCCTCCTTTTGTTAGTTGGGCTTGACCAGATGACATGCATTCATGCCACATCCTTTGCACATGGTCTTTAAAAGGCTTATTCAACGATACACCCAGAGGATGTAGTACAGATGTAAGCCCACCTGGAATAATGGCTAAAGTAACTTTACTAGATGTTGCAAAATTTTTTATGCCATCCAATAGGTGGGCTCTGAACATATCCCAAACAAGTAACTATGGCTTTTTCTTTAAGGCTGCTCCTGGTCGTCGGTTCCAAAATCTTCCAGCCATTTTCTACTTCTGTCTTCATCCATCTAGCCTTTAACACGTGCACGCACAGTAATTCTTGGTGGGAAATTGATCTTTTTAGGCAAGGTCTTTCTTTTAAAAATAATGACAATTTGCAGCTTAGTTCCATGAGGCAAACATGATAGAACAACTGTAAAGTGTTTTTTTTTTCATTTCCTGTGGTTTTGAGAAAAATGTTTTTTTCCTCCTAGACTTCCCACAGTTCTGTTGCTTGGAAGATCAAAAGTCATGGCAGTTTCATCCATATTTCCAATGTCTGCCAGGTCATAATTATAAACCCTTCTTTGTTTTATAATAGATGACTGGAATGACATAATTTTTTCTTCAATGTCTTGTGGCAATTTCTGGGAAATCTTTGTTCTTTGTCGAAAACATACTAGGCCAAACCTATTCATGAAGTGGGTACACCATCCTGCTGACACAGCAAAATTTTCAATGCCTGGTGTTTTATATCTGTCATCCTTAGCCATTTTTAGAGCACGTATGCGGATTCCCATGCGTGTTATGCAGTAACCATTTTGATGACACTCCATAACCCATTTATGCAATTCACTCTCTAGAGTCCCATAAATAGACGTTAAACCACGACGAGCTTTTTTAACTTTTGGAATCTGTTTCAAGTCGTCCTTCATTTTCTGCCACACCCTCACTTGCTTTTCGTCAACACAGAATTACCTACTTGCAATATTGTTATTGCTCTCTTCTGCTCTTGACACAACCTTCACTTTGAAACCAGCCTCATATGACCGGCATTTTTATTTTGGTTCAAGAGTATCCATTTCTAATAGGATAAAAAAACAAGACTTTGAAAAAGAACTTTCCTGGTAATGACCCCCTTCCCCCCACCGCAACGTGTTAGCTCGGAGGAGGGGGATGCAGGATGTGAATAACACAGAGACCAGAGGGGAGAGAGGAGCACAGCCACAGACACATCCTTACCATTTCAGCTACCAACATAAGTGAATCACTACGAGTGCTTCTGCGAGTTGGAGCCGTCCACGTCATAGGACGGCTCTGATTGGTTAGATGTGAGTAAACAAACATCCAAAGCCCTCCAGTGTCAGCAGGGCTTTGAATGAACAGCGGAGAAATGACAATCACCCGTGAGGTAATGGGTGCTTGTCCCATTACCTCGCTGGGGTACCACTGACCTGTGTATAAGCTGAAGCCCAGTTTTTCAGCACATCTTTTGTGCTGAAAAACTCAGCCTATACAGGAGTATAAACAGTATATGAAAAGAAAGAAAGAAAAGAAAATGCAAAAAGGGGCACGGGGAAAAAGCTACTGTATACAAACACTCCAGGGGTAAGGTTCGGGTAGTATGGCAGGGGCTAAAACAAATCCAGGGATACATAAGGTAGCCCACTAAAAAGGGGGCGGGAAGGGTGGAAAAGGGAAAGAAATAAAGAGATGTGTGGTGGGGGAATAAGGCATTGACCCACCCAAGGGGAGGGTATTATTTGTGTCTCCACAGGGAAAGAGAGACCAGATATAAAGCCAGTGCCAGACCAATGCAGCACACAGGCAAGGAACGGGGAGCCAGTGGAGGGCCTGAGCGCTCCACCCCCATACCAGCTACATGGGCAACTGCCCTCCCCCCAGAAAATTTTACTCTAGTTGCAACTAGGGGAGAGGGGTATGCCTGATCAGAGCACATTGGAACAAATGAAGAGGGAGGAAGAGAGAGTGGAGTACATCCTGGCCCACCAGGCCTGGAGGACCAGATCCCTGCTCTGAATAGCCAATGCACAGAGTGGACCATATGGCTTATCCCACTATGAGACATGTCGTCCCTGGCTGGCCCAGGCCCTAAGGGGAACAACACTTGAGACTCAATGTTGGGACTGGCCCTCACTGACCCTGTAACACTGAGGCAAACCACTAAAGGCAGGTGGCAGAGCAACCGTGGGAGCAAAGCAGGGAGCCCCCGAGGAATTACAAAGGACAGACTCTGGGGTCATAGCGCGTGGCAACCCATCGGAACTGACTGCAGGACACGTCTAGAGATAAAAAAAAATCAGATGTTGATCTAATAACAGGTATTTCTTTCTTTTTAAAATTTGTTTATTTTTGTTAGTTTAAAAAATTTATTTTTTTCCTTTTAATTAATTTATTCTTTTATGGGTCATTGGTTTTCATTTTTGTTGTCATCGTTGTGTTCTCATTCATTGCCTATCTTGCTATGGCTTGATTTTTGGTGCATATTATTATCTCTACAGATCTATCTGGATAAGAGAGGCTGGATAAATAGTATGGAGGAGAAAACAATGGGACCAATGTTTCCGGAGGGACATGGGAGATGGGGAGGCGGGAGTAAGGAGGTGGTGCTGACCCACCCAGGGACAGGGGAGCAACAAGTGATTCAAAATCAGTAGCAAGGAAGATGTCATAGGCCTGGTAGGGATTCAGCAAGGGCAATGTAACTGAGATAAATTACTGTAACCCAAATGAAGACTGAGCATGATAGTGGGACAAGAGGAAAGTAAAAGGAAATAGAGGAAATAACTAACAGACAGGATATTTATAGAGGTCTAAATACTGGCGTGTACATATGTAAATATATTTATATAGGAGGGTGGGGAAATAGATCTATGTGCATATATTTATAGGTTTAGTATTAAGGCAGCAGATGGACATTGGGCCTCCACTCAAGTACTTACTCAATGCAAGAACACATTGTTCTATTAAGTTGGCATTCCATGATGCACACCTTCCCGAAATGATTGCTGACGAAAAATGTGTGCATAAGCAAATGTGGTGACGAAAGCTGATGGTGCCCAGCTATCAAAAGATATAACATCTTGGGTTTTAAAGGCTTGAAGATAAACAAGTGGCCATCTAGCTGAGCAGCATCGAAGCTCACATGGAAGAAGCCCACCAGTTTGTCTGACCACGAGGTATAGAAGGGACCAGTTACCAGACATCAAAGAACAAAAAATCATATCACTGGGTGCTCACCTTCCCAATACGATCACTGAAGACAAACATGTGCATAAGCAAATGTGGTGAAGAAAGCTGATGGTATCCAGTTATTAAAAGATATAGCATCTGGGATATTAAAGGCTTGAAGATAAACAAGCAGCCATCTAGCTCAGAAGTAACAAAGCCCACATGGAAGAAGCACACCAGCCTGTGTGACCACGAGCTGTTGAAGGGATCAGGTATCAAGCATCAAAAAACAAAAAAATCATATCATTGTGAGTGAGGTTGTGTGCAGAGTGGAGACTCAAAGCCCATCGGTAAGCAACTGGACATCCCCTTACTAAAGGGTTGTGGAGAGGAGATGAGCCAGTCAGGGTGCAGGGTAGCAACGATGACTCATATAGCTTTCCTCTAGTTCTTAAATGCTTCCCCCCCCAATATAATGATCCCAATTCTACCTTACAAATTTGGCTAGACCAGAGGATATACATTGGTACAGATAGGGAATCCAGGAAAGATGGCCCCTTCAGGACCAGTGGTGAGAATGGCGATGCCTGGAGGTTGGAGGGAATGTCGGGTGGAAAGGGGGAACTGATTACAAGAATCTTCATATAGCCTCCTCCCTGGGGGATGGACAGCAGAGAAGAGGGCAGGGGGAGATGTCGGACAGTGTAACATGTGAAATAATAATAATGAATTATAAACTGTTCATAAGGGAGGGGAGTGGGAAAGCTGAGGAGCCCATATTAAGGGCCCAAGTAGAAGGCAAATGTATTGAGAATGATGGAAACAAATGTACATATGTGCTTGACACTATGTATATATGGATTGTGATAAGAATTGTACGAGCCCGCCAAAAATGATTAAAAAAGAAAGAAATGCAAGTATGATAAAGTGAAGACACCTTCTATATTAAGAGAGCCTAGCCTAGTAGAGATTTGTTCTCAAGAGGACTAGATTTTTTTGTATTTATAACATACCAGGTTATTTTTCTTTTACTTTAAAAGTCTAACAGAATTCATGATGTGTCCTCCACCATGGAGGGCTACCTTGGGAAAGTAAAGACCTAATGCTCCTAAAGTTCCTTAATGGCCATCTCCACAAGATGCATCTTTGTTTTCTCAACTATAAGAGCAATACTCCATAGATTCTTCTCACACCTGTGTACCATTGTGCCTATCAAACCTTATATCAATTCATTGTACAAATAAATAGAACTAGAATATATATATTTAAAAATGAGTTCGTGATGTCAGCTACAACATGTGAGGGATGTTAAATCAAAATAACAATCAAATAACTTAAAATTAAGATGTCAAATAATGCAATTATTACACTGATTATGCAAATCAAAGTAATGTTACCCTCATTTAATAGCAAAATTGGTATCTCCATCAAGCCCTCAAACAGGATTGTGGGGTGGGGGTTAGGGCTGGGGGCAAGGTAAGGCAAGAAAGGGACAGGGCCACTGGCAGGAGGTGGCACAAGGCGTGCCTATCTCGGCCCCTGCCTTACAGGGCCTCATGCAGCTGGTAGTCTAACAGTGACAAATGCCAATTTGGTTGACTGGTCACTGTGGTGAGGGACAGAAACCTGGGGTTTGTGCTTCTGCTACTTATGGTTCTGCTGCTGAGCCATTGATGTGCTGACGCCGGAGAGCACCGCTTCCTGGATGGAGCTGTGTCTGAGTTAACTCATTAGAAACTCAGAAACCAGACTAAGATTGACTTATATTTAGAATTCAGAAGGAAAAGGAAATGAAATGTGAATAAAATCACTCTATAAGCCTTATCCACAATAAGATGACTGCTAGAATGTCCGTGGTAACTCAGAGACTGAGAGATCCTGACATAAACCCTTACTTGCCGTTCTCATTCCAACTCGTAAATGAAACCTATTTTATGTATTAAAAGAATCTGATTCATCAACCAGGTGTATGGATTAAAATAACTATGGCACTGGAAGATGTTCTACTTACTTCTTGAAATACAAAAATTGAGGAAAATTCTGGAATTCTACCATAGTTCAGAGAATACAGAATGGAGTGAGCCACCTAGGTCTACAGCAGCAGAAAGAGATGGAATTTTGAAAGCCATGGGGAAAATGCTCTGTTGAATGAATGCATTCAAATTGTTTCTATGACTTTTAAACTGATGAGCATTTTTAGCAAGCAATTATTGTAATCTTTTAAGAACTCGCAGGCCTTTCCCAGGCAGTGCTTAGATTCGCCAGTGGGAGGCACAGTGTTAGCACCGTGTCCTTTGCTCTCAGTGCTATGGGCATGGTATGCTGATGCTGTTTTGTGGCAGTGGGTTTACATCACTTCCTGATGGAACATTGGTGCTAAGGGAGGGTACATGAGTTGAGTGTGTCTACTGAGTCTAAAAGAAAAGTAGGACTTATACAAAGACCTAATGAGGGTGAAGGAGGGCAGTGTTTATAAGGATTGGAATAATTGGAGTAGTCACTTGACAGAATGCAAGCTTGAGCCAGGTTTTGAAATAGTCTGTAGATATTTCATACATGGAGTTTGAAATAGCTGGAAGGGAAGGCAGGAAAGGTGATTTAGACACAGAGTGTGGTGGGCCTTAAATTATAGGCCCATTTCAGAATTCTAGCTTTCAGACAACTTATATATAAGTTTAGTGTATTGGCTGGGAGGGGAAGCAGTAGGACAGGAAAATTGTCTTAAATAAATAGTATGCAAAACCTCTGGTTTCTTTATTTTCTTTAAGGAAAAGCTTAAAGGATACCATAGTTAAATTTATAAACATTTGGATAATTTTTTGATGCTACAGCTTCAGGTCCTGAACCATGGTGATGGGGGCAAAGGGGTGGGGACAATGGGTAGGTGCATGAATTACTTAGAAACAACATTTTATTTGTAGGATTAAAAAGGACATAGAAAGGAAGTGTATGAAGATTTATCAGATGTGGGGGACCAGCCTTCCTCAAACCGAATGGGTCTAAGGGGCAGTTGTGTAATTGATGGGTAAATTAATGAGACATCACACAAGATAAAGCATGAAAGGGCTCACCTCTCAGTCTTGACTTCCAGAGCCAGGTCCAAGCAGAGAGAGCAAGTAATGCTATCTCACGAGCTTATATCACCTGGGGCACACAGGCCACGGTAGGCACATATGTAACAGGAAGGTGTTGTACAACAGGCATACATGCAACTGGGGGGTTGGGGATGAGATAGGCATATATACTAGGGGCACACATTTGACAGGAAGGCATACACATAACAAGATGTGTGGACTCTAGATTCAAGATGGCAGCCTAATATTGGCCGTCTGTGAATTGGCTTGACCTTAGGTCTCTCTGAGCTCTCCTTCAGGGGAAAAATCCATTATCCTTATCAGAAAGGAGTGGGTCCTACTTAAGGTGGGACACATGTTAGGTTCTGATTACCTTAGATGGTTGACAACCTTCAGGTAGATAACCTCCAAGTATACAGTCAGTGAGTTTACAAACAGCACCTTAAATTTGGCATTATGATGGGGGACATCATGGGGATTAACTTTTACTTAGGAGAATGTGAGTGGGAAGCATCGCCAATCCACGAATGTGAAGGGGTCCTCCACGGGATCCTTGACCTCCCAGACTCTTTAACGTATGAGTGTTGAGAGTTTGTCCACATACACTCCCTTCCCGGCTCTGTTTCCCACAAATGGGTGAACTCAATACTATGTAAGATAAAATTAGAACTTTATGATATATTTTAAAAGAAGAATAACCATTACAGTATCTAGAGTGGATCTTAGACAATTCTGTATATACCCATTGCCTTTTATTCAGTTTGTTTAATGCAAAGAATATTTTTATTCTGTTTGTTTTATGTACAAGTATTTAATAAAATTTAACATAGATTTTAATCAATGAAAGCAAGTTACCTGGGGCGGTGGGAGAATTGAAAACTATTTATGAAAAATATAGAAACTTGGGTTGTTTTGTCTCATGTCACATACCAAATGAACATATTTTAAAATGTTCACCTTATCCATAAAAATTAAGTATAAATTAATCATAAAGAGTGTTTTCATATCTTAGAAAAATAATTCAGAACAGGAAAGAACTTGGGGATCCTAGGTACAACATATATTTTGTACAACAAATCTAGTGTACAACATAAACTTTTTTAGCAACATCAAATATCCTCCTGTATCTATACAAAAAAGTAAAAATTGCTTTTTGTATAGTAAATTTCAATCTACACATAAATTTGAAATGAGAAATCGGGCAATTACTTTACATTTCTGAAATAACAAATTTCTCTGGGGCAGATAAATTTATAGGTAGTAAGTATAGTATGAAGTGAACTTCTGACTCTAGTAACAAAATAATCTATCTGTAATGGGAATAAAATGTCATCCAAGTAATAATAGTCTTTCATCTGTATCTATGAGTTCTTCATTGTGGATTTAACTATTATTGAATCAAAAATATTCTATGGATTTTGTAAATCAAGGCCTCGATTTTCTTTTCAAATCTGCCATATTAATATAAATTTATGTGACCACAGTGTAATACCATGTTTTCCCAACTGATTCAAAACTAATCTCTTTTCCTTGAGTCTTGTGTTAGCCTGGGTGATCTAGAGGAACAAATCCAGTGATACTTATATATGTATATATGTGTGAAAGAAACTCACTGACTTTGAGTTGGTTCCAACTCATAATGACCCTATAGGACAGAGAAGAACTGACTCTTATGGTTTCCAAGACTTTTATATCTTTACAGAAGCAGGCAGCCTCATCTTTCACCAAATGACAGCTAGGCTTGAACTACTGACCTCGCAATGAAGAGAAAAGTGATTCTGCCAATCAATTTCCTACATAGAAAAGGGATTTTATGTGTCTTTTACTCACATCCAATTAGTCAGGATAAGCCAGCTGTGTTTTAATGTCAACATTTCCATGGGCCATCACAGCAAGTTTATTTGCCGCTCAAAATATAGGCCATGGAGTCTACGGTCCTCTCTGCTTCTAACAGTCACTAAGGTTTAAGGTAAATTGAGGCATGGAGTGAGGCCAGAGTCGGATTGAAGCAAAGCACATTCTAGGATACCTTTATTATAGTGAAAGAGCTCCCGGGCGAGGTTCCATGAACTAGCAAGGCAGGTTGGGGAAGTTACACCCGGTGGTCAGGGTTTAGGGTTTTTTTTAAAAGTGCCTGGGGATGCAGAAACCATCCGCCAAGGCGGCAGGTGTTGCAAGCTGTTCCAAAACTGTTTGTCAGATTCTTGCGGTGCTCTGTGCACCAGAATGACAGCTTTCACTTCCTGAGCCTGGTTGTTCTGTCTTGGCTTCATTTGGCCTGGCCACTTTTCAGCTTTGAAGGGGTACCCTTCAAATCGCCTGCCAGACTCAAGGTCAGGGCTGTTTTTCTTCCCCCCCCCCCTATTTTTCAGTTTATGACTGAACCAAAAAGTGATGCTGGGGCCTTCTTTGCTTCCTGTTGCCACTCCCAAACCATTTGTTCTCCCTTTTTATAAAACACCACAGTTCCTTTAAAGCACATGCCATCAGGTTGCACCACAAATAAATTTCCTAGCTGTAATCAACTGTGCTGTTTTATACATCTTAGCATTCTGTTTCCTCTCAAAGGAAAACAAAAGCCTATATTTTACCACATAGAAAGGAAGAGTTGGCAAGATCAGGATAAAAGTGAGTACATCAATGGAATCACCCTGAAGACACCCTGAAAATTGTTCACTTTGAGATCCAGACAGCCAGAAGGGCCATATTCCTTTCAATTGTAAAGACCCAGGAAGGAATCAAGGGCATCAGAGTCACGTTTAGAAGGAGTGAAAGATGGAGATTATGGAGGTGGCAGTTTGCAGTCTTAGGAGTGTGAACTTGATCATGAAAGGAAGCAAAAATGCAGAAATTATTGGTGTTGATGTCTCAAGCCTGTGTGAAGCAGAGCCTCATTAGTATGTATATTGAAGTTACCGAGGAAAGCCGCCATTCAATTAAGCTCTGTAAAATTAAATGTGAACGAGCTCTGCTGGGGTAATGGTTAGAGGTTGGGCTGTGATATTCCCAGGCTACAATTCGAAACTAGCAGCAGCTCTGCTCTGCAGGAGAGATACTGGGCTTTCTAGTCGCGTAAACCGTTCGTTACAGTCTTGGAAACAAACTCACTGGAGGTCGCTATGAGTCAGCATTGACCGGATGGCAGTGCGTCTGGTTTTTTAATATTAAGTAATGAGAATCCCTGGTGGTGCCAGCAGTGAAGCACTGTCCTACTAGGGAGAGGGTGGCGGTGTGAACCTACTCAGAGGGGTCTTGGAAGACAGACCTGGTGACTGCGTTTGAAAGGGCACACAGTTTGAAAACCCCATGGAAGACTTCAAACTGCACACACGGGGTCACCCACGAGTCCGAATCTACTCAAGGGCAAGTAGCGAAACAGAACACTATTAACAACTCTCAAGGATAGCACAATTAGCCTTTACCATGAGGACAATATGCAAATATATTTTAAGAAGCACCCAGAGAATGATTTCCAAATAGTTGCTCAGAGAGCGCACACTCACTGAGGAGAAGCCCGGGCCTCCAGCCTCTGATGGAACGTGGTGTTGCATTGGACAGTCCTGGACCCGCCCACACGACCGCACCGCCAATAGTGGACCTTCCATCCGGGTCCCAATCTCTCTGTTGGTCGGTCATTGGCTGTGGCTTGCACCCGCCCCTGGGGTGAAACCACCCAAGCGGTACGTTTTGAATTTCCTGATTCGAGTCCAATGACCGTTGGGCACGTCTGGAGAACTCTCTCAACCAGGGTCCTCAAACTTTTTAAAGGGGGGCCAGTTCACTGTCCCTCAGACCGTCGGAGGGCCGGACTATAGTTTTAAAAACTATGAACAAATTCCTACGCACACTGCCCATATCTTACTTTGAAGTAAAAATAAAACGGGGCGAAAACACCCTGGGGGCGGATTAATGTCCTTGGTGGCCACATGTGGCCGCGAACCGCAGGCCGTAGTTTGAGGGCTGTCTTCAACGACGGCCCTCACCGCACCTTCGTCTGCAATGAGCCAGAACGACTCCCGTGAGTGCCAGGCTGCCATCAACCAGCAAATCAACCTGGAGCTCCGTCTCCCACACCTACCTCGCGATGGCGCATCACTTTGCCCGCAAAGACGGAGCCCTGAAGGACTTGGCCGACTGCTTCATGCAGCAGTCCCACAAGCAGCGCCAGCACGTGGAGACGCTGATGCAGCTGCGAACCAGCGTGGAGGCCGCATCCAGTACCGCGACATCGCCAAGCCTGAGGAGGACCCGATATCCGCCACGGGCACCACCTCCACCTGCAGCAGAGCTTCCACCTGAGCCTGCGGACCTGCCTGGATGGCTGAGAACAGGGCGACGTGCAGCTGTGTGACTTCCTGGAGAGTCAGTGTCTGAACCCACAGAGCAGGGATATGGAAGCGCTCACTGGATGTCCACGTGTCCAACCTGCGCAATCTGCGGGGAGGGAAAACCGCCTGGCTGAGTACCGCTTTGACACCTGCCACCTGGATGACAGCAACCAGGAGAAATGCCCCAGAGACAGAGGGTGTTGCTTACAGTCCCAGGTGCAAAGCAAGCATGCAGCAAGTACAGTAAGTTAACGTTTTTTACCTCTTCCGAGTCCCATTCCGTTCTCAATAAAGTGTTTGGTTTCAGAGTTAAATAAATAAAGGTCTTTTGGTCGCGCTTGTGTGTGTGTGTGTGACCAGGACCCCTCCCACCCTTCTTGGTATGTGGAAGGAGGGAAAAAGTATTTCAGGAGATCTCGAAAATCACAAAATTAATTTTCTCCTTATAAAAATATGGAGTGATGTGTGATGTGGTCCTTGTGTGTTGGGTCAAGCATATATGTGATCATTGCCTAGGATTCATGATAGTGTCTTGGATTCATAATAGTGGTGGTATGGGAGTATGGGGGCAGAAGGTTGAAGGGAATGGGGGTGTCTAGAGATTAACATAAAATGAATCTTTAGCCTAAAATGTTTTCTCTTATTTAAGTATGCAAACGTTTACTGATTCTGGGTATCAAGCTGGGGAATCCCCAGAGGATGGCATGGGTACTTTAATAATCTCAACCTGGATTTAGGGGGTCTTTCCTATAACCCTGGTGACATGGTGGTTACAGATTATGCTGCTAACCACACTGTCAGCAGTTCAAATATATCAGCCACTCCTTGGGAGAAAGATAAGGCTTTCTACTCCCATAAAGATTTACAGTCTTGGAAATTCATTGGTGTATTCTATCCTGTTCTATAGGGTCACTATCAGTTTGATGGCTGTGAGATTTGTTTGTGTGGTCCTGTAGCCCAAGTGTTTTTCTTTGTTCACTGGTGCCATGCAGGCATCCTGCAGTTGCAACACACTCAGGTACTTTTCTGTTCTTTTCCAAGACTAGCATTGTTCCAATTAAGTGATTTGGTACCAGAGTTAAAGAAATTAAGCTCTCTTGATCATTCTTATTTGAGCAACACACAAAAATGTTAAGAGCACGGCAAATTCCCACGCTCTTAGCCCTGCTGTGAGGGCCATGCCTTAAAGTGGTCAAAGAGTTTGCTTAAATGACCAGCCAATATCACAGAGGGAGGGAGGGAGAGAGAGAGAGACAGAGAGACAGACAGAGAGAGAGAGAGAGAGAGAGAGAGAGAGAGAGAGAGAGAGAGAGAGAGAGAGAGAGAGAGAGAGAGAGAGAGAGAGAGAGAAATATGAATTGGGGGGAGGACATCTAAAAGACGTGCAATATAGGCTAAGGGCTATTACTCTGAAGATGGCTAGTAGTTAAGCATGGCCCTGTGGAAGAGTCCAAAATGGGCCTGGCAGGAGAGCAGGCGTGCCAGCACAAAGCGTCTGCTAGGAAAGAAGCGAGGAGAGCAGAGCAGGCTGCCACCCAGGACAAGAGTAGGGCTTGGTATCAGCAGAGAGGCCTTTTTGGTGGAAGCCAATAGCAAAGAGTTCAATCAAAGGGCCACAAAGTGTTTGTCCTTTAGCGATTGCTTTATAGTACTCAGCATAGTGTCCACTGGTTCATTCAGGTTGTGAGATATTATATAGATTCATTGCCATCCTTTAACATTAGTAATATTTTATTATGTGTGTATCATTGTATATCCATTTTCTATTGATGTCATTTAGGCTAATTCCGTAATTTTGATACTGTGATGAACATGGGTGTGCTTGTATTTATTCTTGCCATACTACCTAGTCTATAGGCATATACCAACTAGAAAAATTGCTAGGTCACATGGCATTTCTATCTCCAACATTCTAAGGAAGTGCTATGCCATTTTCCAGAGTGGTTGGACCATTTTACAATCCCAACAGCAATGTATGAGGCTTCCAGGCTTTCTACATCCTCAGCAGACATTAAATTGTGGTTTTCTGTTTCTCAGAACTTCCTATTAGTAGCAGGTTGAAATGATATTTCATGACGGTTTTGATGGACATTTCTCCAATGACTAATGATTGGGTGAATTTGGACAAGTGGCTGTTCGAGTCTTGTTGCACTCCCCCTCCTTTTTTAATGTCGAAGCTAAATGGACATCATTAATCTGTAATCCACTTTCTTTTAAAAATTTTATCGACATGTGATTTACATAGCATACAATTCAGTAGTTCAATCATATTAAAAAGACTGTTATAATAATCACCATAAACCATTTTAGAATACGTTGTTCTTTTTACCCCCCATTGTTTTTAGTGCCTCATTTCACCCCAAACACCCCTGTAATGTTCCTAGGAAACTCGGTGGCTATTTCTTAAAATGTATTTTCATGTTGTTCTGACTTGATGGTACTGATATGCTTTTGACTTTTATGCTATCATTTATTATACTTGTCCATGACTTGTCCATGACTTGATTCTGACTCATGTTGACCATTTGTGTGAAGTGTACAACTACTTCATGGTGTTTTCAAAGCTTGTGTATTACTTCAGACACAGATCACCAGGCCTATCTTTCAAGATGCCTTTGAGTAGGTTCAAACCACCACCATTTCCTTTGTAGTCTAGTGCTTCACAGTCTGCACAGTCTAGAGACCGCCATCTTTAACATTGTTGTTGTTGTTAGTAGCCATCCAGTTAGTTCCTGCCCATTAGCAGCTGTATGCACAATGGAATGAAACACTACCCAGTCCTGCACAATCCTCACGATCGTTCCTATGCCTGAGCCCATCGTTGAGGCCATGGTGTCAATCCATCTCCTCGAGTGCACTCCTCTCCTTTGCTGCCCCTCTACCTAACAT
Source organism: Tenrec ecaudatus (assembly GCF_050624435.1). Lineage (NCBI taxonomy): Eukaryota > Metazoa > Chordata > Mammalia > Afrosoricida > Tenrecidae > Tenrec > Tenrec ecaudatus. The sequence continues at coordinate 40,447,537 of NC_134548.1, read as the reverse complement.
GATGTCCTTCTCCAGGGACACTAGTCTTGCTTCTAATGTGTGCTCTCAGCTTTATTTCTTCCATAACACATGGGTTTGTCCTTTTTAGTCCATGTTCATTTCCATATTTTTCTCCAGGACCACAATTTAAATGCACCAATTTTTCCTCTGTCTTCTTAATTAAATGTCCAACTGTAACTTGTAACTTCCTTGCTTTTTAATACCCTAAAGAAGTCTTGTACAGTAGATTTACCTAATGTGATGCCTTGTCTGGTCTCTTGACTACTGCTTTCCATGAGCATTGATTAAAGATCCAGGCAATACAAAATCCTTGAGAACTTCAACATTTATCCATTTATCATGATGTTACCTATTAGTCCAGTTGTAAGGATTCTGGTCTCCTTTACATTGAGCAATTCATATTGAAAGCTGAACTCCTTTATCTTCATCATCTAGTATGTACTTCAAGTTTTCCTAGCTTTCTGTAAGAAAGATTGTGTCATCTGGTTATTACAGGTTGTTAATAATTCTTCCTTCCATCCTGATATAACATGGTCTTCATATAATCCATCTTCTCTGATTATTGGCTCAACATATGAATTGAATGAGTATGGTGAGAGGATACAACCCTATTGCACACCTATCCTGATTGTAAACCATGAAATATTCCTTAGTTCACAAAATTGTCACTTGATCCATGTACAGGTTCCACATGAGCACAATGAAGTTTTCTGCAACTCTCATTCTTCTCAAGGCTATCCATAATTTTTTCAGATTCACATAGTTGAATGTCTTGGCATAGTCAATAAAACACAAAGAAACATCTTTCTGTTATTCTCTGCATTCAGCCAAGAATCATCTGACATCAGTGATATCCCTTGTTCCAAATAAAATTAACATGGAACAAGAGCTATTTAATAGTACAGAGCTTTAATTGAATGACAGTGTTCCTATTAACTACAACATCTGTACTAATGACACTCTACCAGCATCTTTACACAGATTGCAGAGCTATCAACTCTGAGGATATTCACTTTTCTCCTTCCCTTCACGATCAAGTTCTCTCTCCTTTGACTGCATAGTACCACTTCCATATTCTCAGTGAATGTTTCCATCTCTCAATCTTTCCCTCTTCCTGAACTTGTTCCTTATTACCTTTATTCTCTCAGGTGTCTATATATATGAACCCAATCTCTCTGTCCTATCTGAACCCCTGAATGGACAATTGCAACGACACCTTCACTGATATCATTGATATGTTCATTTTTACAATGAGTTTGCCAACATTCAGGCTTTTGTTTCCTTTGAAAATAAACAGAAGTTTAATATGAATACAGGAGCATAGTTGATTACAACATAGAAAGTAATAAATGGTGTAACCTGATGGCATGTTCTTTTAAGCAACTATAGTATTTCTTGAAAAGGGAGAACACATAGTCTGGTAATGACAATGGGGAACTAGGAAAGCACCTATATTACTTTTAAGCTCAGTGATAAATTAAAAATAGGAGGAAAAGAAAAATGACCTGGACTTTGAGATGCTGCAGGAAAGTCAGTGGTTTAACATTGTAACCAGCTAAAAATTAGGGCCAAGAGCTCATAGGAGCATTGTGTCTGAGATTGTGAAGATGGAGGAGATTTTGCTGAAAATAAACTGTGTTCCCAGGGAGGATAACGGAAATGTAAAAAAGGGTATAGGAAGTCATGAAGTGATGGAATTAGATCAGAACACAAAATGGATACAGTCACTTGGGAATCCGAGTCCAGGTTCTAGACATGACTTTGAAGCTTTGATGATTTGTTGATGATGGGTAGGTTGGCCATGATGGCATTGATCCTGGTGATCTTGTATGGGGAGGATTCCAGTAAGGTCCATGTGGCTTCTCCTTAGGGATTTTTCGCAGGAAGTGAGCCTCGTCAGCTGAAGCAGGGAACTGGCTGAGGTAACTGCACCCTGGTCTGTCCAGCCTCAGGGTTTTGCTATCCAGCAACAGTCCCACTTGCTAGGACTGCAAAGTCACATGAATCTGGGATCCTTGGACACATGGAGAACCCCAGGCTCTATGTGTGCAAATTTGAGTCTAGAGTGACTTCCTAGCTAATTCATTTTAATTGAGTAGTTACTGTCAAGTTGGTCCCAGCTCATAGCTGTCAAGTTGGTCAGGTGCTGTCAGGTGCTGTCAAGTTGGTCCCAGCTCATAGCAACTCCATGTACAACAGAAGGAAACCCCGCCCAGACCTGCACCATCATCACAATTTTGTTATGTTTGAGGCCATTTTGGTGCTATCTCATTGAGGGCCTTTCTCATTTTTGCTGCCCCACTACTATGCATATGAGGCATCATGCCCTTCTCCAGGGACTAGTCTTTCCTAATAACTTGTCCAAAATACGTGAGATGAAGTGTCAGCATCCTTTCCTCTAAGGACGATTCTGACTATACTTCTTCCAAGACAGATTTGTTCGTTTTTTTTGGTACTTTCGGTAATCCTCACCAGAGCCATAGTTAAAATGCATTGACTGCTGTCAGTCTTCCTTTTCCATGTCTAACTTTCACATGCATGAAGCAACAGAAAATACCATGGCTTTGGTAAGGCACACCTTAGTTCTCAAAGTAGCATCCTTGCTTTTCAACATTTGAAAGCAGTCTTGTGCAGCAAATTTACCCTTTAATCCCTTGACTGCTGCTTCCAGGAAAATTGATTGTGGATGCAAGCAAGATGAATCCTTGACAACTTCAATATTTTCTCCATTTATCATGATGCTCCCGATCGGTCCAGTTTTGAGGATCTTGGTTTTCTTGACATTGAGTTATAATCCATACTGAAGGTTGAAATATTTGATCTTCATCAGAAAGTACTTCATGTTCTCCTCATTTTCAGCACGTAAGATTGTATTGTCTACATATCACAGGTTGCTAATGAGACTTTCTCCTATCCTGATACCATATTCTTCTTTGCATTTTTAAAAGTTATTATATAATCTTTATTTAGGTTTGGTCAGTATAGGTAAGCTATATTGGAGTCACAGAGCACTATGCATTAACAGGATACAACAGTTCCTAAAAACTGAGCAACTGTGCACACAACTTCTTAACATTTAATCACTTAAAGAACAAATGCACAGATGTGTGGGAGCAAAATCTGTCCCTAAAACTGAAAACGACTCAAGGACTCCACCGAGTCCAGCTTTTAGTGATAAAACTACTCTACTAGGCAAATTGGTTGTCCTCACCCACATCTACTATGACAAGTCTGACTGTTGTGTAAGCAGAATGGCATGTCAGAATGCCCTTACAAAGCAAATATTCTCAAAATACAGAGATTTGTGCAGACATAATTGTGTTACACTTTCAGAAAGATTTCTATTTACAACTTCACATTAACTCATATAAAAATAACTTGATCCTACACAAATGTCCTTTTAACAACATTCAAAGTAATTAACTGTTACAATTTCCAAAATGGTAGAGGTAGTGAAACCAAAAAGAAAAACCTCAAACAAAACCAAACCAAAATAAATAAATAACACCCATAAAAAGGAACATTGTGACAAAAGTATGCATTAATTTCTGGCCAGTGTCCTTCTTCAAATTAAATGACACTGTATAAAAATATGCTGAAAAAACCCCCCACTAACATTAAAAAACCAAACCCTGTACCCTCGCACTTGAGTCTAAGCCATTCTGGACATGGCAGGAACCCATGGATAGGTTGCCTTTCCCACTCACTACTTCCTCCTCTTGAGGATCAGAATTGGAGTCTATGTCATTTGAGTGGTGCGGGAGAGTTTTCACTGCCTGTGGGAGAGTCTACATTTTCAAACCCAGCACTGAGTTAGTTTACATAGCTACTACCACCCCTGCCAGTTCTCCCTTAAGAGCTGTTGAACACCATTCCATGGAGATGAAAGACTGTCTCCAGCTCTGCTCTGCTTCCTGTGAAATCCAGACCCAGACGTGTCCTCTGATGGGGGGAGCTGCCATTACTTAGCCCTTAGCCAGGGAACTGCAGTCTTTACTGGTGGCCTCAGCCTGCCACACAGGCATAGAAGATATAGTCCTGCTGGACTTGGGACAAAGGCTTGAGACTTCTCTTGCTGGTACTGAGTCAACTGCTGGCGAGCATTCTTCAGTTGCTGCTGAAGAACTGGAGTGGGGTGCTGCATTCCCTGACCTTTGTCAAGTTGCATGATGAAATCATTCAGTTCATCCTGACTGCTTTTAAGCTCCTCACTGTATTTCTTCTGCAAAGCTAACTGTGCTTCAAGCTGTGCAATTCATCCATTGGAAAGCTGCCTCCCAAGCTCTTGATTCTCCTGGATAAGCATCCCATACATCGCCATTAACTTTTTGCCTGTTTAGAATTGACTTGATGATTAAAAGGGAACTTAAGTCTCCCTTGTTAAAACTGCACTCTGGGACAAGCTGGACCATTTATCTTCCACTCATCTTAAACTCCATGATCACGAAGTGAAAATTCAAATTGGTGACTTAAGAGAATGAGCTGCTGAAAAACATTAACCTTCCAGGATTGGATGGAATTCTGAAGAAAATAATGCCTCATTTATTTAATTGAGCAAACACATTTTCTAGAAATGATCACTAAAAAGCTTTTCTATTCAGTGTCTCACTTAGGCCAGCCCACAGTTCAGCACAGTATCATCTCAATCTTCTGGAAGGCACCCTGTGAACCTGTTCTACATTTCTACTGCAATAGTTTCAGATAAAGTGTCCCAAAGTGCCTAGTGGCAAATCTCCTTCTGTTCCTGGTAGCAGCTGGACAATAGTAGGTCTTTAAAGACTGAAGCAGAAGCAGCCCTTTCCTTCACTAGGAAGAGCACTGTAACAGGTTTTTGCCAAGAACAACCTGCTCTCCACACCCCTCTCAAAATTAAACGGTTAAAGTAAAACAAAATCATCATAGTATTCCTCAAACTTAAAAACAAAACAAAACTATTTCAAGGCACATTCAGTATCATAAGTGCAATACAAAATGCCCCCAAACAATGAAGAAACGCATTCCCAATTACCACCACCACAATGCACTTTCAACAGGGGCCTATTGAATGGAAAAAGGGTTCAATCGATTTCATTTTGTGTGTGTGTGTGGGGGGGGTGCTAACGTCTCATCACAACCAATATCCTTATACAATCTAGGTGTGAAATGAATATTTATAATCCTTTGAACAGTTCGAACCTGAGTTTAACAAGCACACCTCCATGTTTGTACAGCCCTTGGGAAGATTGTCTACAGCATTAGAAACCATTCAGAGAACACACCATTGATTAAAAGCCCAGATTTAAGGCTCCATTTAGGAACAGAGCCCCAAACAAAATGGTTCGCGTAGGAACTATTTGTACTTCTGTCTGTTGATTCTCCTAAGACTATCGAAAGTTGGTTCTTAGCAACTAAGCCCTTTAAAGGCAAAATGACCTCGTTGCAGTTTGACCGGAAGTCCAACACCAAATCATAAAGTCCACAGTCTTATTGGACAAACTAATATACAGTGTCTGAAGGTCCCTGTGCTCAAGGTTAATAGTCGTGCATATTCCATTTTTATATTTTACTTGAATTTTACAAGTTCAATACACGATTTAAAATCTCTACGTTTTCCATTCCCTACATTCTTATTCATACAACCCAGCTTCTCTGATGGTAGGAGGATACAACTCTAATACACATCTTTACCACTTCTAAACCATGCAATATCCCCCTGTTCATAAGAATTGTAGTGCCCATTATATATCTACCATAGTCTCTTTATCCTTTCACCTTTTGATGTAAGATTGGGTTGTTTCCAGATCAGAGTGATTACAAATAAAGCTGATGTGAGCATTTGTTTGCAAGTTTCTTCGTTTTATCAACTCAAATTCATGAGAACGCTGGCCTCTTCCCCTTCACATGCCATGGCCTGAAAATGCAATAAGAGACTCGAGACAATCATAGGATTCACCTCACTTGATTCTCTTATCTCAGGATGAAGGTCCTTGCTGCCTGATGACTACTCTCCAGGCAATGGTGTCTTATTCTGCCTCTTCCGTTCTTCTGCTGCTTCTTTTTTGTTACCTGTTACTATATTTTTTGCCAGTAATGGCAGTATAATTTACAGGTAGGCTCCAATTAGGGATGGGATGACTCTTAATTAAGTATAATAATTTCATCTTCTCCGCAGCCTGCTATTGGCAATGACTTGAATAGAAACTCCTTGAACATCTTCAAGTGATTCCTTGGAAAGAATACCATCAGAAAATTAAATAACATTGCAACATTTTATGTAGCACATCTCACTAATAATAAGCACACAAAACAATGAAACCACCATAAGTACTAAAAAAAAAAACCAACAACCCAAAAAACAGTTACTGCCATGGAATCAATGCGGACTCATAGCCACCCTATAGGACAGGGTAGAACTGCCCCTGTGGGTTTTCCCAGACTGTCACTTTTTATAGGAGTAGAAAGCCTCATCTTCTTTCCTGTGGAGCCACTGGTGGTCTTGAATGTTGACCTTGTGTGTAGCAACCTAACACATAAACATGCCATCAGTTTGCCAGAATTCAAATAGACTGTAAGCCAGGGAAAAAAGTACTGCCTGTACTTTTTTCTTGCTGTATACTAGAAATCTACTGACAAAGAAAAGGATTAACCATAAGATTCATTTTTCACACTCTTACTGATATCTATTATTTGAAATGGTTGATCACACCTATTTTTCTATTTTTATATACTTTTTATTGTAAATTATTTGGAGTTTACAGTTCAGATGATCAACTTTGTATATCTCTGTATGTATGTATACATACACATATATTTATATATGAGACAATTTTTTATAAAGAAAAGGGCATATCAATAGATAGAGACTTACATAAAGAAAATGGCTCACACAGTTGTAGAAGTAGGCAAGTCCAGTACAAATCCAGAAAGATTCTGTGACTCAGATGTTAAGCTGGGGATTTCAACTTACTGGAGTAGCTTTAAAGACTGGGAAACCCAAAATTGGCAAGAAAATCATAGGCTGTTGGTTGCAGAGGCAAATAAATCCAAGGTCAGTCTGTCAGTCAGGCTTATGGTGGCAGAGGAGAATGAAGCCAAGGTCAGCAGATCAAATGGCAAACTGCAAATGGCTCCCTGGATCAGCAACTACTATGCAGGCTATTGGCCCAAGTCCAAAGACCTGGAGGTCAATGATCCAGATCCAATTAAAAGCAAGCAAGTTTTTTCAGTGTTCACTTTCATAGAAGTAGGCCACACCCAAGTAAATTTCCTTTCAATTGAATCAGGATTGCCCTTGTGACTATCTGAGAGTGTAATTACTTACAGGAGTGGAAAGCCTGTGTTTCTACCACAGAGCACTTGGTGATTTCATACTGGCAACTTTCTAGGTCAAACCACTTGTGACCACTATGCCACCAAGGTTCCTCAAGGGTGGGGGCCTAAATTCAACCCTAATCTTTCTACAGCTGATTGCTCACAGCAGATTACATTTGGCGGGGGGCAGGTGGTGATTACATTGTGTTAGGTCCCATAATTAATATTACTAGGTCTTAACTACCAAACCACTGAGAATTCTGGCTTAGCCGAGTTGACACAAAACCTATCATAAATAGATCTCATACCATGTTCTCTGATATTTTTCTCAATGTTCAGAATATTTGTCTACTTTCAATCTTACTTTTAAAAGAATATCAAACCCATTAACATAGCACATTAGGTATTTCACAATTTTGATCCAACATTCCTTCTTACTTGTCATTCTCCATAAGTTTTAAAACAGAAATTTCAGATTAGTTATTATTTCTGAACACAATCCCCATTGCTCCTTTATTCAGCACACATGTTACCTCACTGTCACTCAGTCGATTCTGATTCCTAGTGACACTATAAGGCAGGGAAGAACTGCCCTTGTGGGAAGTGGAGACAATCAGCCAGTTTGCACTGGGTCAGCCAAACTGACAAATAATTTTGTTGAGCTGTGTGAACCAGTTGTTAAAATGGCACTTGTGATAGGGTTTTCTCTAAGTGGATGGCTGGCAGCTGCCCAATGTGGAAATCACAAATTTGCTTTCCTTGCTTTTAATTTTTAACATTCATCTGTGCAACAATATATTCTATGTGTCCATAATAATGTTTATTCTATCCATGAGTATAATATACTTGTAATATTTATTTTTGTTTAATAAACTCAGTTATACTTTTGCTGAAATACAGAAATTTTGTGCCCTTTCTTTTGCTACTTCAGTACATAAACATATAACACAGATAAAAAGAGCCAAACAACCAGAGGATGACGTGCAGTCCTTCATTTCAGCTTTGTGTTATGCCCCAAATTTCTGCAAGATATTATGAGTGAACTCTGCAACTCCTCAAAGTGTTCAAAGAGCTAAAACTATTGTCAGAACAGTTGCTATCAGTTCAGTAGAAGTGGAAAGGGTTTCTGTAGGAATGGACAGAGTCAGCAGTCTGAGGAACGGTGCCATTTTCCCTTTGAACTAGTTCTGGTAGGCAAATGCAGACCCAACTCCGGTCCATTACGTTCCGGAGACTACGCTTCAGTTTTTAGTTGGTTGCTGTGTGTTGGAGAAGGCATACACTCACAAACAGGAAGACAAACACAAAGATGTTTTCAGGTCACAATTACAAAGCCATGGCATTGATTTACATGAATTTACACCAAATCATATAAACCAGGATATCAAAATGCAGGTGCGTGAACAGGAAAATGGGGACTTAGTTTAAACATAGATATCATTGCCTTTGACATTTTTGTTTTCCTTACCCTCCTGCTATATGAAGCATATGAAAAACATCTCCAATTAGGGCCAGGAACAAAGTGAAATTATCAGAGGAGGAAACAAAATCCTTTATCTGAACCACTGGGATAATTCTTAGCAATTACTTGTGGGCTTATTAGACACATCTTAATTTATCAGAATGTACATGAGACTTGAACTCACATAAAATATGTGTGTTAGTCTGGGTTGACAAGAAAAATGAATTCATAGGAACGCATGTGTATAAGAAAGAGCTTTATATAAAAAGTAATTGTACATTAAGAAAACATCCCAGCCTAGTGCAGATCAAGTTCATAAGTCCAATATTAGCCCATATGTCCAATACTAGTCCATAAATTCCTCTTTAGATTCTTGCAGTCATGCCATAATGCCAAATGCAGTAAAATCACAGGCCAGTGGGTGGAAAGTTTTGTGGATCCAGGGGCGGAAGCATCTCAGCTCTGGCTGGGATCTCCATGTGGCTTCTCCAGCTCTCAGGGCTCTAACATAGCTCCATGTGTCTTGTCGGAAGGAATGAATTGTAGGGAGTGAATATGTGTCCCACCTTCAGTGAGTTATTTATTTCTTTAGTGCCTCCAAATGAGATCCTCAAGTTTCAACCTGATTGGCAGATTAAAATTCACCCCTTCACTCTTAAGCCTTAACAGTATGATATACAAATTTTTATTCAATAGCCTATCCCCTTTCTGCATTATTATTGTTATATATAATAAAAATGGGATATGTTGCAAGTCTTAAAATACATTGTTTTCATTATGATTGTATGATTTTATCTTTTTGAAGAAGCTTAAAAATTAGAAAGAGCAATCTTTTTAAAAATAATAACCTACTTATTTTCTATTTCTGGTTCTTTATGTTAGTTTCATATATTTGTTACTATCTGATGATGTTTCTTTTCTTCAATTCAGTACCCACTTCTTATCTATCCTTACTGTCCAATCTATTATATTTCTATTTGACAAAGTCTGTACAATACAATTGTATATATTCATTTTTACAAGTGCTTTATAAATCATATGGGCTGGAAAAGGAGAAGAGATATAAACTTATACTTACACATCATTACAGCTAAGTGATTACATTTACTAGGTGCTCCATACTTTTCTATGTGGATTCTTACTGTTATGATTGGTTATTTGCTTTCAGACAAAAGAATTACCCACAATGTTCTTTGTAAGGCAGGTATGCTTCCATAGTTCTTTTCACGTATTCCAGGATTTTGTACATCAGGGTGAATGCATTTATCTGTATGTATTTTAATGTAACTGGCTTTGTCTTAAAGCAGCCATATCCCTAGCTATTATAAAATGCCTTTGTACATTCAATAAAAATGTTATTTTGAACTTTCTTTATCTATGCCAAATATCACACATGATTTAGAATGTAATCTACCTTGGGTATGAAAATGTAATGTCATTGCTTCTTGACATAATCTGCATCTAGGTCTATACACTTCTGAAGGTAGTGTTTCTACCTCTAAAGCCTTCCTTGAAGAATTCTGCATTCTCCTATTTATACCACGCCAAAATGGCAATTTTGGCATCCTCCCCAAAATTCTAATAGTCGTCATTTTAAATGTTCTCTGAGTTTTAGGAACAAAAGATATTGAAGGGGGCAAGATTGTGGCTGTAGGATGAATGAGGCAAAGTTTCCTAACAAAATTATCTTAGGACAGCCCTTGTTCACCATGAAAAACTGATCAGGTGCATTGTCCTGATTGGGGGAAAAATTTCACTGGCTCTACTTTCCTGGCCTTTGCACTAATTCAGTTTTATATTTTCTTAAATCTTTCTCAAAAAAGCCCCCATGATAATTCTGGGTTCTTTAAGAATATCTATAAGATATCCCCTCCAAAACTACCCAAAACAGTCCCCATAACCTTTTGAACTGAGCTTTCTGTCTTGAATTTAACTGGCCCAGCACATCCCCTTGGAAACCACTGGTTTGGTTAATTCTTTTTGTTGGAAGCCATCTGTGGTAGTTACATAATATGTTGTCAACTTGAGACTATTAAGAGTGAACAGATGGTTTAGCCTATCAATCAGGTTGCAGCTTGATGACCTCTTTTGGAGGTACTACGGAGGTAAATAGCTTACTGAAGGCCAGACTCAGACTCTCTGCTTTGACATTCCTGATGACAAATCACATGGAGCTACACCAATGGAGCCAGATCCCTGGAGCTGGAGAGCCACGTAGAGACCCCTGCCAGCACTGAGATGCTTTCACAACCACTGAATCCACAAGACTTTCCATCCACCAGCTTGTGGTTTTCCTGCATTCGGTGTCATTGCATGTGATGTGTGAATCTGAAGAGGGATTTATAGATTTGTATCATACATATGGGCTTATATCAGACTTATGCACTTCATATGAACTAGGCTGGGGTGTTTTCTTAATATAAAATTACTCGATATACAGCTTCTTTCTTATGCACATATGAATGTCTATGAATTTGTTTCACCAGTCAACCCAGACTAGGACAGCATCCTTATGAGAGTAAGACAAATGTACAAATATCTTGTTTGCAGCTGTTAACTGATCATGGAAACCTGTGTGAAAATAATAATTATTATGATTCAGATTATGCTTGTGCATGTAAGAACTGGTACCCGAGTAGCAATAATTTTGGACTTATCCTTGTATTTGACGTTCTATCGTTTTTACTGTAGAACTGTATGTTTTAGAGTTGGACATAGAATAAAGAAGATCTTAGAAGAATCGATGCAAAGAATATTGAAAGTATCATGGACAGCTAAAAGAACAAACCCATCTGTCTTGGAAGAAGTGTGACCAGAATGCTCCGTAGAGGCAAGGATAGTAAGAGTACATCTTACAGACTTTAGACACGTTGTCAGTAGTGACCTGACTCTCCCTGGAGAAGGACATCGTGTTTGGTAAAGTGGAAGGGCAGCAAAAAAAAAAAAAAAGGAAGATCACACGCAGGATCTTGCAATGTTTCACTGTGTTTTATACAGGGTCACTCAACAACTTCTAAAGGCATCGGTTTTAGAGACTCTAGACATATCATAAATGATTTCTTCATTCACTGGTTGAAAGACATTTAGGTATTATTAATTTTTTTATTTATGGCTAGACATTCATGTATGTATATGTGGTTGTGTGAATATATGCTTTCATTTTATTTCTGTTCATTCACATACTGTGTTAGACTGGGTTCACTAAAGAAAAAAATCCAGAGACACTCATATATATACAAGAAAATCTTTATATCAAAGAGCATTGGATATCAAGAAAACATTCCATCCCAATCAAGATCGAGTGCATAAGTCTCATATTAGCCCATAAGTCAAATATTAGTCAATAAATTCCTCTTCAGATTCAGACAGCACAAGCAATGATGCCAAAGACAGGAAGATCTCAAGGTAGTAGGTGAAAAATATTGTGGATCCAATGGTTGTAGAAGCAGCTGAGTGCTGGTGTGGGTCTCCTTGAGGCTCCTCTAGCTCTCCAAGTGTCTCAACAGCTTAAACCTGAAGCAGAGAGAGAGGAAGTTCCAAGAATTCTCAGGAGAAAGCCATGCCCATAAGGAGGCAACCTCAGGCTATGAACTGATTGACAGGCTAGACTCCACTCCAACAATTATCAGTTGACATGAAATTATGTAACTATCACACCTAGAAAATATTGTTTTTATTTTAAATGTATATATAAACATATATAAAAAGAAGAAAAGTATGTTCGATAGGACCCATTAGAGTCAGCATGTAAAATTTATAACTTCAGATAAGACTAATTTTATTCATTAATTAAAGAGGTACGGATTCAGCATAGCCTGTCCTTTATGCAAGATTATAGCGTGTTTAAGCTGTTGAAATATGGTCCCTAACACATGTATGGAAAAACGTCTGCTTTTATAAATATTTAAAACCTTGGAAATCCTCTGTGCAGTTTTTCTCTGTCCAGTCACTATGAGTCACGATGAGTCGTAATTGTCTCATTGGTAGTAGGGAAGTGATATGATTTGTGTCGCTGGTTGTGAAGATGTTTCTGTTAGAAACCAGGGTCATATTTTCTTGGAGAGAATAAAAAATATTATCGCAGAAGCATAACTTTGGCCATCCTCTTAACATAGATGACATGAGAAAAATAATAATTTGGGTACCACATATTTAGTGTTGATGAACATATTAAACATTTAAGTGACTGGAACTTGGCAATTAACATTCTATTTAACATAAATGAAACCACGAGGACTAGAAAGCCCTGTTTTCAGTCTTTACAAAACCAATATATTTCTATCTACTGTGTGAAGTGTGTGAATCTGTGTTCTGACAATGCACTAGTGGATCCTTTTTCTTCCCATGAATAGATGCGACATAATCAAGGACTTATTCCTATTATATGATCTCAGAGCTTTTGTTTGACCACATAGGACATAAGGAAGGCACTTCAGCAGTGTGATGGAGGGTTTTCTGTACCTATTTTGTAAGATCAGTAGCTCTAACTTTCTACTTAATCTTGTTCTTTTATGTTTGAAATACTCAATCTTGATGTGACCATCTCTTACTAAAGCTCCGAGTGAGAAGCAAAAGCACAGTGAGTCTATAATGCCACATCAGCTCTAAATTTTGGTGAGATGCTAAATATCCTGAAGGTAAATATTGAGAAAAATGAAAATACTACCTCCAATCTATGAGTTTGGGGATTTATTCTTTTGCTTTATTAAATTAATGTTGAAATATGAATTTTCTTTCCAACACAACATCATGATATATTTTCATCAGGCATTGGAGAGCATTATGTTTATAAGGCAATCTATTCTAAAACTTTACATATAAAGCTGGTGACTTCTGTGTGCAAACTTTCCCAAGGGGCCTGCACAGTATAATATGACCAGTGGTCTCTTCCATAGTTAGAGATGATGACATAATTGACATTTAGATATCCTCAAGGTTTCCCCCAAAGAATGTCATGCTTTGAAGAGTAGCACAGTTATCAAGCTGAAAGGCAGGGAATTGATACAATATGATGGATACTGAAAGGCAGATATGTGGGAGTCCTGCATCACAGGTGGTGTGAGGTGGAGGGAAACAAGAGTCTGTCATGTAAGTCACTGAGAAGAACAGGGTATGAAAAGCCTTGGAAAAGCCTTGGGTCTCCTATTATTGTTCCTCTCTAGAGAGTGGGGCTCAAAATGCTTTCAGTCCTCGTGCAAGAAATATGTGGGGAGCGCAGGGTGTCCAAAGCTAGGATTAACTGGCTGATGATAAAAGAAGAGGGGGAAAAAGAGGATATGTTTAGTTCCCACCATCAATGACCACTCTTCACTCCCAGCCCCCACCCCCACCCTGTGCAGAAGCTGTGATGATCTTATTTCATTACACTCTACTCAGAGACATAAAGGAGCCCTGATGAAGTAGTGGTTACACGTTGGGCTGTTAACTGCAATGTCAGCAGATTGAAACTACCAGTCATCCCATAAGAAAAAGATGAGGCTTTCTACTCCCATAAATAGTTACAGTCCCAGAAACCCACAGAGACATTTCTACCCTATCCTAGGAGTTTCAATGAGTCAGAGTTGACTAGGTGGCAGTGTATTGAATTCTAGTTTTAGTCAGTGGTCAGTAGTAAGACCCAGAGATATCATCAGAGTGAATCCAACACAGATGTCCCTATTTAGAAAAATAACTTCTTCATAATGTCCCCACAGCCCATGTTCACTTCACCACCCCACCTGCCAGAATGAAGAAATAGCACACTTAGAGATGGTAACCCACATGAGGTTTCCATCAGCATTTGTTCATATTGGGTGCATAAGTGGTTTCATTCATTAGTGAGACAGTAATCCGTACAAACAGATGAGGGTACAAGGCAGGAATGTTGCCCTTGAAATGGGGTTGGCAGGGTAGCTTACTTTGGCTAAGAAAGGGAGGTTGGCTCTCTAGGGTTTGCTGTGATCTGGAGATAAGAGAGCAGAGGAGCTCTGAGAGTAAATGTCTCCCTGAAACTCCATTTGCGCCCAGCTGTTCACAGGGTGATGAAATCTACAGAGAAATACTTTAGAGATTGTCTACAGAGGCAATTCTAGGCCAGAATAGGCAAGTCTGCTATTTTTAAATTTCATCTTTGAGATAGTCACCTGTCAGGATTTCTATTTCCTTTGCTTTATAAACTCCCTTGATTCCAATACAGTGAGTTCATTTGTGATGAGAATCTTCCCAATCTTTTTAGGAAATGTTTGAGATGCTCAGGAGGACACAAACAGGAGGGAGTGGAAGTCCCTCAAGTTCATTACCTTCAGTGCCGCAGTCTGTATATCCTGTAAAATACAGGATTGAGCAAGCTGTCCCTGAAAAAGTGGGCGCTCATCTTGAATTCTACTGTGAGAAGTTTTGAAGCAAAGCAAAATGCAAGTTAATTGTATTTTAGTTTTTAGCACTGCTTTGTATGACATTAAAACCATAAATGGATGTTTAAAAAACAGAAATCTGTGTTATTATAGTTCAAGAGACTAAAAGTCTGAACTTTGTGCACTTGATCTAGGGGGAAGCTTTCTGTTGGCTCTGGGGAAGATCCTAGCTTCTGAGCAAGGTTCCTCAGTGCCTTGTTGAACTTCAGGTGACATCTATCTCCCCCCACATTTTCTGGCGTGTTTTAATGTCTATAAAAAACAAACAATAAAAAATCAAATCCCTTATGACTTAATCAATTCTGATTCATGACAACCCAATATATTGTAAAGTACAACTGAGTCCAATGGTTTCTGTGCTTGTAGCTTCTTTCTGTAACTGTAACTGAAGCAAAGTGCCAAGCTTATATTCTGAAGCACTTCTGGGAGGGTTCAACACATTAACCTTCTGGTCAATAAATTTGGCACAGTTTTCACCAACCAAGGACTCCTGTGTCTTTGCTGCTCTTTGTATCAATCGGAAGTGATTAGATTTAGAACATGTCCTCTACTGACATGGTCTCATTACCAAAACAAAGAAAATCACATTTCCAAATATCCAATATCCAAATATCCTATGGTTCTAGTGGTCAGGCTTCCAACACATATTTATGGGAGCCATAATTCAATCCATATAACATCAGTTTTGTGTGTGTGTGTTAGAAGGAAAAGAAGATCTTTGAGTTGAAAAAGCTTCAAAATGTTCATGAAAAAGTGTAATTGAACGATAATTAATTTTTCCATAAACTTTTTGGTGACCCCTCAGATAATGGATTGTTTCCATTGTGTGTTGCTGTTGTTTTTTAAAGCAAACACACACACACAAACAAACACGCATACAAAATTTACACCCATCAACTTGAGTCTGACTCGTAGCTATCCTATTGGACAGAGTAGAACTGCCCCACTATGGGTTTCGAGGCTGTAAATATTTATGGGAGCCAAAAGCCTCCTTTTGCTCCCCAGGAGCAGCTGGTGGGTTTCAACTGCTGACCTCCTAGTTGTCAGTCCAAAGCATAACTCAGAATTTCCTAAAAATATTGTAATGTAAATATTTTATTTTTAAAATTCCCATTAAAAAGGACAGAATTAGAACAAGCTAATTTTTTTCATTGAAGTTGCTAAGTACTGGCATTCTGTTCAGAACATCCTTGCCACATTTTAATGAAATGTTGTGCTTTAAATTGGTTAAATTGAGATTGCCTGATGGTGCAAATTTATGATCTTTATTTTCAAGTGTAATTTTAAATGCTATCCTCATCTGATGTTAAATGCATTTTCTTTCTTTTGTGTAGTTATATATGTAATTATTAAGGTTACATTTGTGTACACCAAGGGCAACACATTTCTATCTTAGTGTCAGTATTTATGGATCCCTGACTCTTTGTTTTGTCTTCTCTCTCTCTCTCTCTCTCTCTCTCTCTCTCTCTCTCTCTCTCTCTCTCTCTCTCTCTCTCTCTCTGTATGTGTGTGTGTTTGGATCCCTGACTCTTCATTAATTTCCCAACTTATAAACAATGGACCAAAATTCCAGATGATAAATGTAAACTCTCCTGTTAGATTTACACACCCTCTCTCAGAACTCTCCTATAAATCACTGTCACATTTACAAATGTCCACATTAGCTATTGTTTTGGCAGTCTGATTTGTAAACACCTTCTATCTTTACTATTAAATTATTATTTATCTTTTAAATATATGTCTCATTCTGAAAATTTGTTACTACCAAGTGCTACTGATTTATTAGGGCACTGCAATAAATTTTATAATACAAATTTTAAGGCTTTGAATTAGGCACACCAGATTTCTGAAGGTTTTGTGGCTAAAAACCAATTCTCAAAAATGAGAAGTAAATTGCACATCAAAAATTCTGCAAAATGAAAGAGTGCTTCCCAAGAGACTGTCTTCACTTCGTTGACTGCCCTACCAAGCACTTCATTGAGACTTTAAAATTGTCCTTTTAAAACAAGTGTGGATAATTGTTGGTTAGATCTAAGCAGACTTCTAAGGACAGAGAAATATTAGTGCTTGGCTTACATAGATTGATAAGATCACAGTATACTAAGCCTCTTGTTGAATTTGGGGGGTGGCATGTGATTTAATATTGATTCTCTCTTCCATCTGTGCTTTTCAGCTGATGGGGACAAACTCATGCACATTTCTACTTAAATCCCTGCTTGGGGAGCTTAGAGCACTTGTTGGACAGCCTGTAGGTTACATATATGTGTATGTTATTTATCATTTTATGGACCAAGAAATGAGATATTTATGCTTATCAGTTTTACGCCGTGGCCTACAGATGATGAATAGCTCCTATAGGGGATCAGGGAAAGACTAGAAGGAACTAAGTGAGGATTCACATTTTAAAATAATAATATTTTCAGTGATGTTGTGCACAATAAAGAGAAAAGAAAACTTTCCTCCTTATGATGTCAAATTGAGCATATCTGTGTGGTTCCTTTTTTTTCCCCATGGGCTAATGTCACATATATAGTTTTCTCTTTCTTAGGATGTGTATGCTGCCTCATCATGATACTTACTGTAAAGACTTTATCTTAAAGAATTTCCGGGAGTGATACCTGATTGCTTCAATCTAGCAGAAGAAATGTGATAAGCAATTCTAGAGTACAGCACCACTAAAACTTCACCAAAAATAATTTTTAAATCTCCAAAAATTACTCAGAGGGCAGTGCACACAGTTTGGGTTTTGACTGTTAGAAGAGAGTTAATTCTGGAGAACAATCTAACTTATTTTATTTCAATACTCAGTGAATTGGAACACGACCATAGATTAAGGCTTAGTAACAATAAATGAAGACCATAATAAAAGACTCCCTATTTAGTCCAACAAATAATTATTTTGAGCAGAGAAGAGTCAGCATTGAAAAACACACATAGATCAATCAAATTCTCGTGAGGGTTTTATTCTAGACATGAAGTTTGACCCCACCAACACCTCATTTACAAAAGTCAACTGACCGTGGGGTGACTAGAACATTCAGAGAAGGGAATGTGACTGGAAGCAGACAACAGACATTGTACAGAGCAGAGAGTCTGACAACAGCGTACTCTAGGCGAGGCCAAAAATGCCATAGGAGGAGATGCCCTGCACACAAAACTACGTGCAGCTGAACGTTCCGTAGAAGGGAGGAGAGCAAGGCTTCAGCTCACTTACTCTGGACAGGTTTTCAGGAGGGACAGGCTTTGGAGCAGTTACGTCATGCTTGGTGAAATAGAGGGTTATAAAAAGAAACAAATGAAAAATCATCAACGAGATGACTTGATATAGTGGCTACAACAACAGGATCAAACATGGCATTGATTACGAGGATGACTTATGACCTAGTAATGTTTTATTGTGCATGGTGTCGGTATGAGTTGGAATAGAGACTGTGGCCCCTAACAACAGTGTTACTGAAAGACAATGGACGGTTGAGCGAACCTAGTTTGAAAGGGAAAGTGTTTGGTCCCATTTTATAATAATGCTTTCAAAGGCTTCTTTTTTTATTGTTTTTTAAATCATTTTATTAGGGCCTCATACAACTCTTATCACAATCCATACATACATCAATTGTGTAAAGCACATTTGTACATTCATTGCCCTCATCATTCTCAAAACATTTGCTCTCCACGTAAGCCCTTGGCATCAGCGCCTCATTTTTCCTCTATTCCCCATTTCCCCCTCCTTCATGAACACTTGATAATTTATAAATTATTATTTTGATATATCTTGCCCTGTCCGACGTCTCCCTTCACCCACTTTTCTGTTGTCTGTCGCTCAGGGAGGGGGTCACATGTAGATCCTGGTAATCAGTTCCCCCTTTCCAACCCACTCTCCTTCTACACTCCCAGCATCGCCACTGACACCACCAGTTAGGTGATGCCCTGGCTTTTGTTTTGAAATGCCTTGATTAAAGGCTACTGAATACACAGAACTGGACTTCTTTGTAAAAGGAAAGACTGAATAGGTAAATATGGCAACAATCCACAATAGAGCTGATAAGAGAAGACAGCTGACTGAAGTATGTTTTTTAAACAAGGACTGTGGATTCATAAATTATTTTTGTTGTTTTGTGCCCTCAAGTTGATTGAAACTCAACAACCCTATAGAACAGAGTAGGACCATAGAACTTCCTAGGTGGTGTATTTTTACAGGGGCAGAATGCCAGGTCTTTTCTTCCATGCAGAAGCCAGTGGGTTGTAACCACAAACCATTCAGTGAGCAGCCATTTAACAACCGTGACACCAGGGTTCCTTCAAATGCCTACATATGAATGTATGTACACGTTTATGTAAATGAACTATTTCATTCGGTGCGTAAGCTCTCTAAAACTGAATTAAAACTCCCCCTTTCCCTTATTGTGACACATCCCAAAATTGTGCCTCTAAGAACATCCCTATAGTTATTTATTTATTTTAACAATTTATTGGGGCTCATACAATTCTTATCACAGTTCATACATATACATACATCAATTGTATAAAGCACATCTGTACAGTCTTTACCCTAATCATTTTTTTCTCCTCTTTTCTTTTTTTACATTTTGTTACATCCCTATACTTATATATCAGTTATGAAGGTCAGTAAGTGGAACGTTAATACTTTTTCTGTTACATTTTCTTTCATTAGCAGAACAAAGATCTTTCCTAGTGTAGAGAATTTGTATACAAATAATCCAGTCAAGTAAACCTTTGTAAAATTGACATACCTTTATTTCTAAAATGGAAAGGCTATTAATTAAATTTGGAGAGATACCTAGTCTCTACTTACAAGAAATATTACAGCACAAAGGCCTGTCATTATGGCCGATGAGCTGAAATAAGAAACAATTTTGAAAATCAGGAAGACAAGTTTTCCAAGAGTGCACTGTGGCAGTTCAAAGGAGATTGAACCAAAAATTCTGGAAGATTGCCAAAGATAGGTTTAGGTTAATTGAAGTTACTTATTTAAACATATGTTTTTGATCAAGAACCACACCAAAGCTGTAATGCAGGTTCTTGGAGATCTTAAACTTATTCTAGTTCTCATCTTACATCTGAAGAACCACATATACAAGCAAATAAGAATTTGAATTCAGCACTGCTTAAGTTGTATTCAAGAAGTTTTAAAGTGACCAATTCAAAAAACCACTTTCTAAAAAAATGACAAATATTTTCTGGGAGCTAAACTTGGGAGAATTACTGCTTAGAAAAATTAGCTTATCTGCTGTCATAACCACTTGTCATAAAATATCCTCAACCATTAGATAGAAATAGCATATTAATCTGCATTTTTAATGTTTTAAAAAAATTGATTGTGTCACAGTGGTTAAAGTGAAGATTATAATCTTTAAAACCCTATGAATCTGTTTTATTCTTTCCAATAGCATTGCTCTAAATCAGAATTGACTCAATAAGAACAGTTTGATTTCATAATTATTTATAGAGGAATCTTAAATGTTATTCTACACTTCTAAATTACCTTTTAAAAGACTTAGTAATATGTCCTCTGTATATACTAGTATCTTGAGCCATTTCACTAATCAGTTTGATGAATCTACATTGTTAGGTTTTCCAGAACATGAAATTTTTCCTTCCTCCTGTTGTTGCATCTAAATAACATGCCTATCAATATCTATTATTTTTTCATGACTTAAATTATGGAGGTAAAATAATATTTAACATTGATATATCATATGACATTTTGAACTTTAATTGTCGTCTAAATCCCCCCTATCGAGTTTATGCTGATTCATAGCAATCTTATAGGACAGGGTAGAAATGTCTCCAGGGATTTCCCGGACTGGAACTCTTTTTGGTAACAGTTAAGTTTTTTTTAATTCCCAAGAATTACATTAGTAAATAATATCAAGTGTATTCCAATTTTAGTTGGATTATTTTACTGAGTAAATGTATAATTTTGTGTAACTTTTAACTAGCTCATATTTCAATATGTCTATAGTTATATAAACTAGTAATAAAAAAAGAATTTCCAAGAGCTGAGTGCTATCTAAAGGTGGGAATTAAAGCCATAGACTTTATTTTGGATAAACTAGCAAAACAGTAAACAGAAAGTGTTAGCCTGTGTTCCTTATATAAATCTGAGATTTACAGGAGGCTAGAAGATTTGCGGCAAGGAAAAATCATGGGTGGCAAATTTTTCATAAAGCAGTTGAAATTGATGGTCAAGAGTTTTTCAAATAAAGCATTTTATAACACCATAATTTTTAGAGTCATGTAGTCTGCCCACTTTATCTAATGATCACCCAAGGGCTATTTGAAGGTGCCTGGTTGATGTAGTCCTTACTTTGGGCTGTGATCTGAAAGGTCAGCAATTTGAAACCACTAGTGGCTCCTGGAGAGAAAGACAGGTCTTTCTACTCCAGTAAAGAGTTACAGTCTTAGAAACTCACACTGCCCTATAGGGTCGATACAGAGTCTGCATTGACTCGATGGCAGTGAGTGGGTTATTGCTAAAAATTGGGGTTGGAGTTGGGAACTTGGAGTCCACACCATGTTCTAGAAGTTCAACACGTGATCTGTTTTCTCAAGGGGAAGTCAAGGTACAAACCTTAGTTCCTTCTCCTTAAATAGAGAGAACTTGATCAACAAACATTTATTGAGCACCTTTTATTTGCCAGGCATTATGGAAATCACTGAAGGAGTGAGTGAGAAGGTAAGTCACAAGTCATCATCATGGGACTAAAGTCCAGATGAGAAGACGGGCATTTCTGAAACTAACAGGGCCACACTTGTATGAAAGAAAAGGTTGAACAAACACTGCAGAAAAAAGGAGGAAAATTCCTTAAGGCTCAGACCTGTAATACAAGTGATTCTGTTGGAGATGCTTTTAAATCCTTAAGTGGTGAACATTATTCAAGACAATGTTACTAATTTTATGTACTCCACTCACAAAGAAGTAGCATTTAGCACATAGTTATGTGCCTCTTACTGTGACAATACTTTGAAAAGTTTTTCTATTAAAGATGATGAGCAATGCACATACTTATTGATTTCAAAGGGGAAAATAAAATAACAAGTCAAAGGAGAAAGTGAAATGAAAAGAAAAAGGACCCAGGAGGGATTATATTTGTTATTCATTAATTTGCACACAAAAAAATGGCAATGGTGTGCCCCACTGCTATTTTAGTCGTAGACCTTAAAAGGAAACAACAACTTTTTATATTGAATTAGGTGGGGAGCTATATTTCAGACAAGTAATTTTGTATTCACCAATTGCAACCTATCATCAAACTGCCAAGTAGCTTGTCCTGAGCCCCCACATTGATTTCTCTTCTCCTTCTTGTAGAATACTATCTTCCCCTTCACCTATCCCCGACTCTATCCTATTATTTCACTATACCCATAGCCATCAAAATTTGTTTAATATGGAAACCTTTTTATTGATTTTTCCTTTACATTAGTGATCTCATTTGCCCTTTGTGATAGACTTGATCACAATGGACAAGAAAACCGATCACACTGACTTTGTCATCTGAATGTAACTATTACCTCCAAAAGTTCTCTGAGCATGTTGTAGTCAATTTTCCCACCCTTATTCAAGTTTTGGCAATCACTGCTCTGTTATCATTTTATTGTTTTTATCAGACACCTTTATGTTAGTTCTAACTCATAATTACCCTAGATACAAGAGGATGAAAATTTGTCTGGCTGAGGTAGTGGTGAAATGGCCACTTTTGAATTCCTCCAGGCAGTTTAATGGGGAAGGATAATCCAACTTCACATCTACCCAAGAATGATCCCTCTGAGGTAAAGGTTAGACATTTCTCCACACTCCAATTTTTAAAATTCTATTCTAACACTAAAAGTCCCTTCCAAGACATTCTACTTCTCTGCTAGGTTCAATAATTTATTGCTATGGCCACACAGAATTTACAGACAATACTCATGATTATGGATTTATTGGGGAAGTTAATAGGTTGCAAGTAAGATTCAGAAATATTAAAGATACAGGTGTTTTGTCTGAAGTGACTCTTTTCAGCCATGCCCAAATGCACCTCTAGCTTATGCTGGTTTTTACCCTAAACTACCTGGCCCGGCTCAGGCAAGTGCTACAAAGTTCCTTTTGTGGTGGTTTTTCTTTTTGTCAGATGCCATCAAGTAGATTCTGACTCATAGCAACCCTATGTGTAACCCTATGTACACTGCCCTGTCCTGTGCCATCCACATAATAGTTCTTATGTTTGAGCCCGTTGTTGCAGCCACTGTGTCAGTCCATCTCATCAAGGGCTATTCTGCATTTTACCAAGCATGATGTCCTTCTTCATGGACTAATATCTCCTGATAACATGCCCAAAGTATGTGAAACAAAGTCTTGCCATCTTTGCCTCTAAGGAGTATTTTGGCTGTACTTGTTCCAAGACAGATTTGTGTGTTCTTTTGGAAATCCATGGCACTTTCAATATTCTTCATTATTTTTCTCCAGCAAAAGATTTACCTGATAAATGCATTGTGTGTTCTCTTACTTACTGCTTCTGTGAACATTGATTGTGCATCCAAGCAAGACAAAATCATTGACAATTTCAATCTTTTCTAACTTCATCATGTTTTTGCCTCGGTCCACTTGTGAGGATTGGGGTCCTTTTTACATTGAGTTCTAATTCATATTGAAGTTTCTAATCCTTTCATCAGCAATTTCAAGTCCTTCTTACTTTCAGTAATCAAGGTTGTGTCATATGCATATCAAAGATTGTTTTCAAGCCTTCCTCTAATCCTGATATTACATTCCTCTTCATATAATCCAGTTTCTCTAATGATTTGCTCAACATAAAGACTGAATAATTATAGAGATAGGATACATCCTGATGCACACCTTCTCTGATCTTAAACCTTGCAGTGTTCCCTGTGTTCGCACAACTCCCTCTAGATCCATGTACAAGTTCCTCTGGAATACCCATTCGTCTCAAAACTAGCCAATAAATTATTATGACTTGCAGAGTTGAATGCCTATGTATAGTCAATGAAACACAAGTAAATATATTTCTGGTATTCTCTGATTTCAGCCAAGATCCTTATGACATCAGCAGTGATACCCCTTGTTCCATGTCCTCTCCTGAACCCAGCCTCAACCTCTGGCAGCTCCCTGTTAGTGTATTGCTGCAACCATTGTTATATGATCCTCAGAAAAAATTTACAATTAATGATTTCTGTTGGGTCACTTTTCTTTATAGTGGGTACAAATGTGAATATCTACCAGTTAGTTGGCAAAATAGTTGCTCCCAAATTTCCTGAAAAAATGTGTGGGTGCTTGTTGAAACATTTCAATTGGTATCCCATCAACTCCTGGAGCCTTGTTTTTGGCTAAAGTGTTAAAGTGCAGCTTGGACTTCTTCCTTCAGTTCCATTGATTCTTACTCTTGAAATGATCGAATGCCAATTAGTTCCTTGTAGGGCAGAGCCTGTTTATTCTTTCTATCTTCTTTGGATGCTTCCTACTTCATTCAATATTTTCCCCTTAGAATATTTCAATATTGCAACTGGAGACCTGAATTCTTATTGAGTTCTTTCACTTTAGTATGTAGTAAGTGTGCTCTGCCTTTGCACATTTCATAATATTTTATTTTGTTTTTCGGAAGCTGCCCTTTAAAATGTTCTGTTCAGCTCTTTGATTTCACCATTTCTTCCATTTTACTTAGCTACTCTACAATTAAGAATAAGTTGCACTCTCTTCTGACATCTTTATTTCCTATTTTGCAAAGATATAGTAATTTATTTTTTTATTTAATATTTTATTGGGGGCTCGTACAACTTTTATACAAGCCACCCATCCATCCATTGCATCAAGCACATTTGTACATTTGTTGCCATCATCACTGTTAAAATATTTGTTTTCTAATTGAGTCCTTGGTATTAGCTCCTCATTTTTCCCCTCCCTCCCCATTCCCCCATCCCTCATGAACCATTGATAATTTATGAATTTGTTTGTTTTTAACAATTTCATTGACATGTAAATTAAAACCTTATATTTCAATAGTTCAAACACATTTATAAGTGTTGATCAGTGTTGTGCATTCATCACTACAATCAATTCCAGGATGATTCTTCTTCCTTGTACTCATTATTGTTAGTTCCCCATTTCCTCCCAGCCTTCCCGGTCATGGCCCTTTGAATCTATTGCCAGTTGTTGTCTTTGTAGGTTTGTCTGATCTGGAATTCATATAAAGAAAATCATACAAATTCAAGACAAAATTAAAATTGCCAAACCACAATGAAACAAAGAAAAACCTTAACTGATAACAAAGCAGAAAACATTAAAACAAGAACAACTTTACATTGGATCAAGAGAGAGATTACTGACATTTTGACCAGAGTATAATTGCAGTAATCCATCATGCAATGCACTCTGCCTCACACCAAGACCTTTCCCACCTCTGCTCCACAGTCAGAGGGACTTTGCCAGTGGCTTAATCTAATGGGAGACCCTGAAAATGGATTTTGAGCTTTCACTGAATGGCTTTCAGCCTTCTGCAACAAAAGTGTTCAGAATTTAAGCTTTAATGGCATTCCTTCCTCTGGGTTTGGAGTTTTGTTTAAAATTTCTGGATCACACAAACTGATAGCTGGGCACCCTCTGCTCTCTTCACTACACTTTGCTACAGTACTCTTATCTTCAGTGACCACTTCAGAGAGGGGAAGGTATTAAGCAGGGCCAGGTCATAAGAACTCATTGTTCTTAGATTGGGGCTATTATTAATAACCTTTTGCTTTCTTTGTGTATGATGTTCTTGATGTTATTCCACAGCTTAAGAAGCTTACAGTCGTTACTGTTGAATGCAACAAATCTATTCTTCAAATTTCGGTGGTATATACTCAAGGTTATATTTTGGTTCTTGTGGATTTTTTCCCATTTTCTTTATCTTCAGCATGAAATTACATATGAGCAATTGACCCCTGGCTTGGTTTTAGATGCTGATATTGAGTTTCCCTATTGTTTCTTCTCACATATTTAGCTAATAGGGTTTCTATGTATTCTACTACTTGTCTGTCATAGTGTGGTGGCTTGTGTGTTGCTGTGATGTTGAAAGCTATGTCACTGATATTTCAAATGACAGTAAGTTTACCCAAAGTAAACAGGTTTCATCATCGCTTCCAGACTAAGAACAACAGACTGACTATGTAGAAGGAATTGGTTATCCACTTCCGAGGAATTAGTCACTGAAAATTCTCTGGACAGCATGAAAACAAAGCTCCTTTAGTACTGATAAATGCCAAAAAGACATTCTATTCTAAGTCACCCTTCTATCCAAAAGTACTCAGGTTTTCCCTTCCTCTGGGCCTACTTCTCTGTCTCATAGTCTCACTGCTGCTCCTTTGCAGTCACTAATGCCTCTCTGAGCAGGAATCTCAAGATCTAAAATACATATTCTGCTCTGGACACATCTTTCCTGAACATTGTGAGGTTCTATGTTCCCGATTCTGAAATGGTTTACTTTATATCCAATGAAATGGCAAAATTGACAAATCCCCTCATATTAGCCCCATACATCTGTGGAAATGGCAGCTGTTGCACCATGTGTGAGACCTCTGGCTTAGCGTGAGTCCAGTGAAAGAGTACCCAAAACGACCATGTTCTTAGTATCTCAATGCTGCCCTAGTAATAATATGACAGGTATTAATCTGATAGGCAAGGATCTGCCCTTGTAAGAAATGCTACAGTAAATTTCCCCCTAGCACCAACCGCCATATTCAATGTAAACAAGCACAATCAATAGTACCTTAAACTCTATGCCATTGGATAAAATATTGGTGATATCTATGCTTTTGCCTTATACCCCAGGGGGATGACTGACAGTGTTTTCCTTTTTGGACTGCTTGTTTGTTTGGGGATATTTTTGTTGTTGTTCTTGTTGGTTTTGGTTTTTGTCTTAATGTGACTGCTGAAGTAAACCAGTTTTTTATTATCCATGGACAAGCGGATGGATTCTGAGCATCCACTTAACGCTAGCCTCAATTCAATAAAAGTTATCCTTGCAACATGGCCTTGCTCGATACTTGCCTTCATGAAGAGATCATTGAAGACAAAGCTGCTACAGCAAAGTGTGTTGAAGAAAGCCTATGTATGGTACCCAGCTATCAATTGGAAAAGTGTGTGAGGTCTTAAAGGATTGCATTCAAACAAGCAGTCATCTAAGCAAGCACTCAACTAAGTCCACACAAAAGAAGATGATCCAAAGATGATGAGAACAAAGTCCAAATATGATGAAAGGAAAATTATCAGCTTAAATTTTGAACACCCTATTTGTAGAAGGCTGTAGGGGCACCCCACATCCGTCTGCAGAGTACCTAGTCAGATAAAGCCTTTGGCAGATTCCCTATGGTCACAGGCAAAGGACTCCAACAGCTTTACAGAGTTTATAGTAAACATGATTATGGTGGATTTAGCCATCATATAATATGATACTTGGTCAGTTGATCTCCCTCTTGACTCAACTTGAATTTTCTCTAGGCTTAAATATTTCTCACTTGTGCCATGATAGAAATTTCTTCTCTGACTTTTAAAGAACTGTTGATAGTCTTTTCTTTTTTACCCTTATCTTATTTTATATTATTATGTTATTCTTTATTTGTTTATGTTATTCTTTCTGTTAAGTTTCCTAGTCTATGAATCATAGGAAGGGTGGATGCATAGAGACAATAAGTGATGCAATGGTATATTGGGATGGGTGTAGGAAGGGTGAGGGGATTGGGGAGCAAATAATAAATGCAGGAAGGGGAAGGGAGTACTAGAACTAATGGTGCTGATGTTATATACAACTTTTTAAAACAAAAATTAACTATGGAAGTGTATGATATGTGAAATTTATATGAAGAATACAACAAAGTCCACATGGAAGAACACACCAGCCTGTGTGATCGAGTGGGCCCAAAGGGATCAGTTACCAGGCATCAAAGAACAAAAAATCATATAATTGACTGCACACCTCCATGATAGGATCGCTGAAGACAAGTGGGTGCATAAGCAAATGTGGTGAAGAAAGCTGATGGTGCCCGGCTATCAAAAGAGATAGTGTCTGGGGTCTTAAAGGCTTGAAGGTGAACAAGCGGCCATCTAGCTCAGAAGCAAATAAGCCCACATGTAAGAAGCACACCGGCCAGTGCGATCACGAGGTGCCCAAGGGACCAGGTATAAGGCATCATGCAAAAAAAAGATATAAGTGTGTGTATGCATGTGTATATATGTGTATATGTATATATGTATGTATATATATGTATATATATATATATCATATTAAATGAAGGGGGAAGTGCAGAGTGGAAACCCAAGGCCCAAGTGTCGACCAATGGAGATCCCCTCATAGAGGGGTTTAGGAGAGGAGATGGGTTAATTAGGGTGTGAGGTAGTATCGATGAAGAACACAGCTTTCCCCCGGATCCTGGATGCTTCCTCCCCCCAACTACCATGATCCGAATTCTACCTTGCAGGGCTGGATAGGACAGAGGCTGTACACTGGTGCATATGAGGGTTGGAGGTACAGGGAATCCAGAGTGGATGATACCTTCAGGACCAAGGGTGTGAGGGACGATGCTGGGAGAGTGGAGGGTGAGTGGGTTGGAAAGGGGGAACTGATTACAAGGATCCACATGTGACCTCTTCCCTGGGAGAGGGACAGCAGAGAAGGGGGGAAGGGAGACTCCGGATAGGGCAAGATATGACAAAACAATGATGTATAAATTACCAAGGGCATATGAGGGAGGAGGGAATGGGGAGGGAGGGGGGGGGAAAGAGGACCTGATGCAAGGGGCTTAAGTGGAGAGCAAATGCCTTGAGAATGATTGGGGCAGGGAATGTATGGATGTGCTTTATACTATTGATGTATGTATATGTATGGATTGTGGTAAGAGTTGTATGAGTCCCCAATAAAATGTAAAAGAAGAAAAGAGAAAAAAATGATTAGGGCAAAGACTGTACAGATGTGCTTTATACAATTGATGTATGTATATGCATGAACTGTGAAAAGAATGTATGAGCCCCAATAAATTGTTAAAATTTAAAAAAAAAGAAATAAAAGTTGGCCAGTGTTAACATGGGTTTAGGAGGAATAAGTTTAGCTTAGGAGGCATTGAGTTTATGTTAATTGTGGTGGAATAATGAGTCAGTTAGTTTACTGTGCCAACCTGGCCAATAAACACTTGTGGGGTTAATTGAAAGGCAGAGGGATAAATGGCTCAGTGAGCCTCGCCTTTTTAGTTCTCGGGTCTCTTGCTTTGTGATGGTTGCACCAGGGTGCATCTGCCTTAGTAGTTCCCTGATTCAGCTTGCAAGACTGACTTCCTGCTAGACATCCCCAAGGAGAAGACACATGAACCTACCCTGATGCAGCCCTGGGTCCTGGAGCACCCGTGTGGAGACCCCTGCCAGTGCTGAGATGCTTACACATTCACTGACTCTGCTTTCCTCCTGCGGTCGGCATCGTTATATCTGTATTGTGAGATGGAGGAGGACTTTGTGAACTGTTGTTGGACATATGGGTTAATGTTGGACTTGTGGGCTTGGGCCACACTTGGTTGGGATGTTTTCTTGATGTGCACTTAACCTTTATATAAAATTCTCTTTTGTACATGGTTTGTTTCTCTAAAGTACCCAGACTAATAAAAGTAATTTGGAAAAGGATATCAATAATGGTTGCACAATACGAAGAATATAATCAATGGCACTGTTGTATAAGTATTGTATAAATTATAGAATAGGAAAATGTTTTGCCACAATTAAAAAATAACTATACTAATAACAAATGAGTACAAGGAAGAAGAAAATGTTCTAAAAATGGATTGTGGTAATGATTGTATGACTCTTTTTGATAGGATTGAACTGTTGAATTGTATGATATGTGAATCAAAGCCAATAAGACTATTATAAAATAAACAGAAGTACCCAGTTAGGAACATAGTATCAGTTGCGTTTTTTCCCTTGGTGTCTATATTTCTAGATGCAGACATAGCCCCCATGCTCTTGATCCCACATCCCAGTAAGGTTCATTCATTAATCTTATAGCACTAGCTACTGATTTGGGATAATCAGAGCACATTGCTATAAGGCAGGAATTGATGTATCTTCTTTCTCTCCTCACAGGATGGGAAACTGACCTTCTTAGGAGAGAAGCCACCTCTCTTGATGTGGTATTATGAAACCTAAAAACAACAACAATGGGCAGGCAAATTACCTTGTTACTTGGGAGATGAGCTTAAAGGATAACATAACCTGAAAACAGAATCCTGCCTTTGTCTTTGTTTTTATCTTTATAAGAGTAAACTCATGTTATATTTGTCCTTTTGTGATTAATTAATTTCACTCAGCATATTGGTTTCCAGGTCTATCCATGTCATGAATAGTTCTGTGGATTCATCAGTATTTTTTTTAGCAACGTAGAGTATCCCATTGTGTCTTGGATCAGAGTTCTTTATCCATTCTTCAACTGATGGGCCTTTGGGCTATTTCCAGCTTCTTGCTATTGTGAACTGTGCTGGGGTGAAGGTGGGAGAGCATATGTCTACATACTTTTTTCTTTGTAACAGTTATATTGTATTCCCTATTATAGATATACCATAATTTAGTAATAGTTCTGAAGCACTTCACTATTAATGCCCATTGGAATAAAAAGTATTTTTCTATGCCTGTCTGAAAATGCTTGAGTATCTCTGTGGAAAGATTCATAGAAATAGTGTTAGTTGTTGTGTCTCAGTGTTTTATAAACCAAATTACAAGTGAATTCTCTGTGTCAGGGAGTCTGAAATGATAAATTTGTAACAAATCTCAATAATGTTTCAAAATCTTTTTGTCACAAGCATAGCAGCCTAATGTCCACAGCGTTTATAAGACCTCAGTCCATTTCTATCCGGCTCTTCTCACTTGTAGAAGGCAGTCAAAACCCCTGCATGTTTGAGTATTTTCATTGGTTGTCTGACCTTTATCATTGGCATCCTGATCTTTCTTTTAAGCCTGTTCCCATTTTTACAGAGGCATCATGCTATCAAAATCTCCTGACAGCTATGATGGGGCTGGCTTGCTCTCCTCACGCAATAATAGGCCTCCCAACTCTTTTGCTCACCATTTGGAAATGCCAAGCAGTGATTTACAACTCCTGCTCTCTGCAGAGCCTTTGTAAAGAAATTGCTCAGATGGTGAGAAACACTTCTGAACAGTGCAAAGCAGGACTCTGGAGGGTAGTAATGTCTTGCAGGCTTTGCGCACTCAGGACAAGGCAAGTGCCATACAACAAGAAAGGAAAACAGTACCAGAGCCCAAATTTGAAACCCGTACCCTAGCACCCTTCAGGATAAATTTGTGCAAAATAATTATATGTTGTATTTATAAAAATTATTTTTATTCAGAATTGTATAAATATATAGATGGATTAAAATTGACTTGTAAAAACATATAGATAGAGATACATGTGATACGTATCAAACATAGATACATATGTTCTTTCTCTTTTGGGGTATCTTAGAGCAGGAATCAGCAAACATTTTTTTCTGTAAATGGCCATATAGTAAATATTTTCTGGTTTGTGGGCTACACAGTCTATTGCAGTTTCTCAACTCTGCCTTTGCAATTCCAAAGCAGCTATACCCAACCAAACCCACTGCCACTGACTCTAGTGCCCCTAGATAGGGTTTCTGCTTGTAAGTCTTTACAGTAATAGACAGCCTCATCTTTTACTCTTGGAGCCTCTTGTGGTTTTGAGCTGTAGTTAAAAGCCCAAAGCTTTTCCAACAGTGCCAAGAGAACTCCTTAAAAAAACTATAGGCAATAGACAAACAAATAAGCATGGTAGGATTCCACAAAAACTTTATGAACACTGAACATTAAATTTCATGTAATTTTCAGGTGTCAAAAATAATATTGTTACTTTGATTTTTCAACTATGTGAAAATCGTTTTTAGTTCCTTCACTGTATAAAAATAGATGATTGGTGGTTGAATTTGGCTAGCTCACCATAGTTTGCCTACTTTTGTTTTAGATCAGTGGTTCTCAACCTTCCTAATGCTGCGACCCTTAAATGCAGTTCCTCATGTTGTGGTGACCCACCCAACCATAAAATTATTCTTGTTGTTATTTATTAACATTTTGCTACTGTTATGAACCGGGCAACCCCTCTGAGAGGGTTGTTCGACTCCCAAAGGGGTCATGACCCACAGGTTGGGAACTGCTGTTTTAGAGGATCAAGACCTATAGGATCAAATAAAATTTTATGACATCTAAGAATTTGAAGAACATCTCCAAATACTTAATGCAATCTGTTCATACTATTGGATATTATAATTTTGAAGGACTAAAATGATCACTAGGTGTCTCTCTTTATGTATTCTTTATATATTTTTTACAGCATTTCCTTTCCTCTGCTATGTTTTGAGCACTAGATGGCAGCAACTATTGACAATAGGCTTTACTTCTTTTTATTCTCCTTTGAAGTTAACATTCCTATTTCTGGTCTTATTACTAGAAGGCAAAACAATACTTTGTCAGCTTAAAAGTAGAAGTTATACATATACTTTATCACTGGGAGCATTCTCATATAATAATTAATCGACATTTGGCCAACAGAAGCTATATTGCTAAGAGCTGCAGGAAATAAACCTGACGCATTAAAGTAGCCCTACAGTATGTAAGTCTGAATAATATCTTGTAAAATCTGTCGGCATGAAATAATTTAGTAATTCAAACTGAAAGTTGATTTTGCTTCTTTTTTTTTATAGTGAAATAACGCCCTTATTTCTGAACTGCAAACAAATGACACACTAATGCCCTCTCAGTGAAGTAAAATCAGTCCTACAGGTCAATGCTTGACTTTGTGGGTTAAAATTGCTTTCAAAATCTTATTATTAGCTCTGCTGCTTTGCTGGTTTCTGAATCCATCACTATAGAGGGGGAATTTAATTTCTTGTAATGGCTTGCTTACTTTGAAAATTCAAAGCTTTGAGTGCAAGCAACTGAGTAGACTTGATTTTCCTTAATTGAAAGTAACTGAATGCATTGTCAGTAACTTACTACACCGGGAAACTTTCAAACTTTACAAATTACAGGAAAACACTATATATATAAATTACCGGCACATTTAAGTATGAAATTATTTTGAAATGGTGGCTTTATTTATGGTTGGCTCATTTTACCTCCTTCCCCATTTTCTTAAATTAGATCTCTTTCAAGCAGCAGAGAGATGAGGGAATCCACTTCTGTCATTTAAATTTTACTACCAAATCCATACTGCAATTTCTTTTCCACACACTGTTTCCCAAATGTCATGAGATTAGAAAGCTGTTTGTTTTTACTCGATTTTAAGTGTTTCTGCATATGAGAAATGAATTGGATTATGTGTGAGCATATCCAAGGGAAATAATACCAGTACTAAAAATAGATCACCAATTAAAAAATTTTAAATCTAATATAATTTTTGAAATGTAGTTCAAAATCCCTATTGAGTTGAGGGATGACCAATGTATATGGAGTTTGCTTTGTCTCTTCCTTACTTTTCATTTTCATATGAAATGAGTTCTTTGATTTCTGTATGTATGTATATATTAAATCAGGAAAATACATCATACAATTTATACACTTAAGAAGATAACATTAATACATTCCAGCACTGATAGAATGCTGCTATAAATTCAAAACAATTTATTGTCATAACCACAACAGAGTAATAAAGGTAATAGATCATTCTTGAAATAGCATCTCTAACAGTGCTGTTTTTGTTGTTCATTGAACATAACTTCATCACTGTGATAGGTAGGTTTATTGTGCCAACCTGGCCAATAGGAACATGTGAGATTAATAAGGTAGAAATTTGATTGGAGGGAAAAGGATACATAGCTTGGCAAGGCCTGCCCCGTGGGGTTTCAAGACTGTGATTGTTTCTGGCAGATAAGGTCTGGGATGCTTTTCATTGTTTTAGCCAAAGACAGTGTGATAGTTAGGGATTATGTCAAGTAGACACTCCTGGGTAAGGGTGGCGTCAAAACTATCTGTGGCCGTTACATAATCTGTCAATGTGTGCAGGGGTGGAGTTTAACCTGTCAATCAAGTCACAGCCATTGAGGGCTCTGTGTGGGCTTGGACTTCTCCTAAGGATTTTGGGAACTCCTGTATTCCTCCCTGGAGGTGGGAGATATACTCTCTGCTTCGTCTCCCTACTGAAAAGACACATGGAGCTATGCTAGAGCCCTGGAGCTAGTGGGCTCATGTGGAGGCCCCTGTTAGTGCTGAGATGCTTGCACTGCCACTGGATCCACAAGACTTTTCACCCACTGACTTGTGATCTTCCTGCATTCAGTGTCATTGCAAGTTTTGTGTGAGTCTGAAGAGGAATTTATAGACTGGTATTGGGCATATCAGTTAATATCAGACTTAAGGAGTTGATCTGTACTGGGCTGGGATGTTTTGTTAATATTCAATTGCTCTTTGATATAAAGTTCTCTCTTATATGCATGAGTGCATATGAGATTGTTTCTCTAGTCAATCTAGACTAACACACTGTCAATCAAGTTGAAACCTGATGATACCTCTTTCATGTCATAAGATTTTTTAGAAGAGCAAAACAAACAGTGTTCTCTCCCTCTTCCCCTCTGCCTTCCTGTCTACTAGAACTTTGCCTGCTTCAAGGGGTGACCATATGTGGGCAGGCCAACTCTGAGAGCTGTTGATGCCCTGCCATGTTTCCACAGATTATGGATCAACATGACTCTGTGCCCATCACCTGTGGTCTTCCTGTTTCCTGGTTCACCATTCTTAATCAGTAGCATGTGGTTTTTTGTGAGTCTGAAGAGGGACTTCCAGACTAGCATCAGTGTGTTAGTCTGGTAGACTAGAGAAACAAATCCAGGGAGATATTGATATGTGTATAAGAAAGAGTTTTATAGACAAGAACAATTGAATATTGAGAAAATATCCCAGGCCAGTCCAGATCAAGTCCATAAGTCCGGTATTAGCCCACATGTCTTATACCAATCTATAAATTCTTCTTCAGACTCACAAAACACATTCAGTGTTGCTGAATGCAGGACGATCACTGGCCAGTAGGTGGAAAGCCTTGTGGATCCAGTAGCAGTGGAACCATCTCAGCACTGGCAGGGGTCTCCACATGGTTACTTCAGCTCTGAGCCTCTGACTGCCATCAGCCTGTCTCCATGTGGCTTGTCAACAGAGTCTCTCAGGGAGTCTGCCTCTGTCCCACCTCTAGCTAGCTATTCATCTCCTTAGCACCTTCAAATGAGGTCATCAAGCTGTGATCTGATTGGCAAGCTAAGCTCCACCCCTTCACTCTTAAGCCTCAAATTGACAACAGATTATGTACCTACCACAATCAGACTTATGGACTTGAGTTAGACTAGGCAGGAATGCCTTCTCGATTCATAATTATTTCTTGGTCATAAAGCTCTTTCTTATACATATACAAGTACCACTGGATTTGTTTCTCTAGACAGCTTGGCCTAATACAAACAAAGACAAGGTTGAATTGAGAAATTCTAAGTTTATTTCTCCAAGTGCCTGATACAAGGAAACAGTGGAGTTTGCAACCTCCCCAACTGCTTCAAAGATTCAGTGAAAAGCAAACAAGCTATATACTTTAATCTATGTAGCAAGATCGAGGGATGGTTAATGAGTTTGTAACAATAAACCTAAGTCTTCTAGCAATGGGGCAAAAGAGTTGTGGTTTATAGGGTATGGGAGTCATCCTTGGGCTTATCACTTCCCCAAGGTCCCATCTACATTGCTTATCTAAATGGACCAAATTTCCCAGAAGAAACAGTTCACCCAAACTTACTGAACTAGAACATGCTCACTAATTAATCCTAAAGCATTTTTTTTTACTACAAGTGGTAGGTGGCATTATCCTTTGAGTTTCTGGAAACCAAGTCTTAAACAAGCCAGGTCCAAACTATTCCACATTTTCAGCATTTGATTAACAATGAGTTAGCTATTTTACCCCTCTATCATAATTCTATATTGGAGCAGATAGCCTCATCTTTTCCTGAGGAGTGGTTGGTGATTTTGAACTGCTAACCGTGAGGTTAGCTACCCAGAGTATAAGCCACTATGCCACCATGGCAGGTTATAAAATTATTTGTATTTTTGAACAAATAATTTACATATCATATACTGTAATAGTTCAGTCATATCAAGGAGGATTGTACAATCACATCCACATCAATTTTTTAGAATTTCTATCTCCCATGGATAAATCACCTCTAAGATGAGTTAGGGGATCACAATCCATTCTGCTGTTCCCTCCCACTTCCGGTATTCACAATTTATTTCTGAGATCCACTTATCCTCAATATCTTTTACCCCCAACTCCCCCACACCCCTCTATTCCCTATAACCCATTGTAGTGGTTATTCTTATTATGCATACACTTATTCTGTGCTTCAAAGCTGGGAGTCCCATCAGAGAACAATAAAAAACAAAGTTGTGCTAAGTTGGTAAGGATAAAAACATAAAAATATACAGACAACAATACAAATAATTCATAAAAATGAAAAGACGCCCAATAATATTTTAAAAATCCAGGGAAGAAATTTCAGTCATGGAACCAATAAGAGATTCTTGCACCCAGAAAGATGCAGTTCACATCTGTAGAGTAGTCAACTGACCAGATATCAAGGTAGATCCTGCATAATCAAGATTACTATCTGCCTGATAGTAAGGCTGTTTGAGACTCTTGCCTGTAGCTAGAGTGGATCTGCTAATGGCTCAGTCTAACTAGATAATCTGTAACTGGGTTTGGGGCTCCCACCATCCCCCCTGCCCCTCCATAAATTAGGTTTCATAATTTTTGCTCTGATGCATTTCTCTTCACCATATTCTGATTGCCATCTTTGGATCACACAAGCTAGTGTGTTTCCTCCATGTGGACTTAGCTGACTTTTCACTAAGATGGCTGCTTGTTTGAATACACACCTGTGATAGTTACATAATCTGTTGTCAATTTGAGACTAGAGAGTGAAGGGGTGGAGTTTAGCCTGTCAATCAGATCTCAGGTTGATGATCTCATTTGGAGGTCCTAAGGCAGTGATTCTCAACCTTCCAAATGCCGCGACCCTTTAATACAGTTTCTCATGTTGTGGTGACCTCAACAATAAAATTAATTTTGTTGCTACTTCATAACTGTAATTTTGCTACTGTTAGGAATTGGATGACCCCTGTGAAAAGGTCGTTTGACCCTCAAAGGGTCGCAAGCCACAGGTTGAGAACTGCTGCACTAAGGAGATAAATAGCTTGCAGAAGGAGGGACATACACTCACTCACTCCTGTGAGACATGTTTGTTGACACGACACATGGAGCTATGCTAGCGCCCTGGAGCAGAAGGAGCCACACAGATACCCCTGCCAGCCTTGAGATGCCTTTACTGCCACTGGATCCACAATAGTTTCCACCCAAGGAACTATGATTTTCCTGCATTTGGCAGTCATTGCATGTGTTTCATGAGTCTGAAGAGGAATTTATAGACTGGTTGGTATCAGGCATATGGGATAATATTGGACTTATGGACTTGGTCTGGACTCAGCTGGAATGTTTCTCTGTGGGGGGATGTTCCATTGTCTACAGATGGGCTTTGTTTCTCTGCTCCAACCCCCCTCATTCTCAATGATATTTCTGTTTGTTTGTTATGGGTCTTCTGATGCTTGTTACTCAGTCCTAAAGACACCTTATGATTGCACCGACTGGTGTGCTTCTTTCATGTGGGCTTGTTGCGTCTCTGCTAGATGGCTATTTGTTTAACTTTAAGCCTTGAAGATGCCAGGTGCTATATCTTTTAATAGCCAGGCACCATACGCTTTCCTCACTAAATTTGTTATGCACCCATTTTGTATTCAGTGATTGTGCCGGGAGAGTGAGAATCACAGAATGAAGTTTGTTAGAACAGTGTTTTTGTATTGAGGAAGGGTATGAGCAGAGGCCCAAAGTTTGTCCACTACCTCAGTGTATTGCCATATAAATATATGTATGTAGCCCAATACCTCTATATTTATGAATTAATATATTTACATGTATAAACACCTATGCTTATATCTCTATCCATAACTTTGCTTCCTGAATCATTTATTGCATCCATGTCCCTTCTCATAAATTTGGTTGCATGTTTTTGAACTTCTGATACCTCTTCCAATTGACACCTCATGATCACCATCAGCTTTCTTCACTACATTTGCTTATGCACCCATTTTGTCTTCAGCTACTATGTCAGGAAGGTGTGTATCATACAGTACCACATTAGAACTAACTGTTGGACTGAGGCAAGATTTAAGTAGAAACTAAAGTACATCTGCTTCCTTGTTACATATGCATATATATACATTTAAAAACAATTATATATATGTTTGTGTGTGTGTATTATCCCCATAGTCACTGTTATATTTTCCCATCTTTTGCATCTCAATAATTCCTCTCAGATACTATTCAATTGTTCAAACACTATGAAAAGCTACACACTCCTCTTCATCAATTTTAGAACACTTACTGTTCTCTTGTACCCATCCTTATTGGCTCCCTGCATCACCCCCCTTTCCATGCCCCCCAGGACTATCCGTATAGTTGCTGGCTCCATAAAGTTGGTCCTCCAAGATATCTTGTATAGATAAACACCCAAAAAAGTACAGATAGTCAAAAATCTAACAGGAATCATGATATAGAGCAGATGAATACTTCTATATTCAAGAGAGAGAAGGACATGTTAAAAATTATCAGTCCAGTCCTGTTTCCTTCAGGGTTACCTATCCCAGGTCCAACTTACCTAACAATACATACACCCTTTTAGTCTTCAGCAATTGTGTCAGAAAGGAGAGCATCCTATAAGACCATGTTGCTGTTCCTGCAGTTACGGATGGAGCAGTCTAATGCTCCCCCCTCCTCCAGTTACAACTTTAGTTTTTCAGTGTGGTCCACCATATGAGTAAACCCAAAGTAGTTCAGATGGGGTGGCAGGTGCTGTCCCCCAGAAGTCTTCTTTGGAGACTTCGTGGTTTTTCTCCCATGACTGGTCTGTTACACTGCTGTCTTGGTTTGACCCCAGGTGGGTGGGTCAGACCAGCAGCTCTTCCCAAATTGTATCTTCAGGGCTTTCCCCTGCACCACTCTAATCTAGGGAGAGGCCACCATGTCTCAAACTGAGGCTGACCCTGCAGTCCTCTCTGGGAATGTGCTGCTCCAAGAAGGAACATGGTCCTCATGAATTGGCTTGTCGGAATAAGGCCTATTCTTGCACTCCCTTCCCTGTGGAGATATAAAAAAGACCCTCTCCTTGGTGGGTTGGTGACCTGACCCCCCCCCCATTTCCATCGTTATTCTTTCCCCAAACCTCTGTGAGCCTTAAAGGCATATGGGATAGAAGGATGATGCCTTCTGCACAGGTGCTACCTGCATTTGGTGCTGATGACGAATGCATCATTGACTCTGGTCGGGCTCTTGCCAGAATAGCTAGTCCTTTGCCCGGGAATTTTGTGTTGTATGCATGTTTTCCCTTATGCCTGTTCTGCTGGTTGAACTCAGCTTACTGGACTCATGTTGTACTTGACCTTTTGTGCTTGACTAACTTCACTCAGCATAATATCTTCCAACTCTTTCCACGAGATGAGGTGATCCATAGTTTCATAACTATTTTTAAGGAATGCATAGTGTTCCATCCTGTGTAGGCACCAGAGGGTTTTTTTATCCACTCATCTACTGATGGAAATTTAGACTGTTTCCAATTTTTCTCAATTTTGAACTGAACAGCAACAATCATTGGATAGCAGATGTCTGGTCATGGTCTGTTTCTTATTTATGCCCAGTAGTGGAATTGCCCAGCGTATGCCCAGTAGTGGAATTGCTGGGTTGTCTAGTAACTCGATTTCCATCTCTTTTAGGTATTGCCAAATCACTCTCCACAGTGGCTGTATGTATCTACAAGACCACCAGTGGTGAATAAGGGATGCTGTCTCCCCACACCCCTTCCATCATTTGTTCCTTT
The DNA here is from genome assembly GCF_050624435.1 of Tenrec ecaudatus. Taxonomy (NCBI): domain Eukaryota; kingdom Metazoa; phylum Chordata; class Mammalia; order Afrosoricida; family Tenrecidae; genus Tenrec; species Tenrec ecaudatus. The sequence continues at coordinate 40,407,409 of NC_134548.1, read as the reverse complement.
TTTTAAATTGGGATATCTTTGTGGGTATCACATAGCTGTTTTGATTTGCATTTCCCTGATGGCTAATGATCTGGAACATTTTCTCCTATGTTTATTGGCCATTTGGATTACCTCCCTTGTGAATCTTCTGTTCAAGTCGTTTGCCCACCTCCTTAATGGGCTATTCATCTTTTTCTTATAAACTTGAAAGATTCTGTAGATTTTAGTAATAAGGTTTTTGTGTGTTATGTCATTACTAAATGTATTTCCCAGTTTGAGGGCTCATTTATTACTCGCTTCATGAATTCTTTTGATGCACACAAGTGTTTTATCTTTAGCAGGTCCCACTCGTTTATTTTAATTTCCTCTGGGTGTATATCCTTCATTGTTTCTGATAGCCCATGTATTGCCTGCACTATGTTAGCTTTGTTCCAATTTTCTCACTGATAATCCTGAGAGTTTGGGGTTTTACCTTGTGGTCTGCGAATCTGGATCGCAAGAGTAATGTTAGCATGATTAAAAGAACAATATGCTTTCTTGTTGGAGAATACTAAAAATAACACACAGTTTTAAAAAGAAAAATATATAGACCAAGATATGCCATAATGAGGGTGGGTGGCATTAATAAAAATAAAAATAATAAGTTGTCTGAGTGGGTTTGCCACTCCCACATAATATGTTATCCTTCTATGTCCTACTTGCTCCCAGGTTCTCCTTCTACTTCCATTGGACTAGAAAACTAGGCCCAAGATGCCCCAGCACTGAAATATTTCCAGTCCTAATAGCATAACCCACTTATATGATGTTATACATATGTCTTATTGATGGAAGAGAATGAAAACACAGTGCACCTATGTTTTCATAGTAGTGGGGAGAAAAATGTTCACACATCCTAAGAGAAGAGAACAAAGGTAAACATGTCACTAAGTCAAGCTCTGAGGAAGTCCAGGGCAGGAGCCTTCTAGGGCCATGGAGAGATTAAACATCTCTGAGATCTCCAAGAACCTCTCACTCCCATTCACAGTGCTGTCTGGTGACAGAAGCTTCCTGGCATTCAGACAATTAGGGGAACAATCTGAAAGATGCCTGCTGCTGAGATAACGCCCAGCTGTGATTTTATTTCCCTCTGTTTGGATAATACAATTCCTTCTTGGTGAATTAACTGAAAGGAACTGCTAAGTAAATGGCCTGAAAGAATACACATGAAAAACAAACACTCCAGAACTTATATTGAGATCGCTATAGCAGCAAGAACATATTCCCCCCCAAAATAGGATAAAACAGCAGTTCGTGGAGAAGAGAAGATATGATCTTGCCCCATTGTGTCATCATCTCACAAGAACACTCACGAGGGTGGGGATGAGACTGCTACTGAAAAAATGAATTTATGGAAAATTCCAAATATTACACATAATAAACTTCCCCCAGCAGTCACCAATTTTTCATCAGCCCTGAAACATTCCTGCCCACCCCCAACCCTCATTCATTTTCAGGTGTACAATATATAAAGAAGCTAGACTGGTTTCATTTGTAAAATGCCAATATTTGTCAATACATATACCCTCAGGAAATGGGTTCAGCTTATAAATGAAGAGCTTTGCTCATTTCCCCCTCCAAAATATGGATGTGATTACAGAGTGCAGGGTGCTTTGATTGCTGTGTTTCTGACAAAGCTGTTAGTTATTATAACATACTGAATTCCTGTTGCAACAAAGTAAGCTTCTTTTAAATGTGTCATTTTTGTTATGCTAAGATTTTCTGTAGAGTGAATGCTCTGTAGAATATAGGCAGAGATGGGAATGAAAAACTCAGACGCACAATGGTATTCCATCTGAGGAATTCATCTCCTTCTAAAGAGTACCCAATAACTTTAACATCAGGAATCCCAAAGCCTGGCTTCCTATCTTTAATGTGAGTAAGCAAGATGAAGGAGGAGCTTTAGCTGCCACCATTCCTTACTTGCACAAACCTTTCCCGTCTTCAATTTCAACCAAGTTTTTCCAGATGAGACACAACTGTTTAGTATTCTACACATGGCAGTGATGTTGTGCTTTATCACCATAGAAAGCCTTCTTCCCTGATTTTTCCGGTGAAGAAAATGTGGAAGATAAAAGACACAATGTGAACAATGAGCAGAAATGTTGACAATCTCAATGCTGCCACTCAAAAATATTTTCTCAAGCATCCTCAGCTAACCCTGTTATTTCAAGTAATCTGTCAGGAAGATGTAAATTCTCCATGTAAATGAAAGCCAGAAAAGAGTTTTGGCATTACTCTGACCTGAACTTGAAAATCTAGAAATTACCTTTATGTGTTGATGTAATTAGGTACAAAAGAGAAGGTTAATGGGTCCTTCAAAAGCAGCAGAATAACAGACAAAGGAAACTGTCCTGTTCTTTCCTTCTTATTTTGTGAAACATGACTCACTGCCTCCTACTCTGGGTTTTGCGGATCTGTTTGCTCCTGGAGAGACCATCCAATCAGAATCAGAGGAAGAATGGAAGAGGGTGAATGTGTGACAGACCTAGGGCCATTCCTTCTCTATAGTTAAACCGAGTCCTTAATGGGCAGGTAGAGATTATAGCTGCTTCATTATCAGTTATGATATAGGGACAGACAGTGGCTGGACAGAGGGAAGTCTCCTATTTAAGGGCTCTTGGGCTCTTGGTAAGCCTCAGTCTTGTTTATTCTAAACCAGCTTCTTTCTAATCTAGGTGCAACCCCTAGGTGATTTTACACAGTGACATTTTAGAATCATTACAATAATTTTTAAAAGCAACACTGATGGGAGTTTGGTCAATGACGCCCACTGCTGGGCTCTTAGAATGATCTTACTTCTTTTGATATTTTCTTACTTTCGTTTCGGAGTTGGTGCCTTCAGTTTATTCTCACTGCTCCTGTAAGCCTGGTCTGGTATGATGACCATGGTTTGCTTTAGAAGACTTCATGTTCCAGCTGCTGAGGTTACACAAAGGACTAGGGATCAAAGAAATCTGCTAATGTCTGTGAGATTTGAATGAGCATCTGATTCCCGAAGGAATAGCTGGGTTGCCCCAACCTGGAGTAATTCATTGGGTGAAAGACATAGTGTATCAGCAAAGACATGGCGTATCGGGAATAGTCCCTTTAGAATCAGAATGGGGTTATAGCTCTACAGTGAACAAGTGGGCCATTCTCTACTTTTTATTGTTGGAATATTACTGAAGTCAAGAATTCCCTACAATAAAATAGGGCTGAATACAAAAGGAATTCAGTCACTCCTTTTGTTTCAGCATTTATTCTTTTTGTTCATGCCTCCATATTTCCCCCACCCAATTTATGAGACTATCCATCTTCACTGTGCAAAATAGCAGTCACTACTTGAAATCAACTCAACAGCAGTGGGGTTTGTTTTGCTTTGTTTCGTTTTTGGAGCTACAGGAGGCTATTGGAATGTGGCTTGGAATGTGGCTAATCTGAATCTAGTTCCACTGTAAGTATAGATTTCACAGTGAATTTGGAAGGCTTAATATTTCTTTTTTTATTTTTTTTAATTTTAACAATTTATTGGGGCTGATACAATTCTTTTCACAGTTCATACATATACATACATCAATTGTATAAAGCACATCTGTACAGTCTTTGCCCTAATCATTTTTTTCTCTTTTCTTCTTTTACATTTTATTAGGGACTCAAACAACTCTTACCACAATCCATACATATACATACATCAATTGTATAAAGCACATCCATACATTCCCTGCCCCAATCATTCTCAAGGCATTTGCTCTCCACTTAAGCCCCTTGCATCAGGTCCTCTTTCCCCCCCCCCCTCCCCATTCCCCCCTCCCTCATATGCCCTTGGTAATTTATACATCGTTATTTTGTCATATCTTGCCCTATCCGGAGTCTCCCTTCCCCCATTCTCTGCTGTCCCTCTCCCAGGGAAGAGGTCACATGTGGATCCTTGTAATCAGTTCCCCTTTCCAACCCACTCACCCTCCACTCTCCCAGCATCGTCCCTCACACCCTTGGTCCTGAAGGTATCATCCACCCTGGATTCCCTGTACCTCCAACCCTCATATGTACCAGTGTACAGCCTCTGTCCTATCCAGCCCTGCAAGGTAGAATTCGGATCATGGTAGTTGGGGGGAGGAAGCATCCAGGATCTGGGGGAAAGCTGTGTTCTTCATCGATACTACCTCACACCCTAATTAACCCATCTCCTCTCCTAAACCCCTCTATGAGGGGATCTCCATTGGCCGACACTTGGGCCTTGGGTCTCCACTCTGCACTTCCCCCTTCATTTAATATGATATATATACATAAATACACATACATATATACCTATAAACATATATACACATACATACACACACATATCTTTTTTTTTTTTTTTGCATGATGCCTTATACCTGGTCCCTTGGGCACCTCGTGATCGCCCTGGCCGGTGTGCTTCTTCCATGTGGGCTTATTTGCTTCTGAGCTAGATGGCCGCTTGTTCACCTTCAAGCCTTTAAGACCCCAGACACTATCTCTTTTGATAGCCGGGCACCATCAGCTTTCTTCACCACATTTGCTTATGCACCCATTTGTCTTTAGCGATCCTATCATGGAGGTGTGCAGTCAATGATATGATTTTTTGTTCTTTGATGCCTGGTAACTGATCCCTTTGGGACCACTCGATCACACAGGCTGGTGTGTTCTTCCATGTGGACTTTGTTGCTTCTGAGCTAGATGGCCGCTTGTTTATCTTCAAGCCTTTAAGACCCCAGTCACTATCTCTTTTGATAGCCGGGCACCATCAGCTTTCTTCACCACATTTACTTGTTCACCCACTTTGGCTCCAGCCGTTGTGTTGGGAGAGTGAGCATCATAGAGTTCCAATTTAATAAAAGAAGGTATTCATGCATTGAGGGAGTGTTTGAGTAGAGGCCCAAGGTCGGAAGGCTTAATATTTCAAAATAATGTAAAATACCTTATAAACAACTTCCATATTGACTAGTTGAAGTGTTAGTACTTTGGATAAGTTGGGCTAAAGAAATTACATTATAAAATTTAATTTCACCTATTTTTTCTTATATAATGCATTACCATAGAAAAATTTAAATTACACATAAGGCTCATATAATATTTATTTTTTGAGAATGTTGGTCTATGCTAGGGAATACATTCATTCTTCTAGGTAGCTTTTTTTAAATGAAATATACTTTTCATGTGCAATCATTATATCTTTACAGTATCATTTTCTGCTAAATTCAGTAGCCTTTTTAGAGTCCTAGTCTAACTTCCTTTTCAATTTGGTTGTGAAAGAAAGACGCATTCTAGAAACCTATGTATTGAACCTCTGATGTTTGCTTAGCTCTACATCAGCCCCAATCAATGCCCATGGAATCAGCTGTCAAAAGATAAAAAGATGTGTTGCATTAAGTAAATCTGCTGCACAAAACCTCTTTATTGTATTAAAGAACAAAGATGTTACTTTGGGAACTAAGGTGTGCCTGATCCAAGCTATAGTATTCTCCATGGCATTGTGTGCATGTGAAAGTTGGACATTGAATAAGGAAGACAGTGGAATAATTGAAAAATTTGAATTTTGATGCTAGAGAAAAACATTGGAAGTACTTTGGCGTGCTAAAAAGGACAAACTGATCTGTATTGGAAGAAATACATCCAGAGTGCTCCTTAGAGACAATGATGGCGAGACTTTGTCTGACATAGTTTTGATATGTTGTCAGGAGCGACCAGTCCCTGGAGAGGGATATCATGTTTGGTAAAGTGGAAGGGTGGCAAAAGAAAAAAAAAAGGAAGGCACTTCACGAGTTAGCTGGACATAGTGACTGCGCTCCAGCATAGAAAGAGTTGTGCTTTGTTCTGGGGTGCATAGGTCACTGTGGGTCAGAACCAACTCGATGGCACCTAACAGCAGCAGCAACATCAGGCACTTTTAAAAAACATCCTTGTTTTATACCTCAGGTGTTCATAGAACTTAGACAACTACTAAGGATGGCAAACAATTGTATCAAGAATTGTTCGATTACCACGGTGAGAAGCCATGCAAAAGGTAAGCTAATCTCCTGACTACAGAGGCATAGTTGAATGGAGGAGTCAAGTATTTTTCAATGGCAAAGTGATATCTAAGCAGCTTTGTTTGGTGTATTAATATAACAATAGTGGAGATGCATAGTTGGATTTCAATCCTCTTCTTGCCAGTTGCCAGTAGAATATTTTTAGGAAATTTACTTAAACAATCAGAGTTTCAGGGTTTTTAATCTATAAAACATTAATAAAAGATCTACCTCCCAGAGCTTTTGAAAGGGAAATATGAGACAAGGTATACTAAATTCCTTCCATTGCATCCCATTAGTCCCATAACTCTCATTACTTCTGCCTATGATTCTTGTCTCTGCCTCCTTTCTCTGTGCTATACGATCTCTCTGCTATCTATAGTGTCAAACCTCTTCTAGGTTGATAAATCCTAAATCATCATCACCAAGTCCATGTTCTATACCTGCAAATATGACCCTGTCTGGAAATGGCAGTTTTCTCTCCTCACATTTCTGAGATCATACCCACATAGAACAAGACTGAATTGCCTTGGAGTTACATCCATGTACCCAGGGGCAGTAGACAACGTATGCGGACCCAACTACAAGCAGAGAAACTCTAAGGATCTGGGCTAGACTCTAGAAACTACGAGAGGTCCACAGAAGGAATGGAGGTGCCCAAATCCTGATTTGAGCTTTTGGCCTTCAAAACTGTAAGGAAATAAAATTCTGTTTGATAAAGCCACTCACTTTGTTATATCTGTCACTGCAGCACTAGGAGACTGATAAAGCAATTTTCAGAATTATAGTACTTTATCAGGAATGTTTAAGGTAAAGGGAATCATACTACCTGTCTTTTAAATCTCAGAAAAAGGACATGCTACATGGTAGATTTCAAGCCCTGATGATGAATGCTCTTTTATCTGAAGTCATCTGCTGAGAAACGACATCAGTGGTGGCGCTCTAATAAACCTGGCATTCTTCATTGCTTTTGTAAAAGAAAAATGTCCACATTAAGGTAACCGATCAGTGCAGAATACTCCACATTTGTTAGACCATATGTGGAAATCTGGGTGCTACATATTTAGAGAGTCTTTAAAAGACTGGACTGTATTCAAAGGAAGTTGAAATGATGACATGAGTAATTAGTGAAAAGTTTTGGAATGTTTTTCTTAGAGATCAGAGCACACACAAAACACAAAAGAGTTGCCTTTAGAAGTTAAACAGGTTGCCAGTTACATAGTGCATGATATTTGAAGAAAATATAATATGCAAGATATCAAGTACGGGGGCTTAAAAAGAGCAACAATGAATAAAAAAGGTAGTGCTATTTTCTTGAAATACACAGAAAAACTATATGTTAAAATTGTGTAAAATGGACCAAAAATAGTCCTGGAAAGCTCATGGGGAAGAGAGATGTTAGAAGCCTATTTTAAGTTGCTTTAGCAATGGAGCACAGATATGAGACATATATCTTCAAAACCAATATAATGAAGACCTGTTTGATGATTATACTAGTTAATATTCCTGAAAATTTACTCTCATCTAGATGCTTCTCTGAGGCTTTTAAATGTATTAACTTATGGAATGATCACAACAATCCTATCAATTGCTACTTGGTATCATTATCTCATTTTCACATGAGGAATCCGAGGCACAGAGAGTTTGCATCCAAATTAACACATCTATCGAATAGCAGATTCTCATTTTGAAATCAAACACTATTTCTATAAACCAGGCTCTCAACACCATCTCTCCCATTAGATGGCAAATCTCCATTATGGGAAATTTTCTTTTCACAACCTCCTTGGTCATCCATCAGCAGGATACTATCCACATGGAGAAGATGCTCTATGTGACCTCTGAAAATTTTCTATCTGACGATTAAAAGTCTATTGTGCTACTGAGATAAGCTGATGTGTAATCAGCAGCCAAACCAATCCAGGAATTAAAGACTAATAAGTTGGCCCTTCTTTTTAACCTGCATCAAGAAATCGGTCTTTTGATTGGAAGTGAGGGGAGCTACATGTATGCTTTTACTGCTCTTCACTTGCAGTTTATATCTTCTGGTTAGCACAGTCTTTCCTTTGTTGTTCTTTCTCCTCACTGAGTACCTATTGTTGATGCCTGTCATCAATGCTGTAATCTTTGTTGTTTGTCACTGTGATTCAAAGTCCCCCACTTCCTTTTGTCCCCCACTGAGGCCACAACTGAGATCTCCAACTGAAGTTGTGCACCTGGAGTCCTGACTTTTACCTCAAAAATGAGTAGCCTAGCATGTCATTGAGCCTCCTTGCAACAAACCTCTCCTACATATTCTTGAATTTGCACACTCCCAAGAGAAAAATCACTGAAGATTTTTAGTCTTAAATAGTACTCTGCTTTAGCTCCATGCAAGACATTGTAAAAATGCCCAATATGACAGGTAACAGTGGTGAGTCCATGCTTGCTTGCAGAAAGTATACCGCTTCACTGGACAGGAAGTTAGTTCACTTGCTTGGACTGCGTTCTGTGTGGTTTGGGTGCCACTCTCATCTCCTGAAACACAGTCTCACTCAATTGAAGACCTTTCTTCTTATTTCAGAGAATGTAGAAGAAAGCGGTTTTCACCATCACGACATGCTTACATGCCCAGCTTTCTTTCTGGCCCCTATAAATTAATTGTTCCCCCTGCAAAAGATAACCTCCGCTTGTTCGCTAGATCTCCTCTCTTTCTGACTTCTCAAAGACTTTGCTGCAATAAGCTTCTCCTTTTCTGCATGACAAATTTATTTACTGAGATGAGAATGTTTGGGGGAGGTGGAAACATCGTAGAGGATTAGTTATCAGCTCTCCTTTATACAGTCCTATGGAATGTCTATTTAATATTCAAGCAGAGCAAACCAAATGAGAAGGTGCATAAAGGGAGTATCAGGCAGAGCTCAAGAACAGGTGGGTTCTTTTGGAATCCCAAAGCACATAAATAGTATCCGAAGCCATGGGATGGAACTGGATGATTTGAGAAAATCAGTGGAACCCCAGTTCAGTCCTGGAGGATCTCATAGAGGAACCAGCACAGCGGATTAAGTGGGAATGGTTCAAGAGGCAGGAACAAATGAAGTATCATGAAAGCCAGGTGAGGAAAGTGTTTTAAGGAGAAAGTTGTCAACCATTCTGACTGCTGCTGAGAAAGATAATGGAATTGGAGATCATCTTTTATTTTTATTATAATTAGGCAAGAGATGAGTAATGGAGGCAAAAAATGTAAATGTTTTTCAAAAAGATTATTTGTGATAAGGAAAATAAAAAATTGGATACTAGATAAAGGGGGATGTCTCTGGTTAGGTAATACCAAGAAATCAATATTTGGAAAATACTATATAATGACATAGCAGTTGCAAAATTATACACATGGCAAATCCAGATGACATTGTTTATGGTAACACTAAAACAGGGCTAAAATAATAAAGAAAGATAAAGAACACTTTTAAACAATTAGTCAATGGACTAGTGTACCAATTGAACCTTGATTTTCATGATCCTGAGAAGACCCAGATAGTGTCTGACTCTAACTACCAGCAGCTCTAAAAGGATCACTTTGGAAGGCCTGGATTGAGTAGGAGAAAAATTTGGAACAAAACTCAAATGACTAAAAAAAGATCAGGTTAACTGGTTAAATAGCTAATGTGGAACCTCTGGGACTATGGTCCTTAGACACCCTGCAGGTATGGAATCGAACACACCTTGCTGGCTCAATTTTCAACTAAACAGTATACAGGGCTATAAGGTGAACAATAACACTGATGAAGAATACACTTCTTATAATATTCAGACCATTTGAAATTAAAATAGCAGCATTTACCCAAGGACAAAATTCTGAACAGTTAGGAGTGAAGAAGATATGGAAATGGAAACAGAGAGTAAGTGGGATAACTGATGTTACATTATGGAGATTGTAATTACTGACATGAAACAAAATGTGCATGAATTATTGAATGAAAAATTTTATCCGTAAACTCCACCCAAATCACAATCAAAAGTCTTTAAAAAGATAAATGGAACATCTAATATAAAATTGTTTCATGAGTCAACCACTGTAAAATACTGACAACAATTTTCAGAACTATAAACCGAGAAGAACAGTGAGTAGCCTTGATATAAGCAGAGGCTGAATGGTTTTCTACAAGGGCAATCAATATTTTGATGCCTCTAAAATTGATCTTTAGCATGCCTGTTACTATGAAGTATTATGTTCTTTAGTTTTAACTTTACCAAAGAATGAATACCTTCTTAGATCAGACACTTGTTTGAAAATTTTTACAATGCTTTGTCAGTTTATCATGAAAAATTCATAGAATGAAGCTTTCCACTACTTCTTTTAATAAAATTTCAGAGTCTGATAACAAAATAATTTTCCTACTGCTTCGTTCATAAGATCATAAAATTTGCAATATTACCCCAAGTGACTTAAGTTAATGTTTCCTTTATTGATGTAATCTTCAATAATTGTTGATAAAAATAAGAATTTTTCCTGCTTCACAGCTAAAACTAATGCCATATTAAGCATAATGAGAAAATTAAGATTCAGTATACTCCAATTTTAGATAATAAATTTTATTTTTACTGTTTATCTAATAATAAACTTTGACAAAATAATTGTGAATTTATACAATTTTATTGTTAATTAATACCATTGAAAATCAGTAATGATTGTGTATACTATATTATGAGGCGGAGTTCTTTTTATCTCAGAATTAAAAAATAGCATTTCTTTTTTAAATTGTATATTTGTAGTAAAAAATATATAAAGGCATTTGTCCATCCCCACACTCATGACAGGTTGTCATATTGCTAGGACTTGTGTGTTGCTATGATGCTGGCAGATATGCCACTGCTATTTCTAGTCCCAATAGTACTATGGGTAGTAACCCATAGTGGATAGGTTTCAGCAGAGCTTTTAGACTAAAACAGACTAGAAAGAAGGTCTTGGTGACCTACGTCAGAAAATTAACTGATGAAAGCCTTATAATAGCAGAATACCCTTGTTTTTCTTGTTTGGAACACATGATCAGGAAGGATCAATGTCTTGAGGACGTTTTAATTTTTTTTATTTGCATGTAATTCATGCAGCATACAATTCAATGGTCCAGACATTTTACGAAGAGTTGTGCAATCATCATCACAATCAATTTTAGAATATTTTCTACATTCTGGCACTATTATTTTTTAAAAATACTTTTATTGGGGTTCTTACATCTCTTATCAGAATCCATACATTCCTCCGTGTGTCAAGCACATTTGCACATATGCTGCCATCATCATTTTCAAAGCATTCTCTTCCTATTTGAGCCCCTCATATCAGCTGCCCATTTCTTCCCCCTCCCTCCCTGCCTACCCTCCCTCCTTCAAGAACACTTGATAAGTTATAGATTATTTTTTCTGTATCTTACATCATCCTCCATCATCCCTCACCCACTTTTCCATTATTTCTCCACCTGGGAGGGGGTTCTAAGTCGATCCTTGTGATCGATTCCCCCTTTCTCCCCCACCCTCCCCTAATTCTCCTGGGATCTCTACTTTCCTTGTTGGTACTGAGGAGTTTATCTATCCTAGATTCCCTGTTTTGCAGGCTCTTATCTGTAGCAGTGTGCATGCTCTGGTCTAATCTGATTTGTAAGGTAGAATTTGAGGTCATGATAGTGGAGGAAAGGAAGCACCAAAGATTTAGAGGAAAATTGTGTGTTTCATTGGTGCTATATTTCACTTTGACTAGCTCATCCCTTCCATGTGACCCCTCTGTGAGGGGATGTCCAATTGTCCACAGATTGGCATTGGGTCTCTACTCCATGCCCCTAACCCCCCCTTTCATATTGGGTATGGTTTTATTTTGGGTCTTAGATGCTTAAGCCCTGATCCTATCTGGCATCTATTATTATTAGCTTATTATTAGTTCCAAATTCCCCCACAACTTCCCCTGTCATAACCCTAAGGAACTATTAATTGAGTTATTGTATCTATAGATTACCTATCTTGGATTTTATATAAAGAAAATCAGATGAAAACTCCAACAGATAACAAAATAAAACACAAAATCTCAGTCTAAAAGAAAATAGAAGATAATAGAAATTAAAAATGGGGCCAAAGGGAAAACAAATGGAAATATGATAAATTTCAACCCAACTATATCTGTATTAATCCACTTTCTAAATGCATTCTGTCTGAGGGTAAGCATATTCACATCACTAGTCAGTGATCTGAAGGAATTGAATGGAGGCTTAATCCATGTGGGGACTCTGCAAATGGAATTTGGGCTTTCACTGTCATCCATAGCGTTCTGCAAACTGAGTACTCAGTTCCCTCTTCTAACCTTGAATGTTATTGTTTATAATCCTTAGGTTACACATGCTGGAGTGCTCTTTCTGTGTGTACTTAGCTGACACCTCACTTAGATGGATGCTTGCTTTTAGACAAAACCTCACGACTGCACACCCTTTTCTTTCTGATGTCCAGGAACCATCTGATTCCATCACCACATTTTGCTAGGTGTGCTCTATACCCACACCTTCAACACTCACTTCATAAGGCCAAGGATTGAGCAAGGCCACATAATAAGAACTACTAGTCACACACACACACACACACACACACACACACACACATACACACACACACATATATGGCTTGAGAGACAGCAGTTTCTGCTTGTTGAGGAATAATTTAAGTAACCTCTCTACCTCACTGAGATATCAGGTGATTCTAATAATAGTATCATTAAACTAGCCAACGGCATAGATTTTATTTTTATTGAGAAAAGGAAATACACATATATGGAAAGCCTTTAAACTAAAATATGTGGGATTTTCATTTAAACATGTTAAAAATTTAAGTAACCAAACACTGTTGAAGAAAGCAATAAGTATAAGAAACAAGGGAAACATTTCAATAGTGCTCATTAACTAAGACAGTCCTATGCAGCACTGAGACACAAAAAGGAAAGAGAGCTTGGAGATAGCAAGAAGAATAAGTAGTCTTATGTTGTCAATTATTAGGCAACCCCAAAAGCAAGCTATATGAACCAAAGTTCACTGGTGTCCAAATCTGCCACCTTGGTATAACAGTCCTCTGCCTCATCATGCACACTAACATGTTTCAGTTTTAAGTCCAGAGTACTATTTCAGTTTCTTTAATCTGAAACAGGAATGTTTGAGGTAAAGTTTGACTCCTTTTCCAAAACAAATAATTCTGATATGGTCTATGAAGACTGCTGTGCAGCTTAAAAAGCCAAAATCTAAAATTTATATCACATGGCCAGGTAACCAAAGGCTGAAAAGAAACTCAGTGAAAAATATGTACGATTAACGAGAAAATGCTTAGCAAATAACATATAAGTAATGTTAAGCATTTTCCCCAAGGTCAGGTTTACCAAAAGTGGAGTCACCTTTTCAGTGACAGGCATAAGCCCCTTCGTCTGGTCATGAATTCTCATTGTAATTCACCGATCACCATTATAGGAGTGTTTATTAATTTGGGTTGACCATGGAACAATGAATGCTATGCGGCAAAAACTATTTTGACCCATCCCTCTTCCCCCAAATAAAAGAAAAACTGACCCCAAGTAAGGTGAGGCCTCCTGTAGAGGAAATTTTGTTGGGTGAATTACAGGGCTAAGGAGTGTGTGGGAGATTCTTGGTGAGATTAAATGACACTGAAGTCAAAATGTTGGAGCTGAACATAAATCCAAACTAGTGGTAACCAGGGCCCAGCTAAGTTGACACACAACCCTAACCATCACAGTAGCAAACAAACAAAACTAATGTTTGCCAAATGAATATTTTTACAAGTATTACTTAGTTAAATTGACCACTTTCAACATGTCCTTTAATTATTATAATTTTCCAAATAATTTTGCCAACATTAACAGAAACTTCATGACCCCCAGCAGACTCCCACTTTCCCTATCTCAGCCTTGGCAATCACCAATAAAAATCGGTCTGTCCATTAACCTATTTCATATAAGTGAGATGTTATAGGACTTATCATTTCTGTTACTGACTTAGTCCACTTAGCATAATATGTTCCAGATTCATTCATGTTGTACCATCTATCAGGTCTTCATTTCTCTTTGTGTGAGTCATATTCCATTGCATGTATATACAACATTTTGTTTATCTATTCATATGAGGAACATTTAATGTTTTTCCACCCTTTGCTGGCCGTCAAAAGTGCAAGAGCAATCCTTGATTGTTCACATAGTATTTGTCATTTCAATATTCTTTAAATGTGCATTTTTACAACATTAATTGTGTCCATCATATTGTACAACAGTTAATATTATCCTTTTCTAATTTCTCCATTACCCCTAACAGAAGCTCAATGTCTCTTAAGCAGTAAATCTCCTTTTCCTTCTTCATTCAGCCCCGCTCTGGTAACTGTTCATCAGCTATTGTTTCTTCAGTGGGAGATATTTATCATTTGCACCCATAGTAGATAAGATCAGTTATATGTGGGGAAGAGACAATGAATAAATACCTGTAATTATATTTCAGTGAACTACTTTGAGCTAATGCAAGGCCTTGATATCCCTTTATTAGGAAATGTTATCATTTGTTACAAGTTAGGCCTCTCAAACAAAAAGTGTGTTTTTCAGGCTAATCTAATATTAAGGAGTGTTTATCTTGAATGTACAAGAAATAAGGTGAAACCTATTTTGAACTCAAATTTGTTTCAAATGAATTTGATTTATTAGATGCCTTGCATTGCCCCAAACTCCATCTTTCTGTTTTATTTTCCCCTATTGTCTGGCATAGTTGGTTTCCATTGGACTACTAATTGCAAGGTAATCAATTTGAAACCATCAGCCACCTTGTGTGAGAAAAACCATGTTTTGTACTCCATAAAGAGTTACAGTCTTGGAAACTTACAGAGGAAGATCAAACCTCCCCTATAGTGTTGCTGTGAACTTATAGCATTGACTCAATGACAGGGAGGCAGTTTTGTGGGGGTGAGGGTGGGGGAGGGCTGTGAATACAGTTTATTAATTGGGTCAGTGTGAGAACCTCTCACTTTTCTTCCACCTTGCATTCTCACTTTTAGAGTGCTTATGCATCTCTTCAGTGTACACAGATTATACCAGAATCCCCAGAGCATCTATATGACCTTTATGGGCAGTTAAGATGAGTGTTTAGGAGATTTAATATCTTTGGGGAAATACATTAATTTTTTTGAGACAGCTGTCCATCCAGGAAGGTAATATCAACTATATCAGTGAGTTCTATACTTATACTTTCTTTTCAACAATGCCATGAAAGTCAGTGTGTTTTCAGGTAGTTTTTAATACAAAAGAAAGATATATTATTACAAATTATTTTAAGTACTGTTCTAATTTCCTCTCAGAAATGGGAAAACACAGTACTACAATTTTCGTATTAGTAAAAGTAACTGTACTCAAAGTTCAGTATCATTTGACTAAGTATTAAAAATTATTTTATTATTACTATTTTCCTTTTAAATTCATGCACTTTTGGAAAGTTATGATATTTCTCTTAGCCTCAGCTACCTCATCTATGAAATAGAGAGAACATACATTATTTACCTACGTTTCAGAACTTTTGTAAGTCTAAAATCAATTTATGTGAAGCTGATTTATAAACTACAATACATCAAAATTTAAGTTCATATTTTTATACTAGACAGCTCTAGGTTTCTTCTATTCTAAAAATAGTTTACATTTAAATGTTAATTTTATAGAAGTGATGGATCATATAAGCTAAAACTTAAGCTAGTTAGACTGCTTTAATAACCTTTCTTAATTATGAGGCAAGTGATGTTCCTGAAATGAGATCCAGGATCATTGCATTTTACAAGGTGAGAACACATTGTAGAAGCATCATAATTATTAAACACAAGGATTTTGAAAATATCGAGTGAAATATATTGAGGGGTCTCTTAAAGATCACTTAGGATATTTGAATAATAAATACTCTAAGCAATTCAGTCAATTAAAACTCATAGCCACCCTATATAGAGTTTTTGAGACTGTGAATCTTTATATGAGCAGACAACCTCATCTTTCTTCAGCACATCAGCTGATGATTTTGAACCACCAACTTTGTAGTTAGCAGACCAACATCTAACCCACAGTGTCTTCAGCTCCTTTGAATAATTAATTAAAAAAACCACTGCTCTCAAGGTGATACTGACTAATAGTCACTCTGTAGGACAGATTAGAACTGCTGCCCCTTTGGGTTTCTGAGGCTGCAAATCTTTATAGGAACATAAAATTCCACCTTTCTTCTGTGGAGCAGTTGGTTGATTTGAATTGCTGGCCTTGCAGTTAGCCGCCCAATGTGTAACCCATTACCTACAAGGGCCCCTTTGAAAAATTAGTAGATGTTAAAATGTAAATACACAAAATATCACCATCCATAAATCAAGTACTGGTGAGAGGCATGGCTCTGGGCGATCATATGTTTGGTGCTTTTCTGAAGTTTTGCCAGGATGAGAAATATAGGGAAGGAAAGAGTTAAGTGCTTCAGATCACAGCTCAAAGGCTTCATAAAAGACCTCGAAGTTTCCACTTGTACCCTGAAGAAAAGCCTTATGTAACAATACCTTATATTGCCAAAAGCGAAACACATAGTTTTATCTTAAGAGCAGCTGACTTACACTGCAAATTTAATTACAAAACTCAAATGTTTTCTGACATTAAAGTTAGGCAATTTATTGGGAAGAAATGGGATTCAGAAATTTGGGATGGGGCTATATAGAGAGATAACTAGGGAACTGGGACCATTGGGCCGTCCAAATCACTTTTGCAACAGAATCAACCCTGTTACCCTCATATGACCTGATGCGATGAACTCAGGTGTGCTTCATGAGTAATTGTCTGAACTAACACCTGGACCAGCCCCTGGAGAAATATCCAGGGCATCACTTAAGGCAGATGCCTTGTAAGTCATTACTGAATGTGCCTAGGAAACACCACTACCACCATCCATTATCACTTTTTATTTGGCTTATGCAAAACAAAGAAACAAATGGATCTTGGAGAATGATAGTGGAATATTGGAAAGAAAATCAGGTGGTGACTCCAATTGTTGCAACTGTTCCAGATGTAGTTTAATTGTTTGAGCAAATTAATACATCACCTGAAAATTAATACATTATCAATTATCTGACCAATGCCTTTTTTCAATTTCTGTTTCAAATGATCACCAGAAGTAGTTTGCCTTCAGTTGGCAAGGTTAACAATATAACTTCATTTCCTCCTACAAACATTTTCTTCTTCATAGATCTTAAGGTTTACACACATATAAGAATCTCTGCCCATATATGTTATCAGTTCCCATTAAGGAAATTCAGGTAGGAAGTGGAATAATCTATGATACATGAGGATGTTGCAATGAATGCATTGAATCAGTATGAATGGGCGTTGTTGAACGTAGAACTAGATGATGTGTTTTGTGAACCTTCATCTAATTATATATATATATAATCTTTAAAATTTATTGTGATAGAATAGATTTAATTTTTGTGCCATTTTGACCATTGACCAATACACTAGTAGCATTAATTGCAGTTACCATGTTATATAACCATCACTCCAAACAGAAGGTCAGTACCCCTTAAGCTAGGAACGGGTAACTCTTTTTTCTTCCAAAGGCCATTTGGATACTTATATAACATCATTTTTGATCCATACTGGTCAAATATTTAATTAGCTCACCCCTAATGTGATGGATTATAGCGACACTATAGGATAGGGTAAAACTGACTCTGTGAGATTTTGACACTGTAACTGTTTACGGGACTAGAAAGCCATATCTTTCTTCTTAGGAGCAGTTGATGGTTTCACACTGCAGATCTTGTGGATCGCAGCCCAACGCATAACCACTACACCACTAGAGCTCTTATGAGTCAGCATAGAGTCAATGACAGAGAGTTGAGTTGAATATGATAGTTGGAAATTCTTCTGTTTTGTGAGGTGTGTGATATTAGCTGGTGTTGACTATTTTGTGGGCCATACACAGCTTGAAGGCCAGACGTTCCCAACTCCTACCTTAAGTAACTAGACCCCATTCCGTTTCCTCCAAGCTTTTAGTGACTGTTACTAGACTTCTGTATCTATGATTCTGTCTATTCTAGATATTTCACTTAAGTAGGAACATATCGTATTTCTTCTTTTGTGTCAGAATTATTTCACTTACAATGTTTTAAAAATCTATCCATGTCATATCCTGTTTCAAATCTTCATTTCTCCTTATGGCTGAGTCACATTCCACTATATGTAAATACTACATTCAAAAATATCCATTCATCTGTTGGTGGACTGTTGGTTTGTTTCCACTTTTTAATTAATGTGAATAATGCTGTTATGAACAATGATGTAGAAGTTCCTGCTGCCAAGTCTCTTAGGTGTATATACCTAAGTGCAGAATTGCCGAGTCAAAGGCAGTTCCTGGAGCCCTGGGGACACTGGGTTTAATGTTGGATTGCTAACTCACTAGCTGTAGGAGAACGATGAAGCGCTCTGCTCCCATAAATCCTTTATAAGGTCATTATGAGTTTGAATTGAGTTAATGACAGTGGGTTCAAGATAGTTTAATGTTTAACTTTTTGAGAAATTTCTAGACTATTTTCTACAACAGTTGGACCCTTTTATATTCCCCCCTATAAATGGATGAATGCTTCACTATCTCTACATCCTAGACAACACTTAATGTGTTCCATTTCTCTCATTGCAGACTTCCTAGAGGGTATAAAGTAAAACTATTGTTTTGATTTGAATTTCTCTAATGATTAATCAATGGGAGAACAATGGGGCTTTCTACTCTCGTAAAGAGTTACATTCTCAGAAACCTACAGGGGAAGCTCCCATCTGTCCTCTGGATTGCTGTGAGTCAGCATTGGTTGAATTTGAGTTGAGAATGATTAATGATGCTAAACATCTTCAGTTGCTTTATTGGCCATTTGTATATCTTCTTAGAAGAAATATCTATTCAAGTTATGTCTATTTTAAAATTCAGTTGTCTTTTTGTTCCTGAGTTACCACTTATACATACTCTGGATGGTAAGCCTGTATTAGATTTATGATTCCCTATTTTTCTCCCATTTTGTATTTTCACATGGTTGATGAAATATTTTGATAGACCAGAACATTTTCTGTTTTACCAAATAAAATAACCTTGTCAAAATAATACTAAATGAACAATATGATTGATGTCTTAATATTTTTGTGACAGTATATTACTTTCAAGGCACATATAAAAAGTCAGAAATCTGTTTTAAAATTTTTATAAACTAAGGGATTGCCATCTTAAAAATGCAATGTGGTGAGATGTAAAGAAGACATGATTAGATTTTGTAAGACCTCGGTTCATTTTGATTCATTGCTTCTAACAAACATTGTGACCTTTGGCCTCAATAGACTAAATATTAAAAAAATGATTATTTGCTCCTTTTACCTACAAATATGTTAATTTAATATATTTCACCCTGCTTAACTCTCTGACACTATTTCTTGTGTTTTATATGGGACCATAGCTTGATTAGAAAGTGATTTTTAAAGTTAAATGAGTTTTTTAAAGTTATCCCTCTCTATAGCTGCAATGCAAGCTCTCTTTCTCCTTCTTTAAAGGTCACACTGTAGTCAATAGTGCTCTTTATATGTGGGCACTGGACACTCCAGAAATATGTTCTAGAGTACATTCAATGTATATACACATAAAACCTGCTCCAGACTTTGGCAAAGTGCATGATAATATGTAAGTCCATGCCATCATGCAACAGTTCTGCAAAGGAACAACCAAGAAATTCGGCTTTGGGATGCTTCAGCTAGAATGGCTTCTTGGAGTTATTGCCTTTTCATTTATTCTCACATCATTTCTTCATCACTGGTCCCTGTCATTTTCTTGATTCAGCCTGTCACAGAGAAGCTGCTTCAGTATGCTGTTGTCTTTTTTCTGCTGCCCCCAGGGAATGGGCATTCAGTTCTAAGAAGACCACATCAATATCAGCACATTGGCTGGACTTCCCTTGGTAGTACAATGGTTAAGCACTTAGCTGCTAATGGAAAGGTCAATATTTAAACCCAGCAATGGCTCTTAGGGAGAAAAGAACTAGATATATGCTGCCATAAAGAATACAGCCACAGAAACCCTGTGAGGAAGTTCTACTCTATCCAATAGGGTCACCACGAATTGGAACTGATTTTATTTCAAACAACAGTTAAGCTATGAAGAGGCATTGATATATATTGTTGAATTACTGCCATCAATCATTGAGCAATAATTGATACAGATGGAGAGTTGTTTGAAATAAGGGAAGTTATTCTGATTTAAAAATATGTGAAGATTATAAATAAGAAATTTATAAACAAGTTATGAATTCCTAGAAAACTTCAGAAAATTATTCCGGTAGAGATAATTGTAGCTACTGTAGCAGGGCATTTTTATTTGGATGAGTTAAAATTAGTTTACCAAATATTTAACAGTTGAACTTGTGACTAAGTATTGAATAGTGTTGGGCTTAAGATTATATTCATTAACAATTTTCTGGAATGTATAAGTTTTTCATCAATTTTAATTGCCATTTAACTCATGGTGATTGAATTTTAGAAAATCATCTATTAAGTTCTTTTAATACCTGTTTTAGTATGAGTTCTCTAAAGTGAAATATATATATATAACAAGTGAAGCACAAGTATAAATATAATTCAAGGAGATTTACTTCAAGTAGATGGTGGCTCATGCAATTTTAGGGGCTAATAAGTATCAAAGCGATGGATTAGGCAACAGTTTAAAGGCCTTTGCCAACTCAAATGCTTACAGCGGTAGGGAAGCCAAACATCTACAGAACGAACAGGTGTCAGGCTGATGCCTCCTGTAGGTTTATGTCCCAAGAACCAGTGGCCAGGTGACAGGAAGCAAGCACAATTGAGAGAGAGAGCTTTTCCAGAACATTCATTTATATTACTTGTATACTGGAGCTCGGTCACACTCTGAAGGAAACATTCCTTTCAACTGATTGGCTACTCACATCAGATTACAAAATGGAAAGTGGCTACATAGAATCTGACAATCATTGAGAATCATAGCCTAGCAAGTTGGCAAATAACATTAATCATCAAAATATCCTTTGAAAGAGGTGGAGAACAATATATTTGTGATTAAATAATTATGTGGTATCATAGCAACTTGAGTAACTTTGATAAATGAACTTTATTAAAGATGAACTGAAAGAGGCTTTGATTTTTTTATTCAAACACTCAAAAACATTGTAGCTACTCATTAGTATGCTAATGTAAGGTAGAAATAATGCCATATGCTGTCTGTTGAGGTAGCACCTAGGAGAGATAGATATAGGGCCTACTCCCTTGACTGCTTCTATGCGTTCTTTATGTAAAATCTTTAGGCTTTTAGTTATATGAACTTTTTCTTGTTCATTAAACATCTCAAGTTTAGTTTTGCCTCAAAGCTTTGGCATCTGCTATCTCTCTTCCAGTCAGAATTTTGTCTAGATTTTCATGCCTGGCTCTGTTTATTTCAAACATCACCTCTTCAAAAAGGCCTTTGCTAACCATCTTCAGCCTAAATAACCAAATCACTCAACTTACCACTATTTACACAAAACTCCATTTTAATATCTTTATAAGTGCTTATACCAATCCAAAATTATAGTTATTTGTTTACTGTCTGTTTTCTTCAAATAAAATGTATACTCCAGAAGAGAAATGAACTGGTCTATCATGTAAAAATTCTAACCTCAGCATCAGATGATATAAACTATGAAGTGGAACCTTAAGGTAAACTGGAAATTTCAAATAAGTTTCTTGCTAAGCTTATTTCAGATAGAATTTGGTGCCTTGGCCTTCTAGATGCATTAGGTTCCTTAACTAAAAATTTTAAAACAATAACTTTACATTGCTTACTGGAAAGATTTAGGACAGATAATTCATTTTACGTTTCTAATGGCTGCATTCTAGAAAGTCAATACATTCTGAAAAGAGTGTCTAAAAACTGAAAACACAGGGAATCCAGGACGGATGTTCCCTTCAGGACCAGTAGTGAGAGTGGTGATACCGGGAGGGTGGGGTGGAAAGGAGGAACTTATTACAGGGATCTACATATAACCTCTTCCCTGGGGGACGGACAACAGAAAAGTAGGTGAAGGGAGATGTTGGACATGGCAAGATATGACAAAATAATAACTTATAAATTACCAAGGGTTTATAAGGAGGGGGGAGTGGGGAGGGGGAGCAAATGAAGAGCGGATGCCAAGGGGCTTAAGTGAAGAGCAAATGTTTTGAGAATGATGAGGGCAATGAATGTACAAATGTGATTTACACAATTGACATATGTATGGATTGTGATGTGAGCTGTATGAGCCCCCAATAAAATGATTGAAAAATGATGTATTAAATTGTGTAGTCCTAGTGGAGTATTAAACAAATTGATATAAGTAGGTAGAGAGTAGAGTGCCCCACTTCCAGAAATGTCGACATTCTTTGGTTGCTGAGAATAGTCTTCATTCTCACAGTAGATGGGGCAACAAAAGCTGAATACAGTTTTCATGGCAATGTGCTATTATTCTTTTCATTTCATTTGTATCTGTTGTAATGTCACTCATTACATCTTTCTTTTTAAAATTTGAACAATTTTATTGCCATATTACTCACATGACATACAATTCAATAGCTTAAACATATTAAAGAGTTGTGTAAAGATCACCATAATCAATTTTAGAATATTTTCTTCTTTTTTTCCAATTTTAAAAATCTTTTTATTAGGGGCTCATACAATTCTTATTATAATCCATACATACATCAATTGTGTAAAGCACATTTGTACATTCATTGCCCTCATCATTCTCAAAATATTTGGTCTCCACCTAAGCCCCTGGCATTAGCTCCTCATTTTTCCCCTCCCTCCCTACTCCCCCTCCCTCATGAACCCTTGATAATTTATAAATTATTATTTTGTCATATCTTGCCCTGTCCGAAGTCTCCCTTAACTTAATCTTCTGTTATCCGTTCCCTAGAGATGAGGTCACATGTAGATCCTTGTAATCGGTTCCCCCTTTCCAACCCTCCCTCCCTTCACCCTCCCAGTATTGCCACTCACTCCACTGGTCCTGAAGGTATCATCGTCCCTGGGGTCCCTGTGTTTCCAGTTCCCATCTGTACCAGTGTACATCCTCAGGTCTAGCCAGATTTGTAAGGTAGAATTGGAATCATGAGAATGGGGGAGGAGGAAGCATTTAGGAACTAGAGGAAAGTTGTATGTTTCATTGTTGCTATGTCGAACCCTGACTGGCTTGTCTCCTCCTCGAGACCCTTCTGTAAGGGGATGTCCAGTGGCCTACAAATGGGGTTTGTGTCTCAACTCTGCACTTCCCCCATCCTTCACTATAATATTATTTTTGTTCTGATAATGCCTGATAGCTGATCCCTTTGACACCCCATGATTACACAGGCTGGTGTGCTTCTTCCATGTGGGCTTTGTGCTTCTGAGCTACATGGCCGCTTGTTTGCCTTCAAGCTTTTAAGACCCCAGATGCTATATCTTTTGATAGCCGGGCACCATCAGTTTTCTTCACCACATTTACTTATTGACCCACCTTGTCTTCAGCGGTTGTGTCAGGAAGGTGAGCATCATGGAATGCCAATTTAATGGAAGAAATTATTCTTACATTGAGGGAGTACTTGTGTGGAGGCCCAATATCCTTCTGCTACCTTAATACTAAACCTATAAATATATGCGCATAGATCTATTTCTCCACCCTCATATATCAATATATTTGCATATGTACATATCTTTATTTAGACCTCTATAAACGCTCTTTGCCTCCTAGCTCTTTCCTCTATTTCCTTTGACTTTCCTCTATCATGCTCAGTCTTTATTTGAGTTTCAGTAATTCCTCTTGGTTACATTACCCTTGATCACGCCCTACCAGGCCTCCTACTCCCACCTCACCACCAATTTGGATCACTTGTTTTTCCTTTGTCCCTGGTTTTGTTAACACCACTACCTTTCCCCCCACATCCCCCTCTCCCATGTCCCCTTGGAACTGTTGGTTGCATGTTTTCTCCTCCAGACTGTTCATCCAGCCTATCTTATTTAGACAGACCTGCGGAGATAATAACATGCACAAAAACAAGACAGGTCAAAACCAAGGAACAATATACAACAAAACAACAAGAACAACAACAAACCAATGACAAAAAAACCCAAAACACAACAAGAAAGAAAAGATTGTCGTTAGTTCAAGGACTGTTTGTTGCCTTTTAGGAGTATTTTCCAGTCCAGTCTGTTGGGGCACCACGCCCTGGCCCCAAAGTCCACCTTTATCATTCCCTGGGGACCTCGCCACTCCGTTCCCCTGCTGTTCTGTTTCACCCCCTTAGTGCTTTGCCTTGGTGCGGTGGGATCAGATCGGGTACAATTCCCACATTGTGTCTCCGGTGTTGTCTCCAGTAGAGCTATGGGTAAGTGAGGGACATCATGTCACATAGTGGGGTCAGCCATATGGTCCTCTCTGTGGACTGGCTGCTCTAATCAGGAACATAGTCCTCAAGGCCTGGTGGGCCAGCTTTTGCTCCACTCTCTCATCCTCCCCCTTCATCTGCTCCATTGTTCTCCAATCAGATATGTACCTATCTGTGGGCTGCAGATTCAATGCTGTCCTTTGAAATTAATTCTTGTGGGGGAGAGGGGCAAGTGGCCATGTAGTAGTTGGGATTGGGGCCGGCCCCTCAGACCTCTCTACTGGTTCCCTGCTCCATGCCGACATGTTGCATTCACATCTTGTAGCACTGGGTTGAAGTCTGTTCCCTCTTTCCCTGTGGAGATATAAACAATACCCTCCCCTTGGGTAGGTTAGTGCCCTGTGTCCCCGCTACCCCTTTCTTTTTTATTATTATTTTTTCCTTTCCCCACCTCTTTTTTAGTTGGTTACCATATGTATCCCTGGATTTGGTCTGGTCCCTGCCACATTACCTGGTCCTCACCTCAGGAATGTTTGTATACGGTAGTTTTTCCCTATGCCCCCTTTGCATTTTTTTTAAAGTTTACCTTAGCGGATTCATGTTGTACTTGTCCTTTTGTGCTTGGCTTACATCGCTTAACATGATTTCCTCCAATTCTTCCCATGCTGCGATGTGCTTCATACGTTCATCACTGTTTTTTAGTGATGCGTAACACTCCATTGTATGTATGTACCACAACTGTTTAATCTACACGTCAGTTGATGGAAATTTGGGTTGTTTCCAGCTCCTTGCATTTGTGAACTGCCACAATGAATATTGGAGCAGAGATGTCCGGCCTTGGTTTGTTTCTTGCCTTTTCTAGGTATATGCCCAGTAGGGGGATTGCAGGGTCATATGGTAACTCGATTTCCATCTGTTTTAGATATTGCCTGATCAATTTCCATAATCTTTGTACACACTTACAGGTCCACCAGCAGTGGATGACTGTCCTGTCTCTCCACAGCCCCTCCAACACTTGTTGCTTTCTGATTCTTGGAATTCGGCTCTCTTTGAGTGTGTTAGGTGGTACCTCATTGCTGTTTTAATTTGCATTTCTCTTATGGCTAAGGATCAGGAACATTTTCTCATATGTTTGTTGGCCATTTGAATTTCTGCCCCTGTGAAACTTCTGTTAAAGTCCTTTGCTCACCTCCTCAGTGGGAAATTAATTTTTTTTCCTTTTTGGAAGCTAGCAGAGTATTGTAGATTTTAGTAATAAGGCCTTTGTCTGATGTGTCATTGCTACAGATGTTTTCCCAGTTCGTGGACTCTCTTATTACTCTCTTGGTGAATTATTTCGATGTACACAGGTGTTTTATCTTCAGCATATCCCATTTGTCAATTTGTGCCTCCTCTGTGTTTGTGTCCTTCCTATTTCTGATAGCCTATGTTTTCCCTGTGCCGAAGTTCTCAAGTTGAGCTGAACTCACTCATTGATGTCCCTAATAGTTTGGGGTTTAACTTCAAGGTCTGTGATCCACCTTGAGTTTAATCTTGTGGATGGAGTGAGATAAGGGTCTTGCTTCATTTTTCAGCAGGTAAATATCCATTTTTTCCAGTACCACTTGTTAAAGAGGGCTTCGGCTTCCCATTGGATGTTTTTGGGGGACTTATCAAAGATCAGTTGTCTGCATGCTGATGATTTTATTTCTGGGTTTTCAGTTCTTTTCCATTGGGTTGTGTATCTGTCATTGTACCAATACCATGTGGTTTTGACAACTGTGCCTGTATAGTATGTGCTAAAGTAAGGTAAAGCAAGCCCTCCCACTGTGTCCTTCTTCTTGAGGAGTTCTCTGCTAATTAAGCTGTGGCTGTGTTGAGATTAAGCCTCGGGCGCACGGGCTCCAAATGATCCTAGCTCTGGCAGACAGTGATGGGGCTAAGGTCAAGCCCTAGCTGGCCTCCACTGTGGTAAGCCAAAAGCCAGCAGCCCCTCAAAGCCTTGTGGGTGTGTGCCTACTTATTGTTATGATGCTCTTCCTGAGGTCCAGCATTGTTGCGTATCCCTCTAAGCAACTCTCCTGGGCTGAATTCTGCAGAGTCCCACTGGTATGTGTTATTCTGTCGCCATCTTTCTGGGAGTCTAAAATTTAAAAAAATTGAATCCTTTTATTTGGGGCTCGTACAACTCTTATCACAATCCATACATAAATCCATTTTGCCGAGTATTTTGGTACACTTGTTGCCATCATCATTCTCAAAATATTTGGTTTCTACTTGAACCCTTGATATCAGTTCCTCATTTCCCCCCTCCCTCCTTGCTCTGCCTCCTCATGAACCCTTGATAATTTATAAATTATTATTCTTTTGTCACATCTTACACTGTCCGACGTCTCCCTTCACCAACTTTTCTGTTGTCCATCCCCCAGAGAGGAGATTATATGTAGATCCTTGTAATCAGTTCCTGCTCTCTACCCCACCTTCCCTCCACCCTCCAGGTATCACCACTCTCACCACTGGTCCAGGAGGGATCATATGTCCTGGATTCCCTGTGTTTAGTTCCTATCTGTTCCACTGTACATCCTCTGGTCAAGCCAGATTTGTAAGGTAAAATTGGGACCATGATAGTGGTAGGGGGTCATTTAAGAACTAGAGGAAAGTTATATGTTTCATCGTTGCTACCCTGCGCCTTGACTGGCTCGTCTCCTCCCTGTGACCCTTCTTTAAGGGGGTGTTCAGTTGCCTACAGATGATATTATCACTGAAGACAAAGCGAGTGCATAAGAAAATGTGGTGAAGAAAGCTGACAGTACCTGGCTATCAAAAGATATAGCATCTGGGTTCGTAAAAGCCTGAAGATAAACAAGCGGTCATCTAGCTCAGAAGCAACAAAGCTCACATGGAAGTAGCACATCAGCCTGTGTGACCATGAGGTATGGAAAAGATCAGTTATCAGGCATCAAAGAACAAAAAAATCATATCATTGTAAATGATGGGGAGTGCAGAGTGGAGACCCAAAGCTCATCTGTTGGCAACTGGACAACCCCTTACATCTTTTATTATAGGTATCTTCTTTTCTTTTTTCCTTTGTAAAGTTTGACAGTAATCTGTCTATTTTTGTTAATCTTTTTTAAGGAACCTGCTTCTTGTCTTCTTGATTTTTGCCTCCCCCCCTTATTGTTTATTTCTGGTTTGATCCTTATGATTCCTTCTTTTACTGAAGTGTTTATGTTTTTGCCCTTGTTCCAGTTCTTTTTTTTAATGAATCATATTTGTGAGGGTTCTTACAAATCTTGTAACAATCCATAATTCAATTGTATTAGGCACACTTGCACATATGTTGCCATCATCAGTTCGAAAACATTGTCTTTCAACTTGAGCCCTTGGTAACAGTTCTTTTTCCTCTCCCTCCCCCTCTTTTTCCCCTCATGAACACTTGATAAATTATTATCATTTTCATATCTTACACTATCCAATGTCTCCCTTTGCTCCCATTTCTGTTTTTCATCACCCTTGTTCCAGTTCTTGAAAATGTTTTATTAGAGTGTTGATTGTAGTTTCCACCTTTTATTTCATGTGTGTGCTGATTGTTATAACTTGACCTCTGATTACTGCTTTTGATGTGTCCCAAAGGTTTTCATATCTGTATTATTGTTCTTGTCTGTTTCAAGGAAATTTTAAATTTCCACCTTCAATTGCTTTTATACCCAACCAATTTTGAGTATTATTTTGTTCCATCTCCATGTGTTGTCTTTATGTTTCTGTTCATTTAATTGTCAGTTTCTAGTTTTATAGCATTGTGGTCAGAGAAGATAATTTGTAGGATCACTCTTTTATTTTTAATCCATTAAGGCATGATTTGTGTTCTAGTCTTAAGAATATTTCATGTGCATTGTAGATGGACATACACTGTGTTTATGTTGAATGGCACTTTCTATAAATGTCAATGATTTAGATATTGTGTCTTTTTTCCTAAACTATTTTATTTGGCACTAATCTAGACAGCCTATCATTCTTATAGTTCAGTCACATCAATCAATACTATACAATCACTACAAAAATCAGGTTGAAAACTTTTTTCTTGAACTCCTTGATATCAGCTCCCCATTACACTACCACCACCATCACCAACCCCTCCATTGTACCCTCTCAAGAACTCTTATTCTAGTTTTTGTCTCTATTGAGTTTCTTTATATTCTTTATTTCCTTAAGAGTGGTGTACTAAAGTCTGCTGTTTTAAAGTATATAGTTTTTTCAATTCTTTGAAGATTTTATTGATATATTTCAAGGGTCTTTCCTTGGCTGCATTTTGTTTATTATAGTCATGTCTCCTTGGGTTATTGCTCTTTTGAACATTATTTAGTATTTGTTCTTGTCTTCTACTGTTCGCCTTGAAGTTTATTTTCTCAGCGATTAATATTGCTACCCTTTCTTTTGGTTGCTGTTTTCTTGATCAGCTTCTTATTTTTAGTCTGTTCATGTGTGTGTTTCTGAGTTATGTTTGTTGTAGGCATCATACATTCATGGATTTTGTTTTCTTACCTGATTTGCTAATCTCTGTCTCTTTACTGATGCATTTAATCCATTAACATCTGGTGACATTGATATGTGTACATTTGTTACTGTGATTTTGCTTAATATTTGTGCATGATGTGGGTGAGTGTTTATGTGTGTTTTCTTTAGTTTCTTTGTTCTTTTTGTAATACTTCATTGCTTTGGGCATTACTCTATGTGTGTCAGGTTTTTTGAAGAATTGTCTTGTATGTTGGTTTCAGGATTGTGTGTTGTTGATTTTTTAGTTTTTGGCCAAAGTACTCATTGCATATTTTTGGGTAGTTGTGGTCTTTTTTTGTGGAAATTTCTTTCAATTCTCCTTGTCTTGGAATATTTTTATTTCTACATCATAGTTGAGTGACATTTTTCCTGGGTACAAGATTCTAGCCTGATAGTCCCCCCACCTTCAAAACTATATGTCACTCCAGTGCCTTTTTGCCTGCATGATTTCTGTGGTGAAATCTGAAGGTATTCTAAATGCTGGGACTTTGAATATAATTGTTGTTTTTTTCTTGGGATCCTCTTAGCATTTTCCCCATGTAGTTGATGTTTGACATCTTGACTATAATATAGTGGGGACTTTCCTTTTGGGGATCTCTCCTGATTAAAGTTCTTTTGGCTTTCTGGATAATTGTCTTTCATATTTTAGGCATTTTGGAAAGATTATTTGCAAGAGTTCTTGGAATAATTTCAGCATGGATTTTTTTTTGCTCTTCCTCTTGTGGATTCTTTATAAGACAGAGGTTGTTCCTCTTGATTGTGTTCCATATTGTTCTCAAGCTTGTCTTTGTCTCTTGTATTTTTTGTTATTTGTTCTTTTATACTGGAGTCTACAGATATGTCTTTATCTCAGTATTTCGACTTTCCATCTCTTTGATTCAGTTTCTCTGTTCTTTTATATTTTTTAATTTTTTCCTCTGTTCTTTCATAGTATTGTCTAATTCTACTATTGAAGTGTTTCACTTTTGTATTTCTGTTTTGAATTTTTATTTTAAGACATGAAGTGAGGTTTCTATGTTTCTATGTTTTTCACTTTCCTTTCAGACTCTTTCTTTGTCTGTTTTATGGGTACAATCATCAATTTTTACAAGTTCTTTGCCAGGTAATTTCATAGCTTGTTCAATTTCAGGCATTTCATGTACTGCTGGTTGGTATTTGGTTATTTGTGTATGTTTCTCTTGTTTGTGTGTTTGTTTTACATGTGAATAATTATTTTCTGTTGTTCCTTTGACATTTTTGTGTAGTTATTAGTTAGGTTAAGAAGGTGGGTTTGTGTAGGAGAAGTTGACTGTTGGGTGATGCAATTGAGGTGTGGTAGATATTTGTATTAAATATCTTGTGGAGAGTGTTAGAATAAATGTTAAAGGGAAGAGTGGAAGAGGGAGTGTTAGAAGAGGGAGAAAGAAACAACTGAAAAAGGGAGGGATCGGGCTGTTAATTGGTAGGTTAAAAGAAAGGAAATTAAATTAGATGGTGCCTGGCTATTAGATAAAATATTGTCTGTTGTATTAAAGGCTTGTCTCCAAACAAGCAGCCAACTAAGTGCACATGGAAGATGCACACCATCATTAGTCACTGAAGGATTGTGAAGCATATAATCTGAAGTTGAATGAAGGGATTAGTATCAGAGCCTTAAGTGTGAGAAAACGGTTTGCAGAAGGGTATGGATGACAGTGGAAGCCCAAGATCCATTTGTGAAACTACATAGGAAATAAGTCTCCAGTGAACTCCTTCTATCCACAATTAAGGGATAGGATGAAAGTGGTTACTAAACAGAGTGCATTAGAAAGTTAAGTATAGAAGACCAATGGCATAAATTTGACTTGAACAGTTAAAACTTGTCAGCAGATCCTTCCTATGATACGTGCTGGACCTGATCAGGTTTCCAAAATTTTCTGTTAACTTCGGTTTGTATTGTTTGATTTAGTTTCTGTTTGTACATATTAGGGGGTATCTCAGAGGAGTTAGGTCATTCGGGCCACCCTCTTGTTCACTGGCATATGAAATCCAAGATTGATGAACCTATAGAGATAGCATGTAGAATAAGCAATTTGCAGAAGGGGAGTACAGTGGTTGTGGGGGGGGGTGTTGCGAAAATGTCAAGCAGTCCATGTAAAAATGAAATGTTTGGAAATGGATTCTGGTAGCAATTGTGCAATTCTGCTAGATGTGATCGAACTATGATATGATTAATTCCCAATTACTGATTAATTCAATTAATAATAATTAGACACATTAATTTAAAAGGAAGGAAATTAGACAAAATATTGCCTAGTTTTGCAATGATTGAGGAATGGCTAATAATATTTGAGAAAAAAAGAAAAACATTGGAAGAGTAGTGCCAGCTATTAATTTTATGAGGATGAAATGGGATGAGAAAACTTAACGAGAAAAAAAAGAATGCCGAAAAAAGATAGGCAAAATGGCTATGGAATTAATGTTTCGATATTAAAGGAGAAAAGGCCAAGAAACAAAATTATTAACAACCTGGAACATGGTAGGTATTCAGAAAATGTTTTTCCCTCACCCTTTGGGGCTGTAGCAGTAGATTCCCATCATATAGTATTTAAAAAAGGAAAGGTTAATTATTGCCTTTCTGCTAATATTTAAATTTCACCATTAGTTTGGTTTAAAGGGTCATTAAGGAGGTTTGGTGGAGTAATGATTAAATACTTGGCTGTTATCCAAAAGTCTGATGGTCCTAATCCAGCCCATGGTTCCACAGGATAAAAACATAGTAATATGGTTCCAAGCCTATTTGTGCTCATATCTGCCCCAGACTGGTCTCACATAAATATGTCCCTGCAGCTTGATTGGTCAGCCACCCTAACTAATTCCAGGATCTGGAAAAGTTGGTCAGTGACTTGGGAAATTGCACAGCCCTACATCTCCGGCTTGTGTCAAGAACCAATGACATAGGAGAATTTATAGGCAGATGTCGCTACCCTTTTATTTTAATAAATGGGTGTCTACTTATTCTTATGCTGAAAATCATGCTGCCTGGACTGTAGGACATCCCTCTCTATGGCCCCATGGCACTGGTCTCTGGGGAGTCCCTCCTGTCGGTGCTACTTGCTTGCTATCTTGAGACCCCAGCCCTCTGTATTCCCAAAGTCTGCTACTCAGAGGATAAACAAAGTACTAGAGATAGGAATGTATCAATAACTTGAATTTTATAACTAGTGTCCTTATATGATCATGCTTCTGGGAAATTACTTGTGGGAATGGTATGTCTTTGCATTTGAAATTTGAAACTTTAAAAAATTCACTCTTGCCATTAGTAAAGGTAAAACTGAAAAACTACTCAACATCTTTGGCTTGGCACAGCTGTTGTATGCAATTTTCAACAGAAGAGGAAGTTCTCCCTGTGTTAAATTTTGAACGTGTCTACAGATGATTAAAAATATCAGCCAATTACAGTCATATGGTGAAAATTGCCTTTGAAATAATTTATGAAGTGGTAAAAGTGGGACTTTAATAATATAAAATATAAACCACTATGGTAAGATTTATTTGTACATTAAAGGATATTTAGTGTGTAAATACGTTTAATAGGTTATTTTATGTTATGTTAGAATTTTTATTATAGACTCTAGAACATTTAAAGTAGGCCTATGAAAATCTTCAGTTTCCTGCTCTGATTTAGGAAATGCTCACATCCTTATGCCTAGCATTTTCTCCATCATTTTCGAATGGTTGCTATAAAAAAGTAGGAAGCGAGTGAATCAGACAGTATTTTGAAAAAATAGAATTATTCATTGATATGTCATAAGCTGTGTATTTTTACTAATAAATACAAAAATATGCATACAACTGTATGTTATCACCATGCATTTTGCTCTTTGACTGCAAAAAAAGAGAAAGTAAATATCCTAAGATGGAAAACTTGTATTTGATGTGACCTCTTTTCTAGTGATGTGCCAAAATGTTTCTCCAGCAGTAAAAAAACAATAAGAGAACCCCACACACCCCAACCTCCAGACTCAGTTGGTCTTAATATGCACAATGTCAATATACATAATGTCACAAACCCTACTGCACTCCTCTTTGCTGTTTTGTGATAAAAAAAATTGACACCATCATTACACTGTCTGTATCAATCAGTTTCCCCTGGTTTGTTATTGTCTTTTCTCCTTTCTCTGTAAACGGCAATTGACCTTGACTTCCCTAAATTACTTCTGCCTGAGGGAGATTGTAGCCTGATTGTAACCTGTTATGGAAGACCAAGGTAATATTCATTAATATTCTAAATGAAATTTCTCCACAAAGTGGCAACCTTATTTTTAGAAAGAACTTTCCAAACTTTAGCCTATGTCAGACTGATGAAGTCAATTTTTAGGGTTATTTCTTACCCCAACTCTGTGGGATATCAGGCTCTTAAACTTAATTCTCAATGGTATAAGAATAATAGAGCATAAATGAAGTAAGGTCAATATTACCCATTTTGTGGCTAGGGAATGATTGGAGGGATAAAGAAAAGGAGGGAGAAGGAAAAGAAGGTGAGAATATCAATTTCCTGACTGAGTTTCAGGGTATAGTAATAAATTAGTTTTGATAAGTAAAATCCATTGCCTTCAAGCCATGTCTAACTCATAGGCAACCCTATAAAACGGAATAGAGCCACCGCATAAGCATCCTCAATTGTACTCTTTAAAAACATTGACTTGTGCATCTTTCTCCTGAAAGTAGCTGTTTGCTTCTAGCCCCCAATCTTTTTGTTAACAGTCAAGCAGTGCCACCAGTCTCCTTTGTTAAGTAAAAACAAAAGAAAAATCTTGTGAGTTTGATTTGAGATGGAAGGAAAGAAAGCAAAGACCTTCACACTGAACCACACAAAAAGTAATTATAAAAATTAGGGTGGAGCTTAATGAGTGGGAAAACAAAACAACACACCTCTGCCCTGCAAAAAAGCTTTCAAAAGCTGTTTCTTTGAAAGGATGAATAGAATTGACAAACCGCTAGCAAAACTAACAAAAGAAAGGAAAGAGCAGACATTAATAGGCAGCATGAGGGATGAAACTGGAGAAATTACAATAGACACAAATGAAATTAAAAGACTAATTACACAGTGCTATCAAGGACTGTACTCCTACAAATTCAAAAACTTGGAGGACACGAACAAATACCTTGAAAAATAATGCCTTCCCAAATGATCTCATATGGACTCTAAGAACTTGAACAGGCCGATTGCCTTTTGGACACTGGGTCCTCGCTGTGCCGGGCAGCGGAGGGAGGAAGCCCTAGCTGGAGCTAGCAAATAAACTCCTTTTGCCGAAAAAAAAAAAAAGAACTTGAACAAACCCATAGCAAAGAAGGAATAGATAAGATTATCAAGGGAGTTTCTACACCTGGCCCAGATGTTTTCACAGAAGAATTCTACCAAGCATTCACGGAAGAGCTGACACCAATTCTATACAAACTCTTCCAGAGCATAGAACAGGATGATAATCTCCCAAACACATTCTATGAAACTCATATAACAATGATTCCAAAGCAGAGCAAGGATCCCACAAGAATAGACAACTACAGGCCCAAATCTCTAATGAACAGATGTAAAAATCCTCAACAAAATCTTGATCAATAGAATACAAATGTATATTAAAAAATAATGCATCTTGACCAAGTGGGATTCATACCAGTGATGAAGGGATGGCTCAACATCTGAAAAGCCATCAACATTGTCCACCACACTAATAAGTAAAAGGACAAGAACCCTAGGCTAATATCAATAAACACTGAATAATCATTTGGAAATATTTAACAGACATTCATAATTAAGACACTCAAGAAGATAGGATAAGACTGAAATTACCTCAATTTAATGTAAGCTATATATGAAAACCCAACAGCCAACATTATAATCAATGGAGAAAAGATTTAAAAAACAAACAAACATTCCCACTGAAAAAGGGGACCCAACAAGGATGCCTCTTGTGCCCACTCTTACTCAACATCATCCTGGAGTTTCTAGACAACAAATGATATCAAAGTTATATGATTGGGAAAAGATGAAATGGAATTATTGCTATTTTCAGATAATATAATTTAATATATTGAGAACCCAAATGATCCACAATAGGATTGCTGGAAACAATAATGGAATTTTGTAGAGTGTAAGGATATAAGATTAACAAACAGAAGTCAATTGGATTGCTATATATCACTGATGGGATTACAGAATAAGAGATCAAGGATATAGTGTCTTTCATAATAGATTAGCATAAATTGAAATATATAGGTATATTCCTAACAAAAAATGAAAGATCTGTATGAGGAAAACTACAGAACATTGTTACAAGAAACCAGAAGACACAAATGGAAGAATATCACAATGGTCATGGATCAGAAGACTCAATATTGGAGAGATGAAAATCCTGCATAAAGCACCATATAAATTGAATGCAATGCCGATACACATTCCAGCCCCAATTTTCACAGCAGTGGAAAAACTGACTACCAACTTCATATCAAAAGGGAAGAAGCCCAGGATTGGCAAGGAACTCCTCAAGAAGAATTAAGTGTGTGGGCTTGCACTACCTGACTTTAAAACTTATTTTACAGCAACAGTTGTCAAAACAGCATGCAGACCAATGAATAAAAACTGAAAATCCAGATATAAAAACAGCAGCATGTAGATAACTGGTCTTTGACAAGAGCTCAAAAAAAACTTTTTTAATGGGAAACAGATGCCATTTTCAACAAATGGTGCTGGATAAACTGAACATCAGCCCACAGAAGAATGAAACAAGACCCTTACCTCACTCCATGCACACAAACAAATTCAAGATGGATGATCATGGACCTAGAAGAAAACCTAAGACTATCAGGATCTTCAGTGAAAAAGTCCGGACAAAGCTAAAGCCTTAGTGCAGTCAATACATGGGCCTTCAGAAAGAAATAAGGAAGGATACACACCCAGAGGAAGGGAAAACAGATGAGTTGGAACTATTAAGGATAAAACACTAGTACACATGGAAAGACTTCGTCAGGAGAGTAATAAGAGCCCACAGACTGGGTAAAGATATTTAGTAATGATATAATAAAGGGCGCATTACTAAAATCTACGTAATCTTGCAAGCTAACACCAAGAAAAAAACAAAAAAATAAATAGCCCATTGAGGAAGTGGGCAAAATTTTCTAACAGAAAATTCACTGAGAGTTAATCTGAATGGCCAATAAACCTATGAGAAAATGTTCCTGATCATTAGTCGTCTGGGAAATGCAAATCAAAACAACTATATATATCTTCCCCTAACACCCACAAAGATAGCCTAATGAAAAAGACAAATAAATAAATGCTGGAAGGGGTGTGGTGGGACAGGAATCCTTATTCACTGCTGATGGTCTTGTAAGTACATATAACCCTTGTTGAAAGTGATTTGGTGTTACTTAAAACAGATGGAAATTGAGCTATTATAGGGCACAGCAAGTCCACTACTGGACAAATACCCAGAAGAAATAAGAAACACATCACGACCAGACATCTGCTCTCCAATGTTCCTTGCTCCAGTGTTCCAATTGCAAAAAAAAAATGGAACCAATCTAAATTTCCATCAATAGACGAATAATGAATACAGAAACTCTGGTACACACACAATGGAATACTATTCATACGTTAAAAACAGTGATGAAACCATGAGGCACCTAATCTCATAGAAAGATTTGGAGGATATTATGCTGAGTGAAGTTAGCCAAGCACAAAAGGTCAAGTACAATATGAGTCCACTAAGGTAAGCTCAAACAGCAGAATGGGCATAAAGGCACACAGGCACAACACACAATTCCCAGGCTGAGGACCAAGTATTCTGGCAAGAGTGAGGCCGGAGCCAATGATTCATATGTCATCAACACCAGATGCAGACAGCATCTGTACTGAAAGATATCACCCCACCCCACGACTTTAAGGTCCACAGAGGTGTGGGGAAAGAATAAAGATGGCAATGGGGGATCAGGGCACTAACCCATCAAAGGGGAGCATATTCTTTATGTCTCTACAGGAAAGGAGTGTGAGAGTAGACCTCATTCCGGTGTGCCAATTCATGAGGTCAATGTTACTGTGTGCAGCAGCTCACTCACAGAAAGGACAGCAGGGCTGGTCTCTGCTAGAAATCTGACATCCTCAACCTGGATGACAGTGCCCAGAGGACAGCTCTGAAGACACAGTTTGGGAAGAGTGGATGGTCTGACATGATCCACCTGGCTCCAAACTGATATGGAAGTACAACAGACCAGTGATGTGGGTGAAACCATGAAGTCCCTGAAGAACCTGAATGTAGACTTCTGATTTTGGGTCAGCACTTGACCCCTCTCTAAACTAGATGTGGATTAATCACAAGGGGACTGCACGGAAAGACTAAAGGTATAACTGGGGTTGGGAGCCACGAGACTGCTCCATTCCTAATTGCTGGAATAGCAACGTGAACCTATAGGATGCTCACCTTTAGGATTCAATTACTGAAGAATAAAAGGATGTATGCATGGTTCGTTATCCAGGATAGGCAACCTTAAGGAAAAAGCAACTGGACTGATGGTTTCTGAGAGGAATGGGAGGACAGTTGGAGGGGAGGGGATGGGGGAGCCAATAATGACTGGTACAAGAGAAAAATAAGTGCTCTAAAACGGTTGATGAGGAGAAGGTAGCTTTTCTTGACACATTTGAAAAATTGAATGCTAACTAATAGGAGTTACTGAAATGTGAACGATGGGTAAACATAACTGTTGGGTATGAGGGAAAAATTTATATATATATATATGCAATGAAGCAGACTTGGTGCTTTCACTTAAATCTTGCCTCAGTAAAAGAACATTTTGTTCTAATAATTTAGCATTGTATGATATTCACCTTCCTCACAGGATCACTGAGAACAAAAAGGTGCATAACAAATGTGGTATAGAAAGGTCATGGTGCCTGGCTATTAAAATATATAGAATCTGTGGTCTTAAAGGCTTGTAATAAAACAAGCAGCCATCTAGCAGGGAGGTAACAAAGCCCACCTGGAAGAAGCACACCAGCCTGTGTGATCATGATATGTCGACAGGAAAACGTACCACAAGTTCAAAAACAAAACAACCAACTCAATGTGAAGGGGCATGGATGCAATAGAAATCCAAAATCCACTTGAAAGTTAACTGAACAGAAGGAGCACATGGAAAGGATGATAATAAATCCAGGGTGTGGTATGACAGTGATGAACCATATAATTATCCACTAGGTTTTTAATATTTCTTCTCCACACTATTAAGGCCATTATTTGGTCTTACCTCATTAATCATGTTAGATTTGAATATGTTCATTTGTATATTTAAGATTATTTGGTACATAAAAGTCAAGATAGATAACTGCAGAAACAGTAACAGGAGTAATGGTTCCCTGAGGGTACAGGAAGAGAGGAGGAGAAGGGAGGGAAGGAGTGAAGAGGTAGAGTGGGGAACAGATAGCATTGATGAGTGTGTAACTCCACTTGATGGGATTGTATGTGAATGGGTATATTGGATTATATAAGAAATGGCTATAAAACTTTTATTAAAAATAAATTAAAACATATCCATTCACCCTGTTTTAAAAAAGGGAACTAAAGATATCACAACAAACTGTTGAGAGTGTTGAGTGGACTAATATGGGAGAAGGGGGGTGGTTATACCCAAGAAAGAAAATAGGAATATAGAAGGGATCACAAATGAAAGGGAAAGATAACTTTATTACAAATGAAGGGGAAAGATAGCTTGATGGCTAATGTTAAATATTCCTATACATTCTGAGACTGAGATAAAGAAGAATACAAGTAAACTCACAAAAAAAGAGCCACCTCACAAGAGATTTCACATTGGCTTGGGTAACTCCTTCAAAAAGGGGAGAAAGGGAGAAGACCAGCCATTTGATGCTATACAGCATTGAGACAAGGTTGTGATAAATCCACAGGCCCTCCACAAGAATGAGGGGAAAAGTTTACTGGAAAATTAAGTTAAGAACAGGGGAGGGGAGCATCTACATTTCAGAGGAGGCATTTATATTTCTGTTGCTGGGTATGGTAGGTAAATGAGGAGGAGCAACCTCACATTCAGAAGGGGTATTAAATAAGTGTAGGGAACCTAAGAAGAGAATAAACCCAGTTCTGCTTTTGTGGGTTGACAGTTTGTATATGTTTCTACCCAACCCTCAGTGAACCACACCATGAGCTAAGCATTTTGATGACCTTAGATACTGGCCTTCCAGGAAACATGGCAGCCCCCAACGGTCACACCGGAAGGACTCAATATGGAAAATTGACTGAATTAATTTGGCCTTACTTCAAAACTACCTGTGCCCTTGGCCTTAGGTCTGAAATTCCCTGTTGAGAGAGGAAACAAAGGATGGCTACTCCAAGACTGTGGAAATGCAGGTTGTTTGACCTTGGGCGGGACTCCTGGTTTAGTGGGTGTCCAATGACAAGGGACCCAAAGATATAATGTATTTAGTATCTCAATGTTCTCCTAGTATTCATATGACAGATATTAATCTAATAGGCAAGGATCTTCCTTTGTAAGAAATGGTACAGATAATTTTCCCCTAGCACCAACCCCCATGTTTAATGCAGTGCCCAATCAGTTAGGAAATCAATTTGGATGGCAGCTTGCCATTGGACTACACATGCCCTCATATCAATAGTACCTTAAAGTCTATGCCATTGTATTAATTTTTTATGTTATCAATGCAATAGTCATATGAGGAGATAATTGATGATCTTTTTCTTGTTCTTTTTTGTTTGTTTTTGTTCTGGTTGGTTTTTGTTTTGTCCTAATATGAACAGCCAGAGTAAACTAGAGTTGGTTATAACCGTACATAGATGGATTCTGGGCTTACATTAAATTCTAGCCCCAATCTAAGAACAGTTAGTTCTTATAACATTCCACTGTATACTTGCCTCCATGAAGAGATCACTGAAGACAAGGGTGCTACAGCAAAGTCTGGTGACAAAAGCAGATTATACCGGCTATCCATGGGAATAGTGTCTGGGGTCTTAAAGGCTTTTATTCAAGCAAGCAACCATCTAAGTGGGGCATCAACTAAGTCTTCATTGAATAAACACATCAGCTTGTGTGATCAACAGATGATGATAGCAAAGTCCAGATATGATGAAAAGAAACTATCAGAGCTTAAATTGTGAACATTCAATTTAACTGCCCCCACCTCTCTACTCTCCCACCTTTGTATGCTATGAAGGACAGGGATAACCCAAATACATCTGTCAGATTCCCTCTATCCACAGCCGAGGGAATCAAACAGCTTTAAGATCAGACAGAGATTATTGTAAACTTGATTTATAGTGAAGAGAACCATGGTATAATATCATATATTGTCAGCTAACCTCCCTCTTAAACCAACCTGTATTTACTCTAGGTTCAAATATTTCTCACTTGCTCCATGACAGAAATTTCTTCTCTGTCTCTTAAAAATATTGTTGGTGGTCTTTTCTTTCTTAATCTTTATTTTTATGTTTGTATCATTATTTTATTCTTTTTGATTTTATTTTGCTTTTTATTGTTTCTGTTAGCTTGAATAGTTTATGAATCACAGAAGGAGCAGTTGGTAATTGATGCAATTGTGTATCGGGAAAGGGGAAGAGAATGTGAGGAGAAAGAGGAGTAAATGAGATGGGGGGAAGGAACGCTAGAATTGATTGTGATGATGTATATACACTCCTTTTTAATAAGCCACTTATTACGGAAGTGTATGATACATGAATACTATACTACTAACGAAAACTTGAAAAAAACAACAAAGAAACCAAAGTTGGGCAATGGCTACCATGGTCGTAGGAGGAAGAGTTTTTGCTTAGGGAGCACAGAGTTTATATTGGTGGTGAATAAGTTGGAAAAGGATATCATTAATAGTTATTCAACACGAAGAGTAAAATCAATGGCATTGAATTATACATATAGAAATTATTGAATTGGAGAATGTTTTGTTGTGTATATTTTTGCCAGTTAAAAAATAATGATTGCACAGAGAAAAAAATCCAGCATTCTATTTAGCACAGGATCTCATCACAGTAAATTATTGTTAATTCACCTGGATATAGTCCAGCCCATTTAATAAACTTTCTCCATGGAACTATATAATAATAATAAAATGGATTCTTTGTGTGCTCTAATGCTCACATGTCTCTACTCATTAACCTCTATTTCAAAACTAATAATATAAATAATTAATAAAATAGACTATCATATACTTCTAAATACTTCATGGTAAATTTTATTTATCATTCTATACTAGAATGTTAACATTTTATTATTTCTCATAAATATGATCCAGTGTCAAAAATCAACCATTTCTCTTAAAATTGATCAGAAAGTCAT
The DNA here is from genome assembly GCF_050624435.1 of Tenrec ecaudatus. Lineage (NCBI taxonomy): Eukaryota > Metazoa > Chordata > Mammalia > Afrosoricida > Tenrecidae > Tenrec > Tenrec ecaudatus. Next base: position 40,366,072 of record NC_134548.1, on the reverse strand, counting down.
TTTCTCATTCAAATTATTTTAATATCACTACAATTATTGCTTAACACCTCATCTAAAATAATTAAAATATTGTGGTTTTCCATAATTGAAGCTATTTTAAGTATTCAAAAAGAAGGTGTATCCTTCCAACAAAGCAGACCATAGCAGTGCAATGATGTGCTAGGCCAGGTTGACAAGAGAAACAAATTCAGTGACACGCATATATGTGTAAGAAAGAACTCTATATCATGAAATAATTATAATAATTGTATATCAAAAAACATCCCAGTCCAGTTCAACTCAAGTTCATAAGTTCAATACTGACCCATAAGTTCCTCTTCAGACACTTGCAGTCACATGTAATGATGAAGAATACAGGAATGTCACAGCCCAGTGATTGCAAAGTAGTGTGCAACAAGGTCAAACACATGGTAGGGCTTCAGCAGCTCTCAGCATAAGGTAGGTAGTTTATTGTGCTAACCTGGCCGATAAACACATGTGGGATTAATTGAAGGGTGGAGAGATAAATGGTGCAGTGAGCCTTGCCTTTCTTGTCTCCTGCTCTTTGATCATCAGACCAATGTGTGTCTGCCATGCTTGTTCTGTGCCTCACTTTGCAAGCTACACTACCTGTGGGACACCTAACCCATGGACTGTGTCACTGTAATTTGAGGTTCCTTTAAAAACTGCTTCGCCACACCATTGGAATTTACATCTCTTGAGCTGGGGACTGTTGGACCCTGTCATCTGGCTGCCTGTTGGTGACCTGCCTTGAAGGACTGCCAGTGTTTCACAACTGTCTCACTGGAGTGAGTTGCACTGAGCCATTTGTACTGCTTTATAATTTAATTAACTTTATTTTTTATGTTATATCTACCTATTTATCTATCTGTGTATATATATATGTGTATATATATATATATAATTATTAGCATTCTGGTTTTGTTTCTCTAGAGAACCCTATCTAACACACAGCGTGTCCAGCAAGCAAGAAGGTGACAGTAGAGAGAGAGAAGGGGATAGGTTTCTCATGCCCACCTAATGAGAAGCCAATGCCCACAAGGAGACCTCATAAGGTTGGATCCCACCCCTACACTTTTTTCATCTTCAAGTTGACATAAAATTATGTAACTACATAAATAGGGATATGTTAACACACGGCAGCAAATTTGAATGATGGATATAGGAAATGGGGAATTCTGTTTAATTCAAAAACTTGAGTCAATAATTATGGAAAGCATTTAGAAAGAAGGATTAAGGGAATATGTTACGGAAAAATTAACTTGATTCCTTTTAAATAAATGGATGAGACCTTACATGGCCACAAGCTATTTATTAGATATCCTGTAGTAACCTTAAAGGTGAAAGAAAGCTTCTAGCGCACAAGATAATAATACTCCAGTCAGAACAAGGTTCAAAAGATATAAAGATTCCGGTCAATACTGCTTTGTGTCCTCTGAGGTATGTTGTCCTGCTCTTGTATTTATCTTTTTATATATACCTCTAAATTTATCAGTAAGAAGGAAAACCCTGTTCTATTAAATTGATTGCTGAGAGAACAAAACACAAGGCAAAGATTCTAAATACATAAAGTCACCCTAAAGTTAATCAAATGCATGATTCCCAAGGACAAATGAGGCTGAAAATCAGATCAGTTAGAGTTTTCCTTAGGCTCATAGCTGTTTGGCAGAGAGCAAATTGAGAATATGTGTGTCTGGGGATGAACTGATGCGCATATTATAGATGGTAAAAGCCTTGTCTCTATGGAATCCAATATCACAATATTTGTGAGCCTGGGAGTAAACCACAGCAGGGCAAGCCAGGTTTCTTGTGGATGCTTTATTGTCAAATTCTACACTCTGTCAATTCAAGTCAATTAATACTCTTGAAGCTGGACAGAAAATCATTTTCCTGTGTTCAGTTTTATTTAGAATTTTCCCTTAAATACCAAAGCTTTCAAAAGCCAGAACATATTGTGATACAAACCCAAAATTATATTGGTAATTTACCAAATTAACTTTACACATCTTCAATCCTTAAAGTGGATATAGAATATTAACAAGTTTGAACTAAATTTCAAAATGATAAGGTGGCTTCATTATCTTTTGAAGTAATCAACATCCTCATAGGAATGAGAGGCTTGAAATTTTCATTGTAACAATTATTAATGGCCAGAATTTACATGCCTTTGGTGAAACAGCACTAATCAGGCCATTGTTACAATAATCAAGTATTATTATATAGATATTGATTGAGAAACCTTTTGTGTGCCATTATATAGAACACTAAAACATCTTATAAGAAATTTCCCCAAATCTATTCTTCCTGTGCACAGTCAGATATAGAGTTGTTTAATTCATTAAAGTAAAATGTTCTAAAGATTTCTACAGGTTTAAGCAATTCAGAAACTACTAGAGAAGGTCAAAATAATTTAGACTAAATTAAATTTTTGTTGCTACTGTGGGAGAGATACACAAATGACTTAACATTTTTAATAAGATTTAAGATTCTTTTAAATAGTATTCATTATTCTTTTGCATTTATTTTTTGCTATCATGAATGCACTCAAAATACAGCTCACATAAGACAAAAGATCACATAGATGACATCAGATTATAAATAATATTACTGGGAAAATTATTTTTTAAAGAAAAACAGGATGTATATTTTAGACTGTAAGTGGTAGTCTTGAGTTGATATTTCTGTGAAGTTTTTCATTTAATGGCACCCACATATGTGGTTTAGTTGCAGACAAATTAATTTCTTACCTGTCAAGATGATAACTTACCTTTGAAATAACTTTGTGGTTTCTTAGAATCAGAGCCATTGTAAAACATTTTTAAAGTTGAGAAATGAAAGTATCTTTTCTCTAGCTCAGTGCACAGACTAAAAATATACCACTTTTTCATTTGTTGTAGTTTTCTCTTTTGGTTGTGTCATTAGACCAGAAACTCATGAGCCATATAAATGTTGATGCCTGCCAAGCTACTCACTTAAATAGTTTGCTTCAGCATATTCGTTTACAAGCGGAGCATATGGCAGGTAGGTGCTCTGACTTTCACAGTTGCTTGAGAAATAGCTTGCGAAAGACCTTGGCAGGACACTTTCCTTTCCTTCCCAAACAACAAAGTCCAGAAGGAGAAAATCTTGCTATTGGATACTTTATCATCTTTTGTCAGTATCATCTTTTCTCTTTCTGAAAATACTGCTGAAACAGACCCCCTCTCAACCCTGCCAAAAGGTCTGTATTAACTTAAAAAAATAAATACAATTGTGAGTAGTCTTTGACAGGGCAAATGCTGGGAATTATTGTAGGAAAATTATCATATAAATTATTATAGGAAAATTAAATATATTTTGTGTATCTTTATAATTTTATGTATCCTGATTTCTGCAATATATTTCCTTTAGGACATTTCTTGTGAGAGAATTTCTCAAATGTAGTATAGCAACAGTGGACATTCAAAACAACCATAAAAGGAAATAATTGATACTCAGACTATGCACAGGCTGAGCCAGAGTCTTCCCAATTATCAGGATATCTTCCAACTCCCTCATTTAAAAAATATATTGAGTACAAGAAATTTTGAGGAGCTCACATTCTTCAGAAGTTCAGGAAATGTAGCATTTGGTAGTCCATTAACTCAATGAAACAAAGACCAAATATGTCAGATTATATTAATGTTTTCTGTGTTCTCCCTTCTATCATTCACTCTTATTTACTTGGTCCATTCTTCCCCTGTCTGCTGCATTACACATCTGCAATTAGGCTCCTTTTAAATCCTCTGTATCTTCTCCACTACTCTTCCATTTTACCAACTTGTATTTTTTTCCCAACACTTGATTTTTTAATATAGTTTTTTTATTGTGGTGTGTTGTTGTTAAGAATATACACAGCAAGGCACACACTGATTCATGTTGCTACATGTATTATTTCATGATATTGAGTACATTCTTTGAGTTACATATTCACTGTGACCCTCCTTTTCTGGGGTTATTCCTTGTCCTTTAACATAAATTTATTTCTCCCTAAGGCTTATACTCTTGAGTTGTTATTGTCAATGTAATCCCCTACAGATAAGACTTAAAAGAGCATAATTCTCAAAGAAGACATTATTTACTAGTAACCTGAGCTACCGTTTGGTTTTAAGGAGACTTTGGGAAATATTTTTGGCTTAAAGTTTAAAGATTATCTCAAAGTATCAAGGGTTCACTCTCTATGGTTCTGAAAGTCAAGAGGCCATGAAAATTTGAAAACTTTTTCTGTATTTTCCACTTTTTGATCAGGATTTTCTGTGAAATCTTTGATCACAATATTTAGTAAAGTAAGCGAGCATCATTCAGTTTTTTTAGGCTCATGGAGGAAATTAGCCACACACATTTTATACACTCTTCCTATTCCTAATTCTCCTTCTTTCTCTGTTGCTCCAGGAGAATATAAGCAAATTGCTCTGCTTTTTAGGGGGTTTGTATATTTTAAAAACCCAGATACAACACATCAAACTAGTAGGTAGAACAAATGGACTACACGTGTTATTAAGCCAATTAATTAATTAGGATATACCATGAAACCATGGCACTGAACCTCTAACCTATGAAATAAAATCCCATGAACTTTGTTTGGTGTATACAAGCAGCCTCAGCAGTTACTCTTTTGGGCCATTGTTATAAATATATATGACACAATTTTTGTCAATTAGACTTTTTACAGTTGTACTTCTTATTCTTGCCACTTGTTTCCTATCCTGGAAAATATAGAGATGAGTGATTTCATTCTGGTTGTGGTTTTGTTTTCAGTTTCAGTTTCAGGACACTTAACTGTGCTAACAAGCAACTTATACATAAAACAAGAGGCATTTGTTCAAGAACAACATAATAATGCATCGTTTGAAGCCAGAAAAGGTGTTTGTCAGGGTTCTATCCTTGCACCACACTTATTCAACATGGATGCTGAGCAAATAATTTAAGAAGTTAGAGTGCAGAATTAGGATTGGTGTGAGACTCATTAATAATCTCTGTTATGCATATGACATGACCTAGTTGCATTTACTTCATACAGGAGACATTAGAGAATTCAACAACCTTACATGTTTCTCCTGAACTTTTTATACTATGATGATATCATTACCTAAAGTTACTACTCGATCAAATATTTATCAAAAGGACTAGTTCTATATTAATCTAATTAGCCAAAAATCCCCTTTTAAAATTTTCTTTTATGTTTCTTAAATTGTGAGCCCCACAGCTAGCAAACAATTCAGACCTCAAGATACACTAGTGTTGAATGGAAACAGAAAGCACTGGGAGGAAATAAGATGGAGAACAGTATCTTGAAGGGATTGAAATGGATGAGTTGGGGGGAAAAGGTGTATAAATTCTTGAAAATAAAACTGAACCTCTGTTCTATAAACCTTTGCCAAAAATTAAAATATAATAAATAAACGGAAATAACTAACGATGTGGAAAAAGAATTTACAGCAAAATACTCTGAGCTTGGGGCATTGGATTGCTGCCCAAGGGCATGATAACACTTGCCCCCTTACAGTATTCTTTTTCATCATGACATGTCCTAACTCTGCTCAAGTGTGATGAACAAAGTTGGCAAATACACTCATCAAATGTTTCTAGCTGCCTTGCTTAGTTACATAACAGTTTTTTTAAAAACTAAAAATAAGAACCTCTCAGTTGCAAACTTAACTGTTTCTCATCCCTGGAAGATAGAAGTTTTGCATTTCCCAAAACTGTGCTACCATCAGGACTTGTATGGGGTAAAGTTCATAATTTGGTTGATGAAATCTGTTGGCAAGAACAAAACTCATCTCCTTAGGTAATCCATCTCAAGCAAAGATATATTATACCATATGAGCAGGGAAATGACACATTACTGTTGTTTCTGTTGCATGAATTGGGAAACTGAGAGGCAATTTATTAAATCCTAGGTGTATGAGACACACCTGATTTCAAATCCTAGCTATATAATATGATTTTGTCTATTTTTTAGTCTTCTTATATTTCATGTCAGGACCTCTTGTGGCACAATAAGGTTAGCACAGGGCTGGTAACGGAAAGGTTTGGTGTTTGAACTCACCAATTGCGACACAGTAAAACAATGAAGCAGTCTACTCCTATAAATATTTGCAACCTCAGAAACGTATGGAGCAGTTTTACTGTCTCCTATAGGATTACTATAAGTTAGAATCAACTTGATGGCAATGGAGCTGTTTGGTTTTTGGAAACTTCCAATTACTTACAGTGCAAATGTAGTAACATTTACCTTGCAGGGTGAGAAGGGATGAACAGAGATGAGTGTACAGCATTTAACCTGGTTAAAGGTATTGGTTGTTGATCAAAAAATACTGTGTGTAAAGATGACTATGATGATGGTGTTGGTGAAGACTGGTGATGAGTGTGTATTGAAAAATCTCTGGAAACATTCCTAATTTAAAAAAATCATTTCATTGGGGGCTCATGCAATTCTTATCACAATCCATACATACACCCATTGTGTCAAGCACATGTACATTTGTTGCCCTCATCATTCTCAAAACATTTGCTTTCAACATGAGCCCTTGGTATCAGATCCTCATTTTTTCCTCCCTACCCACTCCCCCTCCTTCATGAACCCTTGATAATTTATAAATTATGATTATTTTCTCATACCTTACACTGACATTTCCCTTCACCCACTTTTCTGTTGCCCGTCCCCCAGGGAAGAGGTTATATGTAGAGCCTTGTAATCAGTTCTTCCTTTCCACCTCACGCTCCCAGTATCACCACTCTCACCACTGGTCCTGAAGGGATAATCTGCCCTGGATTCCCTGTTTCCAGTTCCTATCTGTACCAATGTACATCCTCTGGTCTGGCAGGATTTGTAAGGTAGAATTGGGATAGTGATAGTTTGGGGTGGGGGGAGCATTTAAGAATTAGATGGAAGTTATATGTTTCATCGTTCTTACACTGCACCCTGACTGGCTCGTCTCCTCCCTGCAACCCTTCTGTAAGGGAATATCTATTGCCTACAGATGGGCTTTGGGTCCCCAATCTGCACCCCCCCCATTCAAAATAATATGATTTTTTGTTCTTTGATGCCTGATACCTGATCCCTTCGACATCTCATGATCACAAAGGCTGGTGTGTTTCTTCCATGTGGGCTTTGTTGCTTTTGAGCTAGATGCCCATTTGTTTAACTTCAAACTTTTAAGAATCCAGACACTATATCTTTTGATAGCTGGGCACCATCAGCTTTCTTCACCACATTTACATAAACATCAGCTTCTGCACCCTTTTGACTTCAGCGATCATGTCGGGAAAGTGAGCATCATGGAATGCTAGTTTAATAGAACAGTGTTCTTAAATTGAGGGAGTACTTGAGTGGAGGCCCAATGTCCATCTGCTACCTTAATACTAAACCTATACATATATGCATATAGATCTATTTCCCCATCATCATATATAAATATATTTAGATATGTACATGCCTGTATTTAGACCTCTATAAATGCCCTTTGCTTCCTAGTTCTTTTCTTTATTTCCTTTTACTTTCCTCTTGTGCCAGTATCATGCTCACCCTTCATTTGGGTTTCATAATTCCTCTAAGTTACATTGTCCTTGATCAATCCCTTCGAGGCCTCTTACACTCTCCTCGCCACTGATTTTGGATCACTTGTTGTTCCCTTGTCCCTGGGTTGGTTAACACCACTTCCTTTCCCTCACCTCCCCCTCTCCCATGTCCCCCCCTGGAACCATAGGTCCCATTGTTTTCTCCTCCAAAGTGTTCATCCAGCCTATCTTATCTAGACAGACCTGCAGAGACAATAATATGCATGAAAAACAAGACAAAGCCAAACAAAGTGACAAAAGAATCAAAACAATGACAACGACAACAAAAAAACACCAATGACAAAAAAAAAAAACAACAGAGAAAAGCCTGTAAATTGTTTAAGATCGGTTTGTTGACCTTTAGGATTGTTTTCTGGTCGAGTCTAATGTGGTGCCACACCCTGGTCCCAAAGTCAATTTTTGGTACTCCCTTGGGACTTCCTTGATCTACTCCCCTTGCTGTCCTGTTGCACACCCTTAGTGTTTTATCTCCGTGTGATGGAGTCAGATCGGGTGCAGTTCCCACACTGTGTCTTCAGTGTTGTCCCCTGTAAGGCTATGGGTCAGTGAGGGATGTCGTGTCTCTTGTTGGGGCCAGACCTAAGGCTGTCTCTGTGTATTGGCTGGTCTGAGTAGGGATATCGCCCTCAAGACTTGGTGGTGCAGGATGTGCTCCACTCTCCCTTCCTCCCACTTCAGTTGCTCCCATGTGCTCTGATCAGACATGTCCTTCTCCCTGAGCTGTAGCTTCAGTGCTGTCCTCTGAAGTAAATTTTTCTGTGGGAGTGGAAGCTGTCCACGTAGTTGGGATTGGGGCCGGCCCCTCAGACACACTTCTCCTTTCTGATATTCCATGGCAGGCTAAGAAAAGAATGAAGCCAAGTAAAATACAAGCAAATACATATGAGCAACTTCTGTGCAGTGTAAATTGTTGGGAATTGGATAATTTTTTTCTATCATTAATAGATAAATTCCTGGCAAAAAAACCCTCCCAAACTATTCTAGTCCAGTGAGTCTGTCACCTAAGAAATTTTTCCTGGTTGCATCCATAATGGGGATAACTAAGACTGGTGTGTTGGAATCATGACATTTCTGCTCAGCAGTTTAATGAGGAAGGAGGGGAATTAGACTGCAGTAGAACTCAGGCTTTCCCATACACTAGTGGTGATGGTCTTCTTAACACCCCTGGGCTCAAGTTTCTTCATTTCCCAGGAGTTATTCTCAACTGTCTGTCTATTAAATAAAATGACATATAAAGATTTGTGTGTAATCCATAAAATGAAATAAACACCGAATGAGGGTTATATTTTGGTAGTGTTACTGCATAATGAGAGAATTAAATTAAGAGATAATAACAGAAACCGACTCTCAGGCTAAGAAAGGAATTAGAATAAAAATGTGATAAAATGATGCTATGCTTCAGAGAAGAAAGTAAAAGGGATATTTCATAGGAGCTGCAGATTATTTAATGTCAAGTGATTTCTTACCATCTGAGTTTATACCTACAATTTGGAGCATAATCCAGGTCCAAAAGAAAGACTTGTTCTAATCCTTCTCAAGATGCTCCAGATAGTGGCTAAGCAGCCCCATACCAATTTATGAAAGTATAGTCACAGTTCTATAAGTAAATGATGCTTAAAGCAAACACAGCAAGGGGAATTCTACAGAAACTGGTTGGTGTGAATGAGCCATTAAGTGCAACCAGAGTGAAAGTTAGGAGCAACATTTCCTCTAAAGGCTGCTAAGCTCATCCCACTGCCATTGAGTCAAGGCCAACTCATAGCAACTCTATATGGATTTTCTCAGGTTGTAAAGCTTTATGTAAGCAAATAGTTTCATCTTTCACTCATGGAGTGCCTGGTGGTTTGAATCACCACCCTTAGGGTCCACAGTTCAATACTAACCTGAGAGTACCATGGAATTTTTATGTAATTATTTACCAGGAATTCTAACCTAGGTAACTAATACACTTTGATATGAACTTTCAATGAGCTGTCGATCTAATCAATAATTTTAATCCATTTCTCCATAATCATTCTGTAAGGTATTGTTCATGAATCTTATTGAAATGAAAGGAATATGGCCAATAGTATTTACTTTGGGAATTAATATACTAATTCACTATAAAAGGGAAAAATCTTATTTGACTACATTAACTTCAGTCAATATTTGGGCAGTTTTAGACTCTCTTATCCTAAATTATGTCCAGTAATACTTGCACTTCAATAAACCATAGTAATGGATTTTTTTCATAAAAAGTGCAGAGGTTCTGTGAACCAATGATCACTGCAGCACAGTTCACAGTTTCAAGGAGTTGGAAACAACCCAAATTTCCATCAACGGATGAATGAATCAAAAAACTGGCACATATACACACTGGAGTACTATGCATCCCTAAAAAGCAGTGATGAACACATGAAGCACTTTACTGCATGGGAAGAACTGGAGGATATTATGCTAAGTGAAGTAAGCCAAGCAAAAAGGACAAGTATACCATGAGTCCATTGAGATAAGCTTAAAAAATTGGTGCATAGGGAAAGGCTACTACATGCATACATTCCTGCGGTGAGGTCCAGGTACTATGGTAAGGGCCAAACCCAATCCAGAGATACATATGGAAGCCAACTAAATAGGAAGGGAAAAGAAAGATTAAAAAAAAGTCATGGGTAGGTGGGGAACAGGACACTAACCCACCCAAAGGGAGGGTATTGTTTATCTCTCCAAAGGAGAAGGAGAGAGAGACCAGGCTTCATCCAAGTCAGCCAAAACGTGAATATAAAATACCAGCATGTAGCAGGGAACCAATAGAAAAGTTTGCAGTGCCAGCCCCAACCCCAACTATGTGGATCTGCCCCTCCTCTACACTCACCCCCAAAAAATGCACTTCAGGGGACAGCACTGAAGCTACAGCTCAGGGAGAGGGGCACGTGTGATCAGAGCACACAGGAGCAAATGAAGAAAGAAGGAGAGTGAGTAGAACACACTTTGGCCCACCATGCTCCGACGATGATATTCCTACTCAGAGCAGACAATGCATGGAGAGGACTTTAGGGCTGGCCACACCACAAGATACTACATCCCTCACTGAACCATAGTGCTACAGAGACAACACAGGAGACACAGTGCAGGAATTGTGCCCGATCTGACCCAATCACACTGGGGTGAAACACTAAGGATGTGAAACAGAGAAGCAAGAGGAGCAAAGCAACGAAGTCCCTGGGTAATACAAAAAATAAACTTTGGAGCCAGAGCATGGCACCCCATCAGACTCAACTGGAAAACACTCCTAAAGATCAACAAACAGACCTGGAACTATCTATAGGATTTTCCTTTTTTGTCGTTGGTTTTTGTTGTTGTTGTTGTTACTTGGTTTTCTCTTGTTTTGTTTTTTCTTCCTTTGTTTTTTTCTGGCTTTATCTTGTTTTTGTGCTTATTACTATCTCTGCATGTATATCTAGATAAGAGAGGCGGGATAAACAATATGAAGGAGAAAACAACGGGATAAACAGTTCCAGGGGGACACGGGAGCAGGGTGGTAGAAAGGAATGGGGGGGGGTGTCAACCAACCCAGGAACAAGGGATCAACAAGTGATCTAAAATTGATAGAGAGAAGGGTATAGGAAGCTTGGTGCACCTTAATCAAGGGCAATGTAACTTAAAGGAATTATTGCAACCCGAATGAAGACTGATCATGATAATGATACAGGAGGAAAGTAAAATGAAATAGAGGAAAGAACTAGAAGGCAAATGACATTTATAGAAGTCTAAATACAGGCATGTACAAGTATCAAGTTAGCAAACAGACATTGGTTACTCTACTAAAGTACTCCCTCAATGCAAGAACACTTTGTTCTAATAATCTGACATTCTGTGATGCTCACATTCCCCACATAATATCTAAAGACAAAATGGGTGCATAAGCAAATGTGGTTAAGAAAGCTGATGGTACTAGCTATGAAAAGATAAAGCATCTGAGGTTTTAAAGGCTTGAAGATAAACAAGAGGCCATCTGGCTGAGAAACAAAGCCCAAATGGAAGAGGCACACCAGCCTGTGTGATCATGAGATGTCGATGGGATCAGGTATCAGGCATCAAAGACCCAGAACAAAAAATCATATCAATTTGAATGAGGGAGGTGGCAGAGTGGAGACCCAAAGCCCATCTGTAGACAATTGGACATCCCCTTACAGAAGGGTCACAAGGAGAGATGTGTCAGTCAGGGTGCAGTATAGCACCAATGAAACATACAACTTTCCTCTAGTTCTTTAACTCTCATGACCTCAATTCACCTTACAAATCTGACTAGACCGAACATGTACAATGCTACAGATAAGAGCTTACAGCACAGGGAATCCAGGACAGATAAACCCCTCAAGACTAATATTGGGAATGATACCAGGAGGGTAAGGGGAAGATGAGGGGGGTTGGAGAAAGGGGGACCCGATCACAGTCATCTACATATACCCCTTCTTAGGGGATGGCCAGTAGAAAATTGGATGAATGGAGACAGTGGTTGGTGGAAGACATGGATGGGTGGATTATAAATTATCAAGGGTTCATGAAGGAGGGAAAAGGGAGCTAATGTCAAGGGCTCATGTAGAAAGAAAATGTTTTAAAAATGATTATGGCAACATATGTACAAATGTGCTGGACACAATGTATGTATGTATGGATGAATGGTGATAAGAGCGCAAGAGCCCCAAATAAAGTTATTTTTTAATTGCAGATATCATTTAAATTATATGTATATTTGAAGCTTTTAATGACTCTTCACTTTGAAATATAATTTAATTTGGGAAGTAAACACACAAGGAATTATAATAAAAAATTAAAAGGTCCCTTACCTTTGTACTCTCATATATTACAGTTGTATCATGCTTAGGTTATAAAAATATTTTCTGGCCCTAGAAATTGTGTGTGGGAAACAGTATTGTGAATACAAATATCAGATTTTTGAGTGATCTTTCATATTCTAGTATTCCAGCCACAAGTTCCTTTGGGTTCACTGCAATGGTAGGAAGAGTTGGACAGGAAGGGGTTGGAATGTACTTGCTGAAATTAGTGAACAAAGAAGTATAGACAGCTTGCTCTAGTAGAGTTTAGCCTGACATAATTCATGGATATTCCGTGAGCCTATGAGGAAAACCTAATCCAAACCCATTGCCATCAAGTCACCTCTGACTTATAGTGACTCTATAGATTAGCATAGAACTGTCTCGTTGGGTTTCTGAGACTGTAAACCATTTGGAAGGAGACAAGCTCATCTTTCTCCCGTGGATGTTGGAACCACGACCTTGAAGTTAGCAGTAGAATTTGTAACTTATTATGGCACAAAAGCTCTGGAGTCTATGGGAAGAAGTCTCATTTATGCTTAGATGGGCTCAAGTACTGAGGTCCAAGGAAGCATTTCTGTATGGATTAGGAACTTAAACAGTTGAGACTACAAAGATGGCTGTCCATATTAAGAGGGTAGAAAATTTCAAGTATTTGGAAGTTTGGCCGAAACCAAGGTCTGTGTGAGGGTTTCTTATCTTGAAGAAATTAAAATGTTCTCAGTATACTAAAGTAGGAGACCTTTCAGAAGAATGTACTTAAACTCAAGAGATTAGGTGGGAGGACACAATGTGCTGAACAAAAAGGTGCCAATGTCTGGTATTGAGATGATCAAACAAGTCCTGCCATCCTCCCTGAACCTCTTCCTTTGAATATGACAGCCTACAGAAACATGCCAGCTAACCATATACACATGTACACATGTATGCATAATACATACCTATCCATAAATACATTTCACTGTTTACAAACACCTACAGATAGACCAAACATACACAGGCCATTACTCAAACTGGACACATATACACATAGTCATGTCACATAGACATATTTAGGCAATACATGGACATTGGCAATTGCCAGACATATCTTCAACATATGTGACCATATTGGCTTAGGAAAACAACAACATCAAAACCATCGGTATGCATTGGGTTCCTATGGTCTTTCAGCCTTGCTTAGCTTTGACTCCACTCTGAGCAACAAACCTCCCAAAGTGAGGTTTTTTTCTACCAATGGTTGGGTGAAGGGAGTCCTGACAGTGTAATACAGCTAGCTGCTCTACTTAGCTGCAAGGTCAGCAGTTGGACTCTAGGGGATTTTTATTTCCATAAAATTTAAATCTTAGAAACCACAGGGGCACTTCTACGCTGTCCTATATAGTTGCTATGTGTTGAAACTAACTTGATGGCAATGAGTTTGGTTGGATAGTTGAGTGAAGGAGCCCAGTTGGTGCTGTAGGTTAGGCATTGGGCTATTAGCTGCAAGATGGGCAATTGAAACCTACCAGTTCCTCCATGGAAGAACCACAAGGCTGTACAATTTGCCATCTCTGAAACCGTGTATAGAGTCAATATGAGTCAGAATAGACTCAACTCAGTGACAGTGAACTTTGATTGTATCTGTAGGTGAACTTTGGTGTAACATGACGAGATAAATGCTGTCATTTCTCATATATATGAATAACATGCATACTATGGAAGTATCTTGATTTATATTTTTCTTATCCATAATTTTCTAAAAACAGATTAGTTAAATAGCTACATAATACAAGCAACATGAAGCAATAATTTTTTCATTTTAATAATAGATTTCTTCTGTGATATATGGGGGGTTTCAAAATTCAGGGAACAATAAAATGAAAGGATAATGGAACTTTTTCACAAACATTGTGAAGCTAATTCATACTTTAAAAAGTGAATTGATCAGCTAGGAAGAGTAATATCCACCAATGAAAAAATAATGGTTGGGAAGTTCCATTTTCAGTTTTGAAAGAGTAACTTACATCAGAACAACTTTCCCACTGAGAACAGCTATAAAAGAGTACAAACAACAGTTAAAAGGCATCTGAGAACAATAAATGAAGTCAAGATTTCTGAGGTCAAGGTCCTGGAAGAAATGATATACATTAAATTATACCTAAACATTTTGCACTGCCTCCAGAATCAAAATAATTAAGCCAAAAACTTTTCTTACATTTTTTTGGAGTTGTATGATGACATTAATTAATAAGCTTGACCTAATAGATACACATGGAAAACTCTAATCCCAAAGTGCAAAATAAGTTTTTCCTTAAATATACTTAGAAAGTTACCAAAATTTGCCATACCATGGACCATAAAACAATTTTCAACATATTTAAAAGAAGGTTGTGTTCTTTTCAAAGTGAATAGTAGAAAATGCTGGGAAAGAAATGATAATATCAGATCTAAATATGTGAAATTAAAGTAAAGCCAATGAACATTTAAAAATTTTAATTAAAGCATCAACTGTATATCGTAGAAGAAAATGCTGAAGATCAACAATTTATATATTTATCTCAAAAACACTATAAGTAAATAAAATAAAATCTAAAAACATCAAAAGAAAATATTCTCATCTCTAATATATATATATGTGAATAGAAATTTAATAAAATATGTTTAATAGAATGAAAAGGCATGAGAGAAAATCTTTTCTATGGCTTCATGAGTGTAATTTGGTATCACAATCACATTGCTATTTGGCATTATCACCTGAAGTTGAACAGATGAAACTCTGTGATCCAACAGTATCTCCCCAAAATGAAATGAAGGTGTTAAATCCAGTGATCTATTTTCACATATCCCTGAGTAAAATATAATATTATTGTTAGAAAATGTAAACACCATTAAAATGTATAGTAGTGATAGTGAAACACCCTGATAACCTAGCTTTCCAGATCATCAAAATTGGTTTGATGCATAAACAGCCAATCTTTTTCTATAAATGTACACATAGTTATAGTAAGTGGCAATCACATCATAATGTGCTATAATGCTATGGATGAATGTTATGGCTTTTCATGTCCTTATATTCTTGGTAAAGTAGAGGGTGAGTGAAAAGGCAGAACACTGACATAGTGGCTGCAAAAATATATTTAAATATACCTGCTATTTTGAGCATCATATAGGACGGGGCAATGTTTTCTTCTGTTACACACTGAGTTGCTGTGAGTTAGAACTGACTTGGTGGCACTCTTGAGTAAGCACTGCACTACTACCCACAAGATTGGTAGAAGCCTTGGAAACCCAATAAAAGGTTTTATGAGTCACGATAAAATCTATGAGAGTGGTTTTCGCTTTTAACAATAGCAACAAATGACAAATATTCTTCCATTGAACGGATTTGAAGATTACATGTCTGATAGTCTATGATATGGATTTTTGACAGCCCTGGGTTTTCCCTTTATTAAAAACAGTTCTGGAATGAAGAATCTTGTAAATGCTATTTTTGAGTTTGAGAAACATATCATAAAAATAATTTACTTGAGGTAGAAATACTGGTAAACAAGAATTAATCACTCAAACATGACTATAACTTCAATAACTCTTCCTATATATTATAACTTCCTTCTCTGTTTATTAACATTCTTTCTGACCTTCATTTTGTCAAACTGTCTACAAAATAGTTTAATATACTTCTAACCTTTCCAAGTATATATTTAACTACAGCATTCGCAGGAATCAAACTAATAAACTTTCTATGTCTCAAGCTATATTTTCAGAGTAACTGATGAATATGTTTTTGGTCACTAATTAACTAAACATCAGACACAGAATTATTACAAATCTTAGAAATATTTTTTTCTCAGTGGGTCATATACATGCTGAAATGTGTCATGTTTTCCTGCATATGGCTTAAAATATGAATCTTCTGTTCCAAATAATTGTTTAGGATGTTAAAAGTTAAATTTGTTACTCAAATTCATGTGTTGTTTATATTCATTTGAATATTCATAATTAATATACATTTATTACATTAATTTGTGTAGTATGGTTTATTAGAAGTGATACTACACATTTTTTCTGTTTAGAGCTTCATTTTAGCAATATTCTAGGCTATAAACCCAAAATTCTAATTCAAAGGGAGGCAATATACTCTGATAAAGTAAAAGTTAGACTTTAAAATATTTCTGATTTTATGTTCAATGACCAGTTTTTGAGGCCTTAAATATTTACTTTGTTTACAAACTAAATTAGGATTAAGAAAAATAATAATTATTGTGACAAAGCATGGCATAATTTAACACTTTTCTATCCTAATCCTTTATGGTGCAAATCAATCATAAAGCAGACTGTTCAAAGTATCAAACCAGCTTACTCAAAATATTTAAATCAACTGAGCAAAACGAACAGGATTCTGAGGTGGAAAATGAGGGCAATGCTAACTACTAAAAATTTAGGAGAAAAAGTCTCTCCAACTATTTTTCCAAAGAACCAAGGCAAAAATCCACATAAATAATCTCCTTTCACTACAACTTTTTTCCAGCAAATATTATAATACTTTCCTGGATATAAGGCTGCTGGGACTGTTGTGTCTTTCCTACCACATGTCTGTCAGTTTGTCTTACTGTGGTGGCTTGTGTATTGCTGTGATGCTGGAAGCTTTGTAACTGATATTTTAAATATCAGCATGACTACTGAAAGTGAACAGGTTTCAGCAGAGCTTCTAGACTAAGAACAGACTACAAAGAAGAAATAGGCTGTCTACTTTGGAGGCAGTAGCTACTGAAAACCTTATGTACAAAATGGAAATATTCTCATATACTGAAAACTTCAACAACAGAAGACCATTGTCAGAGATAGTGCCAGAAGATGAGCCCCTCAGATCAGACATCACTCAAAATATGACTAAGGAACAGCTGCATTCTCAATGTGGTCTACCATAATGACATGGCTGGAGTAAACCCCATGAAAGTAAAGGCTTTGAGACCTTAATTTGCTAATGGTGCACAACACAAAATGAGAATAATCATCTGAAAAAATCTAATAATGAAAATTTGGAATGTATGGAGTATAACTCTAGGAATATTGGAAGTCATAAAAATAAAATAGAAATACAAGGAATCCAGGATAGATGAACCCCTCAGGAACAGGGGTGAGAATGGCAATACTGGGAGGGTGGAGGGAAGGCGAGGGAGAAAGGGGGAACAGATTACAAGGATCTACATATAACCTCCTCCCTGGGGGATGGACAGCAGAGAAGTGGGTGAAGGGAGACATCAGATGTGTAAGATATGACAAAATAATAATAATTTATAAATTATCAAGGGTTCATGAGGGAGGATGGATGGGAGAGGGAGTGCAGAGCACTCCCTTGTGCTTATGCAGAACATATACATGGATCAAGAGGCAGTTATTCGAACAGAGCAAGTGCATACTCTCTGGTTTAAAATTCAGAAAAGGTGTGTTTTAGTGTTGCATTCTTTCATCATACTTTCATCCAATGTGTATGCTGAGTAAATCATCAGAGAAAATGTCTTATATGAAGAAGAGTTAAGCATTGGGATTGGAGAAAGGCTTATTAACATCCTGTGATAAGCACATGACACAATCTTCCTGCTGAAAGTGAGGAGGACTTTGAACATTTGCTGCTGAAAGTCAAGAATTGCAACCATAAGTATGAATTACAACTCAGTGTAAAGGAAACCCAATTCTTCGTACATAGTCCAAAAGGTAACGTCATGATAAATGGAAAAAAGATTAAAAATTTTAAGGATTCTTTGTTAGTCTGCATAGACTAGAGAAACAATTCCAGAGACAATAATTTTATATATATATATAGATATATATATATATATAACAGAGAGATTTATATCAAAGAGTAATTATATATTAAGAAAACATCCCAACCCAGTCCAGATCAAGTCCAGAAGTTTGATATTAGTCCATATATCAGATACCAATAAATAAATTCCTCTTCATACTCAAGCAACACATGCAATGACACCAAATGCGGGAAGATCAGGCCAGTGGGTGGAAAGTCTTGTGGATCCAGTGGCAGTGCTAGCATGTCAGCTCTGGCAGGGATCTCCATGTGACTCCACCAGCCAGGGTTCTGGCTCCATCAGTGTGTCTCCATGTGGCTTGTCAACAGGAATGTAATGCAGGGAATATCTCTGTGTCCTGCCTCCAGCGGGCATCATACTGGGACCTGATTGACAGGCTAAACTCCACCCCTTCACTCTTAATAGTCTCAAGTTAACACCAGATTATGTAACTAC
The DNA here is from genome assembly GCF_050624435.1 of Tenrec ecaudatus. NCBI lineage: Eukaryota > Metazoa > Chordata > Mammalia > Afrosoricida > Tenrecidae > Tenrec > Tenrec ecaudatus. Next base: position 40,347,417 of record NC_134548.1, on the reverse strand, counting down.
CACAGATTTTATTTTGCTTATATCCATATCAATGCTCATGGAAAGAGTAGTAGTATTCAAACGATGCATTGCATTGGGTAAATCTGCTGCACAAGGCCTATGTAAAGTGTTGATAAGCAGAGTTTACTTTCATGACTAAAATGTGCTTCAACAAAGTCATACTACTTTGAAACATCTCAGATATATGTGGTTGTTGGACATTGACTAAAGAAGAAGGAAAAGGAATCGATGAATTTGAATGATGGTTCTGATGGAGAATATTGAAGTACAATGGACTGCCAAAAGGACAAATAAATCTGTCTTGGAACAGGTACAGCTACAATGCTCCTTAGAGGCAAGGGTGGAAAGATTTTGTCTCACATACGTTGGACATGTCAGGAGAGACCAGTCCCTGAAGAAGGACACCATGCTTGATAAAGTGGAGGGCCAGTGAAAAAGAGGAAGGCCCTTGACAAGATGGATTGACACAATGACTGCAACAATGGGCTCAAACATAAGAACAATTGTGAGGATGGAACAAAACCAAGCATTGTTTGGTTCTGTTGTACATAGGTTTGCTCTGATTCAATGGCACCTAAACAACACGGCCCTATTCTGTTATTCCTGATCTCTGCTCAGCTTCATATAGTGGTAGTGATTTGGAGAGGGATCTTTATTGATGACGCCTGTTGGGAGCCATCCCAGCCATGCTGTCTAGCAAAGCTCCAGCCTGGTGGAAGAAGCATCTGCAGAGAAGAGCTTCCCAGTGAGGGTCTCCAACATCTCTCAAATATTTACTGTTGTTAAATCCATTCTTGAGAATTTTGTGCATTGTCATGTTTACCGCACCTGGAGTGAACGTGAGGGCAGTCTTGAGAAGTATGAATGAAACCAGATATAAAACTTGCTTCAATATGACGGGGCTTTCCTTAACTGAGGAATTGACAGCAAGACATCTCTGGGAATTCTGAAAAGGTTATGTGGGAATTGAGTGAGGAAGAAACCCAAAAGTTGAGGTCAGAGGAGAAAATGAAAACCACCAAAAAACCCTGGATTCCATTCAGATACGGTAGTGGGACACTCTTTTGACCTTCCTGATATAGAGGACCTTATAGACTGCCTTCCCCAACGGACACCCCTTTACCTTGGACAGGGGCTTACATAGAAGGAGAGAGCATGGTTAATATTAATAGAAAACACGTAAAAGGGGAAACATTAAGTCTTTGGCAAAGAATCAGACGGTTTGGCTCCCATGGTGCCTCAGGAGTATAAAAAATAAGAGACATAGGTAGACAATGAAACAGTTACCATGGGAGAGTTTGTAAAGGAACATATTTGAGAAGCATTTAACTCTGCTTGTAGATATTAGGCTTTGAAGTAGCACACGAGGTAGTTTCATTAAGTAAAGTTAGCCAACCAGGAAAGAGACATTGTGAGCAAAAAATAGGGCAGTTAGTAGGATATGAGTCTAACCAAATTTTTTGAACACCTTAATCAAGAATAGCATGTAACTTATAAGACAAACAGTACAGAAAGAAAGAACCAGAAAGTGATAGAAAAAAAAGTACAGACCTTATAATGGTCTTTCATCAGGTTTTAGTGGAAGCAATAAGGATGATTTTGGAGTTAATCATAAGGCATTATTTTTATGTAGTGGTCTGCAAAACTTTTTATGGTATAAATAACACTGTTTGGAAGAACTTGGCAGAGACTGCTTCCACCAGAACATCTCTCATGTCTGTTTTGTCTGTGTTCGCCGACTCCACCCCTCCTTCAAGTATCCAGTTCAACCCTCCTGGAGCTGGACTCCGGTGGACACCAGTGAAAATAATGATGGTGGGGGAGAATATGAGAGTATTCATGTACAGAATAATTTCCATTGACCAGCACCATTTCTGTTTTGCTAAGTTCCCTTGCCATGTGCCTTTAAGAGCTTTTCTTTCCCTGTGCATTTCTCTAAATTGTGGAAAAACCCAGTCATTGTTGTCTACACCTTGACATTCCTTTATTTCATATACATGCTCCCCTTAAATAGACTCTAGGAAAATAAATTTAGGGGGAATATAAGAGAATATATCTTCAATGTCAAAGGTCAGAGGACATTAACTCTAGATTTTCTGTGCATTTGACTATTGGTTATTTATTATGGAGCTGGTGGTGAAAAACCTGCCCATTTAAGTATGCTTCTTCCCAAATTAGCAGAGAGGTTGCTTTAAGCTCTAACCATTTTAGGAGGCCAGGGCAGGAGAAAATCCAAGTCAAAATGAGAAGAGAAAATCACAGTGATTTATACGTCCTTTGTATATCATATGTGGAATTTTTTTCCATTTTGTTATTTATCATTTTCTATTATAATTTCTTTCCTTAAAATAGTTTCTGGCATATATTTCACATATCACAAATTTAATTGTTCAAGAATACTAAGAAGAGTTGTACAATCACCACCATAATCAATTTCATAACATTTTCTTCTCATATTCATTGTTGTTAGCTCCAAATTACTTTTTCATCTCCCATGCCATGCACCTAGGTAATTATTAATACAGCTATTGTCTCTCTAGGTTTACCTATCCTGGAATACAGAAAAATATATGAGACACAAAAAAGGAAGCAAAACCTCTCCCCAAAACAAAACAAAAACAACCATGACAAAACAAATTAGAGAAAAACCTTAAAATAAAACAGAAAATACTAAAAACTGAACAACTTTAAAATGAATCTAAAGGCTTATTTGAACAATTGAATTGTATCTGAGAGGAATTACTGAAATGTGAATGATTGGTAAACATAATTGTGGAATAGGAGGGAAAATAATAAGAATATATATAGATATATATATTTATGTATATATATGCATATGTAGCAAGGAAGCAGATGTAATTTGGGCTTCTACTTAAATTCTGCCTCAGTACAAGAATGGTTTGTTCTACTAATGTGGCATTGTAGGATACTTGCCTTCCTTACACGATGGCTGAAGACAAAATGAGTGCATAAGCCAATGTGGTAAAGAAAGCTGAGGGTGACCAGCTGTCAAAAGATATAGTGTCTGGGGTCTTAAAGGCTTTTAATTAAATAAGGTGCCATCTAGCAAGAAAGCAACAAAGCCCACATAGAAGGAGCACACTAGACTGTGTGATCATGAGTTAATGACTGGAAGTGGTATCAGAAGTTCAAAAACATGCAACCAACTTGATGTGAAGGGGTATAGAGACCCAAAACTCACCTGCAAGATAATTGGACAGTTCCTCTCAGAAGGGCCTTACAGAAAGGATGCTCAATCCATGGTGCAGTATGGCATTGATGAACAACATAATTATGTGCTAGTTCTTTTATATTTCCTCCTGCCACTATTAAGGCTGTTATTTGTTTTTACCTCATTAATCATGTTAGATTTGCATATGTTAATTTGTGTATTTAATATTGTTCAGTACATGAACAATCAAGATGTATAACTCGGGAGAAACCTTAATAGGATTACTGGTTCCCTGAGGCTACGGTAGAAGAGAAAGGGTGTGGGGAAGGGGGTAATGGGGAGCTAATAGCATTGATGAATAACAGAATTGTATGTGAATGGATATATTTGGATTGTGTAAAACATGTTAACAAAACTATTATAAAAACAAATACAAAAGTCAGCTATAATAAAATTGGTTCAAGGGGAGATCAAATGGTAAAGTATGCATTTTAACCTAACGACATTTGCCATAATCCACTTTACAATCCTCTCCATTTGATAGTTCTGCTATTCCCATCTCTGGACTCGGTTCAGAGGCGATTCACTGAAAGATTTGTCCATGTGGAGACCATGGAAATGGATTTGGGGTTTCTATTGTCATCCACAGCTGTCTGCAAACTAGGTGTTCATAATGTAAGCTTGATATTCTTCCCTCTTTAGTTCTTGAATTTTATTATTTAGAATATTTGGATCACACAGACCGGTGAGCTTCTTCCATGTGGACTTCGTGCCTCACGTCAATGACTGTTTGAAGACAAACATTTCAAACCTCAGACACTATCTTTCTGATAACCAGACAAAATCTCGTTTCTTCAACACATTTTGCTATAGCAGCTGTATCTTCAGCGATTTCCTCATGGAGTGAATATCAAGTAGGGCCATGTCTTAGATTTTGGCTGGAATTAAAGACAAGGCTAAAATTCATTAATGTACCTCTGGCTGTGGATCACTTTAGAGCCATCATTATGGTTTTATGATAGAGAACATTATAAACTATCCCCCTAGACTTAATGTAATTCTATGGATAGTGTCATTATGTAGCCAATGGTATAAAATGTAAAATACTGTTGAGAAAATAAAATTATACAAGTATTGGTTGGCTTTTCAGAAGCCTATACATGAATTGCTAACTTGTATATATTAAGCTCAAGTAATAATGTTTTTGAGATGTCTTTTTCAGAGCTCTCATTGCTGGTATACAGGAATTCAATTAATTCCTACTTAATAATCTTGTAGCCTGCTACTTTACTATGGTAGTTACACAATTTCATGTCAACTTGATAAAAGAATGAAGGGCTGTCGTCCAGCCCATTAAGTCGGGTCACAGCCCAATGATCTTCCTTGTCAGTGTGGCCTACTCATGAGGATTCTGAGAACTTCCTCTCTGGAGGCAGGATACACACTGTCTCGACTCTGCCATCAAAAGAGGTAGGCCACTCTCACTCCCACTCTCTCTGCTACACATTCCTGTTGACAAGCCAAATGGAGCTAAGCTGATGGCAGCCAGAGCCCTGCAGATGGTTGCACCGCTATTGGATCCACAAGATTTTCCATCCACTGGCCTGTGATCTTCCTGAAGTCGACATCATTGCATGTGCTCTGTGAGTCTAAAGAGGAATTTATGAACTAGTGTCAAACATATCAGCTAATATCAGTCTATGGACTTGATCTGGACTGGGCTGGGATGTTTTCTCAATATGCAATTGCTCTTTGTTATAAAGTTCTCTCTTACACATATGAGTGTCTCTGGATTTGTTTTTCTAATCAACCCAGATGAACACATTAACCAAATCCCTTCTTGTTTAAAACAAAAAAGTTTGCATGGGTTCTTTGGAGTTCTCTCTATAAAAAACATTTCATCTGTAAAAGCAGAGTTTTACCTTTTCTTTGCCCAGCTGTATTTCCTTGATTTCATTTTGTTGTCTCATGATTCTAGCTAAGATTTCCAACACAATATTGAATAAGAGTTGAGGCAGGGCACCATTGTCTGGTTCCAGTTCTCAGATAAAATGTTTTCTGTTTTCCCCATTGAGTGTGATATTGGTTTCAAATATGACCTTTATTATGTTGAGGAATTTCCCTTCTATTCCTAGTTGTTGGCTATTGTTAAGTGCTTTTTTGGTTATCTATTTATATGGTCATGTGATTCTTATTGTCTTTTTATGTGGTGGATTACATTGATTATTTTTTTAATGTTGAACCATCCTCACCTCCTTGGTATGAATGCCACTTTGTCATGAGGAATTATTTTTTGACATGTTGTTGGATTCTGTAGGGAAGAATTTTGTTGAAAATTTTGCATTTATATTTGTGTTAGTCTGGGTAGACTAGAGAAACAAAATTCAAAACCCATATGTCTAATACCAATCTAGAAATTCCTCTTCAGACTTGAAAGCACGTGCAATGATGCTGAATGCAGGAAGATTACAGGCCAGTGGGTGGTGGGAAGTTTTGTGGATCCAGTGGTAGTGGAAACATCTCAACGCTTGCAGGGGTCTCCATGTGACTCCTCCAACTCCAGGCCTCTAGCATAACTCATGTGTCTTGTCAGCAGGAATGTCTTTCAGGAAATAAGCATGTGTCCCACCTCCAGCAAACGATATATCTCATTAGCACCTCCAAATGAGGTAATTAAGCTGTGATCTGATTGACAGGCTAAACTCTACCCCTTCGCTCTAAGTCTCAAGTTGAGAACAGATTATATAACTACCACAGTGTTCATAAAGGATATAGTTCTGTAGTTTTCTGTTTTTATGGAATCTTTTTCTGGTTTCAATATCAGGGTTTGGCTGACTTCATAGAATGAGTTTTAGAATTTTCTGGCCCTTTCTATGTTCTGTGATAGTATGTGTCCAATTTGTGACAGTTCTTCAATGAATTCCCCTGGGCACCATTTTGTCCTGGGCTTTTCTCGGTTGAAAATTTCTTGATGTCTTTCTCTATTTCTTCTTTTTGTGATGTGTATGTACAAGTTTTCTACATTCATAAGTATTAATTTGGGTAGATGGTGTTATTCCATTTCTTCTAGATTATTGAATTTGTTGGAATACAGTCTTCCATAGTAATGTATAATTATGTCTTTTAATTTATTTGGGTCCTTTGTGCTGTCATATTTTTCATTTATAATTCCAAATATTTGCAACTTCTTTTTTGTTTCCTTTGTTAAATTTGCCAGATAGTATTCCTTTAAATAGGAACCAATTCCTTGTTTTGTTGTATTTTCCCAATTTTTTCTGCTTTCCAGTTCATTTATTTCTGCTCTAATCTTTATGATTTATTTCCTTTTGTTTTTGGACAGTATATATGGTTGTCCTTGTTGTTGGAGGTGTTATATTAAAGCTTTGATTTTGGATTTTCTTCTTTTTCATGTAGGTTGATTGCCCTCTATAAACTGCTCTTGCTGTATGCCAAAGGTTTTGCTACCTTGTGTGATTGTTCTCATCTATTTCAAGGACTTTTAAATTTTCAGCCCTTATTTGATCTATCACTTAGTTGTTTTAAAATAGTTTATTGTTCAGTCATCATGTGTTTGTCTGTTAGGCTCCTGTTCTTTCTATTGTTGACATTATAGCATTTTGATCTGAGAAAAATATTGTAAGATCTAAATGTTTTTTAATTTATTGAGGTTTAATTTGGGCCTAACGTGATCTATTCTAGAGAATGTACCATACACATGTGCACTGGAAAATAATATATACTGTGTTGTTGTTGGGAGAAGTGCTCTGTATATGTCTATGACAACGATTCTCAACCTGTGGGTCATGACCCCTTTGGGGGTTGAACGACCCTTTCACAGGGGTCGCCTGATTCGTAACAGCAGCAAAATTAGTTATGACATAGCAATGAAAATTATTTTATGGTTGGTGGATCACCACAGTATGAGGACCTGTATTAAAAGGTCGGGGTATTAGGAAGGTTGAGAATCTAGGAGATGAATCTGGCTGATTGTGTTGTTTAACTCCTCCATTTATTTATTGAGTTTTTCCTGGACATTCTTTCCTTGAGAGTGATTTGTTGAAGTCTCCTCCTAATTATTGTCAAGTTGTTTATTTCTGTTTTCAATTATGGGATAATTTGATTGATATATTTTAAAAGTCTTTCATTGTTGCGTATATGTTTATTAAGGTACTAGGGTATTTTTTCTTTAATCATTAATTAATGTCCATTCTTGTCTCCAACTATTTTATTCACTTGAAGTCTATTTTATCAGAGATTCATATTGCCACTCCTGCTTTTTTATGCTTACCATTTGCTTGGTCGATTTTTCACCATCCTTGATTTTTAGTCTATTATTAAATTTGAATTTAAAGTATATCTCTTGTAGGCAGCATGTTGACAGGTCTTGATTTCTAATCCAATGTGTTACACCTTGTCTTTTGGTTGGTGCATTTAACCCATTGTAGTTCAGTGTCATTAGTGAGTTTTATGGATGTGTTGCCATCACAGTTTTCTGTTTCTTTAGTTTCTTTATCCACTTCCCTCTCCTTTTAGTTTTATTGCTATCTTTGTTCATCTATTTATATGTTGTCTTGAGTACTGCTGTCATTGCACTGTTTTCTAGGTGGGATTGTGCTGTGTGGCACTCTCAGGTTTGTCTGCTGCTGTTTATTCTTTGCCCATAATTATCCAGTTAATATTTTTTTTGTAATAGTGGTCTTCTTCCTGTGAATTTATTTCTTTTCCTTCTCTGGAAATACCTCTAGTTATCTTTCAAATTTGAATGATAAATATGCTGGATATAGGATTCTTGGTTGGCAGGCTATGCTTTTCTTTCAGAATTTTATATACTTCAGTCCATTGACATCTTGCCTGCTAATTTCTGCTAAGAAGTCAGAGCTTATCCGTATCTGTTTTCCTTTGTAGGTGACTGTTCTTTTTTTCCCTATCTGTCTTCAGAATTGTCTCCTTTAAACTAAAGTATTTGAATATGATATGCCATAATGTTTTTCTTTTGTGGTCTATCCTATTTGGGGTTCTCTAAGCTCCATGAATAGTAATTTTTTCCTCCTTTGTGAGGTTGAACAAATTTTCTTCCATGATTTTGCATCATCTAATGGGTTTTCCACATCACATCCTTGTGGTATGGCCTTTGGAGGGTGTTGTACAGTTTGAAGATCCAGGTTTCAATGTGCCAGTGTTCTATGGCACATGACCTGGGTCCCCCAATGGGTGTACAGAAACTTGAAACAATGTGGCATATTAGGAGCATATTTATTGTTAGTCATTTCCCCCCTAAAAATACTCTCTTATTTGGGTAGGTGTGCCCTAATCTATAAGCCATACAGTTTTTGCATGGGAGGAATTTATATTCTCATGAGGGAGCGGCTTCACTGGTAGAGAAGGTGGAGAGAAATACAGAAATAATAATGAAAGTATTATAATACAACAAAAGGTCAAAAACCAAAGAAAATAAATAAAGTAAATAAAAATAAAACCACCTTTTGTTTGGCCCATCCCCCCAGTGCATCCTCCTGTACTTTTCTTTTTAATCATAAGATTTAAATTCATATACCCCAATTTTAGCCTGTGTATCATGAAATCCAATATATATTTCAGAAAACACAAATAAACAGCTCAATAATTTCTTTAAAACTGTGGTAGGCTGGTTTGACTAGCGAAACAAATCCAGGGATATTCATATATGTGTAAGAGAGAACTTCATATCATTGAGCAATTGCATATTGAGGAACATCCCAACCTAGTCCAGATCAAGTTCATAAGTCTGATATTAGCCCATATTTCCAAGACTAGTCTATAATTTCCTCTCCAGACTCATACAACACATACAATGATGCCTAATGCAGGAAGATCACAGGTTAGTGGGTTAAATACCTTGTGACTCAGAGCTGGTGGAAGCATCTCAGCACAGGTGTGGGTCTCCACGTTGCTCTTCCAGCTCTCAGAGTGTCCCAACAGAAGGAAAGTGAAGCAGAAAAGAATGTCTCTTGCAGGGCTCAGCAAGTCTCCATGTGGCTGGAACAGGAACATGAAGGCACCGTTCCTAGAGACTGTGGCCCACCTCCTGGAAAAAAGAGAGAAAGTTTAATGAATCATCCTGAGAAGGCTACACCCACAGGGAAGCATCATTGGGCTGTGACCTGATTGACAGGCTAGACTCCACCACTTCACACTTAATATCAAGTTGACATGAGATTATGTAACTATCACTGAAACTGATCACCAATGTATATCGAGAGCACTTCAAAAGTTCCCTTATGTCCCACATCTGTGACTACTCTCTTCTCTACAAAGTCAAGTCCCACACTAATCCTGGAAGGCAGAGTTCCTTATCTTATTTACATTTGTATTGCTTTAACATGCATTCACAAACATGAATGATGCATTTCTAAATTATAGTAAAACACATGTAATTTAAAATGTGCTAATTCATGCATGTCAACAAAATTTTTTCATTCATTTAATAAAACAAAACCAGCATGGCGGATTCATATATTGTGACAACTTCAATAAAAATATGAGTTGCATAGGACTAAGCATATAGGTGAAGAGCCCTAGATGCATACGGTGAAGCATTCGACTGCTTACTGAAAGTCAGGAATTGGAAACTATTAGCCATTTGTTCTGTGAGGGAAAATGTGGCCTTAGTAACTCAAAGCAACAATGAATAAGGTAGTTAGAAGAATTGAAGCATTTGAATTATGGTGCTGGTGAAGAATATTGAAAGTATCATGGATTTTCGGAAGCGCAAACTAATGTGTTTGGGAAGAAGTACAGCCAGAATGCACCTTAGAAGTCCAGACAATGAGACTTCCTCTCACGATATATTGTCAGTAGAGAGAAGCCCCTGGAAAAGAACATCCTGCTTGGTAAAGCCGATTATTGCCAAAAAAGATATTACTCCTAAAGAGATCTTTTCCTCATTTCAGCACACTGTGGCTGGAACAACGGGTCCAAACATATGAGGGGCTACCCCCCAAAAAACAGAACTCTTTTCCAAAGCTATGTATTAAGTTGTTTTTTTTTTTTACAAAATAACTTTATCCTTGAAAATACTCTCCATTACACTTAATACATTCATCAAATCTAGATTCTATTATTGGAAACATTTTTAAAACTCAGCTGTTTGCATGGCTGACAGCACCTCCCTCGCTTTTTTCTTCACATTTTCTGTCATCAAATCACTCTCCTTTCATATTCCTCTTCTTTTGTGGAAACAAAAAGAAGTCACAGGGAGTGAGGTCAGGTGAGTAAGGTGTGTGAGACAAGATATGCATGGTGTTTTAGGCCCCAAAGTGGTAAACTGAGATAGATAGATACATGAGCAGGTGCATTGCCATGGTGGCAAAACCAGGCCCCCTATCTGCCACAAATCAGGTCTTTTTCAGTGCACACTCTTATGCTATTTTTCAGAACCTTTAAATAGAAAGCTTGGTTAACAGTCTGACCTGAAATGAGAAAACCCTTCATAGACTTGAGTTCTTCCCATAGCGCTGTTCGTGTCAGCTTTGTTCAACACCACAACAGTTTCTGCAGCATTTTTTATTAAGCAGGGAAAAAAAATTCACAGCAGTATGCTTTTCTTGTAAATTGTCCAGCACAAAAAAACAAGGTTTGAGTGAAACTGCTTTTATGAAATAATTAACTGTGACCAGAGAGAACAATCCCAAGCTATGCCATGGGGTACACTAACTTAGACCAAGTTGCTGGAGTCTCACCTACCGGGCCAAGAGCAAACTGTGAAAGCATCACCCAGGAGAGGTTTTCTATTGTCTTTCTTGGGAACCCCTTTGTAACAATGACTATGATGATGGAGCAGAACCAGGCAATGTTTCATTCTGTTGTACATAGTTTGTTATGAGTCAAAACTGACTTAAATTCACCTAACAACAGCCCTGTTGGGAATTCTACACTGTCTTATAGGGTCACTATGCTTCAGAATAAAGTCATAACAATGAGTTTGGCTTAATTTAAATATATATGTAGGCATATATTTTAATTAGATATGACTTTTTTAGATTCTGATTAGGACATTTTAAAATTTAAAACAATATTATAATATCAGTTGAGAAATGTTCTATCATGAGCATAAAATTATGGTATTTTCACAAGTAAATTTCGGCGTCTTTCCAAAGAAAATGTTATTTTTATATCTGCTTTGTTTATTCTTCTTTGACAACTCAATATTTCCATTTTTAGAACTACAATTGCTCCTGCATTGCAGAGTAGTCACTTAATCACTAGGATAGTTGCATCTTTAAAAATAAGGGTGTCGGCTGCACTTGGAAAGCAAATAACCTTAAATAACTATCCTTTGTGAAAACTTCTACGTGATAGTCCAATAAAAATAAGCAATAGTTCTTGGGTACTCAAAGCTATTTTTACCAGATTTTTATGTTTATGAAATATTATATTCCTTTTTGAGATCAAATGAATACAAGTATGTTTGTTGTTACGTGTCATCATGTCGGTTCCAGGTTACAGTGACTCAGAGTACAGCAGAACAAAACACTGCCTGATCCTGTGTGTGCCATCCTTGCAATAGTTCTTCTGTTTGAGCCCATTCTTGTGGCCACTGTGTTACTCTATTTTATTGAGGATTTTCTTCTTTTTTTGCTGCCCTTCTACTTTACTGAGCATGATGTCTTTGCCTAGAAACTGGTCTCTTGTGACAACATGTCCATTGTAAATGTGATGAAAAGTCTCACTATCTGTGCCAGTTACATACTCTACTGTCAACCTGAGTGAAGAGGTGGAGTCAATGAGGCCTCTGTGTGGACATAGGTTTCTCCTGAGGATTCTGGGAACTCCTGTCTTCCTCCCTGGAGGCGGGACACACACTCCCCCTACAGGACATTCCTTTTGACAAACCACATGGAGCTATGCTGATAGAGCCCGAGCTCTGCAGCTAGAGACACCACATGGAAACCCACGCCAGTGCAGAGATGCTTCCACTGTCACTGGATCCGCAAGACTTTCCACCCACTGGCCTGCAATCTTCCTGCATTTAGCATCATTGCATGTGTTGTGTGAGTCTACGGAGGAATTAATATACTGCAATCAGACATATGGGCTAATATCAGACTTAAGGATTGATCTGGACTAGGCTGGGATGTTTGCTTAATATACTATAACTCTTTAACATAAAACTGTGTATTCAATATATATGAGTGTCTCTAGATTTATTTCTTTAGTCTATCTGGACTAACATACCATCCTTGCCTCTAAGGAGCATTCTGGTTGCACCTCTTGTAAGACAGATTTGTTTGTTCTTTTGACAGTCCATGATGCTTTCAATATTCTTTGTCAGCAGGATAATTCAAATGCATATATTTTTCTTCTGCCTTCCTTATCCAATGTCCAACTTTCACATACATATGAAGCAATTGAAAATACCCATGGCTCGGGCCAGGCACACTTTTTCCCTCAAAATAACATCCTTGATTTTCAACACTTTAAAGAGGTCTTGCTCAGCATATTTACTCAATGCAATGTGTTATTTGATCTCTTGACTGCTGTTTCCATGAGCATTGATTTTTGAATCCACATAAGACAAAATCCTTGATAACTTCGATCTTTTCTCCATTTATCATGATGTTACTTATTGGTCTGGAACCCTGGTAGGATAATGGGTTATGAGTTGTGCTTCTAACTGCAAAGTCAGGAATATGAATACACCAGCCACCCCGTGGAAGACAAGACTTTCTACTCCCACAAAGTGTTACAGACTGCAAAATCTAGGGGAAGTTGTATCCTGACTTATAGGCTTGCTATAAGTTGGAATCAACCTAATGGCAACAAAAAAAATACCGGTCCAGCTGTATTTTGGTTTCCTTGGCAATGAGTTATAAATCATACTGCATGTACTTCAAGTCCTTATCACTTTCAGCAAGCAATATTGTGTCATCTGGGTATCACAGGTCATTAATATGCCTTTCTCCCATCCTTATACCATATTATTCTTCACATAATCCAACAGCTCCGATTATTTGTTCAGCATACAAATTGAATAAGTATAGTGAGAGGATACAATCCTTACATTAACCTTTCCTGATTTTAAATGTTTACATATTTCTCCACCTCATTACATCATGAGTTTCTCAAGAGATTATCTTGTTAATCTCTGTGTTCTCAGTGTTAAACATAATAATGCATAGCAGGTGTCATGTTTGTTGAAAAATTAATATAATATACTGCAAAATTTTAAATTTTAACATGCTAGTTTTAGACTCTCAGTTGGTCTAGTTACTAGATAGAACCACTAGCCCATCTTTTAAAAATTCCCTAAAATACTAGGATCTTTAGGTGTTTGATAAAACCTTCTTGAGGACACAATATTATCTGAGCCTCAAATTTCTCCTGGTAAGGTTAAACCATTGTCTTGACATTATCCTGGATTGCAACCAATGCCATTGAAGATCAAAATAGGAAACTATTTTATGATTTGTTGAAAGAAGAAAAAGAAACATTTTTTAAATAGTCTAGCTAGGTACTATCATGTCGCATGAAGTAGACACTATTCAGACTAATGTGTATGGCACATGTAAAGGTTTTTTCAAAAATACTTCAAGAAAAGAACTTACACAGAACTGCACCAAAAGATAGAATAGTGTGGAGAGGAAGCTTCACTTACAAGATCAAGTTAAGAAGAACAGTTACTCTCACTTATTTTGCCTGGTTGATGTCCACATAACATTCCTATTATATATTGGCAAGTTCACTGGAGGAAACAAATTGCCCAATTAGCCAAAAGTATTAGCACCAAAAATAGATATAATATATAAACTGCACTGTGAGATCATTTTTCTGCCTAAATATTGGAATATTATGCTCAAATTACTGAGATGTAACATGCTTGTTTCTCTTAATTGTTAGTACTTTGGCAAAAATGGACGAACAATTCTTTTAAATTGTACCCCGGCTTATTTTGACAGAACATAATTAAGGAAACATCTTGCTTGATGAAGTAGACATTTTTCTCTTGAGAACTTTCCACATCATTTGCAATTTTATAAAGTTTAATTATACTTTCATTTCAAGCCTTACTATGTGAAATTTATTGTCAGGAATCATTTTTTAACATTAGCTCTATATTTTAAGAATGTCAGAATCAATTTTAGAACATTATAGATTAGAATTTTTCAACTCAATATATTTAAATATTTTTTCTTTGTTCAACATATATGCATTTTATTACATGTTAAGAATAAAAACAAAAATATTGCAATCCTTTAAACATCTCTGAATTTGTGAGTATATAATTACTTATTTAGGTGTTCCTATAACATCTTCTCATTCCTATATGTTTAATCTTGCCATAGTACATTGCAGGACATTTTGATGTTATGCAGCTGCAATAATGTGTAACACCTACCAAACTTCTAGTTGAGGCTAAGTGGACAGCTTTACTTCTAGGTCTGCTGGGAGGGTGAAAGGTGACAAAATGATAGAATAAGACGCGCCAAGGTACATACTTCTACAGAAACACTAACTAATGAACCAAATTGTCAGAATCCATCTTGTTAGAATTCTCAGATTTACAGCATCCATGGGAATGCTGCATAAAAAAAACATGACATAAAGATTTTACCTTATCTTTGTTCCTCTCCCCAGTGTGCCAGTGGGCTTGAAGACTACACACCACATTTTCAGTGTGTGTGTATATGGTTCCAGGAGGATGAGAGTGGCTCCCTTTCCCCCAAGAAAGTGTATTTGTGTGTTTTAATTTTTCTGGGGATTTTATAGGGGTAGAAACAAGGTCCCTGTTACTTGAAAACTTTGAAAGGAGAATGAAAACATGTGTGCTCATTTAAAAAGAATGAAAGAAACCCAGGAAAACAATATCTCATAGAACAAACAATTTGAATCAGAAAAAATGAATTATAGAATGACACAAATGGAAATTTGATGGCCTGGAAGTAAAATCATTTATGTTAAAAATTCACTAAAATTTTTCCACTATAGATTTGAAACACAGGAAATAATCAGTAAACCTGAACATAGTTCAATTTAAATTCAGTCTTAAAAGGATAAAATATAAATAAACAGCATAAGAGACATATGTGTCATCACCAAGTGTACCAAAATATGCAGGATGGGAGATCAAGGAAGAAAGGGGGAATAAAAAGAAGCAGAAATAATACTTGATGATATAATAGATAAATATTTCCTAAATTTATGAAAGTTATCAATCCATATTGAAGAAATTCAACAAGCTCCAAGTGAGTTAAAAGTGAGCTAAAAAAGATATCACACTAAGATTTATCATAATAAAATTATAAGCAACTGGAGAAAAATGACTCTTCTGTATAAGGAACCCACAATAAGATTGACAACTTATTTCATATGAAATCATTGAGGCCTGTACTTAGTGGGATATCATAAAGTATTGAAACAAAACAATAATGACAACTATCAACCAAGAATTACATATCTGGAAAAAACTGTCCTTCAAAAACAAAGGCGAAATTAAGACATTTTCAGATAAACAATAGCTGAGAGGTTTTTTTTTTATATAGCAGACCTTCCTTACAAGAAATATTAAAAGGTATCCTTAAAGTTTAAATAAATGGACATAACACCAAAGTCCAAAGTCAGATGAATTTAAGGCCAAGCTTTGGATTTCGGTTATGTCTGTTCCACTTAACTTGTAATAACTTTGAGCCATCAGGTAACAAAGGTATGTTTTTCTCATGAGGAATGGCAAGGCCTAATGAAGGACTTGTGTCATAACAAATGTATTGATATTCCAGACATCAAACCTAAGGTCAGTAAAACCACAACCTTACATACTTTGGTGCATAATCTACGTAGAGAATATTTTTTCAAATCATAATTAACATTTTATATTTATATTACATTTAAGAAAATTTGATAGATTAATTAAAAACAAAATTTTTCTTTTGAAAGATATCATCTGAGGAAGAATCCAGACACATAAGTGCCAAGAATATCCACAATCAGTGAACTTATAAGGTGGCTAATTATGAAGGCAAATTGAGTTGTGTTGCAAAGCATAAATAAACATTTTCTGTTTAAAAAAATAAACAAAAATTGAGAAAGAACAGAAATTTAGGAAAATTTGGTAGCAGACAGAGTAATCATGAATCTGTTAAATCAATGTAGTCATTTGGTGAGAATGACAGGTTGAGAAATCTTTATACTCTGTAAATTGGTCAACCCTTTACAATCTTTAAAACACCTCAGCTTGGATTATAGTTTTGACAGTAAGTGAACCGTCAATGTTATGCTATGTTTGATGCATTGGACCCTTTAAAGCTGTAGTTTGCTCACTGGACATTCAGTCATATTCCTAATTAGCGGGAATATTGGCCAAAATTACAAAATAAAGATAGCTGAAGATGGGTTACTACTGAATTATTCTTTAAATTTTTTACTTTACTTTTTATCGGATCTTCACTCTACATTCCTTTAAAACTTTTCAATGTGGATTAAATAAAAATTTACAAAGCATATCAGTTTTCCATTTAAGAGATCATACAAAATTTGTTTCCTGCCACTGATTTTGATCCCTTTATGTAACATCACTTATCCTACTCACATTTCCTGTTTCCATTCCTCCTTCTTTCTTAACTCTTCTGAATGTTGTCCTGGGATAAATATTGCCCTTTTGATCTCAAGTGGTTGTTCATTTAAGTTATACATACTTCCCTTGTGTTATTTTCTCCCTTAAAGATCTGTTTATTATTTGGCTGAAACTTTAACTATGGACCCAATGCCCATCTGTAGACAGCTGGACATCCCTTGCAGAGGGGTAGTGGGGAGGAGATGAGTCACTCAGGGTTCAGTGTAGCAACAATGAAACTCAAAACCTTCCTCTAGTTCTTGAACACTTCCCAACTATCATGACCCCAATTCTACCTTGTGGAGCTGGTTAGACTAGAGGATGTACAGTGGTGCAGTAGGGATCTGGAAACACAGGGAATCTAGGACGGATGAACCCCTCAGGACCAGCGGTGAGAGTGGCGACACCGGGAGGGAAGGAGGTGTAGAAAGAGAGAACCGATCTTGGGGATCTATATGTAACCTCCTCTCTGGGAGATGGGCAATGGGAAGGTGGGTGAGGGGAGACGTCAGGCAATGTAAGATAAGATAAAATAATTATTTATAAACTATTAAGGGTGCAGGGGCAAGGGGGAGCGGGGAGGGAGGGGGAGGGAAAAAAGGAAACCGAGCTGATTCCAGGAACCCAAGTGGAAGGCGAATTTTGAGAACAACGAGGGCAACGAATGTATAAGGGTGCTTTGCTCAATTGATGTATGTATGGATTGTGATGAGTTGTATGAGCCCCAATAAAAAGATTTATTAATAATAAAAAAGGCAGATTGATTCTCAGTTCCAAAATATGTTATGTTGTTTTGTCCCTATGTACTTTGTAAATGGATTATGACTCTCTCTCTAAGAATATGTTGGTATTAATAAAAAACTAAACGTTCCTCTCTACTTCCTTTACAAAGTTTTATGCCAAACTATCCTGTGTTAGAGTTAATTATGTATGTACAACCCTTCTAACTTATTAGTTATCACCTAGTATTGTGAGAACACAATCACATTCTTATTTTTAAAGTTCCATTATGGATGGAATTGTTTTCTTTTATTCCCCTTCTGATTCAGATAGCAGAAGTATTTAAAAGTCTATGAATACTGGATAAGAGCCAATTATATGCTTTGGTAAGGCCTGAGGGATGAAGAAGAGGTCCAATAATTTGCAGCCATCTGGCATAAAATGCTCTTTATATTCATGTTGGAAAAAGGCAGTCTCTGCCTTTATTTTATTAGGATGGGCTTATGCATATACCAAGTCATGCTAATTTTGTCCACACAATTCAAGGTTGCCATATGGATAGATGTGCAAGAAAGTTGTCATAGATATGGTATTTTAAAATAACTTTTTAACTTTAGAAATTATATATATAGTTACATGCAATTGTCAGAAACAATGCACACAGATCTGACTTTACTCCAATGATAACATCTTGATAACCCATAATATGATCATACAGACACAATACTGACATTAAACTAGTTAAAATACAGGACATTTCCGTTTGTCATTTCGTCTTTTCCTAGTCACACTCATTTAACTCTGTGATAGTCTAGGTAGACTAGAGAACAAATGCACAAGGATCTACATGTGACCTCCTCCCTGGGGGACGGGCAACAGAAAAGTGGGTGAAGGGAGATGTCAGATAGGGCAAGATATGACAAAATAATAATTTATAAATTATCAAGGGTTCATGAGGGAGGGGGACTGGGGAGGGAGGGGAAACATGAGGACCTTATGCCAGGGGTTTAAGTGGAGAGCAAATGTTTTGAGAATGATGAGGGCAATGGATGTACAAATGTGTTTTACACAATTGATGTATGTATGGATTGTGATATGAGTTGTATGAGCCCCTAATAAAATGATTAGAAAAGAGAGTTTTATATAAAACATAAGTGTACATTAAGAAAGCTTCCCAAACCAGTCCAATCCAAGCCCATATATCCAAACTTATCTACAAAGTCCTCCTCAAACTCACGAAACATGTGAAATGACACCAAATGCAAGAGGAAAGCTGAATCACTGAGCGTATAAGCATCTCAGCGCTAGCAGGGGTCTCCATGTGCCTTCTCCAGCACCCAGGACTGCATCAGGGTAGGTCCATGTGGGTTCTCCTCAGGGATGTCTCGCACGAAGTGAGCCTTGCCACGTGAGTCAAAGAGACCAGAGAACTAGAAAGGAGAGGCTCACGGAGTCATTTATCGCTCTGCCCTTTCATTAATCCCACATGTGTTTAACCGCCAGGTTGGCACAATAAACCTTAACTATCACACTCTCCCATCTCATTCACCCCTGGAAATCATCAATTTGTTGTTAATGTCTATAATTTTGTCATTTCTTCTTCTATTCTGGATTATGGGAAATTTTAGAAACAGATAATGGGGATAATTGAGCAATATGCTGAAATACTTTGTCAATGAATTATGCCTATGAAGAATATGGAAATTTCAAGTGTTTGGTTTCATATAGATTGATCACAATGAAAAATGAAAATGGACTTGTTCACATTTTGGAATCTGCTTTTTCACTCATAATAGTGCTCTGTAGGTTAATCTAGATTGTTTATGTACCAATAGTTCATCCCCTTTTATTTCTGAGAAGTATGAATGTTCCAATTGTTTAACCATTTACTTGTTAAAGGAATATGATTTGTTTCCAGGGTCCAGTGAGCAGATATCTTTATTTTTCTAGGATAATTGCCCAAGAAAGCAATTCCTAATTGAGGGCTGCATATGTATTTTTTCTAAAGAGACTATCAAAATGTTTTTCAGAGTGACTGTCACATAGTACACCAATAATAAATTATTATTCCTTTAAAAAAGTGACATTCAGTTTTAATTTAAGTAGTTACATTCCTTTAACCTCACCCTCATCAGCATTTGGTGCTGTAATTCAAAACCACTGAAAAAGACCAATTTATTATTTTATGGGTCTTGAAGGAAAACCAAAACCCTTACAACTAGACCAATCGACAACATTCTGATAAATGGAGAAATGATAGGATTCGACCATGAATTTATTTTGCTTACATCCACAGTGAATGTTCATAGAAGCAGCAATCAAGAAATCAGGTGATGTATTTCATATGGCAAATCTGCTACAGGATTCTTCTTTAAAGTGCTGAAGAGAAAGGATGTAACTTTAAAGACCAAGATGCACCAGACCCAAGCCATGGTATTTTCATTTGCTTCCTATGCATGTGGAAGTTGGATAACGAATAAGGATGACCAATGAACAATTGATGCACTTGAATTCCGGCATTGGTGAAGAATACTGAAAGTACCGAGGATTGAAGAACAAGCAAATCTGCCTTGAATGCTCTTTAGAAGTGAGGGTGGTAGAAATGTACTTTGGACATACTGTCAGAAGAGCCCAGTCCCTGGAAAAGGACACCAGGCTTGGTGAAGTAGAAGGCCATGGAGAAATAAATCCTTAACCACATGTATAGACACAGTGGGTGCAACAATGGTCTCAAACCAAACAACAATTGTGAGGATGGCATAGGGCTGGGAAGTGTTTTGTTCTGTTGACCTGGGGTCACTATGAGGTCAAGTCAACTTCAGGGCAGCTAACCACAGTCTTTGGTGCCAAGTCTAAGAATACTTTGCCTAATCCTAGATCACAGAAGAAATGTTTAAAAGAATGTCTTCTATATCCTTTTATTTCCTAAAAGTTTTAATTTATAAAAATTTATTTTACACCTATGATCAATTCTCATTTATTTTATTCCACATAGTATGCAAACTGAGATGGACTTTCCTTTCCATTGAGTTAAATTCACATAACATAATTTTAACCACTTTAACTGGATTGATTTTGTGAAATTTAGTGCATTCACCCCATTTGAATTCCTCCAAAAGCAAATCCTGTACCCATTAAGAAGTCAACTCTCCATTCACTGCTCCTTCCAGACCCTGGGAACCACTTACCTGATTTTTGTCTTACCAGGGAGTTAGCTTTGTGGATAGTTCATGTAAATGAAACCATACACTATGTGGCCTTTGGCTTGACATCTTTCATTTATCATAATATTTTTGAGGTTCATCCATGTTGTAATATGTATCATTACTCCGATACATTATATGGATTTATATTCCATAGTATGAATATACCACTTTATTTATCCATTAATCTGCTGATAAATATTTGGGTCATTTCTACCTTTTGTGATGCTGTGAATATTTGTCATGCGATAATTCTATGCTTAATATTTGAAGAATTTCTAAACTGTTTTCCACAGTGTCTACATCATTCTACAGTCTACATTCCCATCACCAATGTGTGAGGTTATAGTTTCTCCACATTCTTGTCAACACGCATTTTAAAAAAAATTATATAATTCCTAAATGGTGCAGACAGATTCGGCTGCTAACAAACGGTTGGAGGTTTGAATCTACCAAGAGGCAACTTGGAAGAGAGGCCTGGAAATTTACAACTGAGACATCAACCACTGGAAACTCTTTGGAGCACATTTCTACTCTGACACACATAATAAGATTTATATGCGTTAGAGTCAATTTGATGAGAACTGCTAGTAGTTACAAAGTGGTATCTCATTTTAGTTTTAATTTGCATTATGAGCATCTTTTCATGTGCTTGTTCATCAATTATATATCTTGTTTGATAAATACAAAGTATGTGCTCATTTTTTAATTGACTCCTATGTCTTTTGTTGTTTAATGATAAGAGTTCTTTATTTATATTGGATTTTAAATCAGATATGTGATTTGCAAAATGTTTCTCCCATTCTGTGGGTTGTATTTTCACGTTCTTTATGGTGTCCTTTAGTATACAAGAGGAGCCCTGGCGTTAGGTTGGTCGGCAAGGTCAGCAGTTTGAAACCATCAGCTACTCCTCAGGAGAAGGATAGGTCATTCTATTCCCATTAAGAATTACAGTCTCAGAAATTAAGATGGGCAGTTCTACCCTATCCTGTAGGGTTGCTATGAGTCTGCATTGGCTTGATGGCAATGAGTGAGTTAATTCACAAATGTTTTATATTGTAAATTAATGAAGTACTATGAATTTGTCTTTCTTTCTTTTGTCATTTGTGCTTTGGGTGTCATATCTAAAAGCCATTACAATATGCAGGGGCATGAAGATTTACCCCTATACTGTCTTCTAAAAGTTTTGTTGTTGTACCTCTAAGATGTATGGCATTGATCAATTTTGAGTTAACTTTTGTATATGCAATGAGATATACATTCAGCTTCTTCTCCCTGCTCCCACCACTGTGGATATCTAATTGGGCTGCTAGCCACAACGTCTGGAGATTGAAACTGCCAGACAGTGCAAAAGAGAAATATGAGGCTTTATGATCCCATAAAACTTACAGCCTATGAAACTCAAATGGGGCAATTTCACTCTGTCCTACAGAATCACCAGGGGTCAGAATTAGCTCAACAATAGTAAATTTGGCAGGCATATAGTTGTAATAGCACCATTTGGTAGCGTGCTTTCAAAAAACAGGTTCAATCAAAAGAGTGTCTTCCTAGGATACCTGTTGCACCAGATAAATTGAGGCAGAGAGGCAAACTCAGAAGGTTATGGAAACTATTTGGGGGGATCTCCAGGGAATAATAATGAAAGATTTTCTCAAAGACTTCAAGTCAATCATGGAGACATTATATAGAAAATTTAAGGATATTAAAAATTGTACTGGTGAGGAAAAGGCCAGGAAAGTTATGCTAGGGAATTTTTCCCCATCAAAACAAATCACATGTTCATTCTTTTATTCTTCAAGTGTAGCAAATGCTCTTACAACAATTTCATGGAGAAGCATAACTGAATCTACCCTACATCGACAATCTTGTGTCTTCCAAACTCAAAGAACATTTATTATTTTTAAAAACTTTTATACTCTTGTAACAATCCATACATTAATTGTATCAAGCACTTTTGTACATAAATTGCCATAATTATTTTCTAGATACATATTTTCTATTGAGCCCTTGGTGTCAGCTCCTTGGTGTACCCCACCTTCTTGGCCCTTTGCTAAATTATTATTATTTTCATATTTACACTGACGGCTGTCTCCCTTCCCCCCACGTTTTTTGTTGTTTGTCTCCCTGGGGGAGGCGGGGAGTCAGTTATGTGTTGATCATCTTGATGAGTTCCCCCTTCCTCCCCTCCTCTCTCCAGCATCCCTTTGCCCTCCTGATATCGCATATCCATTCCTGTTTCTGGATTCTGTTTGTTGTGAGCTATTATGTCTTATCTGTATCTGTGCCCATGCTTTGGTCTAGCCTGCCTTTAGGGTCATGGTAGTGGTGAGTGAGGAAGCCTCAAGGAACCAGAGGAATATTGTGTTTCCCTGGTATTTTATTGCACCCTGATTGACTCATCCCTTCCCTGTGACCCCTCTGTGAGGGTATGTCCCATTGTCGACAGGTGGGCTTTGGGTCTCTGATCCAATTCCCCTCATTCTCAACAATATGGTTTGTTTGTTTGGGGTCTTCTGATGCCTGTTACCTGGTCCTGGTGACCAGGACCTAATGATCACTCAGGCTGGTGTGCTTCTTCCTTCTGGGCTTGTTTCTACTCTGCCAGAGAGCCACTTGTTTAATTTCAGGCCTTTAGGATCCCAGATGCTATATTTTTTGATAACCGGGTACCATCTCTTTCTTCTTCATATTTGTTTGTGCCCACATTTTGTCTTCAGAGATTGTGCCAGGATAGTGAGCATCACAGAATACCAGCTTGTTAGAACAAAGTGTTCTTGCATTAAGGAAGGGCATGAGCAGAAGCCCGAAGTCCATCCACAATCTCAGTGTATTGCCATATAAATATATGCACATAGGCTAATACCTCTGTTTTTATGAATTAATATACTAACATATGTACATACCTATGCTTATACCTCTATCCTTTTCTACCTAGATAGTTACTCTGTTTCCTTTCACCCTCCTTCTACCCCACCATCATGTTCTCCCTACTACTACTGCCTCTTAGGAATTCCTTTCAGTTAGATTGCTGTTGCTCCAACACCCCCAGGATCTCTGTGTCCTTGTTGTTGTTCATTTTAGTTCCCTGGTTGTTCCTTGTATATGGTGTTATTTGCTCACTGCTCCATTCCTGCACCTCCTCCTCTCGCCATTCCCTCTGGGACCGTCGGTCCTGTTGCTTTCTCCTTGAGCTTGCTTCCCCTACATATCTTATATAAGTAGGCAACCCAACAATAACGGAGATCAAACAAAAAGGAAGCAAAGATTGAGAAAAAACAACATAATCCCAGCATTTAAAAGAACACAATTGGCAACCCTCAAGGTTAACAGAATGTCTATTTGGACATGGTGTAAATAGAAGAGCACAGAATCCTTCAGGAAAGCACACTTACTCTCACTCACTCACTGCTATCTAGTTGATGCTGGCTCATAGTGACCCTATAGGACAGGGTAGAACTGCCCTGGTGAGTTTCTGGACTCTAACTGTTGAAGGAACTTAGAAACCTCATCTTTCTTCAGCAGCATTGCTACTGGTATTGAGCTGTGGACTTTGTGGATCCTATTCCAACATGTTACCATTATACCACCAAGGGTCCTTCAGGGAAGGGTAAGAGAGATGGAAACCTTGCATTCATATAAGTAGATCTAGATGGATCTACATGTTGAGAAATGAAGATTCACATTTTGATATTTTTGTTTAGTGAAGTTTTCTATATTTTTAGCATACTTTAAAAATTATCCTTGTATAGTTTTCATTTTTGTGTAATATGTGTATCTGTCTTTTATATCACAATAATACCATCCTTATGGAATAAGCTAGGAAGCATTTCTTCCTCTTTTTGTTTTGGAAGAATTTGTGAAGAACTGATGATATTTCTTTTCAAAATTTGAGCAAAATCATTAGTGTATCTATCTTGTCCTGTGATTTTCTTTACTGGAAGGTTTTGAATACTGATTCCATAAAATGGGTGTTTCTAGGAATCTTCCCATTTAGTTTATTAGCTGACATATAATTGTTTGAAGCATTCTCTTTTACTTCTGTAAACCCTTTAGTAGTATCTCCATTTGCCATTGTGTTTTTTTAATAATTTGAAGGGGGCTTTCCCTTTAGTTTAGCTAAAAGTTTATCAATTTTACTAATATTTTAAAAGGGTCAACCTTTGGTTTTGTTGGTTTCCTTTTCATTGCTTCTTGACCAACTGGTTGTTTAAGAGTGTTTCTGTGAAAAAAAACATTCCACATACAGTTGAATTTATCAGTTTTCTTTTTGTTGCTGATTTTAATTTTTATTTAACTGTGGTTGCTGAAAATATATAATCCCAGTCTTTCTAGTATATTGAAATATGTTTGTGGCATTAAATTTGATCTTTCCTGGAAAATGTTCCATATTCAATGGAGCAAATATGTGCTATGCTATTGTTGATGTATATATATATATGTATATATATATATATTTAAAAAAACATTTTATTAGGGGCTCATACAACTCTTATCACAATCCATTCATGTACATACATCAATTGTATAAAGCACATCTGTACATTCTTTGCCCTAATCATTTTCTTTTTTTTAATTTTCATTTTTTACATTTTATTAGGGGCTCATACAACTCTTATCACAATCCACACATATACATACATCAATTGTATAAAGCACATCCGTACATTCTTTGCCCTAATCATTTTCAAAGCATTTGCTCTCCACTTAAGCCCTCTGCATCAGGTCCTCTTTTTCCCCCCTCCCTCCCCGCTCCCTCATGAGCCCTTGATAATCCACAGATTGTTATTTTGTCATATCTTGCCCTATCCGGAGTCTCCCTTCCCCCCCTTCTCTGCCGTCCATCTCCCAGGGAAAGGTCACATGTGGATCCTTGTAATCAGTTCCCCCTTTCCAATCCACTCACCCTCCACTCTCCCAGCCTCGCCCCTCACACCCCTGGTCCTGAAGGTATCGTCCACCCTGGATTCCCTGTGCCTCCAGCTCCCATATGCACCAGTGTACAATCTCTGCCCTATCCAGTCCTGCAAGGTAGAATTCGGATCATGGTCGTTGGGGGGAGGAAGCATCCAGGATCTGGGGGAAAGCTGTGTTCTTCTTTGGTACTACATCGCACCCTGACTGACCCATCTCCTCTCCTAAACCCCTCTATGAGGGGATCTCCAGTGGCCGACACTTGGGCCCTGGGTCTCCACTCTGCACTTCCCCCTTCATTCACTATGGTATATATATACATATACATACATATATACACACACACACACATATATATATATATATATATTTTTGCATGATGCCTTATACCTGGTCCCTTTGGCACCTCGTGATCACACCAGCTGGTGTGCTTCTTCCATGTGGGCTTTATTGCTTCTGAGCTAGATGGCTGCTTGTTCACCTTCAAGCCTTTAAGACTCCAGACACTATCTCTTTCGATAGCCGGGCACCATCAGCTTTCTTCGCCACATTTGCTTATGCACCCATTTGTCTTCGGCGATCCTATCATGGAGGTGTGCAGCCAATGATATGATTTTTTGTTCTTTGATGTCTGATAACTGATCCCTTTTGGACCACGCGATAACACAGGTTGGTGTGTTCTTCCATGTGGGCTTTGTTGCTTCTGAGCTAGATGGCCACTTGTTTATCTTCAAGCCTTTAAGACCCCAGTCACTATCTCTTTTGATAGCCGGCACCATCAGCTTTCTTCACCACATTTACTTGTTCATCCGTTTTGGCTGCAGCAGTTTTGTCGGGAGAGTGAGCATCACTGAGTGAAAAGTTAATAAAAGTATTCATGCATTGAGGGAGTGCTTGAGTAGAGGCCCAAGGTCCTTCAACCACCTTAATACTAAACCTATAAATATAGACACATAGATGTATTTCGCCATCCTCATATATATATTTGCATGTACATGTCTTTGTCTAGACCTCCATAAATGCCCCTTGGCTCCCAGCTCCTTCCTCCATCTCCCTTGACTTTCCTCCTGCCCCACTACCATGCTCCGTCCCCACCTAGGATACAGCTATACCTCTTCTCTACGCAACCTTACCCTTGATGATACACAGACTTTTATAAATAAACTTTTCTGTAATGCTAAGACACAAGAACCAGCTACTTAGTGTGTTTTTTAGGTAGATGAAACACCAACTCTACAACATGAATTTGAACATTGAACATTGGTCTTAACATTTTTACTCTTGAAAATAAGTGCTGGAAATTTTAATCTCCACATGCCATTAGAATTGATTTCTCATGTTTACACAATATGCATTTCTGACCTAAAGAAAGCAGAGCTGTTATTTCGCCCTTTCAATAGTGTTGAGTTCATGTAGAAGGTTTTCAGGTTGCTCCCTGCCTGCCTCCCTCCAGGCAGAATCTTTAATAGGAACTTAGAGTCTGGCCAATAGCTCCTCAGTTTTTTTCTGGCCGTGTTTTATGAGCAGATACTATGACCTGGCCATGAAAATTTGTAGCTACCACCTGGCATTGTGTTATATTCTACTAGTTCGATCTTTTCATAAGCACTTAAAAGTATTCCAAAGTGTGTTTACAAGAAATAATAGAGTTATTGGAAAACATACATCCATTAAAAATATGTTTAGTTTCTACTTTGCTTGCCTGTTTCCAAAATATACAAGAGGAAGGCAGAGCTCCAGTAGTAACATTTATTTTAATCCCTTATTTGGACAACAATAAAGAGCTGTCTCCCTGCTTCACAGACCGTGGTTTCCAAGATAGATGAAAGTCTCCCAGCATTGATAGCAGAATGGAGACCACTGCAGCCCCACCATGAGGTTCTCTCTGCAAGGCTCTTCTGTTTGCTTATAGTTTCTCTCCAGACAAGGGTCCCTGAATATATATACCTTGTTTCTTTTCAGCTGTTCACTCACAGATTCCTGAATCTCTGTGTCTCATCCATGCTTCTTAAGAAAGCAGAGTAACTATAGATTGCCCATCTGATTGTGAGGTATGGGCTCGGGAAGCGAGGCAAAGAAGATGAAGAGGGAACAAGGGCAGGGCTGCAACCCCTGGAAATCTCTGGTCCCAGGCTTCTTTGTTGTCAGAGTGATTTTGATTGTCATTTATTCTACCTCAGACTCTTACTGTACCCTAGATGCAACAACATTTTAAATTTCCTCTTCCAGGGTAATTCACGAGGCTTCAGCGGGAAGAATGAGCTGGTGGAGTTGAGTGTTCTTAAGGGATGAGAGGAGCGTCAAATGAGAACCGTTGTCTCCTATGTGAACGTTGCGCACACATTCCCAGTTTAACCTCCACGCAAGCCTGTGAGCCATAGATTGATGGCTACTTACTCCCATAATAACAAATGTGGAAACTGAAGATGGGTTATGCTGTGAATGTTTTCCAAGGTCACCCAGCTGGTAAGTTTAGGGGTTAGAATTTGAACCCAAGGAATGTACCTCCAGAGACTGAGCGCTTCCCGTCAAGCATGTGGTTTCCAGCTTGCAGGGGTCAAGGGTCATCATTTTACAGACTGTCATGGATCCTGCTTTGCGATCCTTATGCAGGGCCAACTGAAGTACTCCCTAAGGGGAGTCCTTTTCCCAAGGGACAGGGCGCTGATTACTCTGTGCCCCACCCTGCTCCAGGGGCAGGAGACAGACACACAGATAATGGAGAAAGTCCCTGCAGTGGCATGGATATTATATTGTGGGTGAATGAGATTCCCCAGTTTACCTACTCTACTGAGTTACGTATTTTCACAAAGCAACCAGTGATTTGAATACAGTCAATGCTGGCTGCAAGAATCAGTGCTTGAATCATTCATTGTCATCATCATTGCAAAAGTACCGTGTCTTTTCATTGGGCCAGCTCCTGTGACGAGCACAGCTTCTCGTAAAAGACCTCACCTCTGGTGGCTCTTCAAAAAACTGCTTGTTGAATGAGACTGGAAGGACTGCAAACTGTGTAAGCTGCATTCTGCTAATCAAGAGAAGTGGGCACTTTGTTCCCATTAGCAATCTAAACCAGCACTAGTTCTTAGTAATCAGCCATGTGGGGGTAAGTAATTCCCCTTCCAGCTTTAGCCAGGAATGTGGCATTTCAAATCACAGTGTCCAAACATTCTGGATTAGCTGAGGTGTCCAAATAGTGTTGTGACATAAGAGGATCTCATTTTAATTTTTAAGTGAGCAACTCAAAGTAACAGCCAGCCTGCAACCCTGCCTTGATTATTTGCCTTTTGCAAGGGGACGCTTTGCTGTCCAGAACCTCATTCGCCTTTCTGCAGCATGCACTCAGGGTCAGGTGTTTCCCTTCTCTTTATTGAGCCGGAAGCACCCCTTTCCACCAAACAGAAGTGAGTTTTCCATTGTGTCTTTCCACCTGATTCTTTAGATGTTTGAAGGGCAACAGTGTTGTCTGTTTGGATGGAATAAAAAAGACTGTCGTTGAACACCTGACAAACTATAATCCAGCAAAGCCAGTGGGGAACACAATGCCAAAATCCAGCTGACAGGAAGGTTGGAAAGGGAACCCATGGCCTGGGACAGGCAGGCATGTCCCCTCTCTCCACATGGCTGGTATCAGCAAGCAGTCAGTAGCATGTGCACGAGAACATGGTCTCGTTATTTAGGGACATGGACTTTTAGAACTGGTCAGACCCGTGGAGATGGCATTCCTCTCAGTCTGCAGAATGATTTCCAAGAGGCTCAGCCCCTAAGGAGTAGAGGTCAACAGAACACTTGTCTTCGTCTTCTTAGAAATGTGGACTTTGGAGCAAAGGCAGGACTGGAATCCAGATAGCCTGAGGTTGGCAGGGTTTCTCTCAGTTAATGAATCACTTCTTTATTTCATGCAATGAGCTACCTGTATGTATGCAGATGGGCAGTCACAGTCCTAACTCGGAGGAGGATATTTATTGTCTGGGCAACGTGGCTCATTTTCTCTGAGGGGAGGAAGTCCCAGGGTGAATGTACCGAGTGCAGTGGAGGTGCTGGGGATGCAGCCGTCAACGCCGTGGAAGATGGAGGAGAAGAGCACAGGGAAGGCCTCGGGCAGGAAACTGCGTCGGCACACAGGAGAGAAGGTCCCCACCACTACACCCAGCTTAGTAGTACGTGCCGCTCCCTCACCCAAAAGGTGCAAACTTAGTGTAAGATATGGAATAATAATAATAACAATATATAATTGATCAAGGATTCACGAGGATGGGAGGTTGGGGGAGCCAGGGGGAAAAAGAGCAGCTTATATCAAGGGCTCAAGTAGAAAATGTTTTGGAAATGATTATGGCAATATATGTACAAATATGCTTGATACAATTGATATAATGAACGTAATAAGACTTGGAAGAGCCACCAATAAAATTACTTTTTTAAAAAAGCAAAAAACAAACTTCTAAAAACCTAAAAAAAAGTGCAAACAATTTAATTCAAAACTAAATAAATGTTACCAATTTAATCCTCAGGAATTGTGCCCCCATAGAATCACAGTTGCAGGCTTTCTCCACTCCTTAGAAATACACTGCCTGGGAAGATGAAAAAATCTGTTAATAATAAAACTCGAGAAATTTAACCAAAATATACCCTGCTTTCTGAAAATCTTGTACATCTATCAAAACATTGGGCCTACAATGGTAATAATGTAAAGCTGAAATGTTTGGGCATCATCTCCAGGGCTTCAGGTTCTTCTCATAGTAAGCCCCTCTGGCAGAGGAGAACTGGCCCACAGGTTTTCCTAGGCACTAAATCTCTGGGACAGCAGATTAACAGGATTTAGATGCCAGAGTTAAATCCTATAACGGAATCCTTTCTTGGCTCCTCCTTGGAAATTCTATAATCTCTAATGTTATATCTGTTCTGTTTAATTTTCTAATGTATGAGGCAACTCCAATAGAAGTAACCGAATAGGTTTGTGTAACATTAGATTACTAGAGTGCTCAAAGACAGTGCATTAGCAATTGGCAATCTGGACCTAATCATATTACTTTTCTTCCTTGAAATTTATATTAGAAGTGAGTTTACTATTTAAAATGTTTCTAGGATACCCTCTAGATCAAAAATTCTAAAATTTAGCATAGTTCAAAAATTCATAAAACTGGATCAAAGTCCCTAAATAAATGCAGTTTTAAAGTATCCTTTATGCTTGGTCTCTTAGCCAACTATTCTAATAGTAATCTTAAGTGTTATTTAATGAATGTAAGCATATCTTTTTTTAGCGATTATAGGCTCTGCTATAATTTAAACTGAGCTCTTGCTCTTCACGTTGAAACCATTTGCAGAACAATAACACCTAAAAGAAAACTAAAAAAGACTGCAGTGCTTCCAGGAGTCACTTGTGCCGTCACTCAGTGAAGCCCCCAGAGCTTGTGCAACAACAGCCCTAGTGCTGCCAAGTCTGTATAAGGAATGGGCTCGAGGACAAACATGGACAAACCACTCCCTCTGCTACATGCACTTCTAGAAGTCCGTCCCTGTGGACTCTTTGTGCCAAATTCCTCGTTAACTTTCAGTGTCTCTTTTTAAGCGATTCCAGTCCCACAGTAGAAAAGAGCAACTTATCTTTTAAGTTATCGAGTTTCCTTTTTCCCTGCAGCACAAACTAACCTACCATGACTAATTCAATGATCCACCATGGGCAAGTGATGAACGAAACTAACATTCGAATAAAGGTACATCCGCGTATTGAAAACTAACTTAGTTGTGCTATGGATTCCTGAGCTGATTCCTCTTATTTTATTGTGTTCTCTTTTTCTTGTATTAAAGTAAAAAGTGTAGTAAGGAAGACTAGAGAATAATTGATGCATTTGAATTATGCTGTTGGTAAAGAATATTAAAAGTACCAGGGAGGACCAGAAGAACAATGAGATCTTTCTTAGAGGAAATACAGCTCCTTAGAAGCAAGGATGGCAAGACTTCGCCTTATGTACTTTAGGACATATTATCAGCAGAAACCAGTCCTTAGTAAAGGACATCATGCTTGGTAAGCAGGGGGTCAGCAAAAACGAGGAGACTCTCAATTAGATGCCTTAACACAGTGGTTGCTACAATGTGCACAGACATAACAACAATAATGACAATGGTGCCGAATGGGGCAATATTTCATTCTGTTGTATAGGGTCTCTATGAGTTAGACACTGAGCAGAAACTGAACAACAAATTACAGTGACTAGCGCATACACACAAATCATTCAATATGTGATGTGATATGAAAGGATTCTAGTATTTTTTCTGTAGATCATTGCCTTTGGCATCACACAGACTATAAGTTCTCTGCACTAATGACTCGAGTGGAGTTTCTCTTATGGATTCCATGGTCTATGAGCATGCAGTCACCAGACTTTTTCCAAAAATTCATGTCACAACAATTCTGGCAAGACAGACACT
Organism: Tenrec ecaudatus; assembly: GCF_050624435.1. Classification (NCBI taxonomy): domain Eukaryota; kingdom Metazoa; phylum Chordata; class Mammalia; order Afrosoricida; family Tenrecidae; genus Tenrec; species Tenrec ecaudatus. Next base: position 40,315,397 of record NC_134548.1, on the reverse strand, counting down.
GAGTGGCAGATTTGTTTGTAGCTGAAAATAGGGCTCGGGACTAGGAGCGCAAAAGCTCAATGATTCTGCTTCCTGCTTTCTTTGGCTCATAGGAAGTTGTGACAAGCGCTCTCACCAGTTTTAAAAGGGAAAGAGCACCTGCCCTATTGCTCTCCCCATCTGAGATTTTTCCCCCTCAAGTTAAAAATATACTTATCAGTAAGAGAAGGCTGATTTTCTCAAGGAACTATCAGTTTTGTTCTAAGAACTTTCTAGGAACCCAGGGCAGGCATACAGCTTTGTAGGCAAATACCATCTCAGTCCAATGGCCTTGTTCTCAGCCACCACTTATCTGTCAGCTTTCTTTTACTATGGTTCCTTGTGTGTTGTTATAATGCTAGAAACTACATGACTGATATTTCAAATGCCCAAAGGGTCATCCAACATCAACAAGTTTCAATTGAGCATCCAGATTAAGAACCGACTGTGTTAGTCTGGGTACTTTAGAGAAACAAATCCACAGAAACTCATGTATAAGAGAAAGTTTTATATAACGGTTAAGTGCACATCAAAAAAAAAAAAAACACCCCAACCCAGTGCTGCCCAAGCCCACAAGTCCAACATTAACCCATATATCCAACACCAATCCACAAAGTCCTCCTCCATCTCACAAAACAGACGCAATGATGCCGACTGTAGGAGGAAAGCAGAGTCAGTGAATGTGTAAGCATCTGAGCCCTGGCAGTGGTCTCCACATGGCTGCTCCAGCACCCTGGGCTTCATCAGGGTAGGTCCATGTGGCTTCTTCTCAGGGATGTCTTGCAGGAAGTGAGTTTTGCAAGCTAAAGCAGGGAACAGGCTAAGGGAGCTGCACCCTGGTCTGTCCATCAGAAAGCAAAAGACTCGAGAACTAGAAAGGCGAGGTTCACCGAGCCATTTATCCCTCCGCCCTTCAATTAACCTCACATGTGTTTATCGGCCAGGTTGGCACAATAAACTAACTACCTCACAGACAATGAAGAAGAAATCGGCTGCTTACTTCAGAGGAAGTAGCCTCGAAAAGTTTTTTGCATAGTTTCAAAACATGGGCAGAAACTGAAGGCAAAATGAGCAGAAGCAGAACACTCAGAGAGAGTGCTGGAGGATGGGCCCATCCTGAGTTGAGTGGGAGGCCACTCAAAATGTGACTGAGGCAGAGCTGCTTCCTCAGAGTAGGGTCCACGATAGTGACATAAATTGGGTAAAGCCTGTGGGAGTGGAGCCTTTGGGATCTTCATTTTCTGATATAACATGAGAAAAAACAAAAATCCACTAATTGGAACTTAAAATGTATGAAATATGAATCTTAAAATATTGGAAATTGTCAAAAATTAAATGGAATACATAAAAATTCATATCCTAGGAGGGTTAGTGAGCTGAAATGGACACTCATTGGCCATTATGATTCAGAAAATCATAAAGTTTATCATACTGAGAATGCCATATTCAAGAGAAATGGGGTTGTATGCACTGTCAAAAGGATATATTAAAATCTATCTTGCAATACAGTGCTGTATTTAATAAGATCATATCTATCTGCCCTCAAGGAAATCCAATCATTACAACTATATTAGAATTTATACAACAACCACAAAACGAGTAGGAAATTGAAGAATTCAACCAATGTCTTCAGATTGAAATTGATCAAACATACAATCAAAATGAATTGATAATTATTAGTGACTGGAATGCAAAAGTTGGAAACAAGGAGGAAGGAACATGGATAATATGGTCATGTAGATAGAAATAAAGCTGGAGATCACATGATAGAGTGTAGCAAGAACAAATTGTTCATAGCAAATGTCTTTTTTAACAACACAAATGGTAACTATACACATGCACCTCTCCAGATAGAATACATAGAAATCAAATTGACTATATCTGTGAGAAGAGATGATGGAGAAGCTCAATATCAGCAACTAGAATCAGATCAGGGGCTGACTGTGGATCATCAATTGCTCTTATGTGAGTTCAGAGTGAGGCTGAACAAAATGAAGACAAGTCCATGAGAGCCAAAATTCAACTTTAAGTCTGTCCCCCACTGCATTTTAAGAACATCTCAAAAACATATTTAATGCATCCAACACTTACGACAGGAGGCATGATGAATTGTGGGAAGACATCAAGAACATCATACATGAAGAATGAAAAAGATAATTAAAAAGACAGGAAAGAAAGAAATTATGAAAGTGGATTTCAGAAGAGATTCTGAAACTTGCGCTTAATTGTAGAGTAGCTAAGGAAAGTGAACAAAATTATCAAATCAAAGAGCTGACAGAATATTTCAAAGAGCAGATCAAGAAGACAAAGCCAAATATTATAATAAAATGTGCAAAAACCTAGACTTAGTAAACTAACAGGGAAGAAAATGCTCAGCCTATCCTAAACTGAAAGAACTGCTGGGAAAAAAAAATCAGTCTTGGAATTTCAGTATTGAATGGGAAAAATATTGAATGACACAGGAAGCTTCAAAAGAAGATGGAAATATTATACAGAGTGGCTGTACAGAAAAGAACTCGTCAACATTCAACCATTTCAGGAGGAAGCATATGCTCAAGAGCCAATCGTTCTAAAGAAAGCTCAAGCTGCTTTGAAATAATGAGCCAAAAGCAAGGCTACCTGAATGGATGAATGACCAACTGAAATGTTTCAACAGACTAATGATACATTGAATAAGGTATAGAATCAGGAATATCTTTGCTGATGTCAGATGGATCTTGACTGAATGCAGACAATACCACAAAGATGTTTTCTTTGTTTTATTGACCCTGTCAAGACACTTGACTATGTGGATCTTAACTCACTATGGATAGCCTTGAGAAGAATCAGAATTCCAGGACACTTCATTGTCCTCATGCAGAACTTGTACGTAGATCAAGAAGCAGTTGTGAAAATAGAACAAGTGAATACTGCATGGTTTAAAATCAGGGAAGGTGTGGGTCAGTGTTGTGTTCTCTTACCATACTTAATCTGCATGCTGAACAAATAATTAGAGTAACTGGTTTATATGGAGAAGAATCTGGCATCAGGATTGGAGGAAGGCTTATTATTTATTTATTTTACTTTTGACTTCATATTTTATTCTCTTTTTAAAAATTATTTTATTGGGGGCTCATCCAACTCTTATCACGATCCATACATCCGTCCATTGTGTCAAGCACATTTTTACATTTGTCACCATAATCACTTTCAAAACATTTTCTTTCTACTTGAGTACTTGGTATCAGCTCCTCATTTTCCCCCTCCCTCTCCCATCCATCCTCCCTCATGAACCCTTGATAATTTATAAATTATCATTACATTTTCATGTCTTATACTGACCGATGTCTCCCTTCACCCACTTTTCTGATGTCCATCCCCCTGGGAGGGGGTTATAGATAGATCATTGTGATCGGTTTCTCCTATCTCCCCCCACTTTCCCCTTCTCCTCCTGGTATGGCTCCTCTCAATATTGGTTTTGAGGGATTTATCTGTCCTGGATTCCCTGTGTTTCCAGCTCTTATCTGTACCCATATACATGCTCTGGTCTAGCTAAATTTGTAAGGTAGAATTGGGGTCATGATAATGGGGGGAGGAAGCATTAAAGAACTAGAGGAAAGTCATATGTTTCATCGGTGCTATACTGCACACTGATTGGTTCGTCTCCTCTGGCTCATGGCCTTTCTATAAGGGGATGTCCAGTTTCCTACAGATGGGCTTTGGGTATCCACTCTGCACTCCCGCTCATACACAATGATATGATTTTTTGTTCTGGGTCCTTGATGACTGATCCCCGATCCCGTTGACACCTCACGAACACACAGTCTGGTGTGCTTCTTTTCTTCTCAGCTAGATGGCCGCTCATTTATCTTCAAGCCTTTAAGACCCCAGACCCTATACCTTTTGATAGCTGGGCACTATCAGCCTTCTTCACCACATTTGCTTATGCACCTGCTTTGTCTTTGTTGATAGTGTCGTTAAGGTGAGTATCATGGAATGCCAGGTTAATAGAACAAAGTGTTCTTGTGTTGAGAGAATACTTGAGTAGAGGCTCAATGTCCATCTGCTACCTTAATACTAAACCTCTAAATATATATGCATAGATCTATTTCCCCATTATCATATATAAATATGTTTATATATGTACAGGCCTGTATTTAGACCTATATAAATGCCCTTTGTCTCCTACTTCTTTCCTCTATTTCCTTTTACTTTCCTCTTATCCCACTATCATGCTCAGCCTTCATTTGGGTTTCAGTAATTCCTCTTAGTTACATTACCCTTGATTAAGCCTTACCAGGCCCTCTACATCCTCCTCGCCATCGATCCCAGATGACTTGTTCTCTTGTCCCTGGGTTTGTCAACGCCCACATCCTTTCCCCCGTCTCCCCCTCTCCCATGTCGCTCCAGAATGATCAGTCCTGTTGTTTTCTCCTCCAGATTGTTTAACTGGAGGACGGCTTATTGACAACTTGTGATATGCAGGTGACACAACCATGCTGGTTAAAAATGAGGAGTACTTGAAGCATTGCTGATGATTATCTCTGATTTCAGCCTTCAGTATGGATTACAACTCACTATAAAATAAACCAAAATCATCCCAACTAGACCAATATGTAACATCATGATAAATGGAGAAAATGTTCAAATTGTCAAGGATTTCATCTTGCTGGGATCCACAGTGCTATAGGAGGCAGCAGTTAAAAGGTAAAAGAGTGTGTTGCATTAGGTAAATCTGCTGCACGAGACCTCTTTAGATGATTGAAAAGCAAGGGTGTTGCTTTGAGGACTATGTTGCACCTGGCCTAAGTCATGGTATTTTCAACTGCCCCATATAACATGTGAAAGTTGGGTATTGAATAAGAGGACCAAAGAAGAATTGATACATCTAAATTGCAGTGTTGGGCATGACTATTGAAAGTACCATGGGCTGCTAAAAAGACAAACAAATCTGTCTTGGAAGAAGTATGTCCATAGGGCTCCTTAGAGGCTAGGATGGCGAGATTTTGTCTCATATACTTTGGACATGTTGTCAGGAGAGAGCAGTCCCTGCAGAAGGCCATCATACTTGGTAAAGTAGAGGGGCAGTGGAAGAGAAAAGGCCCTTAATGAGATGAATTGATACAGTTGTTGCATCAATGGTCTCGAGTACAGGAAAAATTTTGATGGGGGCTTAGGCCTGGGGAGTGTTTTATTCTGTACTGCATCGTCTCTGGAGGTCATAAATGACTCGATGGAACTTAACCAAAACATCACACAGAGGTTTGTATTGTTAAAGATTGGCCTAAAATGCTTTCTAGTCTTGTATGATTAATGTTTGTTTTTCCATTTTATTCTCATTATTGTGTTCAGATAATGGGGGGTGAGGGGGGTTTGGTCTACATTTATTTATCCTTTCGTGTACCAAAGTTAAGGAGAGGCTACCTGCCTAACTTTTTAATTTTAATGATTCTTTCTACTACATGATATGGGAACTGTAGAGAATACCTTGGGAGATTTATGAGACATAATATCGGTAAACTTGCGCTGTTATTTCTGCTCTGTACCTCACAAAATAATAAGCACAGTTTGATTAAATTAAAATATCATTAATTATTTACTCCTAAACCAAGCTTTACTTTTACATTTCTTATCATAATAGAACATTCTTCCTTCCCGATAAATATGATATTCTAAGCTTTGATCAACTTTCAATCCTGTTCTATTGCAAACACACTGTCTTAGGCTGGGTTCTCTTGTGTAACAAAACCAGTGAAGAATCTGTGTTGGGGATGGGGAGGGGAGGGAGCAAGGGTTGATTATATAATATTATAGAAGAGTGACCAGTCCAAAGTCTGCCAAAAACTAACATTCAAGTAAAAAAAATTGGCATATAATATTAACTATCACAATAATTTTCCTTCTCAATTTAGCACCTGTACATAACTATTTACATCATACATGATCTCTAAATAAAGACATGTGGACAAAATAACAATAATTTATAAATTATCAAGGGTTCATGAGAGAGGGGGGAACTGGGAGGGAGGGAGGGAGGGGAAAAATGAGGAGCTGATTCTAAGGGCTCAAGCAGAAAGCAAATGTTTTAAGAATTATGATGGCAACAAATGTACAAATGTGCTTGACACAATGTATGTATGTATGTATGTAGGGATTGTGATAAGAGTTGTACGAGCACCCAATAAAATGATTTTTTTAAATCACGCACAAAGTCATACTACTGCCAACATGATACAACTAATATGCATACAACCAGAAATTCACTAGCTCTTTTTACATCTTTTATAAGTAATGCGATAAAAGAAGGAAGAAGGCACATTTGCCATGTTTACATATCCATATGTTTATAAATGGAATTCTGGTGGTGTTGTTTGGTAAGCTTTGAACTGCTGATCAAAAAGTTTGGGTTCAAACTAGCCCAGGGAGATGAAATTATCTGATCCTCTAAAAATTTATAGCCTCAGAAATCCTATATAGAGTCACTATAAACAGAATGAACACAATGGCAGTGTGTGTATACACAGTCATATATGTGTATAAGTATCCCCGGTGGGACAGTGAGTTAAGAAATGTGTTGCTAACTGAAAGGTTAATGGTTCAGTCAGACCCAGCAGCTTCTCCAAGGAAGAAAGATAAGTCTGTGAAGATTTACATTCTCTAAAACCCTATGGAGCAGTTATTCTCTGATCCCTAGGGTTGTTATGAGTGAGAATTGAGAGTGATTATATTTATATATATACATACATACATAGATGTATAATGAAACAATTACATTTCTCCATTCTTCAATTGGTCATGTGATCCATTCCATATTTACTTTACCCTCAGTAAGCACCTTAAATAAACATGGTTTATTGCACTCTGTCATTATTAGCCATGACAGAGTTGGGCTGCTACAGGGTCCCATTGGCTTGAATCACAGGGCATGGTAATAATGAGACACCCTAAAGGGATCATCTGTACTTCAGACATACTCTTCTTTATGTCAGTTATGTAATATCAGTTAGATTTCCCCATGGTAGCATGAATCAAACACACCAACCAGAATGGTAACTCCTTTCTTTGCATGTTGATCCAGAGGCATGAATACCTCAAAGTTATCAGTTTTAATATCTAGTTCAATGGAATTTTCATTGTATTTCCAGATGATAGCATTCCTCCCTTTGAGCCTAAGACTTCTAGACCTACAAGTAAAGGGGATCACAAGAATAGGGAGTAAACCTTTTGCAAATGGACCACTATAAGTTATCACTCACTTTTCTACTCCTTGATTTCTGATTCTACAAATCCTGTCTATGGGGCACACAGCACCATATACTGGATGCTGGTTTACAGCATATATAGCCTCCTAGTGAAAATTGTCCCAAACCTACAAGGCATTACCTTCTAGCTAGTGCTGTAATTGTGTTTTTAGAAGGCCATTTAATCACTTCACCAAGCCAGTTGCTTCAAAATAATGAGAAACTTGGTAAGACCAGTGAATTCCATGAGCATGGGTTTATTACCACACTTCATTTGTTGTGAAGTAATTTCTTAACTTGAGGCAATGCTGTGTGGTATACCATAATATACCATAATGGCGAAAAAGGCATTCTCTAAATCCACAGATGGGATTTTTGACAGAAGAAATGTATGTATGGGAGGAAAACTTATATCCCTAGTGTCTATCTCAGCAATTACAAACCATACAATGAAAATAGTCCAGTGTAATCAACCTGGCACCAGCTGGCTGGCTTATCCCACTGCGGAATAATTTCATACCTCAGACTTGGAATTTCTTTCTGCTGGTGGAATATTGGGCACTCAGTAGGGGCTGTAACAAAGTCAAAATTGATGAGTGGAAGTAATTGTTTCTGAGCCCATGCATAACCTCCATGCCTGCCATCACAAACACTTTGTTTATGAGTTAATTGGGCAGTTGCAGGAGTGGGTGGCAAAATAGGACACAGATCTCAATCCATCCCCTTGTTTGGAAATTCCTCCTCTGCTGATCTCACCCTTTGGTGAGCATTCACATGAGACACAAATATCTTCATTTCTTTGGTCCATTCGATGAGTTCTATACACATGCCTTTTCCCCACAATCCAATGTGATTGTCCAGTCAAACGCTTGCCACAGGCCATGAATCAGTATACAGTTGCACATCTGGCAATTTTGCCTTCCAAGGAAAATGCACATTAAGGAGCCCTTCTCAAATTTCTATCCACTGAGAAGTTCGCTACAACAAATAAAGTGTGATAATAGACCCTACCTTCACCACTCTCCTTCAGGGAGGTCCCAGAAAGAGTCTTCAGTGCTGTTACTTTCCACTTTCAAGTACTGTCTGCACTTCACACTGAACCATCTAAAAACAGGTAGGACAGTTTTCTTCCTCGGTCAATGATCACAAGGAACTTCTCATAGGACCATAGACACAGACTGGAGAACAAAAGTAATGTGAAATGAGTGGAGATCATAGGCATTTAAGCCACTTGTTCTAACATACTTGTGTCTAAGGCCCTACCCAAGACTGATCTTATATACACCACTTCCATTTAATGGTAGAATGCTACTGGGCACATCAAACTTTATAACAGTTTGGGTTAGACAACACCCAGTTCATGATGGGCAACTCAGACCACATAATTAAGCAGTCAGTCTCTATTAAGGTCCAGTAACAATACAAAATCTGTTAATCAAAAGGAGAGTAGTTGTTTGCAGAAGGTGGCTGTGTTTTGCTTCTATATTCTAAAGGACTGTGCTGTGATTCACCATTAGGGACCTCTCAAAGGCGGAAAATATCTTTACCTTCCCCTTTGTCTTCAAGCGCTATTAGATCAGTTGGATCATATGACCCAAGTGACAGCGTGGTTTGCAAAGCAGCTTGCACACACTGCAGAGCCATTTTGTTGTTGTTGTTCTGAGCCTCACTAAAAGCTGGCAGCTTTTCAAGTAATTTTATAAATAGTCCGATAAGTCGCAAACCCACATGAGATCTATGCTACCTTCATGTCTTATGCTGGATTCTCTAGAGAAGCAAACCCAGTGAAACTTAAACGTGTGTGTGTGTGTGTGTGTATGTGTGTGTGTGTGTGTGTGTGTGTGTGGTGTTAGTAGGTGCCATTGAGGGGGTTCTGACTCATAGCAGAACAAAATACTGCCTGATCCTGTGTCATCCTCACAATTGTTATGTTTGAGTCCATTGTTGCAACCACTGCATCAATCCACCTCATTAAGGATCTTCTTTGCTGACTCTCTACTTTAGCAAGCATAAAGTTTTTTGAAGAGTCTTGTCTCTCTTGATAATGTGTCTGCAGTATGTGATACAAAGTCGCACTATCCTAGTTTCTATGCACGTTTCTAGATGTACTTCTTCCCAGATATGTTCGCTTGTTCTTCTGTAATTTCAGTGTGCTTTCAATATGCTTTGCCAAAACCACAAGTGCATCCATTCTTCTATAGTTTTCCTTATTTATTGTCTCTTTATATAGAGATGTGTATATCAAGAAAATGACTCACACAGTTGTAGAAGTGAGAAATTTTAAGTCCAGATAATTTCCAAGTCAGATGTCAAACTTGAGGCTTCTGACTTGCATAGCTGCTAATGAACCAAAAATTGACAGAAGAGAACAGACTGGTGAATGAATGCAAGCTCAGGAGGTCACATGGCAGGTCACTAGTGATTCCTAGGGACAGCAGACAATATGGCAGGGCATTGGTTCAAATCCAAAGAACCAGAGATAGATGCATTAGATACAGAACTCAGGCTCCAAGAAAAGCAATCAAGCTTTTCCGCGGTGTCTACTTATGTTGGAAGTGGGACACACCCCAGTGGATGTCCTTTCAATTGATTACATCCGGGTTGTGATCTAAGAGTAAACCAGCCCACCATAATATTATTATACCCGATTGGCTGCTCATAGGTGATTACATTGTTCGGTCACATCCTGGGGAATTAATATGTCATAATTACCAAACCACTGAGAACTATGGCCCAGCCATATTGACACAAAGCCTAACATATTCCCAATTCAAAAGAAGCCCAACAATGTTATGTCTCCTTCTTTGTTATACATTTTTAAAAGTTATTGTTCACTGTAGAAGGAATATCTCAACCTAACTCACACTACTTGACCTATAGAAATTTCACTGAGGTGGAAGGTACATGGATTTTGTCAAGTTAATTCCTATGCTCTAGCATGCAAATATATTACCAATAAGCCTAGAGTAGTTGATATTTCTTCCTTATTAGGTCTAATAAACAGTGTTACCAATGTGACTCCAGAGGAAGGAAAAGGTGGGCAAGTTCTCTGTGGATCAAATTGTGACATAGATAGGGCTGGAGATTTGATACATTCCTGACATAGGGCTGTGAACATTTCTGTCCTTGGCAGTTGAAGGCAAACTGCTTCTGATGCTCCTTCAAAATATGTATGGGTCAGATCAATAGCTACATACTAGATGCTATAAGGTGCATTAATTTGTTCAAGCAATGAAACCACATCTGGAACAGCAACTGCAAGTGGAGTTATCACTGGTTAAGTTTACAATAATCCACTGTCATTCTCCAAAATCCAGCTAGTCTCTGCACAGAGAAAATAGGTGAGTTGAATGAGAATGGGATAGGAATCGCCAGCCCTACATCCTCAAAGCCCTTTAAGATGTCAGTAATCTCTGTAGTCCTTTCAGAATTCTAGTTTACTCTTTTTCTAATTAGGGATAGTTCTAATGGCTTGCCCTTTGGCTTTCCTACCATGACAGTCCATACTCCACATATCAGGGATCCAACGTGGATCTACAAATTGCTTAGAAAGTCCATTCCAATTCAGCATTCCGGACCTGGGCAATCACTACATGATTGAGGAATCCAGGTCCATTTGGAAATGGATGTGAGATAAGACTCCATTAATAACCTGATGTCTATACACTCCCACTTCTGACTAGTTGTCCACAATGACACGTTGGGTCTTTTGTAATTAGTCTGAGTGTATAGTAATTCTCAAAAAGTATGATTTTTTTCTCCAATGAACTCTTTCACTCTTGTAAAAGACTATAGATTCCTTTGGGGAAGGATCCTAGAAAGATCAACAGTATACATTTTTGGCTGTGTAGTGACACTGCTGCTGCTCTTCTCCATTTGCACTATCATTTCCCTCCAAGTTCAAGTCTTCCTTTAAGATATTTAATCTATCCCATTGCTATGCTTATATTTCCCTTGGAACATCTTTCATCAGAACACTTACCATATTGTTCAATAGTGATTTGATTAAAGGTAAATCTCCCCGCTGGGCTGTGAAATTTCAAAGACAGCAATCACTTATGTACTTCCGTGTCCCCAGATCCTATGGCACAGTCTGTTACTAATAAGTGCTCCATAAATGGATGTTAAATGAAGATTTTCTTAGTATCTCCTTCTATATGTATTTTCAGCCAAGCCATAATAATTCTGAATGTAGAGATACATTCATAAAACTGTACTGGTCAATAACACTCATTGGCATACTATTGCTTAACAAATACATTATAGACTCTTTAGCTTGATATGCCAATGTCTTCCCAATTTGCATTGTGAGTCATTCTAAATCTTTTCCTATTACTGTTCCAGAAAAACTGTAACAAAGTTCAACTGTACTACTTGCTTTTCTCCTGGTGCTTTGCTCATGATAACTCCTCTGCCTCAAGCAGTTTCCACCTTGTCTTCATGCTGAATTTCTATTCATTTTCATAACCCATCTCTAAATATTCTACTGTAACCTAGGCTGTGTTCATTCAACACACCTTCATAACATGCTACAGATGTTGTGCATAACAGAGTACATACAAAAATAGAAGCTCTACTGTTCCCAAAAAGAATACAATTGTGCAGAATAGGCAGATGTGTTAACTCTGAGTGCAATGTTTATGCGTGCAATACTCTTGGACCCCTAATGATATGCACCTATCACAGACCAGAGAGGATTGTGCTGAGAAATGCACATGGGGGGGATGCAATAAGAAATGTGATGGGGAAATCTATAATAGCTAAAATAAGCTTAAAAACTAGAAGGAAAAGAAATGGGGCCAAACATATTGGAGACAGAATAGGCAGCAAAACATTTTGAATGATGTAGCTTGGATGGCACAATTAAGCCATACAATACTATGTTTTGTATAGAGGTCAAAATAATGACTATAATCATGTTTAGAACGTTTGGAATGTTAATATATTAATCAGGAAATAGTAAAATGAGGGAAGTTGAGCATATTATTGGAAAACTATGGGAGTACCTATGGAAAAACAGATTTTAAAAATTTATCTGCAGAAGATTTGTGATCAGGCCAAGTCTGACAAGCATATTGACAGCTTCCTGATGCATTAGAGGACAGTGGGATCTCCATCTGAGAAGATAAAATTTTTGGCAGAAAAGCTTGTGGAAACTTTTTTTTTTACATTTGGTTACAAAATAATCATAAAATTAAGTTTGGGACCGGCTATCAAAAGAGATAGTGTCTGGGGTCTTAAAGGCTTGAAGGTGAACAAGCGGCCATCTAGCTAGAAGCAATAAAGCCCACATGAAAGAAGCACACCAGTTTGTGCGATCATGAGGTGCCAAAGGGACCAGGTATAAGGCATCATGCAATATATATACCACATTGAATGAAGGGGGAAGTGCAGAGTGGAGACCCAAGGCCCATTTGTCGGCCAATGGAGATCCCCTCATAGAGGGTTTTAGGAGAGGAGATGGGTCAGTCAGGGTGCTATGTAGTACCGATGAAGAACACAGCTTTCCCCCAGATCCTGGATGCTTCCTCCCCCCAACGACCATGATCCGAATTCTACCTTGCAGGACTGGATAGGGCAGAGATTGTACACTGGTGCATATGGGAGCTGGAGGCACAGGGAATCCAGGGTGGATGATATGTTCAGGACCAAGGGTGTGAGGGGCGATGCTGGGAGAGTGGAGGGTGAATGGGTTGGAAAGGGGGAACTGATTACAGGGATCCAAATGTGACCTCCTCCCTGGGAGATGGACAGCAAAGAAGCGGGGGGGAGGGAGACTCCAGATAGGGCAAGATATGACAAAATAACAATCTATAAATTATCAAGGGCTCATGAGGGAGGGGGGGCGGGGAGCGAGGGGACAAAAAACACGATTACCTGATGCAAAGGGCTTAAGTGGAGAGCAAATGCTTTGAAAATGATTAGAGCAAAGAATGTACGGATGTGCTTTATACAATTGATGTATGTATATGTATGGATTGTGATAAGAGTTTTATGAGCCCCTAATAAATTGTAAAAAAAAATTAAGTTTGGGAGACTTTCCTCTGAAATTATTGAATGAAAGTATATGTTTCCTGTATGTCTCTATGATGCTGGATTACTTTTCATTCTCTACGATGATACCATAAGATTATGACCTAGGTTTCAAAATACAAATAAGTTTAATGAAAGTCAAGTTTTGGAACAGTTATGATTTGATGTCCATGGAAGGCTACTGGGAAGCAATGGAAAAATACACTAGACCAGACCTTAGCTTGAATTGGTTTTATAGCTCTCCTAAATACTACTTAGCATAAATCATTTCAATTTCCTTACTTTGAATTAAAATTTCTCAATGTAAAATAAGGATATGAATGTTTTATTGTTGTGAGAACTAAATTGGTCTATGTGTAAAATACTTTGTAAATACCAATATGTTTAAAATAAGTGTTATATAGTAATATTATTTGTATAACACCTTTTCAGTGTGATTTCTAACATAATTCACATGTGAGTCTGAAATCAGGGCATCTATCTTACTAGCTGATTTAATTATTTTAAGCTCTGTAGTCATTAATGCAAATATGTTTCTGAGAGCTCAGATTCAGTCATTAAAATGATTGATATGCCAGTATATTGCATTCATGTCTTGAAGCACTGGGTTGAAGTCTAGTCCCTCTTTCCTTGTGGAGATGTAAATAACACCCTCCCCTTGGGTGGGTTAGTGCCATGTGTTCCTTCACAGTTCTGGGGTGATCATGGGAGAGACTTAGGTGGGGGAAAGGAAGTGGGTGTTAACAAACCCAGGGCCAAGGGAACAAGTGATCTAAAATCAATGGCGAGGAAGGTGTAGGAGGCCTGGTAGGGCTTGTTCAAGGGCAATGTAACCAGGAGGAATTACTGAAACCCAAATGAAGACTGAACATGATAGTGGGACAAGAGGAAATTAAAAGAAAATAGAGAAAAGAACTGGGAGGCAAAAGGCATTTATATTGGTCTAAATACAGGCATGTATTTACATAAACATAAGTTTATGTAAATAAACTTATACGTGATGATTGGGAACTTGATCTATGTACATATATTTATAGGTTTAGTAATAAGGTAACAGATAGTGATTGGATCTCTACACAAGTACTCCCTCAATGCAAAAACACTTTGTTCTATTAACCTGGAATTTCCTGATGCTCACCTTCCTGACATGATCTCTGAATACAATATGGGTGCATAAGCAAATGTGATGAGGAAAGCTGATGGTTCCTAGCTATCAAAATATATAGGGTCTGGGTCTTAAAAGCTTGAAGATAAATGAGTAGCAATCTAGCTGAGAAAAAACAAAGTCCACATGGAAGAGGTACACCAGCCTGTGTGATCATGAGGTGTCAATGGGATCAGGTATCAGGTATAAAAGACCCAGCACAAAAAAAAATCATATCATTGTGAATGAAGGGGAATGCGGAGTGGAGAGCCAAAGCCCATCTGTAGGCATCTCTTTATAGAAGGGTCATGAAGAGGAGATGAGCCACTCAGGGTACAGTATAGCACTGATAAAATATACGACTTTCCTCTAGTACTTTAATGCTCCCTTCCCCCATTATCAAGACCCCAATTCTACCTTAAATATATGGCTAGACCAGAGCATGTACACGGGTACAGATAAGAGCTAGAAACACAGGGAATCCAGAGAAGATAAACCCCTCAGAACCAATATTGAGAGTAGCCATACCAGGAGAGGAAGGGGAATGTGGGGAAGATAGGGGAAACCGATCACAATGATCTACCTATAACCCCCTCCCAGGGGGATGGACAACAGAAAAGTGGGTGAAGGGAGACATCAGTCAGTGTAAGACATGAACAAATAATGATAATTTATAAATTATCAAGGGTTCATGAGGGTAGGAAGGATGGGAGAGGGAGGGTGAAAATGAGCTGATACCACGGGCTCAAGTAGAAAGAAAATGTTTTGAGAATGATGATGGCAACAAATGTAAAAATGTGCTTGACACAATGGATGGATGCATGGATTTTCATAAGTGTTGTACAAGCCCCCAATAAAATGATTTTAAAAAGAATAAAGGCAACAAACAGGAAAAAATGATTGATCTGAACCATGATATCACCTAAGTAATTTAATTATGGCATCCCGTATTTAATTGTTTGCCAACTGAGATGTTTTGCAGCTAAACGATTACCTCATCTGTGTTTGGTGTCAATCTAGTATAAGCCTCAACTTCAAGAATTTTTCTACTGAAGGGAATAAAAGTGTCCATGCCTAAAATAACAGCAGCAAAACGCTTATTTTGTACTCTGATATGTGTGTGTCTTGAGGGGAAAATGAGATTTTATACCTAGAATATTCCAAACATATAAATAATCATGACTTTTATAGGCTGGTAAAATGTATGGGAAAATATACAGTTGAATTTTCAGGAAAAATGACAACAAATGTCTAATGTATTATGAATATGAACAGGATTTTAAGGAGTTAATAGTGGATGAGAATTTAATGATATCTGTGAATCTTATAGTAAATATAACCAATTTTTTATTATATCTGATATCGATTGTAATTATTGTGTACATAAGAGCCTGCCTCCAGTGACATTTGAGGTACCAGTCACATCCACTGCTCCTATTCCACAAATCCTATGTGTTTATTTGCTACTTTTCAAATCTCCTTTCCCTGCATATGAAATTCTGACTTCTTAAGGAGATTAAATATCTTGAGCTATAATTTACAATTCTTTGCATACCACTTTGCTCACTTTTTAGAAACTATTTTTTGGCATGTGATCAGAAGGGGTCAGACCCTGGAGAAGAACATTATGTTTGGGAAAGTAGTCGGTGAAAAGGAGAAATATCCTTATAGGGCTGGATTGACATTGTGGCTGCAACAATAGATTCAAACATATCAATTGTAAGAAAGGCACAGAAACAGGGCAGTGTTTCCTTCTGTTGTCTATAGCCATCTCTGTCAGTAGGAACCACCTCAACACCTAGACAGCACCTAACACCACCACCACCAACATTTATTTTAATTTTTTATTATGAAGAATTTTGAACATACATACATGTAGTTAGACTGATGTAAGCACACTTAAGTACTAATTCACCAAAGCTAAATACCATCACTCCATTGCCAGTTCTGCTCATGTAAACTCTATCACTTTCTCTTTCCATCTGTAAATTCCTCAGTTTGAATCTCTAAAATATAGATATTTTGATTATAAAAATCACAGTATTATTTTCACTTATAAAATAGAATACTTTGTGCCATTAAATATCTAGTTAGTGTTTAAAATTAAAAATGTCTTATACATCATGACTTTTTTCAATCTGTTTAATAGATATAAATATTTGTACATAAAAAAGGAGTCCTGGTGACAAAATAGTTCAAGTGTTCAACTGCTAACCAAAAGATCAGCAGTTCAGACCCACCAGTGGCTACAAGGGAGAAATAAGTGGTAATTTGTTTCCATAAAGATTACAGCCTGAGAAACCCTCTGAGGCAATTCTATTTTATTCTACCAGGTCACTGTGAATCATAATCAACTGGCTGGCAGCAGGGTTTTTTTTGTTATATTACTATCATTGATATATTTTTCATATCCTTTTTACTGTTTTATTGATGTGAGATTCACATAAAATTAGCCATTTTAAGTGATAATTTCAATGGTTTATATTGTATTCACAATTTTATGTAACCACTGCCTCTATCTTGTAGAACATTTTCGAGATGCCAACAACAAACCTCAGACCTATGAAATAGTTGCTTCCTATTCATCCCTCCCTCAAATCTTTGGAAAAACAAACTGCATTTAGTCTCTATATGTTTCCTTATCTAGGATGTTTCATATGAATGGAATCATATAATCTCATTTTCATGTCTGGCTTCTCTATCCCTGACTACAAATTTAAAGGATCCATATGATTAGGTCAGGCCCACCTCTATAATCTCCCTTTACTAAAGGCAACTATTGTGTTTCTGTGAATCAGAATTGACTCCGTTGGTTTGGTTTGGGTTATATCATAGAAACCCCGGTGGGACTGTT
This sequence comes from Tenrec ecaudatus, assembly GCF_050624435.1. NCBI lineage: Eukaryota > Metazoa > Chordata > Mammalia > Afrosoricida > Tenrecidae > Tenrec > Tenrec ecaudatus. The sequence continues at coordinate 40,298,128 of NC_134548.1, read as the reverse complement.
CAGCAAAGTGCTGGACTACTAACTGCAAGGCTGGTGTCATTTGATGCCAACCCTGTTTTAAGCTCTATTAATGAAATAGTAAACACAAACAGATGTGGTCTTTATCATATGGAGTTTGAGATCTAGTTGGGGAGATCCATATATATTTTAAGAAAACTTACAAATAAATGTAAACTGAAATGATCTTGTTCTGTAGATGGTATCAAGTAGGTTTCTTTGACAAATTCTCCATTGAAATGAGTCCCAAGGACTAAGTGATATGAAATGTCAATTGACGAATTGAAACTCTTCAAGAAGTGGGGAATGTATAAAAATGCTTTGCACTTAATGGGAACAAGCAACATTAGGAAAAACAAAAACAGAGTGGCTAAAATACAAATTATGAAAGAAAATATGGTGTCAGGTGAGGTTAAAGAGCTAGAGCAGGTCAAAATGTTTATAACTATCAGTTCTTTATTGTAGTATAAACAAAACACCATTGAATGGATTTAGCAATGGGATGATATGAGCCAGTAGATATGTCAAAATTTTTACTCTAGAAAAAATTAATGTAAGAGGGCCACAATTTATGAAAGGTGATCAAGTAGCCAAGAAGAGATTAATATTTTAATGAATAGATTAATTTCAGAGAAAACAATTGATTTATACCATAACCAATGTTTTTTCTTAGGTATCTAGGGAAATCTTAGTTTATGGGTCCAGCATCTTTATTTTGTGGTATAATATCCACTTAGCTCCTTTACCTACATACATGGTGTCCATCAGCCAATAACCCATTTCTGAAGTGTGAACCACACAAATCCAGACATGCACAGTGATGGGAATTATCAAGCAGGACAATAAAGGTGAAAATATCCAAGCCAATAATATTCAAAGAGGAGGAAGAGGCCTACTGCATGTTTTCTTAGGCTTTCATTAGGATAGTCAAGAACCTAGGGAACGGAGTGCTCTCAAAATTCCCTTTAGTTTACGTCCCAGAGAAGTTTAGATTAAGATAGCAAACAAAACAAGAAAATTGCAGCTTTAGGAACTGCCAGACTAAATAGCTCTTTCTGAAAAAAAAACAACTAGTGCTTTCTGTTAGATACTGTTAAGCACCAAAAGCTGTAATTTTCCATTTATGTTCCTTTGTCATTGCTGTATGCATGATATTTACGCCAATTTGATGCCATTTGCTCTTTGTCAGAGGCAGTTATTTCACTGGCTCATATTAAGCACATTTTTTTCTCCTAAAACACGTTATAAAAATTGTTCCTGTCACTCTTCTTTTGACATTAGCCATTTCCTCATAAGAAAGTCAGTTGTCATATAAAAGATCCGTGTAATTTTCCTTTAATGGATTATACAAGGCAAGTGTATTTTAAATGTCTCTGGTTTGAAATATATGTTGTAAGCTATTCTAGTTTTAAAATACCTTTCCCCAAACATCCCCAATACATGAAAGTATATAATCTTCCAATAGAAGGGAACAAATTCCAAGGCAATTGCTACAAGAGCAACATTTGTGACAGTTTTTTATTTAAAGGAGGTTTTGAGTGGGTGTCTTCTCTTCTTCTTATTGCCATAGAGCAATTCTAACTCATAGCAACACTATGGGACAGAATAGAACTGCCTCTGTGGGTTTCTGAGGTTGTAAATCTTTACAGGAGGAGAAAGCCTCATCATTTTCCCATAGGCTTAATGTTAGAAAACACACATAAATCACTGGTAAGCTGGATATCAACTGCTACATGCTGGGTGAATTGAACAGTAGTCTAGGCTGTGTATCCTTTCATGGGCCAACTAATTTTTTTCTTTTTAACTCCAAGGTTTCTATATCAATTGTTTAGTTGCCTCCATAATTTATAACGTCTTAAATAAAACAGCATCTCTAACAAGCCTGAGTCTCAGATGAAGGGAGATGATTTTCTATGAACTGAAAAAACAAACCCACTGCTATTAGGTTGATTCTCACTCAAAATGAGTCTATAGGGTATAGTAGAACTGCACCTGTGAGTTCCTCCCGCAGAGTTATTGGTGGATTCCAAGTGCTGGCTTGGTGGTTAGCCACCCAATAAAACCCACTATGCTATCAGTGTTCTACTGTGTTTCTAATCGAGCTAAATGAAACTCAGAAGTGTAATTAGGGTAATGTATACGCAAACCTCACTTCAGTAGTTAGTGAGTCAGGGTTGATGCCATTGAATCAGTTCCTACTTACAGCAACAAGCACAAGAAAAGCCAACAAGGTCCCTACTCTGCCCATCCTCACAAATGTTATTTTCGAGCCCATTGTTGAAACCATTGTGTCAATCTATCTCCTCAAGGGTATTTCTCTTTTTTGATATTGACACTAGTTCGTATGGACTAGTTCACATGGACTAGTTCATACTGATAATGAGTCCAAAGCAGTTGAGAAGTCTTATCATCCATGACCATGGGTAGATCTTGCTTAATAGCAATATCTAAATTCTAAAACATTATTCTTTTCTCTAATATTACTTCAAATAGTAAATAATATGTAAAATATTACAGATTACTCACAAAAATTTAACTTTACCCCTTTTTCTACTACTTGTCCATACGTTTCTCATACTATAGTCACTTGCATGCTATTGCAATGCTGGAAGCTATGTTACCAGCATTTTAAATACCAGCAGCTACCCCAAGGTGTTTATATTACAGTATAACTTCTAGATTAAGAACAGACTAAGAAAAAGGAATAGATTGTTCACTTCTGAGGAGTTAGCCACTAAAAACTTTATGAAAAGCAGTGGGACATTATAAGATATGCTGAATATCTTATGAATAGTACTGGAACATTGTCAGATATAGTGCCAAAGGTGAGCCCTTCAAGTCATAACATACTCAAATATAACTAAGGAGCTGCCCTCTTCAATTAGAGTCAACAGTTATGTCATAGAAGGAAGAAAGCTTTGGGGCTCTTCTTTGGTTAATGTGGCGGAATTCAAAATGAGAAGACATGCTATAGATATCTATTAATAATCAGAACATGGACTGTACAAAGTATGAATCCAGGAGAATTAGAAACCATCACAAGTGAAATAGAATATATAAAGAATATCTTAATCCATAGTAAGCTGAAAAGGACTAGTATTGGCCATTTTGAATCAGACTATCATATGCTTGGAATGACAAATTCAAGATTAATTATGTCATTTTCATCATCAAAATTAACATTTCAAGATCTTGAAGTACAATGCTGTCTGTAATAGGATAATCACTATCTGCATTCAAAGAAACCCAGTCAATACTATTATGACTCAAATTTATATACCAATCACTAAAACTGGTGATGAAGTAATTGATGAATTTTACCAATATCTTAAGTTTGTAATTGACAAACATACAGTCAAGAAGCATTGATAATAATTGGCAATTGGAATGCAAAAGTTGGAAACTATGGTCTTGGTGATAGAAATGAAGCTGGAGGTCACATGATAGAAGTTTCTAAAACCAAGGACTTCTTCATCACAAATATCTTTACTCAACAACACAAATGGTGGATATACATGTGGATTCTTCAGCTAGAACACACAGGAATAAAATTGACTACATCTGTGGGAAGAGATGATGAAGGTCAATATCACCACCCAAAGCCAAACCAGGGACTTACTGTGGCACAGACTATCAGTCGACAGTATGTAATTTCAGGTAAAAGTTGAAGAAAATTAAAGTAAATCTATGAGAGCCAAATTACAACCTTGAATTTGTCGCAGCTGATTTTCAAGAACATCTCCAGAAAATATTTGACTCATTTCATACTAATGACAGAAGGCCTGACAAACTGGATGATATCAAGAACATATACATGATAAAAGGTAAGGGTCATTAAAGATAGGAAAGAAAGAAAATCAAGGTGGATATCAGAAGAGACTCCAAAACTTGCTCTTTATCACAGAGCAGCTAAAATTTTTTAAAAAAAACAAATGATGAAGTAAAAGAAGTAAACAGAAATTTTCAAAGATATGCTAAAGAATTCAAAATATCATCATGGCATTTGCCAACTGGAATTAAACAACCATAAAGAAAGAATCTTTTCAGCATATATCAAGCTAAAAGAACTGAAGGAAAAAAATAATTCAAGCTTCACATTGTACTATTGAAAGAATCTATTGTCGAGATATTGAAAATTTCAGGAAATATCAAAAGAATATGAGAGGAATACATAGGTTGCACCAAAAAAAAGAACTAGTTAGTATTCAACCATTTCAAGACGTAACATGTAATCAAGAGCCAAATGGTACATAAGGCTGAAGTCCAAGATTCACTGGAGATATTAGTGAAAATCAAGGATTAAGAAATTGACAGAATACCATTTGAAATGTTTTAAAAAGGTAATGATGCTCTGGAATTACTCACTCACCTATGCCAACTACCTGGTGAACCAACTAGAAAAGATTCACATTTGTACTGATTCCAAAGAAAGGTGACCTAAAAGAGTGAAGGAATTATGGAACAATGCCATTCACATCACATGCCAGCAAAAATTTGCTGTAAATAAAATTTTAAAGTTGCAGAGACACGCCAACAGAAATCCAAGCCAATTTCAGAAGCTGATGAAGAATGAAATGCTGACTTGGAAGAGATCATGGCTATAAGCAACAGAATATCAGAACAATGTTTACTTATGTTTTATGGACTATGCAAATGCAATCCACTATGTGGGTCATAACAGTGGACAGCATTGAAAAGAATGGCAATTCCAGAATAATTTATTCTGACCATGTGGAATCTGTACATGAAGCAAGAGGCAGTTATTCCAAAAGAATAGGTGAATATTTCATGGTTTAAAATCAAGAAAGGTGTGTGTCAGAATTATATTATTTTATTGTTGTTCTGTCTTATTTCAATTAGGATAATTTTTTGAGATTTATCACTGTTGTTTAATAGTGTATTTATTTCTGTACATTTTTAGTTGTTTTAAAAGGGGCTTATACAACTCTTATCACAATCCTTACATACATCAATTGTGCAAAAAGCACATTTGTACATTCACTGCCCTCATCATTCTCAAAACATTTGCTCTCCACTTAAGCCCCCGGCATCAGGCACTCATTTTTTCCCTCCCTCCCCGCTCCACCCTCCCTCATGATCCCTTGATAATTTATAAATTATTATTTTGTCATATCTTGCCCTGTCCGATGTCTCCCTTCACCCACTTTTCTCTTGTCCGTCTCCCAGGGAGGAGGTCACATGTAGATCCTTGTAATTGGTTCCTCCTTTCCAACCCACCCTCCCTCTACGTTCCCAGTATCACCACTCACACCACTGATCCTGAAGGGATTATCTGCCCTGGATTCCCTGTGCTTCTGGTTTCTATCTGTACCAGTGTCCATCCTCTGGTCTAGCCAGACTTTCAAGGTAGAATTGGGATCATGATAGTGGGGCGGGGGGGGGGGAGGAAGCATTTAGAAACTAGAGGAAAGTTGTATTTTTCATCATTTCTACATCGCACCTTGACTGGCTCATCTCCTTCCCAAGACCCCTCTGCAAGGGGATCTCCAGTGGCCTACAAATGGGCTTTGGGTCTCCACTCCACTCCCCACTGCTCCACATTCACTATGGTAAGATTTTTTGTTCTGATGATGCCTGATACCTGATCCCTTCAATACCTCATGATCACACAGGCTGGTGTGTTCCTCCATGTGGGTTTTGTTGCTTCTGAGCTAGATGGCCACTTGTTTATCTTCAAGCCTTTAAGACCCCAGATGCTCTCTCTTTTGATAGCCGGGCACCATCAGCTTTCTTCACCACATTTGCTTGTTCACCCGCTTTGGCTTCAGCGGTTGTGTCGGGATGGTGACCATCCTAGAATGCCAATTTAATAGAAGAAAGTATTCTTGCATTGAGGGAGTACTTGAGTGGAGACACAATGTCCTTCCGCTACTTAATACTAAACCTATAAATATATGCACATAGGTCTATTTCCCAATCCTCATATATAAGTATATTTGCATATATACATGTCTTTATCTAGACCTCTATAAATGCCCAAGGATTATATTCTTTCACCATACTTTTTCAGTCTGTATGTTGAACCAAATAATTTGAGAAGCTGTATTATATCAAACAAACATGGAATCAGGATTGAAAGAAGGCTTAACAATCTTCAATATGCAGATGACATGAAATTGCGTTCTGAAAGCCAAGAGGACGTGAAGCGCTTATTGTTGAAGAAGATCAACGATCTTCAGTATAAGTTCCAACTCAAAAGTAATGAAAGCCAAAATCTTCACACCTGGACCAATAGAAAACACCATAATAAGTGGGGAAATTGAAATTATCAAGGATTTTTATCTTGCTTTGATCTACAATCAGTGTTCATGGAAACAGCAATCAATAAATCAAGCTTTGTATTACATTGGGCATATCTGCTACACAAGACCTCTTTAAAGTGTTGAACTAGGGTGTCACTTTGAGGCAGGGGTGCTCATGCTTTTTCAGCATGCAAGCTATTTATAAAATGATCAAGTCAAAATGATCTACCAACTACAAAAATGAAAAACATATATTTTAATTTATTTATTACATTTATTCATAATTGCATTGAGAATTCTTTATATGTACAATATATGTTTATGTACCTTGCATAACTGCATGAGTCCATATTGCACAACACAATTAACTATGTACATTTTTTGTTATTACCTGATTTACTCTGATGATTTGCACTGGATGGAATGAGTCAGGGATGCATAGTCTGGACAGTAGCTGCTGACAGCCAGCCTCAAGCACACTTCCAAATGATCATCAATCATGGTGGAATGGTACTTGGACTTAATGATCTTTATGTGGGAACAGGCTGACTCACATAAATAAGTAGAGATGAATAATGCAGACAAGGAGGTAGCACATTTTCTCATTTTGGGGTACTTTCCCTCTATGAGTTATTTCCAGAACTGTTCATGCATTCTGGACTCTAGCTGAATGCCGGCTTGTAGTGTCAAAATCTCCCATTCCGTATGAAAGTACTTGATCCAGCTCCCCCACTCATTTTAATACCCTTTCTTACGTTTATGAGAAAAAAACCAAAGTCTAAAAATTGGCGATAACTTAGCCTGTCAGTTTTTCTGTACATAGCGCAGTTGTTTGCACATGCGTTTGACACCTAAGATAGCATTTGATTGGCTGCTCTGTATATCAGTTATGTGACAGGACTGATGATAGGCGTATGTCTATTTTTTCTAATGTCATGCACTCTACCCACAGTACATTTGCCATCAACTAGTAGATCACAGTCAATGTATTGAGCTTCCTGCTTTGAGGACTCAGGTGTACCTGAATCAATCCAGGGTATTTTAAATTGCTTAATAAAAACAAAAAAAAGCTCACTGCTCTTGAGTCAATTGCTACTCATATTGAACCTGTATGACAGGGTAGAAGTGTCCCTGTGGGTTTTGGAGACTGTAACTCTCATTTCTTAAAAACAATTTTATTGGTATTTCATCCACATATCATACAATTCAATATTTTATCATATCAATAAGAGTTATACAATCATTACCGCAATCAATTTTGGTACATATTCTTCTCTTTGTCCTCATTGTTATTAGTGTGATTATTTTTTAAAGTTTGGCAAGAATGCACACAATGAAACATTCTCCAAATCGACAAATTCTATGTGTATAATTAAGTAGCATTGATTATAATATTCATATTGCACCACCATTATTGATATCCTTTCCCAAATTATTCCACCAGCATTAAGATAAACTCAGTGCCCCTAAGCAAAAACTCTTCTTCCTACACCCGTCGTAACCATTGGTCAACTTTGGTTTCTTTTTTTGAAAGTAGTTTTTTTGATATTGTATTCATTTAACATGCAATTCCAAACTTAAATAGCTTTCTAAAGGTAGTATATGCATTATAACAAACAATTCTAGTGCTCTCTTCCCCTTCCCACATTCATTGTTTGTTCCCCCATTTCCCTCAACTCTCCCCACCCTTTGTCCCCTGTAAACCATCAGTTAGTGTCTCTAAGCATCCACTCCTGTGCTTCATAAATTGGGAAACCTAACAGAAACAATGACAAACAAAATGATACAGAAGGAAAATTATAATAACAATAGAAAGATAAAAATAAAGAGAAAGAAAAGACCACCAACAATATTAAAAAATGCCAGAAAAGAAATTTCTATCCTGGAACAAGTGAGAAATATTTAAGTCTTGAACAAATTCTGGTTGGGTCAAGAGGAAGGTCAACTAACCAAGTATGATATTAAACCTTGGTTCAATTCTACCATAAGCAAGTTTACAATAGTCTCTGTCTAGTAGGGAAGCTGTTGGAGTTCCTCGCCTGTGGCCATAGGGGATCTGCCAGAGGCTTAATCTGAATAGGATTTTGGTCTCCCACTGTCCTCCATGAACTTCTACAAATTGGGTGTTCACATTTAAGCTCTGATATTATTCCCTTCATCAGATTTGGATTTTTTTTTAATCCTCATCTTTGGGTCACACAGGATGGACTTAGTTGATACCTCACTTAGATGGTTGCTTGTGTGAATACAAGTCTTTAAGACCCAGACACATTTGCAATTGATAGCCAGGCATTATCTACTTTCTTCACCACACTTTACTATAGCACCTGTCTCTTCAGTGATCTCTTCATGAAGGCAGGTATTGAGCAGGGCCATGAACTAACTCTTCTTGGATAGGGGCTAGAATTAAGTGGGACCCCAGAATCCATCTACTTGTCCACAAGTTATGAACGACTCTGGTTTACTTTAGCTGTCACATTATGGAAAAAATGAAAAACCAACAAAAACAAGAAAAAAAAGAGAAACAACCCCCAAAAAACAAGAAATAAGAAAAACAAAACAGAAAAATATTATCAATCATGCCTAGGGATATAAGGCAATTGCTTTGTCAACATCAGTAATGTATCCAATGGCATAGAATTTGAGGTACTATTGATAAGAGGATTTTATGAGAGTATAGTCCAACTTTGAGCTGTAATCTATGAGTTGTTGCTTTGTAAGATTGATTTCTTAATTGATTGGGCTGTTTACATTAAGCATGGGGTTTGATTCTAGGGGAAAATTTCCTGTAACATTTCTTACAAAGGCATATCATGGCCTAGCAAATTAATACATGTCATATTAAGCCAAGAGGAGCATTGAGATACTAAATATATGGTGGTTCTGGGTCCCTTTTCATTACAGTCTTTGGGTGGCCATCCTTTGCTTCCTCTCCCATCAGGGAATTTCAGTCCTAAATCCAAGAGTACAAGTAGTTTTGAGGTAGTGCCCAGTTTCTTCAGTCTAGATTCCAGGTCCAATCCTGGTGTCATCTTTGAGCGTTCCTTGTAAGGTTATCATCTAAAGTCATCATAGTGCTTAGTCCATGGCATGGTTTACCAAGGGTTGGGTAAAAACATATTCAAAGTGTCTACCCAAGAACAAAGAACTGGGTTTATTCTTCCTTTAGTTTCTCTACAATATTTAGCTCCCCTTTCTGATGTGAGGTTGTTCCTTCTCATTTACTCACCATACCCACCAACAGAAATATCAGTGCCTCCTCTGAAATTAGATGCTCCGCTCCCTTGGTCTTAACTAGATATTCCCATAAGGTTCTCCTCTCATTCCTGTGGAGAATCTTTTGATTTGCCACAACCTTGTCTCAATGTTGTATATCAAGTAGATGGCCTTGCCCTTCTTAAATGATATACCTTGGCAGATGTGAGGTCTCCTCTAGTGAGGTGGTCCTTATGAAGTGATAATAAGGTGTGTGTGCATAATTCCTGGCCAGTAGGCATATTTTTACCTTTGTTTAAAAAATTGATCTCTAGTATTTGTTTAACTGATGTTTCTCCCTATAGTAGTAGACTCACAATATTTGTCCTTTTGTGACTGGTTAACTTCACTTAGCATAATGCTTTCCAAGTCCTTCCATGTCATGGGGTGCTTCATGCTTTCTTTACTGTTTTTAGGGATGCTTTGTATTCCATTATGTGTATGCATCATAGTTTCTTTATCCATTCTTCCAGTGTGGGGTATTTGGGCTGCTTCCAGTTTCTTGCTATTGTGAACCGCTATAAACATGGGGGAGTATACATTCACTCATATTTTGTCTCATTTCTTTGGGGCATGTGTCTAATAGTGGTATTGCTGGATCATATATGTCAATTCCCAGTTGCTTTATGTATTGGCATTTCATGTTTCATAGTAGCTATATGCATTTACAAGTCCACCAAAAGTGTATGAGTTTCATTCTGTCCACAACCTCACAAGCATTTGTTGTTTTTTGGTTGTTGTTTTTTTTTAATTAAGCTAGCATTGTGGGTGTAAGGTGTTATCTCATTTTGGTTTTAATCAGCATCTCCAGATAGTTCATGTTAGCCATGTATACATCATTTTTGGTGAACTGTATGTTCATGTTTTTCCCCACTTCTTAATTGAGTTCTATGTCATTTTCTAATTGAGCTGTTGTAGACTTCTATAGCTTTTGATTATGAGAACCTTTTCTGATATATCCGTGGTTTAAAAAATTTCCAATCTGTGGGCTCTTCTTACTTTTTTGATGAAGACTTTAGATGTGGATAAGTGATGTTATTTCAGCAAGACTGAGTCATCTATTTTGTCTTCAACTGTGCGTGCTTCCTTCATTATATTTGGTATATATGCCCTGCAATATGCCCTTAACTTTGTTCCTGTTTTCTCATTCATTATCCTAATGAGGTAGTTAATTTATTGTGCTAACCTGGCCAATAAACATGTGGGATTAATTGAAGGGCAGAGAAATAAATGGCTCAGTGAGCCTCACCTTTCTTGTATCTTGCTCTTTGATCATTAGACCAGTGTGCAGCTGCCTTGTTTGTTTTTTGCCTTTAATTTGCAAGCTACACTATCTGTGGGACACCTAACACGTGGACTGTGTTGCTGTAATTTGATGTTCTTTCAAGACCTGCTTTGCCACACCATCGGAATTTACATCTCTTGAGCTGGGGACTGTCGGACCCTGTCAGTTGGCTGATGTTGGTGATCTGCCTTGCTGTTTGCTGCCTATGCCCAGATAGCCTGAAATTGCTCTACAGAGGACTACCCAGTGGCCCTCAAGACTTAAAGGACTGCCAGTGTCTCACAACTGTCTCACGGGAGTGAGTTGCACTGAGCCATTTGTACTGCTTTATAATCTAACTAACTGTTTATTTCTTGTGTTATATATCTTGCTATCTGTATATATATATATGTATATATATATATATATAATTATTAGCATTTTTGTTTTGTTTCTCTAGAGAACCCTGTCTAACACACCTAATAACTCTGGGGGTTAAATTTAGGTCTTTAATTCGTCTTGATTTCATTTTTCTGCATGGGCGGGGTGGGGGGATACATAGGTCTTGTTTCCCTCTGCATATGGAAATCCAGTTTGCCCAAAACCATTTGTTGAAAAGTCTGTCTTTATACTATTGGATATTTCTAGGTCTTTTGTTGAAGATTAGTTGCCTGTAGGCTGATGCATTTATGTTTGGATTTTTTGTTCGGATCCTTTGGTCTATATATTTCTCATTGTTCCAGTGCCAGGCTGTTTTGATTGCTATGGCTATGTAGCATGTTTTAGGGTAGATAGTACTTTGCCCCCTATTTAGTTATTTTTTGCTTATCCTGGGTATTTTGTTTACCGATATGAAATTGTTGAGTAGTTTTCCAATTATTTAAAGAACATACTTGGGATTTGGATTGGGATTGTGTTTTATTAGTAGATTGTTTTAGGTAGTACTGATATTTCACACTATAAAGTCTGTCTATTCATGAGCACAGGATATTTTTCCAATTATGTACATCTCTTTTGGTTTCTTGTAGTAAAATTCTGTAGCTTTCTCCGTATAGGTCTTTTGTTTCTTTAGTTAGGTTTAGTCTGAAGTATTTCATCTTTTGTATGGTCACTGTAAATGATATTGTTTTCTTAATGTCTTTCTTGTGACTCTCACACTGGTATACAGGAATCTAATTGCTTTCTGTTTTTGTTTTGTTTGTTTTTTAAATTTTGAATCTTGCCAATCCCTTGATTTTTTCCAGTAGGTCTTTGGTGAAGATTTTTGATTTTTCTATATATTGGGGCATATCATCTGAAAATAGCGAAAGTTTCACTTCTTCTTTGACTGTTTGTATGCTCTTGATTGGTTTTTGGTGTCTGATGGCTCTAGCTAAGGCTTTCAACAAGATGTTGAATAAGAGTGATTATAAGGGAAATCCTTGTTTGTCCCTGTTTTCAGTGTTACTGTTTCTAACTTTTCCTTATTGAGTATCATGTTGGCTGTTTGTTTTTCATATATGGCTTTTATTATGTTGATGAATTTCCTTTCTATTCCTATTTTGTTGAGCGTTTTGATAAAAAATTCATATTAGATATTTTCAAATGCATTTTGGTGTCTATGGATATGGTCATGTGATTTTTAGTCTTTGCTTTATTTATATAGTGGATTAAATTTATTTTCTGTGTGTGTATGTGTGTATATGTGTCAAATATTGAACTGTCCCTATATTCATAGAATGAATTCCACTCGGCCATAATGAATCATATATTTTTGATAGAATACTAGCTTCTATTGTTGAAGATATTAGTATCTATGTCCATGATAGCTTTTGATCTATGATTTTCTATTTTGGGGGGTTTTGCCTGGTTTGGGTATCAGTGTTATATTGGCTTCATAGAATGAGTTTGTGAGTTTGTTGTCTTTTTCTATGTTCTAGAATAGTATCTATAGTATTAGTGTCAGATCTTTTCTGAATACTTGGTAGAATTCTCCTTTGTTGGTAGTTTCTTAATGGCCTGCTTTATTTCTACTTTTGTTATCAATATGTTGAATTTTTCAATATCTTTCTGCATTAATTTGCATGGGTGAAGTATATCTAGATATCAGTCCATTTCTTCTAGATTTTTTAATTTGTGTGAATAATGTTATTATTTCTTTTTACTTCATTTGAATCAGTTCAAATGTCACCCTTTTCATCTCCTATTCTGGGTATTTACATCTTTTCTTTTATTCACTTTGTTGAGTTTGCCGGTGGTCTGTTTTGTTAATCGTTTTAATGAACCAGCTTTTTGTCTTATTATTTCCATGTTATTTTTTTTCACATATAGTTTATTTCTGCTTGTCCCCTTCTTTCTTTTATTGGAGGGTTTATGTTCTTGTCCTTGTTCCAGTTCTTGAAGGTGTTGGATTAGCATGTTGTTTTTAGATTTCTCCTATTTTTTTCATGTATGTTTTTGTTTGTATGGGTCCCAATTAGGCAGACCTGTTTGGACTAAGCTGAAGCAGATCAGGCCCTGCTCGTGCTTCCCTGCACATCCCAGAGGTCAGCAGCAGATGGTGCCAGATAAGATAGCAAGTGAAACCAGATGTTCTGGATTCGAAGAAAGCCTTAAGGAGTCCACAAGCAATTCTCCCAGTTTCCAGACCCCATATGCTAATTGCCATAATTGTCATATATTCCTCACCAGCCCTTTAAAAACCCTCGCCCCCCCAACTGTTAAGCATGCCTTCCCTGACCTGTTGGCCTAGGCCACAGAACCTCATCTGGGAGCTCCCCCAGCCCCTAATAAAGCTATTTCTGTTTCTGTTCTCCCTTGTCCTGTCAGTTATGTCTGTCTTCCTCCCTGTACCTCAGTTTCACCCCTTTACATTTGGTGCCCGAAAATTTGGGAGAGGTAGGGAAATGGGCTCTTTGCTGTCCTGGCTCTGCTTTGGCTGGGACACAGCCACCCCTTCTCTCCCCTCTAACCTCTGGCGCCTGTCTGAATGAGCGCCTTCTGGTCAGTATCTCACTGTGTATGCTCATTCTGTCTCATTTGTCTTGTTTGTCCCTCTGGACACTGAGGACCAGAAAACTCATATGGGAACATAGGGTCCGTGGGGGGCTAACTGAAAGCCCTGAAAAGTAAGTATGCTAGGAAGCTGAGCGTGGCACCACTGCAGGGCTTTATTCTGCAACCCTAGTACCAAGAGGAGCTGGAAATGACTGCCTTTCCCTGAAAGGGGTGCAACAATAAGGCCAGTTTCTCGTGTCCATCTTTTCTCTGTGTCTATCTTCTCTCATGTGGCCTCCAGCCTTTTGTCTTTGTGTTTACCTCCTGGGATTCCTGCTGATAACAGGCCTCCTAGCACTAGGCCAGGCAGTCACTTACTGTACCTTCTGCCTGCACTGGAACGCAGAGGGAGTGTCTGAGCCCTTTCTAACTGTGTGCTTTGTGTCTGTGGCTCTGTGTGCTTTCTCTAAAATTGTCTGCTTCCCCTTCCTCTCACCCTAAACAAAGGCTTGACCAACATCCATTTTTACCGGTCATAGAAGCCAGGCCCCCCTCCCCCTCCTAGGCTTCCATTGTGTCTCTCTCTGATCCAAGGTCCCTGCATGCCGGTTAAAGCCGCAGGCCTGTGCCAGGGAACCTTTCTGTTCCGGAGAGTCCAGGACTCTCCCACTGGGCCCCTAGCTCTGACCAGCATGCCTCTCAGGGTTATCAGGCCACCTCCTGACTGGCGGGTGGGAATGGGGACCAGGGAACGCCCTTCTCCTCTATCCATACCCCTTGCAGTTTGAGACACAATGGGAAGTCTTCTGTCCCAACCCCTTAAGGACAGTCCTTTGGGGTGCCTACTGCCAACCTTACTGAATTGGGTTTGGCTCCATATCTCCGCCCTAAATGCCTGGTCTTTTTCTGTAACCCAGTTTGGCCTCAATACCAATTGGACAATGAGTCACACTAGCCAGAACATAGCACTTTCGATTTTAACATTCCATGCAACCTCAAAAATTTTGGTCAACAAACTCACAATTAATCAGAAGTCCCATATGTTCAGGTTTTTTTCTTTCTTCACTCCCGTCCCTCTCTACTACCTGTCACCCTGCTCAAGTTCTCTTAGCCAAACACTCTCTTAATCAGGCCCAGACAGTACTCCCCTTCCTTCTTTCTCCAGACCCCACGACTCCTTATCTGTGCCCCCAGTAAGGCCACCTCCATATTCTGGGTACCCCTCATCATCACCTCCTCCGCTACCCCCTCAACTCCTAAAGGCTGAGGCCCTGTGCCTCCAATACCCAACCCCTCCCCAGAGCCAGACCCGTCAGACTGCCTGGAGTCTCTCCCTCACTCCACTTCCTGGTCCACTCTCTGCTCAGCTTCCACTTAGATAACACCCCACAGCCTCTGACAGACCTCTCCCAGATAGTGAATCAGAACACAAATCTATGGTCGTCACCCTGAGACCCGCAGGAGGGAGGGGTCAGAAAGCTCCAGGAAGTAACAACTTTAATCACCTGCTGCACTTTGGATTTCATTATCCTCTGAAATCTCAACAATTTCTGCCAGTAAACTCACAAATAGTTTAAGCTCCTGTACGTCTGGGCCACCTCTTCTCTGCGATCCCAACTCTGTATATTTCTTGTTCCCCTTTCCAAGTCCTCCTGACTAACGAAAATTCCTCTTCTCCTGCTTTTGCACCCCCTCTGATGTCCATCTTTTCAGACCTGCCTGAACACCTTGTCTCCCCTCCTACTCACCCCTCTCCCTATCTGGCAACACCCGGAGGCCCCCCCCCATCCTCTTCTTCTGATCTACCCGCCTCGCTGGAGGAACCCGAGTCTGCACTCGCCATGCCAGTTAGCAAGCACCTGCGATCGCAGAACCCCCCTTGTTCTTTGTCCACTCCAAAAAGTGTCTGGATTGAGAGAGTGGTGCAGTTCATGTTCCCTTCTCTCTCACTCATTTATCTCAGATTGAAAAGTGTTTAGGCCCCTTTATAATGATCCCACCACCTATATTAAGGAGTGTCGATATTTAACTCAAGCTTATGATTTGTCCTGGCATGCTATTTCTGTCATCCTTCCCTCCACCCTAACTGCAGATAAGATGGAACGCGTTTTTCTCACTGCTCAGCAGCACTCCGACCAGGTTCGTTTAACCGACTCTGACCTAGGCGGCTCCCAGACAAAAACCTGGTTAAAGTTATCAAATTGACAATCAAGCAGGTAGGGACAGACATGCCCACCACAATAAAATGCTTCAGTGTGTCCTGACTTGGCTTCAGGCCATTTCCCATATAGAAGTCAACTTTAATCATCTTAAGATTACTCAAAAGCCTGATGAGAATCCAGTCACTTTTTAAATCTGCTTAAGTGATGCTTTACATTACAAGTTTAAAAAAGCAGAAGAAAGGCCCTCAAACCAGGGTCCGAGATTTAGTGAACATGGCCTTTTAGGACTTAACACCCGTGAGGAGGAGGCAGAGTCATCCTGTAATGCCTGGATCCAGCAAAAGGTAAATTTTCAAACCCAAGCCTTAGTAGCAGCCCTGCGGCCAGCGATCCCACGAGGCCCCAGAAGGGCAGCACAGGGCAAGGGTGTATGGAAACAACGACTGGCACCTGCTTCAAGTGCGGAGAAGGGCACTTGTCACAGAAGTGCCCCAGGCCTAAAGCTGCAATGAAATCCTACCCTGCTTGTGGTCAAAGCAGACACTGAAAGTCTGACTGTCTTTGGAAAAGCAACAGGCCATTTGCATCTCCACATGGGGGGACTGTCCTTCCAATTCCTGACCCGCCGTTGACCCTGATGGGATTGGCTGAAGTCTGAAAACACCCTGACTGGACCCCCATCACCCTCGCCCAGTCTTGGGTATTGCTCAAGGTATTGGGGGAGTAAATTTCCTTCTTACACAGAAGCTATCTTTTCTTACCTGCCCTCATTTTCAGGACGAGGCAGTCCTTCCTCAATCTCAGTCATGGATATTGATGGCAAGCCTGCCTGCCCTAGGTGTACTAGCCCTTTACTCATTCATTCCTTATAGTCCCTTTGTGTCTGATCCCTCTGTTGGGAAGAGACATTTTAAATTATTTAGGAATCTCCTTACACCTTCCTTTTGGTCTCACATCAACTCTGCTCCTTCCTCTTCTTTTGCCCAACCTGGAAAAACTGGCCTTACAGACATCATTGCTTCCAAATGCTAACCCATCATAACCCTTCTTTCTAACAACCTCATTACTCCGACCCACTCTCCCTGAAACACTCCAATCTTACCAATAAGAAACCAAATGGTACTTATTGCTTGGTCCAGGCCCTGCGCCTAATTAACGAAGCTGTTATCCCCATACACCCGGTAGCTCATGACTCCTATACTCTTTTGTCTCACATTCCGCCTTCTACTATACCTTTCTTGCCATCCCCTTAACCCAACTTGTCAGCATTCCTTTGCCTTTACCTGCAGTCCCTCCTAAAACAGTTCTAAGGCAGACACATCCCAACTCCTTTAACTTCTCTCTCCCTCCAAGACACATGAATCTCATTCTGCTGCTATCTGTTTAAGCCTGTGACCCACCCCTGCCACTCGGAGTTTAACTCTAAATACACACTAAGTCATAAGGAACCTCCAACCACCAACTTCTGCTGAGCAAATAACTAAATGCGTAAATTTTTCCACAGAAGGACCTCGTTTTCCAGTTACTGTATGTAGTTCCTCAGCTCATCCTCTATGGTCAGTATGAATTAGCACAGTTACTCCCCACCCAAAGGTCGAGAAAAGCAGCATACCTAATCCATCCCAGTCTCTCTAGCCTCCCTGCAGTAACAAGCTCAAGAGTGATGTTATTATGATAAGAAATCTGGGCTAATAAGGCAAAGAATAGCTGTAACCCTACCTTTCCTTGTAAACCTTAGTTTTGCCTCCTCCCTGGAAGTGGCAGAAATTTCTAGTAGAGCCTTAGATCACAGCATGCTCTAAACACAGAACTTTAACAGACAACTCCAACTAGTCATGGATCCACCTCAGAGTCTCTCGCCTCCTTGCAGCAACAACTTACATCCCTGACACAGGTAAACCTTCAAAACCATCATAAAGCTATTTCTCTGTCTGTTTCTGCTCTCCCTTGTTCTGTCAGTTATGTCTGTC
This sequence comes from Tenrec ecaudatus, assembly GCF_050624435.1. Classification (NCBI taxonomy): domain Eukaryota; kingdom Metazoa; phylum Chordata; class Mammalia; order Afrosoricida; family Tenrecidae; genus Tenrec; species Tenrec ecaudatus. The sequence continues at coordinate 40,280,241 of NC_134548.1, read as the reverse complement.
TTCCTCCCTGTATCTCAGTTGCACCCCTTTACAGTTTTGATTACTAGGATTTTACCTCTAATTTACTGCTTTTATTGTGTTCAAAAGTTTTGATATGTTGTGTTATCTTCTGATTTGTCTCAAGGATATATTTAAAAGTTTTCTTTTATTTCCTCTGCTATTTGTATTATTACCCAATGTTTTAGTGCTATTTTGTTCAATCTGCACATATTTGTCTTTGTGTCTTTTCACTTTATTGTTGATTTCTAATTTTACAGAATTGTGGTCTGAGAAGATAGGCTGTAGGATCTAAATTTTTGAATTAGTTGAATCATGCTTTGTTACCTAGTATGTGGTCTATTCTTGAAAATATTCTATGTGTATTGGCGATGGATGTCTAATGTATTTTTGTTGGATGAAACATTCTCTATATGTTTATATGTCTATGGGGTCAATTTTGTTGATTGTGTTGTTGACATTTTTTTATTTTGTTGATTTTTTTCCATTATGTTCTGTCTTTTGAGAGTAGCATATTGATTTAGTGGCATTAGATTTTGTTTTCATAAGTTCTTGTCTGCAGAAATTTTTTTGTTCAATAGCTTAGCTGACCTTCAAAGCAAAGGCTTATCTTCAGGTGACAAAACTTAATATGGCTAAGATTCAGATATATATATTTAAAGACTTAAATGGGGAAGTTCACAAACTATTTCAAAAATGAACAAGGTTAATCAAAGATCAAAAGGATTATCAACCAAAAGGAAATATAAATGGTTAAAAGCTTTAGATATAACACCTTATTTAAAATTGAACAATACTTAAAATGTTCATTAACATTTACTTAATTGATTACCTTTACAATTTAGCCATGATGTAGTCTATAAACACACTGATATTGAGTCAATACTATATCACAGTGACTCTATAGGATAGGGGAAAACTGCCCCTATGGGTTTCCCAGACTGTAACTTCTGAGGTTTTCCAGTTAGCTGAATGTCTAACCATTGAGCCTCCAGAGCTCCTAGTAATAAACAGTACTCTTTACTTTGGCTAGAATTGGATAAAAATGCAAAGAGGGGTTTTCTTATACTAACTATCCTCTGGCCTACAGAGCCTCTTGAGATGCAAATAATGTTATCCTTTGGATCTACCAAGTTCTATCTAATGTTGGAAAAAACTTAAATATAAAACTATTTCATTGTTTTAAATTGCTCTTATAGTACTCATTTAAGAAAGACAAAAAAGGACGGACTGTAGCAGATAACTTAGAGAGAGATCTTGATCCTGAAGTTATAATAAACCGTTTTGATTAATAAGCATTCACTGCTATAAAATCAGTTAAGCTTTTAAGTAAACAAATCCATATATGTATAATTTATCTAGTTATTATCCAGAAGTAAAACTGACATTTTACCAATATTTTGTTTTAAAAGGCATTTAAACCAATTTAATCCAATAGGTTTATCAAGATTTTGGCTTTCTGTTTCTGCTTCTCCTCCTCTCTCCCTCACAAAGACTTGGTAGGCCTTCCTCAATTATTCATCAGTGGGTTTGATGCTCCATCCCTCAATATTTGGCAATTTCTTAGTGACATTGGGCCAGGTTTTGATTGCAAAGTTGACTGTCAAGCATCCTTGTCCAATCTGGCCCTGGCCCTCCTGTTCTAAGGAAGAACACTTTCTTATTGTAAAGGTGAAACTGAGGTACAGGGAGACAGACAGACATAACTGAAAGGACAAGGGAGAGCAGAAACAGAAATAGCTTTATTAGGGGGAGCTCCCTAGACCAACAGGTCAGGGGATTCATAATCAGCAGTTGGGGGCTCAGGTTTTTAAAAGGCTGGTGAGGAATGTATGGCAATTATGGCGATTAGCATATGGGGTCTGGAAACGGAGAGTTGCTTTTCAACACCTTGCTGCTTTCTTCAAACCTGGAACATCTGGTTTCCCTGGTTATTTCTCTGGCGCCATCTGTTGCTGACTTTTCCGAAGTGCAGGGAAGCGCATGCCAAGCACTCATTTTGTCCCTAAGCCTCTGGTGGAAAGCTGATGGGGTCTCCTCCTTTCCCTGTTGCCTGAACTACATTGGGGATCTGGGGATTGGTTCCTTTATTCCTTTGATTATCACTTCTTTAAGGTCTCACATCTGGCATTTCTTCTTGGGCTCATCATTATCCCATCCTGAGTTAATGTTGGGAATTTTTATTCAGGAGGAGGAGCTTCTCCCTCCCCAGGAGGGTGCTACTTCTTCCAGAACAACACAGTGTCCCTTTTATTTGTAATGTTGGGTCATGTACTGGTCGGAGGACATTACAAATAGCCTGCCTGCCGCTATCGGACCAATAATTTCAGGAGGCCACAAAAAAATGAGCCATCTGCCTCAGTGCCAAATGGAACAATCAAAGCACTACCCTACCTCAGAATTTTTATGGACAGAGGCCCATTTAGAGCCTGCACAGCTGCTAATCCTCTCTCCTTCCTCTTTATTTGCCCACCTGTGGTTTCTACCCACTCCCTTTATTGCTTTACTCCTCCCTTCTTGAGCAGCTTAAAACTCTCTCTCCACCACAGATAATCGCCACTTCTCAGACCCCCCCCTCCAATGGGGGTCCCCATGGAGTTCCCCCACAAGTTCAGAGCTCCCTGCTCTCCCTTTCCCTTCTCTCCCTCCCAGGCAGTGCAGATTCTCTGACTCCCTCCTGGAGTCCATGAATCCCTCCAGGGAAGCACAGAATAAACTTCCCCTTTTTCATTCTCTGGGGCTTGACTTCTGTTAATCTTTGCAGCAACTTATTGCTTATCACCCTCTTCCCCTATAAAAAAGATGTCCATTATGGCCATCTCTTCCACCCAGGTATAATAACTGGGCCCCAGAAATTTTTCTAATTGTTTGGCTAGGACAAAGGGGTCTTTGAGGAGGGATTTTATTTCTTTCTTGAAATTTCTAACTTCCATCCTAGTAAGAGGAGTATTAACATATCTAATTTCACCTTGGCCTACTGGGACCTCTTGAAAGGGAAACATCTCTTGTTTAGGAAGCAGAGGAAACTGCCGAAGGTCCCTTTTGCATTGTTTTAATTTCTTCCTTGTGGGGGCAAAGTTGTTTGCTCCTTGGGCAAGCAGCTCAGGCAAGGCCAGTGGGAAATGCTGAAGGCTCAACCACGGGAGCTTAGGGTGCCCTTAATTGTCCACCTCTCAGTCTGAGATAAAGTGGCTGAAAAATAATCAGTTACTCCCTGTCCCCAACTCTACCCTCCCCTCCTGTCTGTAACGAGCTTAGCTACGAATATTTCTTTGTATGCCCTCCGATAATTGTCAACAACTATCCCTTCGCGTGGAAGCCTGTCATGAGAGGCAGGCTATTTGACAGGAAGTGTAAATAAACCTGCCTTGAATAAAGTTCTGGGACCTGGAGTGTTTATTGCTTCAGGAGTCCCCCATCCTCAACTAGATCTTATCTATTCTCTATAAGTTTTCACATTGCAGATTGAGCCTTCTCAAACCTGCTCGATTTGTAAGATAGAGCCAATCTCCATTATTCTTACACTTTCTCACACCTGGGTAGGATGGGGCCATTGGTTCTTTCTTCAGATTCTCAGTCCCTGCCTCTCTCTGCCTTGTGGCATAGGAGGTGGCAGACAAGCCAGAAGATCCCACAATTTTCATGAAGAGTCATTTTTTTCCTCTTAAAGGGGAAACATTCCCTGGGCTGGTTCTGATCTCTTTAAGAGCCAGCAGAGGTCATGGCCACCTCCTCTTGAGGGAGAGGTTGTTAGGTAGCAGGATTAGGGGTTGGTTCCTCTCCGTTCCTAGGGCCCTCTACAGGATGTTGGCAGTCAATGCAGGTTAAGCGGGGAACCAGGCGAGCTTAATTCAGCCGATGGGGTCAACCAGTCCTGTCAAACTCACCTCCTGGTGGAAGGCCCCAAAAGGCCAGAACCTGGAGCTCACCGCTGTCTTTTTCTGGCTGCTTCTCAGTTTTCTGCTGCGCCATGCCACCAGAGTCTGTCTGTCTGTCTCTCTCTCTCTCTCTCTGCCTCATGTAGCCACGTGTGGGTGTGCAGTGCCATGAGGTTGCCTGGGACCGAGGTATTTCCCATCTGAGAAACCTCACAAGGTGACATGTCCTTAACAAATAGGGCTAGAGCCTGACAGACCCAGTCTTCACTGGAGTGAAATTGGGGCCAGAACACAAATGGTGAATGAATTGGTACTTTTGGTCAAATGAAGCAGCAATATTTAACCATGGTTTGCTTTTCTTTATCTCAGGTTCAGGGATTATCTTCCCAAGACCTCAATTACACACACCCACATTAACGCCCCACCCCAGCAAAGGACTGTCAGAAGGAATGTCTTTGGTCAAATCAGTGAGAACAGTCTGAAATGGGAAACAAAAGATCGAGGACTAGCAGGAAGAAACAGAAGGGAGTGGAGGGTGATCTCAAGGTCACCTCTACTCAGTCACATTTCCTCACTCTGTCTCTTACACACGTTTGCCTGAGTGTTGTGGTAGTCTGTCTTCACCCTCTGGTGTCTGTCTCACTAACTCCTCTAACAGCATCAGGTCATCTCTGGGTACTGCTGGGAGGACAGCAGCTCTGTGGTGCAGGCTGACAAAATGGAGGCAGGGACATGTCTCCTTTTCCAGCAGGACTGCTGCTTCAAAGGGCTAGGAAATGTCTGCGAAGAGCGCCCAATGTTGTGAGAAATGTTGTCAAAATCCAAGACACCATATTAGTTCCTATTGGTAACTAGCTGATCAGTTTAAGCAAACCCTGATCTAAGGCCAGGTCTCCATGGGTCTCTCCAGCGAGAATTGTTGCAGACTGTCTTATCACATGAGTTTACCAATGCCCGATCATGAGATTTTAACTAGCAAATGCTCAAGAAATCAAATCTGTACTTACTTTAGTGAGAGAGAGGCAATTGTTGTTCGACTTTGCAAAATTGGTGCCTAAGGGATGCATCCCACAGCTGCTCTGAAAGCATTTCATCCCTCAGTCTACAAAGCCCCTCTCCCACTTCCTCTTGGGGTTAACAATCTTTTGTGAGCCCAGATTGCATCCCCCACCCCCACCCGCCTATTTTGTTTATTCACTTTATTCATTGGTTCCCACATTCCATACCCCAGGTGCCTCAGCACTAGTGCTTGCCCTATCAGCTATCAATTGGTGCCCTGACTCTGCTATATTTGCTGAATATGGAGCAGCCTCATTACTTATTTCTCACAGGTGGAGTCTCCTGAGCCCTACCCAGAACTACTCAGTGAACAAGAGACTTGCATTAGAAGTAAAGATCTATGTAAGGGGGGACGGGAGCAGTTAGGGTTGGGGAGACTGTGTTTGGCTCTTTCAAATTTGGGCAAGCAGTTCTCAATTGGATACATCAATACAGGAAAAGACTGTAAAGACTGCACCTATCATAGAAATCCCTTTTCAAGGACTGAAAGTTAAAAGGAGCTAGTGAGCAGATAACTTAGTCCAGTGGTTCTCAACCTCCCTAATGCCGCGACCCCTTAATATAGTTCTTCATGTTGTGGTGACCCCCATTTTAGTTGCTATGTCATAACTAATTTTGCTACTCTTATGAGTCAGGTGACCCCTGTGAAAGGGTCATTCAACCCCCAAAGGGGTGGCGACCCACAGGGTGAGAACCACTTACCTAGTGTAATAATTATGGTAACTGTTAGGTTTGAGTCCCTAGCCAGGAAGGGGTAATACACCTAGGTGGGTGTTACACCTGGATTGGCCCATCTAAGACAGGTGAATTTGAGTCAGCCAATGAGTTCGATCAGTATTTTAGACATCCCCTCCCAACTTGGGCTTTGGGGCGGGGGGGGGAGGGGGGGGAAGCGGGGAGGGTTGGTTTGAAAGGCCAGAGGTTTTGCTCCGGCACTCTTTCCCTCGCAGTGGCTGTTACACAGTGCAGCACGGCTAGGCTGTAGTCCCGCAACTGTGCCTCGGTCTCTGCCTGACTTGTGTTCCATTTACTGTAAAACCTGAAACTGCTTCTCTATCCTTCATAAAACTCACTTGGATCACAAATCAGACTTTGGTGTGAATTCTTTCTCATGCGAAGCCAAGGACCGAGGTTTATCACGAGAGAGAGAGAGAGAGAGAGAGAGAGAGAGAGAGAGAGAGAGATAGAGATCTAACATAACCACCTGGGTCCACTTGTGAGTGTAAGTGGGAGAAACACAACAGTGGAGAGAGGGACTGAGTTTCCACATTTTCCATTGGCACCTAGAGAGAGAGACTAAAAATAAGGTAGGAGAAGAATGGCTTACTTGTCTGAGGTGAGGGAATTATGTGGACTCCTGAGCCTCCTGCCATGACCCTAGCCCATGGGGGGCTAGGGCTGAGCAATAGTGGTAAGGGGACAGCTGGTATGAAATATGTGTGTACTCTCAAGCTTGCAGCTGATATCCAATGGATTTAGCATGGATGGCTAGGAATTAGATGACCAGAGCTCAATCAAATGAAAAGAAAGATACTTGAAATTGTAAATTGGTATGAACTACAGAAATGTGATGGCTCTCAATTGGATACAGAAGGCTAAAGTGCCCGCCAGAAACGAAGATACTTCATATTAAGAAACATTCTTGCTTCCTCAGCGTACACAGTTGTTAAGGATGAGCAGTTTAAAAAATAGATATTTCAGGTAGGGGGATGAGAAAAGCATGAAGAGCCTAACTTCACAGTAAAATGATTAAAGTGGGGATGGAGGAAGTTAATCTTTCATTCATGAAAAGGACAATGGCTATAAGAGTCAGAGTAGCCTGCAAAGCAGTGGATTATTTTATTTTTTTAAACATTTTATTAGGGGCTCATACAAGTCTTATCACAGTCCATACATACACATACTTCAATTATATAAAGCACATCTGTACATTCTTTGCCCTCATCATTTTCAAAGCATTTGCTCTCCCCTTAAGCCCTTTGCATCAGGTCCTCTTTTTTCCCCTCCCTCCCCACTTCCCCCTCCCTCATGCGCCCTCGATAATTTATAAATTATTATTTTGTCATATCTTGCCCTGTCCGGCGTCTCCCTTCACCCCCTTTTCTGTTGTCCGTCCCCCAGGGAGGAGGTCACATGTAGATCCTTGTAATCGGCTCCCTCTTTCCAAAGCAATCACGCTCTACCCTCCAAGTACCGCCCCGCACACCCCTGGTCCTGAAGGTATCATCTGCCCTGGATTCCCTTTGCCTCCAGCTCCTATCTGCACCAGTGTACATCCTCTGCTCTATCCAGACTTGCAAGGTGCAGAATTCGGATTCTGGTAGTTGGGGGTGTAGGAAGTATTCAGGAACTGGAGGAAAGCTGTATTCTTCATTGGTGCTACATCGCACCCTTACTGACTCATCTCCTCCCCTTGGCCCCTCTGCCAGGGGATCTCCAGTGGCTGACAAATGGGCTTTGGGTCTCCACTTTGCACTTCCCCCTTCATTCACTATGGTAAGATTTTTTTTTTTCTGATGATGCCTTATACCTGATCCCTTCAACACCTCGTGATCGCACAGGCTGGTGTGCTTCTTCCATGTGGGCTTTGTTGCTTCTGAGCTAGATGGTCGCTTGTTTACCTTCAAGCCTTTAAGACTCCAGACAGTATCTCTTTTGATAGCTGGGTACCATCAGCTTTCTTTGCCACATTTGCTTATGCACCCGTTTGTCCTTGGTGATCGTATCATGGAGGTGCACCCAATGATATGATATTTTGTTCTTTGATGCCTGATAACTGATCCCTTCGGAACCACGTGATCACACAGGCTGGTGTGTTCTCCCATGTGCGCTTTGTTGCTTCTGAGCTAGATGGTCACTTGTTTATCTTCAAGTCTTTAAGACCCCAGACGCTATCTCTTTTGATACCCGGGCATCATCAGCTTTCTTCACCACATTTGCTTATTCACCCGCTTTGGCTTCAGTGGTTGTGTTGGGAGGGTGAGCATTATAGAATGCCAATTTAATAGAAGAAAGTATTCATGCCTTGAGAGAGTATTTGAGTAGAGGCCCAAGGTCCTTCCGCCACAGTGGATTATTTAATATGGCTTTTCTACACATAGCCTTTGCTCCTCCCACCAAATGACCTTCATTTTCCTGATGGGTCTGGACAAGAAGGTGGGGGGAAGATACTAGATTACATGATTACTCTGTGAATGATCGCTAACAGAGTTTATTATGATCGCTGTCCAGTTGGGTGAAAAATAAGCAAACTCAGAAGCAGGCAGGAAAGAATCTCACTACTAGCTAAAGTGAAGAGCCAAGATTGTAGCACGTTCTTTGGATCCTGAAATCCCATTGAATCTCCTTGATCCAAGAGGCAGCTTTGACAACAGAGAAGCAGCAACAGTGGAACCAAGAACCAGAACACGAGACAGTGAATTTCCCAGCTCACAGATGTTTGGAGGCAGGAGGTTGGCTTTTGCAATGTGAGTGGCACTACACATTTCATTCAGGGAGCAGGGTGTGCACACACACGGAGCTAGAGCAGAGTTCCTTCAGGTTGAGTTTCACAGTGGAGTACCTTTGGGCATTTATTGACATCCTTAAAAAAGCTTTCTAACATTGTCAAAGCTGGGTAGAAGGTAGACCAAGGGTAGGAAGGCTAAGAGAAGGCCAATCTGCAGGAATGGTAGAGAAGAAATTGTCCCGACTGACCAACTGTATCCTGAGTATTTCTTCCCCAAATTGTAAGCTGTTAACTTCACTAATAAACCACAAAATCAATAGTATCATCTGTGAGACCTCTATAGCCATTGCAATGAATTATTGAACTTATCCACAGAAGATGAGAGTCATGGAAGGGACAGTTGGTGTCAGAATAGTTGGCGGGGCGGTGGGAGGAAGGTGACATGGTGCTGATCAGATCTGGGAAGAGGACAAAAGTCCAGGTGAATGGGAGGTCCCTCACCAAATACTGCTATCTGGACCTTGAGCGAAGGATGGACTCATGATACTCGAGTGAAAGGTCCAGTTAAGTAGAAGTCTTTCCAAGAGAGAAGTGGTAATCATTGGAAGTTACGTGCCTTGCCCAGAGAACCCCTTGCAGTGCTTATCAACCTTCCTAATGCTGCCACCCTTTCATACAATTCCTCATGTTTTGGTGACCCCCCCAACCATAAAATTATTTTTGTTGCTACTTCATAACTAATTTTGCTATTGTTATTAATCAGGCAACCCCTGTAAAAGGGTCATTTGACCCCGAAAGGTCTCTTGACCCACAGGTTGAGAACTGCTATCATAAGGTATCCCTGAGAAAGGGTCTAAGAGAGACCTTCCTCACAGTTCTTTCAAGTAATGGTGTGAGTGTGGAAATTATGGTAGCTACATTAAGAGCTGTCAAGTGTCCTATGTTCCCGTGCCCCAGTCAAACCGATACTTAATGTGCCCTCAAGTCCTCAAATGCAATGCTGGTAACAACCCCAAAAGAGTAAGTAAAACCCCCAAGACCAAGGTTAGAGCCAAAATATGGAAGTGTGAACACTTGAGTGGAATGAATTACACATAAAGTGCTGCCTCTCAACAAAAGTGATTGCTATGATTCCCCCTTTCCTCTCAGTTGGGACTCTGATCCAGTAGGAACACACTGCATGATGGCTCTGTACTAGGATAAAGGTGCTTGGGGAAACAGCACTTGTGAGAGCTTCTCATCGCTCTTCCCTGCACTGCAGAGGTGGGACCGGAGAACAGTCTCTTGCCTCTCAAGACAGGGAGGAGAGTTCACAGTATTTTAGGAGCACTGACAACCTGCACCCACATCCTAAATGTCATCGATAAGCCTTGCAGTAGCAACTATTCAATCCTCAGTGTGCCCTGGGCAGATGTCTGATGGTATTGTGGAAAGGAAAGCCAGCAGGCAATCCCCTTCACCCTAGTGTTCCAAAGAAAATCCAGAGCACAATGAGAAATCCAGAGATCTCTCCCTGAGCCTCTTGATCTTTAGTGAATTTACAACTAGAATTGAGATAGCAGCACTTTTGGGTGGTCAAACGTAAACAAAAATATGGGCTGGGTTAACTACATCTTCTATAACCAAGACAGGTTCATAAACTATACCTGAGGTGCACTACACGGAGCAGCCAGCCAGTTAGACAAAAGTCAGATGGCTTGGCGAAACAGGGTGGCACTAGTCATGATGCTAGCTGAGAGGGAAGGTGCGTGTGTAATGGTTCAGACGAGGACATTGAACAAAAGATATGATTGCTGATGCCAGATGGATTTTGGTTGAAAGCAGAGAATACCAGAAAAAGGCCTGCATTTACAATTCTTTCCTAAATTCCAGTTATTTTCCAGCTTTACATTTGGAGGCATTTTTAAAAGAGGTTATCAGGTATCATTATCTTCAAATCTTGATAGGCTGTTACATCTTAAGTCTCAGTAATTCACAATTAAATATCACACACAATACACACTAAAATATTTAAGCCTTCCCAGCACATAACAAACTTATAGGGAAAATTGGACTACCATGACCAAAGACGTTACAGAATGCATGCAGTTCTGAAAAGAAAGTCATGATCACAGAATGGTTTTGGGACATATTTCTATTTTAAAAAACAGAATGTACACAAAATTTAAAATGTTCAAGGCATATAAATGCATGCCAGTGACTTCAAATTGCCATTAAGTATGATTTGTTTAGGGATGCAAAAACTTTCCCCATCCCATAGAATGTTATGTTGACACCCAAGACAGTCAACTCTTACCACATTTCAACATCCCACTATTTGCTGGTTGATAAATAAATAAATAAAAGATAAATAAATAAAAGTCCAGTAAATGATTTCACGCTTTAACAAAACACATTACACCTTTAAAAAGGGGGTATGATATGGGATTCCTCCTTCTTAAAAAAGTTTCTAGATCTACTAAAAACTTGCATTTATAAAATAGTTGATAAAAATATTCCTCTGGGGGAAAATCGCTTTAAAACTCCCCTGGATTGTGCAAGAATGGAGATAATAGGGCCCAGTGAGAAAACATGGTATATAAACATTCATCAGAGTTGGCGTCTTTTTCTCTTATCAGAGGCTGAACTTTCCTCATTTTTCATTTCTTCATTTCAGCAGGTAAATCTTATTAGTTTCTTGGTTAGCTACTTCAGCCTGTTTTCCCGTTGCTCCCCCTCTCCCTTTTGCTTGCACTTTTCCCCCCCTGAAGGTTTATCCTTTCCTGCTGCATTTTTTTGGCTTCCTCTCAACTTTTGTAGGTACAGGCTTCCCTGACCTACAAAATCTGGCTGCTGTCCCCTTGGACTTCCTCTTCATCACCCCTTAGGCCCGACTGGATTTCCTTTTGGGCACCTTGGCTCTAGGGAGTGTGCTTGCCAGATGCTTGTGGACCAGTAGCTTTCTCTAAGCTAGATTGCCTGACGATTGCCACTCTGACCGCCACCTGAGCTACAGGTAGAATTTCCTATATATGAAATCCAGGAAAGATAAGTCCATTGAGACAGTAACTGGACTAAGAACTACCTAGGTCTATAGCAAGGGAGGTTGAGGGGAAATTTGGAGCTAACAACAATGAGTACAAGAAAGGAGAATTTTTTCTGAAGTGGACCCTGGTAATGATTGCATAGCTCTTTTTAATATGACTGAACTATTAAATTATATGCAATGTGATGTGTAGGTCTGGGTACATTAGAGAAACCCATCCACAGAAACTCATATGTATAAGAGAAAGTTTTATATAAAGGGTAAGTGTACATTAAGAAAACATCTTAACCCAGTGCTGCTCAAGCCCATAAGTCCAACATTAGCCCATATATCTGAAACTGATCTACAAAGTCCTCCTCAATCTCAGAAAACACATGCAATGATGCCGACTGCAGGAGGAAAGCTGAATCAGTGAATGTGTAAGCACCTCAGCACTGTCAGGGGTCTCTACATGGCTTCTCTAGCACCCAGGACTGCATCAGGGTAGGTCCATGTGGCTTCTCCTCAGGGATGTCTTGCAGGAAGTGAGCCTTGTCAGCTGAAGCAGGAAACTGGCTACGGCAGCTTCCCCTGGTCCGACCATCACAAAGCAAGAGACTGAAGAACTAGAAACGAGAGGCTCGCTGAGCCATTTATCTCTATGCCCTTCAATTAACCCCACATGTGTTTATTGGCTAAGTTGGCGCAATAAAATTAACTACCTCATGTGAATTATATGTCAATAAAACTTTTTAAAAAGAAGAGAACATAGTGTCTGGGGTCTTAAAGGCATCAGTCTAAATGAGGTGCCAACTAAGGCTGCATGAAAGAAGCACAAGCGGGGGGGACGGGAAATGAGCTGATACCAAGAGCTCAAGTAGAAAGAAAACATTTTAAAAATGATAATGGCAATATATGTACAAATGTGCTTGACAATGGATGGATGTATGGATTGTGGTATGAGCCCCCAATAAAATGATTTTTTAAAATTAACAACTAAGCATTTGTTTTATATTTTGATCCATTTTTAACTAGTTCTAGTTCTTATGACTTTTTGCATTATGGAATGAGGTTTACGTGTTTGTGTGTATTTCATTTGATTGTTATTGCTGTTTTCTTCTATTCTTTTTGTATGATTTCCTTTATATGGAATCCAGGGCAGTAATGCTATAAACATAGGAACTGAATCAATCATTTCTTGAGGTGATTACAGGTGAGGTTTGGGGGACAGGGAATGTTAATAACAAATGCGAAGTGAAGAAAATATTCTAAGATCGAATTCTGTGCTTATTGCACAAGTCTTTTTGATGTAGTTAACACACTGAATTTTATTACATGAGAATTATATGTTAATAATAACTCAGTTCAGAAAACATAGACAGGTGTCTGATAGGTCACATACCCTTGAAAACTCCTTGGAGTAGTTGTACACTTGACACATGGGGAAAGTAACAATCAGAATCAACTCAATTGCAAATAACAAAACATTAAAGATCATAAATGTTATGTGAAGAAATATATTAAACTATCATGTCAGAACAATGTGCACTTATGTTTTCAGAAATACACCGAGGATAAATTCCAAATAGTAGGTCATGTACTCTCCAATGACTTGGAAAATATTAGAAACACTTGGCTCTTTGGCTCAACCAGGCTTCGTGGTGTTAGCTCGAGGAGTCTTGGCCCCGCCCACACGCCCATATCTGCCAATAATGAATGGACCACACATCCGGGTCCCAATCACCCCATTTAAACGACCTTACCACGCAGATCTTAAAACAGCACTGTGGTACTGACTCTGAATTAAGCGTCTGCGTCAGAACTCTGTTAAATACGGCCTGCCTCCTTCAGATCGCCATCATCCACCCCGTCATGGCATCGGCGTCTTTACCTGAGGCGTCCCAGGACTACCGGAAGTATTGTGAGGCTGTCATCAACCAGCAAATCAGCCTAGAGCTTCAGGCTTCTTACACCTACCTATCTATGGCCTGCCACTTCAACCGCGAAGACGTGGCCTTGAAGAATTTCGGCGCCTACTTTATGCGGCTGTCCAACGAGGGCCTGGGGTTTGTGGAGTCGCTGATGCAGCTGCAGAACCAGCGTGAGGGTCTCATCCAGCTCGGCGCCATAGCGAAACCTGATGTGGAAGACTGGTACAGCCCAATATTCGCCATGCAGTACACCTTTAACCTGCAGCACAACATCAACCTGAACCTCGTGGACCTGCACCGGGTCGCCACCAAGCAGGATGACGAGGAGCTGTGTGACTTCTTGGAGATCCGCTTCCTGCAGCAGCTAGCCAAGAGTATGAAGGAGCTCAACAACCACCTGATCAAACTGCGCCATCTGCGGGGCCAGGACTTCCGCCTGGCTGAGTACAGCTTTGACAAGCTCATTCTTGATGATGGCGACACTGAGAACAGCACCATGGACGCAGAGTGACTCTTGTGTTCCGGTTCCAATCAAGCGTCCTGCCGTTACAACCACTTCACTTCTATGCTAATTACAGCCAGTTCTTTTCTCTTTCTTTTCTCATCCAACTTTGCCGTTCCTTCCAATAAAGTGACTTGGTTTCAGAGTTAAACAAATAAAGGTCTCCTGTGTCATTCTTGTGTGTGAAACACTCCCAACTTAAAAAAAAAAAAACCATGAAAAATCCCCATACAGGTATCCAGGTATCTCATCAGCCAGCCAGCTCTGTCCTTATGCAGCTTGGATGTACCCGGGTGGAGGGAGAGAAAAGGTATGTGAGGAAAGCCTGGCAAAAGCAAAATGAATCTTTCCTTATAACTCAGTAGGAGTGTGTGGGGGAGGGGTCAAGGGCATCTTTGAGTGACTGAGTAAGCATGTGTGTGATAAAAGTATAAACTTATTGAATGGATTTCATGACAGTTGTGACCTGGGGGGTGGGAGTGGTTAAAGGGAATGCAATTGGGCAGACATTAAAATAGTTTATTTTAGCCTAACATATTTAACTTATTAAAATATGTAAATGTTAGTATTTGTATGGTTCTGGGTGTAGAGCTGGGGAGCTCTCAGAAATGGACATGGCAGAGTAACGCTTTGATAAAATTATTTTAGACACAGGGGAGCTTTGCTATAGCCCAACACTGTTGCCTGGCTCGTGAGTGCCTGGCAAGCATGCTGCAGTTGCAATACTTTCACTGATTTTTCTTTCCCTTCTGAGACTACCGTTTATCCAATTAAGTGTTTGGAACCAGAATTAAAGAAATTAAGGTCTTTGGGTCATTCTTGTTTATGCAACATAAGCTTATATCATGAGCAGGCAAATCCCCATGCAAATATGATGTGGTCTTGCTCTGAGGATCATTCCTTGAAATCGACAAGAAGTTAACCCATATAAGCAGGAAATTTCACAGAAATCTGGAGAGGGTGAGTACTGGGGTGCCTTCTGAAAGACCTATAACATAGCCCAAGGGCTGTAACACTTCAGCTAGCTAGTGCAGGGAATGGCTCACTAGAAGTCCAACCTGCCTGGCAGCAAAGGAGGTGTAATAGCACAAAGCTGCCACTAGGAAAGCAGTGCGTAAACGAAGAAGGCTGCTATCTTGACCATGAGTAGAGACAGGTAGCAGCAGAGAGGTCCATGGAGTGGAGGTCATCGTCAAAGAGGCCAGGCTAAGAGATGACATATGCTGTTTGTCCTCTGGTGATTGTCTTAGTGCACTTAGCATAATGTCCTCCAAATTCATCCATATTATAAGTTATGATACAGATCCATTGTTAGTTTGTAATGTCGAGTATTATTTCATTGGATTATCCATTTTTCCCAATGATAGCATTTAGGTTGGTTGCACCATTCTATTATGAATATGCTAGGATGAATATGGGTGTGCATATATCTATTTTCATCAGATAACTTTTTTCAATGAGCATATATCAAGAAGAAGAATTGCTAGGTCACATGGTACTTATAGTTCCAACATTCTGAGGAAGCACCATACTGCTTGCCAGGGTTCCTGCACCCTTTTCCAGTCGCACCAGCAGTGTATGCGGCCTCCAGTCCCTCCACACCTTCAATATAAGGTAGGTTGTTGTTTTCTGGTCTTTAGATATTTGCTATTAATGATGAGGTGAGATGACATTTATAATGAATTTGAGTTGCATCTCTTAAATGACAAATGAGTGTGAGTGGTTCTTCATGTTTCTTGGTGAGCTGAATATTTTCTTTCTTTTTTTCAAGTACCAATATGTGTTCATTTATTCATTGTATTTTCCCATGGAAAAGAGAGGTGGAGGCAAAAATAATCAGCCTGTGTTACAAAATGATACAAGGGAAATGCGTAAAGGTACAGCAAAATCAACCATCCCACGCACCCCAGTGATGGGAGGGGTCACTAAAGCCCAATAAGGCTAAGCCTTCTGCAGTTCAGGAATGAGGAGAAGGGATCAGGGAAAGAACAGCTAAGTATCCACTTTCCTACCCTCGCTCCCTTCCCATAAGTCCAAGATTTTACATAAAATGTTAGTTTCTAACAGTAAAAGTGGAGTTGCATTTGTCCATCTCCTGTTAAAACAACCTTGTGGCCACTTTTACATAAGTTTCTGGCTTGTGCTAACAGGTCCCGAGTGATTTAGAAATACATTCATTATCTCTTTCTTGGTCCCCCACCCCCTCTTTTTGTGTGGAAGCTCCCTGTTGTCCCTCTACCCTGTGAACTTGTAATTGGAGAGTAGCTCTGGTCTATCTAACAACTAGTAAGAACTAGTCTGGACTCAGAAGGTAGGGAATGAGGCACGAACTGTTCCAAGCCTCTTCAGGTTGTTTTGTTTTTAAGACATTGTGTGAAGTTGTGGAGACATCTGCAAAATTAAATATGCCTATATGTAGGTCAGGAGGGTGATGGTAGGAGTTTTTAGGAGCTACAGTAGGATCCAAACTTATTTTAGTACAGATGATCTGATTGGAAAGAGGAAGTAGAGGAGGGGAACACTAAAGAAAGAATGATGGTGCAAGACCCTTTTGCCCAGTGCCAAGCCTTCTGCCGAGGTGCTTTGGCCATTTTCCTTTCAATATAAAAGAGGTTTGTAAACATTAAAAATCCTAAAAGAAAATGGAGAAAGACCACCATATTATTTATACGAATTGGCCACCTAGCAATCACCAAATCAGTGCCTTGTGAAGTTCCACAAAACCCAGGCAAATATAAATAAATAAAACCCCAGACAAATACAATAATTAGAGGGGGCAACATTTTGGGGAGACAAGAACCCAGGATCAGACATACACTACCCACTGCATTCCATTGCATTTTCCCTGTTTCAATAGTGAGGTAGGTCTGCAATGTTCTCATAGCATGTAAATGAAATCCCCTTTCCTCCCTTGATGCCATGAAGCTGATCTACTAAGGAAGAAGATAAGGACCCTGGCTTAGGGAAACCCAAAGAAGCCCCCACTTGGATCTCTCTGGAAGCCAAGCAGGAAAAGTTCAGAATTTTAAGGAAGGTTAAGGGTGCTAGCTTTTGCTTAATATAAGCCCTCCCTGGGGATCACAGGAAGGGTATCAGTCGTAAAATATATGCCACCAATTCAGGCTTACACACACACACACACACACACACACACACACACACACACTTCCACCCCTACCCCCCTTATGCACAGAAGATCTAGTTTAATCGAGTAAAGGATGGAACCAGTGTGTAGAGTCCCGTGCCCTAGGATGAAAAGTTTGGAACAGAATACCTCATTATATTAATAGACAACACTCACCTAACCTTGGTTTACTCTCTGAGCCTTTCACCTGGCCAGCTGTTAGATCTCTCAGGGGGGAGAGATATACCTAGGTCCTTGGCTCTGCATGAGAAAGAATTCACGCTGAAGCCTGGTTTGTGATCCAAGTGAGTTTTATGAGCGTTAGAAGAAGTTTCAGGTTTACACAGGCACCCACAGGGCTTCTCCTGAACGTGCAGCCTGCCTGGAAACTGCTCGCAAAGTCACGCAGTCAGCTCCAGGCTCCTGCCTTTTCAATTATTCTGTGGGGAGGCATGGTGGACGACCCCTGGTCGACCCCATTGGCTGACTTGAATTTACCTGGCCTAGGTGGGCCAATCCAGGTACAGTGTCCACCCAGATGGAACTGGCAGGAAACCTGAAGCTCTGAGCATGTGCAGTGTGCCACTCCTTTGTTTCCATAGCTCGGCCCTCTGGGAATGCGTAATGTATGTGTCGGCCCTTATGCTAGACTACCTAACATTCCCCCCTGAAGAGATATGGACCCAAATCTTTGAGGTACTGGGTGATGCCATCTCTAGCTACTTCCTGCTGACTAAAAGGGTGAAGGGGGGCCTGGGGTCCATACCCTTCCTACTCTGTTAGAATTGTTGCCCATTCATGACTCAAGATGGATAAGGTCGAGGTGGTCCAGGAGATGGTGGTCCTGGAGTTGGCACACTTAATTCAGAGGCCTTGGTAAACTGAGAACTTCTGGAAAAGCAAACAAACAGACAAACAGGTGAACCGTTTTAGGTGATACAAGGTTAAGATTGTGAGTTGGCAGTGCTCTTGAAGTTAGGTTAGTGTCACAGGAAATAAATAAAAATCTTAAGACTAATAGGTATGAGTGTTTGGTCACTGAAAACACAGGAACAGGCTAAAGGCATTAACTGGCCTAAAGGCTTTGAGGGGTCAGTGTAGCCCTCATCTGTCCTGGGGTGGCGATGAAATACCATCCTAAGACAGTCCAGTGGCTCACAGGAGTATTCATCTGCAGCCTCTGCCTTGGAGGGGTCAGATGGTGATGGTTTCCAGGGTTTCACTCGTGTATGGTGGATCCAAGCACTCTGCCCTGGAACTTTGACAGCAGTGGGCGTAGAGAGAATTATTGGCAAAGGTCCCTTCCAGACTGGCTGGAGCTGGGAATTAGGGGACACGTCCTTCCAAGTTTTTAATAGGAACTAGATCTCCTGGCTGGCACAAGGGTGGTAAGTTTTCCTCCCCTTGGGTCTGAGTGAGCCCAAACTGATGAAATGCCTCCTGACATTGGGCTACTTGGGTGGGATATTGCTGTATTAAGGCTACCTCAGAGACTATAGCTGGCTCTGTTATAAGAAAAGACCACCCGTATAAGACTTCATAGGGGGTCAAACATGTAGGTTGCCATGGGGCAATCCTAAGACGTAACAGAGCTATAGGTAGTGCATCTTTCCAGCTCATCTGGAACTTCGGGTGTTGATTAATTCTCTTTACCTGCCCCAAAGACTGGGGTCTCCTGGCACAGTGGAGATGATAGGTTATTCCCAAGTGTTGGGAGACTCCGGAGTGATATGGGAGATGAAAGCAGGCACATTATCACTCTGCAGTGATTTGGGAAGCCCAAATCGAGGAATTATTTCCTGAAGTAGTTTTTTAGCCACTTCATGAGCCTTCTCAGTGAGGGTGGGATACGCTTCAATCCACCCAGTAAAGGTGTCTATAAACACCAGAAGATATTTAAATCCCTGGAGAGCAGGAACTTGGGTAAAACCTATCTGCCAGTCTTCCCCAGGGTAGGTAGGATCCCTTGCGCTGGACAGGTTGAGTAAGATGACTTCTGAGTGCCCCCTGGGGACTGTTGGTCTGACAGGTGAGACAATGGGAACATACTGACCTGATAAATGAGGTTAAGTTGGCCCAACAGAACTGCTGAGTGAGCAGGGTCAAGGAGGCTTTATGGTAAGATGAGTGGCATCGTGGAAGGCTTTCACGACTTTCCACTGTAACCTTTGTGGCAAGAGCAACTTGTTGTCTTTCTCTCACCATCCATCAGGTCGAAGGCAGAATTCCTGCGTCTTCACTTGTTCCACTTCTTCTGGCGAGTAATCTGGAAGATGGAGCTGGTTTGGGGGAATTAGGGCATTTACGGAGGCTCAGGGGCTGGTGCCCAAGGTTGCCTTTCTGGCAGCCTTATCAGTGGCTTGGTTGCCCACAGTGACTTCTGAGTTGCCCTTCTGGTGCCCCCAGCAGTGCACTACTGCCACTTCAGCTGGTTTTTGGACAGATTCCAAGAGTGCCTTGATTTGGCTCCCATACTTAATGGGGCTTCCCTGAGTGATGAGAGATCCTCTTTCCTGCCAGACAGAAGAGTGGGTGTGGAGAACCAGAAACCCATATTTGGAGTCAGAAAATAAAGTTAGTCCTCTCCCCCCAACTATCATGATCCGAATTCTACCTTGCAAGTCTGGATAGAGCAGAGGATGTACACTGGTGCAGATAGGAGCTAGAGGCACAGGGAATCCAAGGTGAATGATACCTTCAGGAACAGGGGTGTGAGAGGTAATACTGGGAGGGTCGAGGGTGAGTGGATTGGAAAGACGAAACTGATTACAAGGATCTACATGTGACCTCCTCCCTGGGGGATGGACAACAGAAAAAGGGTGAAGGAAGATGTCAGACAGGGAAAGATATGACAAAATAATAATTTATGAATTATCAAGGGCTCCTGGGGGGGCGGGGAGGGAGGGGGAAAAAGAGGACCTGATGCAAAGGGCTTAAGTGGAGAGCAGGTGCTTTGAGAATGATTAGGGCACAAAATGTACAGATGTACTTTACACAATTGAAGAATGTATGGATTGTGATAAGAGTTGTATGAGTCCCCAATAAAATGTTTAAAAAATAAGAAAAGAAAAAGAAAATAAAGTTAGTTTCTTCCCCTCTGCTAGTTCAAGGCCAGGAGTTAAGACTGTGAATTCAGCCAGCTGGGCTGAAGTTCCAGGGGACAGGGAATTAGGTTCAATGACTTGGTTGAGGGAGACAATGGCATAACCCGACTTGTGCACTCCCTCAATCACAAAGCTGCTTCCATCTGAGAACCACACACAGTCTGCAATCGCCACCGGTTGGTCTGTGAGATCTGGTTGTGGCAAGTTATTAGTAGACAGCAGCACAAAGCAGGAATGAAGGGGTAGAGTATCTTCCCCTGGATCAGGGAGCAACGTAGCTGGATTGAGTGTGCTACAAGTCTGAATAGTGACATCAGGGTTTTCTATAAGAAGAACCTGGTACTTCAATAGGCGGCTATCAGAAAGTCAGTTATATCCTTTAGCTTGTAGCACTTCGGAGATCCTATGATTAGTCAGGACTTCTAAAGTTCCTCCTATGGTGATCTTTACTGCCTCTTGGACCAAGAGGGCCACGGCAGCTATTGCTTGTAGACCAGGTGGCCAGCCTGCTGAGGTAGGATTTAACCTCTTTGATAGGTAGGCCACTGTCTGAGGCTGAGGTCCTAGCTTCTGGACCAGCACCCCCAGAGCTACCCTCTTTCTCTCATGAGCATACAGGAAAAACTTATTTGCAGGGTCTGGGAGACCCAGCGCTGGAGCTTGAAGCAGAACTGTCTTAAGCTGGTTTACTGCTTCCCTCTGCTCCATACCCCACAGTAGGGGTTCTAGATCACTCCTCCCTTTCAGGCTCTTATATATGTTTTGCTAGGAGTCCGTAGTTAGGAATCCAGATTCTACAAAACCCTGTGAAGCTTAGAGTCCGCAGGTCCTTTCGCGTTTCCGGCTCAGGCAGCTCCACAATTGCCCTTACTCCTTCTGAGGAAAGCCCTTTCTTTCCTTTTGATAAAACTAGTCCCAGGTAGGTTACCTCCTGTTGCACTAGCTGGGCCTTGGCCCTGGAGACTTTGTAACCTCTTTCTGCCAAGAATTTTAGAACTTGTACTGTATGGGCAATGGACTGTTTTCGAGTGGCTGAGCAGATGAGGAGAATGTCTACATACTGTAGGACTGTGCCCTCCTCTAGAGTGAGGCCAACTAGGTCCTGGTTTAGGGCTTGTCCAAACAACTGGGGGCTGTCTATGAAGCCCATTGGCAAGATGGTCCAACTGAGTTGCTGTGACTATCCTTGTTCTAACTTCGATTCAAAGGCAATATGGAACTGGCATTGTTTATCCAATGGAATGCAAAAAAAGGCATCCTTTATATCCAGGACACGATACCACTGTGTAGAACTAGGGATTTCCCCTAGGAGGGTACAGGGGTTTGGCACTAATGGGTGCAGTGGGATCACGGCTTCATTTATTATCCTAAGGTCTTGGACCAGCCAATAAGACCCATCTTTTTTTAAAACTGTTAATATTGGGGTATTACAGAGGGCGTTAACAGGGACTAAAAGTCCATGTTGGAGGAACTTACTAATAAGGGGTTGTAACCCTTTGGTGGCTTCAGATTTCAATGGATACTATTGCTGATAGGGAAGTTGGGTAGGATTTTTAGAAAAATCTTTACTGGGGTAGCATACATAGCTTTGCTGGGGACGCTTGTGTCCCAAACTTCAGAAGTTATGGCTTGTTCCCACGGGTCCTGTAGGGGAATA